>NC_134142.1:102622500-103222500 GCF_033958435.1 Carettochelys insculpta
ACTTATTTAGGTTCCTAACTTCCACTGAAATCAGTGGGCTCTATAAGCCAAAATACATTTATGGATCTGGGTTTTTCTGATTCTCAATTCCATGTCTGTAAAATGAGTTCCTTCTACTTTTTGTCTCTTCTACTTTAGGAGGAGTTGTGATTTGTACAGTGCCTAACACAATTAGAATACAGTCTTTGTTTGGGCCTCTAGACCTATTGTAATAGAAATAATGATAATTATTCCCCATCACCAATGGAGAAATGACACCAAGAGAGACTAAGGGCCTCATTTTCAGAAGGGCTGAACACCCACAATTCCAGTTGAAGTTAATAGGAGCTATTGGTTTCCAGTGCTTCTCATGACCAGGCTCTAAGGGGCAGATTTTTATGGTATTTTCAAAAGCACACAGGCACTTTTGAAAATTCCATTGGGTGGTTAGCTGCATCTTTAGATGCCTAAGTACCTTTAAAAATCTGGTCCTAAGTGTCTTCTTCAGTCAGTAAAAAAGCCAGAGGCCAAGTGACGAGCAGGAGCTTGTGACCAGCAGGGGGGGTTGCAAACAGGGCTGCTAACAGAGGAGTCTGAGAGGGTGTTTGTAAGAGGGAGTCTGATGGAGTCCTACTATGCGTAGGAAGACTCGCATCACCTGTGTCAGCACTCCTCCTGTCTCCTCCACTTCTAGACGGACAGACCAGCTGATCATGGACGCATCTACTCAGACCCTGGTGCAGTGCTTCAGAGACTGTGACTCATATTTCCCACTTACAGAAATCCAGGCTGAGGGGAACATCTGGTGGACTGAGTTTGAGATGGACAGAGGAGACCAACTTGTTAAAAGTCTCTGGGTAAGGTTAAAAGGAGTAAAAAGCAGGGGTGATGTCATGGTAGGGGGGGTCTACTGCAGACCACCTAACCAGGAAGAAGAGGTGGATGAGGCTTTTTTTTAAACAACTAACAAATCATCCTAAGCACAGAACTTGGTGGGGGGTTGTGGGACTTCAAATATCCAGACATTACTTAGGGCACAAGAGCAAACCATTCCTCTGCATAGGAAAGATAGGAAATGTGGCAAGAGACCAGCTTGCCATAACCAGGAGATATTGAATGACTTAAAAATCAAAAAGGAATTGTATAAAAAGCGAAAACTAGGTCAAAGTGTAAAGGAGGAATATAAACAAATAACACAGGAATGTAGGGGCAAAATTAAAAAAGGTGAAAGCACAAAACAAGCTTAAACTAGTTTGAGACATAAAGTGAAACAAGAAAACATTCTACAAATATATTAGAAACAAGAGGAAGACCAAGGACAGGGTAGGCCTGTTGCATAATGAAGAGGAACGAACAATAACAGAAAATGTAGAAATGGCAGAAGTACTTAATGATTTTTTTGTTTCAGTTTTCACAAAGGAGGTGATAGAGACTGGGTGCCTAATATAGTGAATGCTAGTGGACATGGGATACGTCAAGAAGATAAAATAGGAAAAGAAAATATTAATAATTCCTTCAAAAAACAGCTGTCTTCAAGTCACTAGGACCTGATGAATTGCATCTGATAATACTCGAGGAGCTGATAGAAGAGGTGTCCGAGCCACTAGCCATCATCTTTAAAAAATCATGGAAGTCAGGAGAGGTTCCAGAAGGCTGGAAAAGGGCAAATATAATGCCCATCTATAAAAAGGGCAATAAGGACAACCCAGGAGATTACAGACAAGTCAGCTTAACGTCAGTGGCAGGAAAGATGATGGAACAAATAATTAAGGAATCCGTCTACAAACATCTGGAAGATAATAAGGTGATAGGGAACAGCATGGATTTGTCAAGAGCAAATCAGGTGAAACTAACCTGATAGCTTTCTTTGATAGGATCACAAGCATTGTGGATAAAGGGGAAACAGTGGATATGGTATACCTAGACTTTAGTAAAGCATTTGATGCAGTATTGCATGACCTGATCAGTAAACTATGGAAATGCAACTTAGGTGGGGCTACTATTGGGTGGGTGTGTAACTGGTTCAATAACTGTTTACAGAGAGAAGTTAGTAATTGTTCATAGTTGTGCTGGAAGGGAATAACAAGTAGAGTTCCACAGGGGTCAGTTTTGGTGTCAGATAATGGCACAGAGAGTACACTCATCAAGTTTGAAGATGATACCAAACTGGGAAGGGGCTGCAAATGCTTTGGAGGATAGGGTCTGAATTCAAAATGATCTGGACAAACTGGAGAATTGGTCTGAGGAAAACAGGGTGATGTTCCATAAGGACAAATGTAAAGCTCTGCACTTGTGGAGGCAAAATCAGTTTCACATAAACAAAATGGTAAGCGACTCCCTAGGATGGACTACTGCAGAAAGGGATCTACAGGTCACAGTGGACCACAAGCTGAGTATAAGTCAACAGTGTGACACTGTTGCAAAAAAAAAAAAAAAGAGCAGAGGAGTGTGTGAGCAAAACACAAGACACAAGAAGTAATTCTTCCGCTCTACTCTGCTCTACTCCTCAGCTGGAGCACTTCGCCAGTTCTGGGCACCACATTTCGGGAAAGATGTGGAGGAATTGGAGAGGGCTGAGAGAAGAACAACTAAAAAGATTAAAGGTCTAGAAAGTATAACCTATGAGAGAAGATTAAAAGAACTGGGGTTGTTTATTTTGGAAAAGAGAAGGCTAAGAAGGGACATGGTCTACAAGAAGGAGAGAGAAAAATTATTTTCCTTAGCCTCTGATGAAAGGACAAGAAGTGATGGGCTTAAATTGCTGTAAGGGAGGTTTAGGTTGAACATGAGGAAAAAATCCTAATTGTTAGGGTGCTTAAATACTGGCATAAATTGCTTAGGGTGGTTGTAGAATCTCCATAATCGGAGCTATTTAAGAACAGGTTGGATAAATATCTAACAGGGATGATATAGATGATGCTTGGCTCTACCATGAGGGCAGGGAACTGGACTTTATGAATTCTTGAGTCCTCTTCAACTTCTAGTATTCTATGATTATAAGCTACAGAAGAGTAGGAATCTCACCCTAGATCTCCTGACAGTCTCAGTTCAATAGCCTGAGCTCTAGACCAGCTTTTCTCTCCCAGAAAGCTTTGTCCTTTAGTTCCCAAAAATGTCTGAAATGTCACATTGTATTTGTTTGAGAAATGCTTGTTGAAGAAAGGACACATAGTTCATTGGATCATGTTATGACATGATACAAATTAACTTGTCACATTTTTCAAAAAATATTCTTTTAATGTTCTTGTTGTGAGTCATTTGTCTGAGACTTTCATGCGATGCCACCTTCATTACTTTGGACCTAACTGCAACGCTTTTGTAATTATTTGTGCTTGTTTGCTCTTGGGGTTGGAAAATTTCCCCTGTGTGTTTTCTTTCTTCAAGGCTGCTGCAGTGCTCCTGACGTGAGCTTAGCAGAGATGGTAGTACTGAAAGCTTTCTGAAATCATTCCTGAAATGTGGTGTATAATCTCCTGAGATTAACTTGATGACAAAATTTAAATGTAAGTTTGATTTGGCTCCGTCTACTTAACTGATCTCTAGCATATAAAAAGGCTTCAGTTAAGTATTTAAGATGACATTTAATTGGTCCTGGATAGCATACCACTTGGTGTAAAATCTTTGTGTTTCTTAAGAACTTTAACCACTGTCTTTCCAGCAGAGCTAGATTTACCTTCACCTGGATTTTGTAGGTATATAAAAGCTTTAAACTGGGACCAACCCAAGAAATTTCCTCCAAGTCACCCAGCTGTCCTTACTGCTTCTTATGAACTCCTGCTTAGTAACTGGATTTTCATGCTGAAAGACAGGACTGTCCGGAAGCTCCTTCCCCATCTTCCTATGAGACTGGGTCTGATAAGTACACGAGCTACTGGAGGAAATAAGAAATTATTACATTAAAAATATGCATTAGGTCTATACTGTTCCTTTGGTTCAAAGTGTTTAGCTTGTGGAGTTTCAGGACCATAGGCTGGAATTGGAGGACCAGACAAATAGGGGAAAAAGTTGTCCAAAAATACTGTTTAAAAATAATATACACATTATTATTAGTCAGTCCACAGCACTAAAGGTTATAGTTACATTTCAGCAGAACTCTCTATTTCCTACTGCCTTTTTGGCAGCAACAGTCCCCTCTTAACAGTATTTTAGTGCTTAGAGTTGATGGTAAGCTCTATTTTATCCCCATCAATCAGCATTGACAACTATACGTTAGAGGTCGTCCACGAGTTCATGTACCTCGGGTCCACCATCACTGACACCCTGTCATTGGACACTGAGCTAAACAGGAGGATCGGAAAAGCGGCCACAACTCTGTCCAGGCTCAGCAAGAGAGTGTGGAATAGCAACAAGCTGTACACTCACACCAAAATGCAAGTCTACAGAGCCTGCATCCTCAGCACCCTCCTTTATGGCAGCGAGACTTGGACCCTGTATGCCCGCCAGGAAAAGAGGCTGAACGTCTTCCACTTGCGCTGCCTCAGGCGCATCCTTGGAATATCATGGAAGGACAGAGTGACCAACACCGCTGTCCTCGAGCAAGCTGGAATCCCAACCATGCACACCCTCCTCAGGCAGCGTCGGCTCCGCTGGCTTGGCCACGTCCACAGGATGAATGATAGAAGGATTCCAAAAGACATCCTGTATGGTGAGCTAGCCTCTGGCAAAAGACCTCCCGGATGCCCCCAGCTGCGCTACAAAGATGTCTGCAAGAGAGACCTCAGAGAGGTAGATATTGAGCTGGACAACTGCGAAGAACTAGCAGACGACCACGGCAGATGGAGGCAGGGGTTACACAAGGGCCTTCAGAAGGCGAGATGAGGATCAGACAGCTAGCAGAGGAGAAGCGAGCGCACAGAAAGCACACTAAGGACTTGCCAGACACCCACCACATCTGCAAGAGAAGCAGCAAGGACTGTCACTCTCGTGTGGGTCTTCATAGTCACAGTAGACGCTGTAAATGAAGTCCTCAGTTGAAACTATAAAGGGTGCGATCCATAGTCTATGCAGACTGAAGGATGCCTACTATAACGTTTAATTTAAAAAACCAAAGTGTGACTATTTGAATTAATTAGAGGATGTGTAAGAATGCACGTATGATATTCACCTTTAAATGCACATTTGTATCTATTGATCTCTATATATTTGAAGTGTATTTATGTAAACTTGATATACTAGCAATGTGATTATAGATAATTTGCAAGGGTGTTGTAGGGTAAAGCATCAAACAGCATGAGTTAAAGTTCTGTGTTTTAACTCTATGCTTTTTTAAAAGGCTCAGCTCTTCACTCTCTTGAAAAATACATCAGAGTTGTAGCTCAACCTCTTTAAGTGATAACTTGACTTCAGCTGCTCTTTAGCCAAAAAAGAAAAACAATCTATTTAAAACAGAAGTGTAGCCATTACCAGGCTATCTAAACTGCACTTCATACTCTTCTCACTGGTCTGACTACCTTGAAAGCATGTTAGGAAGAAACTGTGTTTGACAGCAACCTCACAGTTCTCATTTTCAGCCACAGTTTCAAGGCTAGGTGCCAAGCGCATAGCCAAAAGCTTACTTAGTTAATGTATTGATTGGTTGTTTAATCCATTTGACTCACTATGGCTTCTGAGTGCTGTATTAAAATGTAAATTAAAAAATTATTAAGAAAATTTATCTAAGAACCTGACAAAAAGAGGTTCCTTACCTGAAAGAATGTCCACCTGGGCTCAGGTGAACTACCTTATTCATTGTGCTCTGCATTCAATTGTCGTTTTTAGCGAGAGCCCTGCCAATCACCCTGGAGACCTGACAGGCAGAAACTAGTAGTACAAAGTCTAAATTAGTCTTAATTACTACAAAATAAGGAGAAAGAGGGATTGACTGAAGTGACCTCATCAGTTTTGAAAATGAGTGGAAGGCTGAATGAAGTCTCACTGGGACAGAAAGGAGCCAAAATAATTTTCCACACTCCCCCAGCTCTGAATTTTGGTTGAGGACTGAAATGGGGAAATAGTTTCAGATGAGAGAGAGCTGGATCTGAACCACTGATCATCTAAACCGTAAGTACACTCAGATTTACTGACTTCTAATGTCTTTCACCCTGGCAATAGGGAACACACTTCTGCCCCGATGGTGTGTATGTTAGGATTTTTTTGCTAGCTCTGTGGTGTTCTGAGTCTCTAGCATGAACAAGTTTTTCACCTTCTTGAAGAAACTGTGGCAGGTCCAAACATCGTAATTTTCTTATTTTAGGGCACAAGTTCACATATCTTGTGATGGACCAGAAAGAATAGAGCCATGCAGACTTGCATGCCCTTATTACGTCTCAGTTCAGTCAATGTCTCCATCCCTGATTTTCACAGAGAGAGGGACTTAGTCATCTACTTAGTTGTTCCATCTCTCGTGTTTCTATGATCCTATGAGAATTTTACCAAGAATAGCCCTAGGCATCTCCCTGGCCAAGGCAAAAAATGTTCTGTCATCTACCACAGAGCAGCCAAGCAAAAAAACCCCAAGGAAACAGCCCCAGTGTCATGGCAGCCTGCGTCCCAACAGTCTTGCTTATCTAACCCACTACCTTCATCCCAAACTAGCCCTAAAACCACAGCATTGTCAGCTTTTTCCATTGGCTGGTACCTAAAAGGAACAGAAGCACCAGGGATGGCATTGTAACTGTTCATCTAGAAAAATGGGTCCTATTAATAAAAGGAGAGGGGGAGTTACAATCCACTCTGCTACAGACATAACGACTTGCTTCCTCCAAAACTGATATCAAGTTAAATACTAGAGTGGAAATTGTATGGGTGCAGAATCAGTGTTAGTTGATTCATTTTGTATTTCCCCAGCTATATTTCAGTCCCAGCCAATGTTACTGGTTTAGTTAGATGTTGCCCCTGTTAACTAAGTGGAGCATATGACATTGCTTTATATCAAAGATACTCCTACAGACATTCTCACTGGTTTGTTTCTGTTGAGCTGAAACTGGACTCAGTGGCCATGATTCTGGGTTAAATACTGCTCTTGTACACCAACATAGTACGTAGATGCTGGATTTCCTGCTGATCTAGTGAGTGGGCTTCCCAACTAGACCAGGGTTGTAAATTACAGCAGGCTACTGCCACAATCTTGAAGGCCACAAAGAACAACATACAGCCACCTGGTCACCTGAGTTGCACCAAGTTCATCATGGCTGCAATTGAGAATCTGGGCCACTGTTTTAAACTGGGATCTGTACAATGTTCTTCTGGTTTCATTTTAATTGGGAGAGAGAGCATGAGATTGGGAAGCACATCTAAATAGTTCTGCATCTGCTCAAAGGAAGCTTGCTAGGGAAGGTTTGTATTAGGAGGAAACCTGTTAGAGATGATGAATGATCTAGGGCTGAAACCCTTTGCATGGAGAATGGGATGAGAATTGGGACATCCCTGTCAGTGTTCCCTGTAAGCTGTACACTTCTGCAGCCATTCATGAGAGAGTCCGATGCCACCCAGCTGATTAGCACAGTGCCCACAGCTAGGTTGGTGTTTCTACCAGTGGTGCACCTTTGCACATGCCTCAGTGCACATAAAATTTATTCTGCACATAGATGGAAAACATCCTCACAGGAAAATATTAGAAAGAATATTGATTCCTGGTATGTACTGTGGATAGTGACTATATCCTGTGTTTGGACTGATGTAGTATTAGTGAATGTGTGCTCATGTTAACATATACATGTGCTATAACATAACATTAGCAACTTCACTTCTGAACTATTTTCTTCTGAAATTTTTTAGACACATTCACTTCTGGTATGATTCCACTGGATCAGGAATAATTTTGACTGTACATGTCAGAAGACATGTATCTTTTCTTCCTTCTGTGCATGTACATTGCCACTGATGGCTTTCTGTTTTCATTACAACAGAGAAGGTTAAAGGCAATTCTAGTAATATGATTGGGAAAGTGTAGAAGGAAATGCCAGTATTAATATATGACATCTGCTTTCTGCTCTAATTCTGGTCAAAGTACTCTAGACCTAAATTTATACTGCTGTGCCATCTTCCAGCTATGAAGAGTGGTGCAGCAAATTCTTAGTATCACTATTTAAATTCCTCTCGGCATAGATTCATGAGATGCTGGCCATCTTTTCATTTTGGATTGTCAGTGGATTTGGATGACACAAAGGGAGGAGAGGAGAAATCTGCTAAAAAGGTTCTGCTCTCAGAATGAAAATCTTTCCTAAAGAACTTTCCCCTTTCCCCACACACCTCAAGCAATATTATTCTTCTCTGAGTGCACCTACTATTCATAAAGAAATGTTGGCCAGATGTGCCTCATAGTGTATGTTCTCACTTAGCTTCCAACTGCCTGTTTTCCAGAAATGTTTATCTGCAGCGAACTTGCTTATGCTGCTCTTACACCTCCTTGCTGCTGTTGGGATGTATTTCCTCTCACCACCTGCACAAACGCATATGTCTAATGAAGCAAGAGCAACACCACCAGTAGAGTCAGGTTAAACTGAATGCCCTTGAAAAGATGTGCAAAATATGGTGCAGTGCAACAGACACTCACCACCAATGATGGGAAGATGAGTTGCTTAATTCCATAGTCAATATTTGGGTCACATCTTTTGTGTGCACCTCCTGCACATGCCTGCAGAAGTTACATTCTTTAGCTGATTGTGCATTACTAGCATGCAATTAAGCCACAACCTCACTGAACAGAGACGAAGAGACACACAAAGTAATCAGAGCCTGCTCCGCTAACAGTGGGGCCTGTCCAGTGAGGTGTAAATGCTATAAGTAATTGGAATGCAGGGCCTTGCAGGCTCGGGGCTAAAGGCAACTGATTTGCTCCTCTTGCACTATGTAAATTCTGCATTGTGTCCTGCCACTGTGTTGTGACATTTCCAGTGCAAACCAATGTGTAATTGCCCCACGGTGACTGTGCCCATGTCTCCACTATGTGGTGGATCGATGTGGCAGTGATTGCCCAACCGGCCATCAATTTATCATGTCTACTTTTGATGCCATAAATTGATCTTCGAGCTTGCTCCTGTCAATGCTGGTATTCCACCAAAATGAGAAGAGTAGCAAGTGTTGACGGGACAGCAGCCCTGTTGACCTTACCATAGTAGGTATGTTGACTAGTAGATTGACGGTGCAGGTAAGTGCAGACAAGACCTTTCATGTTGCACTTTGAGACAGCATTCATTATACTCTTACTCCCTTCCTGTTCACACCAGCTGTACCTGCCCTTTCTGAAGGCAAGAAAGGAGAGAAAGAGAGACAGTTGTTCTGTGTTTGTACAGCATCTAGTGCAGTGTAGCCTTAGTCCACAACTAGAACTTCTAGAAACTACTGCAGTAGAGATAATCAATAATAGGAGTAAAAATGTGTTCTCTTTCTGAGTGTGAAGAGTGACCTTGGTGGCTCTAACTGATTTATTCAGCAATCTCGTATTCTTTCTTGATGTGTAACTGTGTTCTTCACTTTTTCTTGAATATAAGCCAGAGTGAGATGAGTTCTGGTGCAAACTGCAGACTCTGTCAGAGATTTTACATACCTACAAGGTCTCAGAGGCTGGGTTCCAGTCAAAGCCCAAACATTTACACTAAAATTTTATGGCTCTGTAGACTAACTCACATGAACCTTAGTCAATATGGGCCAGGCATGGCTTTTTTATTACTGTATAGACATGCCCTAAGATCTACATGTGAACCTAGAACCATAGGGTGATTGTCATCATGCTGTGGGGATGCCAAGGTGAACAAGGGATGAGACCAAGTGACCTCCCACTCAGCCAAAGCGTTAGAGCCTGAGAATCCTTGCCATGCTGAGAACTGGCCAGAGCAGAAACTGCCCCCAAGTACCGTGGACCCTGAAGACTGGCTGGGGCCACCACTAGATACCTACGCCCTGATGGGAATATAGGAAGTGGACCAGGGACAGCTAACTCCACTTTGGCTGTATGGTTACTTAAACATGGTTAATTTCTTGTAGCTGGATTCCTCACTGATGCAGTGGCAGGAAGATACACCATTGTTATGGTCTTCATCTGGGAAAGTCGACCCCGAAAATCCTTGCGAGCAGCAAGGGTTAAGGAAGGTTGATGGAAGAAATGCTCTCATTGACCCATTCTTCTGTATACTCAGATGCTGAAGTCAACTGCTGCTAAGTCAATTTTAGCCATGCAATTGGCGTATCTAAAACTGTAGATCAGTGGTCAACTTCTATGTCTAGTATAGCCATAGCCTTAGGCTCCTGGAGTTTGGTTCCTCTTGAGTGGTAGAAAGTGATGGTATCTCCCACGCATCAACTGGTTGTGGCACCACATTGAGTGGTGATGGTTTGAGATGTTCCTTTTCTTTTTCAGCATAAGGAATTGTTACAGAGCATCTCAGTGAATGCCTCACCAAGATGACCAGCACAGGTTATGCTTCTCAGAGCTTTTGTGGAGCTGATCAGAAAATTCATCTTCTCACTGAAAAATTTTAGCAGAAAATTTGAATTTTTTTATTAGGTAGGAAAAAAACGAATTCTAACAAATTAAAACATTCAGTTTTTAGCTGAAATTTTTCTTTTGTAAAAATTTCTAAGATGACAAATACTTTCAATTAAACAAAACTTTTCACAGAAAATTCAATGTTCTATAGGCAAAAAGTTGACTGAAAATATTTGTGCATCCTTGATAGCGGGCTCTCTGCAGACTCATATAGACATGTTTCTGCATGCAGTTTCTCTGTTCATTTTTGTGGGTTTCTTTCAACCTGAGCAGTAAAAATTCACTCTTTTAAAAAAATGAACATTGAGATGCTGGAGAAAGTGAAACAGGTGTCAGCTCAATGTTCTGGGCCTAGGTGAACCACCACTGTGACCATATGCTTCTACTGGTAGACTTGGTTTGTTTAATACAAGCCTGCAGTGCTAGTGCCTCTTGCTAACTCTTCCAGTTCTATAGTCAGTCTTGTGGTATTTGCTGCCTTCTTCAAACCTCCAGCTCCTACAAGCATAGTATTAATGACGAATCCCAGCTGTCATTAAAAAGTGTCTAGTCCTCAAGATTTCAGAGAAAACCTTAAAAAACATCAATTCCAAAAGCTTAAAAACTAGAACACAAATGAAAAGACTCCAACCATATGATTTGAAAATAATCTCATGATTTTCAAGCCAAGCTCATGATAATCAATTAGACTTCAGACTATGGAGTGTTTGTGCCTGGCAGAGCTGGGCCTGATTTTGCTTGCCTGACATGTTCAAACAATTTTGGTAGGTGCCCAATTAAGAGAAAAATGTAACTATAATGTAACAACTCCTTACTTTCTTTCACCTGAATAAGGCCGTGTGGTTGGACTTGCTCAGGAATGTGGGATTTTTTTTTAAACCTTAATTTGTTAATTGGCTGTACTTTTCCTTGACTGGGGCAAATATTCAATTGTGACATGATAGATAGATATACAAGAGAAGAGCAGTAATGAGCAGGGGTAATTAACTACAAAAAGGTTTTGAGTGGAAGTGAGGTGAAGGTAGATCTGCACTGAACAGGCTTGTCAGCTATGTCCTGTTTGTAATATAGGAACTTGCTGGTCTAGACCTGCTTTGCTCAAAAGCCAGTTCCAGCTAGCCCTTAAGCCACTGACTTCAGCCTCAGGCTCTGTCGTCCTAGAACCTCTTTTCTTCCCAACTTTATTGGAGGGGAAGATGAGTGAGGAATCTGTGCCGTCTTATATCCAGCTCAACTCCCCTTATACTTGCCATGCCATTGACAGGTTTATATATTGGACAGCTGCTTGAATTCCTGTTTCCCCAGAACAGAGAAACCACATGGAGTTCAGACCCATAAAAAACTGTACGGGAGGCAAAATTTGCCCTGTGATAAATTACATGGATTCATTTATGAATTAGGGAACAGATTTTGAGTTCTAGAGTTCTTGCTTCATTTAAAAGAAACGACATTTTTCTTTGTAACTTTGTGTTGCTGCTACCCAGAGAACAGCAGTCAAGGCATCCCATTACTAATATAATACCTGTAAATTCCCCAAGAAGGTCACCACAGATTGTGTAGCCTAATGGCTAAAGTGTCAGCCTTATATTACAAAGGTAGAAAGCTCACATTCTCTAGAGGCTGCCCTTTTATGAGATCCTTCTGTTTTTTATCCTCTCAGTATCAGAGGCAGTACTCTATTTTTAACACAGAGATAATTTTAATCGAAAAGGTCTCCATTGAACAAAAACACTTAATTTTTATTTCAAGAATCAAGATCTGGTAACACAGATTTTTTGCTTCATATAGATATTCAAATTGTCTTATAGCTAATTCAGTTCTAGAGCTGCTGGGTGGGAACCAGATCTTCTATTTTGCAGTGAGTGTTACCTGGCAGACTCAGGCAGGACTTTGGGTTGTGGTTCCACACATGGAACCAGATGAAAGATAGTGTGTACTGCCTGGATCCATCAGGCAACACCCCCCAGGCACGGGCACCAGCCTGCTGCCAGCCTCACAGAAGGCTGGATGATCCCCAGGCCCTGAAGGGAGTGTGGAAGCCCTGCCAGCACATGCCCCGGCTAGAAGCGGGCTAGCCACAAGGACAACGGCCTAACCCCAGGCACATGGGGGAATGCGGCTCCCAGCACATGGGCATGTCTGCAGGCAAGAGGTAGCACCCGCTTCCATGAACAGTGCTACAAGCCACAGGTGTGTGGTAGAGGTGCACCTCTGTGGCCAGACACCCCCCTTGGCTGCTAGCCCATTAAGCAGAAGAAGGGTGACACTGCTGTGGTCAGCTCAGTCATGGAGGCACTGTGGAGCTCCCATGCAGCAAAGCCCAATGTGCACACCCCACATGGCACTGCTCCCGGGACATTCCCGTCCCTCAGCCTGGGGGGTTGTGTTGGTCAGTGCTCATGGTGGGGGGCCTTAGGGCCACCTCTCCTCCTTGTCTTCCTTACAGCTGGACATGTGCTGTCTGGGGGCTTGGCCAGCCCTCCCCAGCACCAGAGTGAGCCAGACCCACACCACCAAAGTACCACTGTCAAGCAGCCGAGCTGCCCGCTGTTAACAGAGCAGATCAAAAGAGCAATACACTGTGCCATTTGGACGTGATCTGTGGGCAGAAGTTTTGTCGGAAGTTATCTACCAACAAAAACTTCTGTCGACAGATCACTCTAATCTAGACATAGCCTAGCAGAGCTTTGCCCATCAACATAGCTACCATCTCTCAGGGAGATGGCATTTCCACAGATGGGAGAAGCCCTCCCATTGGTCTAGGTGGTGTCTTCGCTAAGAACTGCAGCAGTGCCACTGCAACACTGTAAGTGTAGACAAGCCATAAAATATCTAGGAAGAAAACCTGGGTCACTAATATGGCAGAAGCAAGTCTTATTCACTTAGCAATGTCATTCCAGACATAATCAGATAAATCTAACTCAAGTAGTAGGAGTTGGTGCTGAGCAGCTAAAACCTTGGAAATTAAATTTAAAAAGTGTTCAAACAACACCATGTTGCCAAATTGGGCCCTCAAACATTAGCAAATGCCAAAATTAAGATGGCTAATGAAACCTGAATTCTGCCACTTTGAGTACACATTATGATAGGATGGTTAGTTTCATGATTGTATACTTTTTTCCTCCACTGGGCTACTGCCTTATTGAAGCACAGGATAACATGTAGAGATCTTTCCATCCAGTTCAGCCCTGGCTGGGATACAACACAGGTTCACTATTTTTACCCTCCAGAAAACCTTCTTCTACTAATCTCTATGGTTTTTGAGGCATTTCATTCTCTGCTACTTATGGCCAGAATACAAGAGGAAAACTAACTGTGATCTAATAAACAGGGAATTGATTTAGGATTCAGGAAATCTGGATTGTACTCCCGACTTTCCACACAGCTTGTGTGATCCTGAGCAAGGCACTGACATTTTCTATACTTCTCTTTCCTCACACATTATTTCTCTCCTTTGTCTGTCTATACTACAAGGACCACAGAGAAGAGGATGTCTGTTAAGGTGTTTTTGTGTACCCTGCACCACAATGAGGCTGTGATCCTGGATGGCTCCTGTAGATGCCACTATAGCATGAATAACTCAGAAGCCTTGAATGGCATTTTAACCGTGTCTAGTCCTGTTCTGAGCCTGCATACAATGCAGACTAATGCTACAGGATTGGATGGGGAGTCAGGAGATCTAGTTGCTATTTTCAGCTCTTCCACTAGTATGCAGCTTGACCTTGGGCAAGTAACTTTCACTTCTCTGAACCGGTTTCTCCTCTCATTCTTTGTCAGCTCTATTTTGAATGACAATAGCACCAGTAGACTGGGGCCACTGGTACAATTATTATTATGAATAGTATAGAAAAACTCTTAGGGCTTGTCTACACTACCACCTTCTTTCAAAGGAAGGATGGTAATTAGGGTGTTGGGAGTTTACTAATGAAGTGCTGCGGTGCACATGCAGCAATTCATTAAGCAAATTCCCCCCGTGGCAACTCTGAAGTACAGGCACGCGTCTAGCTGTGGCTCACCTGCCGGCACTTCGAAGTGCCAGGGCAACTTTGACGTCCCTTTACTCCTCAAAATTTGAGCCGCGGCTAGATATGTGCCGGTACTCTGAAGTTTTAAACTTCGAAGTTGCTGCGGGGGGGAATTTGCTTAATGAATTGCTGCATATGCACCGCAGCACTTCATTAGTAAACTCCCAACACCCTAATTACCATCCTTCCTTTGAAGGAAGGTGGTCGTGTAGACAAGTGTAGACAAGCCCCTAGAGAAGGCCAGTCTCATGGCATTTCCAGTCTAGTGGAGATATACATGCATACATATCTCATAGAACTGGAACGGACCTTGAGAGATCAAGTCCAGTCCCCTGCCTTCTCAGCAGGACCAAGCACCCTCCCTGACAGATTTTTGTTTAAATCTGTTTGCCCCAGATCCCTAAATGGCCTTCTCAAGGATTGAAATCACAGCCTGGGGTTTACAAGGCCAATCCTAGCTAGTGTTTTTAGACACCAGATATTCAGATAAGTATTCAAATACTTTCTTTTCTGAATGGACTGTTTGAATATATTTAATTGCAAAAGATGCACGGGGCAGTACTCCACTATATTGCAAAAAACATTTACCTATGATAGAGACTTTTACATAGGGGTTAATCCTGGGATCTTTATTAAACCTGTACACCTCAGAGCTCACATAAATGTAAAGGTAGAGATCAATGCATGGCATTTAAACTATTCACTGTTTGCCTGGAGAATTATTTATGTTTTGTAATAGTTTGGCTTTGGTTGTGAGACCCTACTTGAATTTGTCCATTGCTTCTTCTCTTTTTCATCCCCAGGGACCACAATCTTTCTGAATTCAACTGTGAACATTACTTCTAGGAAGGCAATACCAAAATCAATATTCATTTCACAGTTTAGACCCTTTACTCAGTTTCTCGCTGCTTCTCCCTTTGCATCCTCCGTAGTGTCCTTCAGCTTTGTGTATCCAAATAAATGCCTATATGGTAAGAGCATCCTTAGACAAAACTCTCGCATCTCAACAACAAACTCAGAATAAAATGCAATTGCTGCATGATAAGGTCTTGATCCTACTGTCATTTCAGTTAAAGCCTCCATTGATTACAGTGGAAGTACAACTGGGCCCTTAAAATTTCACTTGTATTAGAGGTGTGCGAATGCAGCTAAAGGCTTATCTGGGTTTGGGATTTCTTGAGTTCTGCTGTGTAGTTTCCAAAAAGATTCATTGAGTTACACAGGTCAGGTTCCTGTGGGTGCAGTATATGCCATACACTGGAAATTAAAGACCAGAAAATTAAGAGGGTTTGTTGTGTTACAAAGCTGTAGGCTTTTTTATCATCGTACTCATAGAAAAACGTACTGCACTAATGGAACACAACATTATGTTCCAAGTTGTATTTATACTTGCAAGTAATAAGTATACTTCAGTTAAGCTTCCTTGGAACTAAAGGTACCAGTTTTTCACCTTGGCTTTATCTGACACGTACAAGGTGTGCTTTAAAGATAATGGGTAGAGTTGCCAAATGAGCGACTTTAATCATGGCAGCCCCGACATCAGTAAATGGGGTGATGTGGAAGTGGGAGAAAATCCCAGGAAACAAATCTTTTGGCATTTTTAAAAAATTTAAAACAAACATTTTCTGTGTCCCACTAATGAAAACCAGCCTGAATAAGAAATTTTAAAAGGCAAGGCAATGGGGAAAAATGACAAAAAAAACCCAAAAAACAAACAAAAAAACCCAAAAAACCTTGTATATGAGCAGAATCAATGTTAGTTTCCTGATAGGTATAGATAGGTAAATGGAGTAATAGATAAAATCATGCTTTGCCTGTGGAAACAAAAAGAAAATCTTCAATACCCTTATGCAAATTGAGGACACTAACAATAAGATCTTTAGAAAGTGAAAACCGATGGGGGGGCAATCAATACATATTATTTTAATGGAATAGTAACAGAGGTAGTTGTGTTAGTCTGTATTCTAACAAAACGAAACAGCAGTCATGTAGCACTTTAAAGACTAACAAAATGATTTATTAGGTGATGAGCTTCTGTGGGACAGACCCACTTCTTCAGATCTGAAGAAGTGGGTCTGTCCCAAGAAAGCTCATCACCTAATAAATCATTTTGTTAGTCTTTAAAGTGCTACATGACTGCTGTTTCATTTTAATGGAAGTTCACATGGAATTAAAATTTGGAACCTGCAAACCACAAGTCTTGTCTCTCTAATGGGCAGCATAATGATTGTTGATTTCAGTTTGTATTAGTCCTGTCTAGCCTCTTTCAGTGTTCCAGTTTCAGCTAATGGAAATCAAGCTCATCATGCTAAACCTAGGAAGCAAGTGCATTAATAGTGGGCACTGACATTAATTCAGATTGTAAACAGTTCAGAACTGTTATCGGTACATGTGCTGTATACAGTGTATGATATGCTATCTTCTCTGCTGCTTTCATAGGACTGCTTCCTTCACAGCTTTTTAAAATACAGAACATCAAGTGCTACACAAGTTTACCACCTTTCTGCCTTGGTAAACAAAACTGTTGGTAAATTTTGTTTTGTATCCCTCAACTCTGTCAATGCTTTACACCTTTTTCCTCTCTCTCTCTCTGTGTGGTGGTGGCAAGCGCTTTTCAAGCCAGCAATGCCACCTACATTCATTGCAATGCAGTTCTCAGCTTTACTTTTAAAAAGTTTAGCCGGGGGACATGTGAGGAATAATCTAACGCAAGAAGTAGAAAGAAAATTGAGCTTATTTATACAGGAACACGTGTGTTAGAGCAATGCCTGCTCTCCTCGGCTATACACTCCCGCATATTCTCTCTCGCACACGTATACACACACACACACACTCTTTAACTGTGCTTTTGTGTTTTGTCAGAATTAATGAGAAAAGTTCCCTTGCCCTAGGGGTAATTAGTGTCCTTGGAGTTAAATAAGCTAATACTTAGACACCTCTGGCACAGGCAATTATGTTTGTGTATTGAATAATTGATTCAAAGAGGGGGGGAAGGGGCTGCTAATCAGATCTGAGCATAATGAATTGATTTAATTAACAGGGGAATCTGAGGGTCCCTGGGAAATGTGTGCATTTATTCAGCAGCCAGAGAGAGTGCAAAGCACATAAATTGAGAAGAGAGAGCGAGAGAGAGAGGCAGGCGGCAAGTGCTTTTGCGTTCAGCGATAGGTTCCCATTTTTCTCCCTCCCCACCTCCCTTCCTTTGAATATAATTTTAGCTTTAGAGTGAAATAAAGAGCAAAGCACTTCGGAGCTTGGAAAACGCTGCAGTAGCAACAGCAAAGGGGCTGGGGGGAGGCCTGTGAGGCATCACATGCACTCGCATTAAAACATTTTTGACAGTGTACGTTGGGAAGGCGCTGGAGAACCAACCGGCCCTGGATTTGGCTTCCTTTACCTTTGAAAAATTCTTCCCCTCCTTTCCGAGGTGGAGCGGGCGGCGAGGGGCTGAGATTGCTTTTGCACCAGTACAGCTCTTCCGCGCCGCATGTCATTCTAGCCCGGTGCAATCTAGGTGAAAAGTCGTGCAAGTGCAGCTAGCGGGCTGGGGTGGGGGAGCAAGCCAGGGAGGGCGAGCCGGGTGCGTGTGTCGCTCATTCCCGGGTCCTGCTTCCCTTCGCCTCCCTGGAGCGAAGGAGCGGCGGCGGCTGGAGGGCGCGAGAACGCCAGAGACAGCGGCGGAGGTAGCTGCAGCCCGCGAGCCCCGGGACCATGGTGCTGGACAAGGAGGACGGTAGGTGGGGAGCTGAGATGGGCCGGACGGGCAGGGCGCGCTGCAGGAGCAGGGGCATTTCTGCAAGTGCACGTCCCGGTTGCTGTGCAGCTCGGCGCACGCGGGCTCGGGGCGGGGGGGGGGAGAGCTTGCGGGGCTGCCTCGCTGAACTCCACGGGCTCGGCCGGGTATTCACTACCCCAGCTCTCCTGTAACAAGCCGCCTTCCCCCCTCAGTGTGATTTTTGTGCGCTCTCTCTCCCGAGCGGAATGCGCTGCTTGCTGGAGTTCTCTGGCCTGGATCAGGCTCCCTGCCTCTTTAAATCCATTAGCTTCAGAATTTCCTATGCTCCCCGCCTGTCCCCTGCTTGTTACCTTCTCTTGTCGTGTTTCTCCCCTTGCCTAGTCCACCCTCACGCACCCCCTTCCAACTCCCTCCCCCTTTATGGCTCTAAACCTGCTATTAATGACCAAGAGCTCACAGCTTTGCTAAACTGCTTCACAAAGGGCGCCTTGGCTTATTGTGGGAAAGGATTTACTTTTTAAATGAGGCTGGGAAGACAAGGGGGGCGTGTGGAAATGAGGGAGCAGGCTGCATGCAAGTTTAGATCAACCATGTGCTTATTGTCAAGACTCGCTAGAAATTCATTTGGACTCACTTGGGAGCGGGGAGGCAAGCAGTGTTGTAGGCAAGATTTAAAGACTATGTCAGCTAATTTAAAGGGAAACTAATTCTGGTGTGTAAAGTATTAAAAAAGGGCAGGGGAGAAAGGAGAGAGATTGGTAAATCTCCAAAATAGTTCTGCACTCTGGAGAAACCTAGGCGAGGAGAAATAAAGGTGCTACTGGAAGTTTTTGTCATTTGTGGCTGGGGTGAATGGAGAAGATAATTCCAACCTCTGTCAGCCACTGGTCTGCACTCCTAGCTGTCAGATTTGGCAGTTGAGGGTTATTTGCAACAGAGAACTGGGGTAATGTTTTTGGTGAGCAGAAAGCGGTCTACAGGCTTGATGTAATAACACGCTTAAAAACTCTTGCCTGGCTTATCCTCCTGAGGCATTTGAATTTCTTCCCCTATCTCCCAAATCTTTAAAACTTATTTACAAAGCACCAGTGAGTAGTGAAAGCATGGTCACCTGCTGTCATGCATGGTGATGCTGTTTCAGAGTTTTCCCCATAAGAGTTCATCATATTGACTTTTTTAAAAAAAGAAGCTTAAGATCATTGGAGTCTTATTTTCTTCATAATTGAAAAGACTGTCATTGCCAGCATGATTTCCTGTCAGAAGCTAATATATACATGCCTGGACATCACTGATTCTGACAGTATCTTGCAGTGTCTTTTTGCGTACAACTGTGTTTTCAAATAGCGGCCTATGCCTTGAGGATGAGCACCTGGGTGGTCACTGGGTCAAGGGTAATCTTATATGCTCCTAATCGGCATAGACAATACCTGGGGAAAGCAGCTCAGAAAGTGGTCCTTTCCTCCAAGCCCTGATTGGGGAAAACTGTGGTAACATAACTGATATTCTTAATTGTTCTCCTTCATCTACTGTTACCACTTTCCCACCCTTTCATTAGCCTATGCCAATCATAGTTATATACAGAAATAGAAGTGTTACAGAGGTGGCTGTCTTTTGAAGAACCTGATGAGTGGATATCCTGTTGGTCATCATGATCCTGTTGCAAGCTCAGAACTTCATGACCTCTTGTGAACATAACTGTGTCACTTGCTATGAGGTCAGGTGGTGTTTGCTTCTCACCATCATGCCAGCTTCAGTTACGTTGCAAACTGAAAAACCTCACATTGGCAGTGTTACAGTGAATGCTGTGTTATGCGCCTGTATAAATTACCAGAAAACTTCTGTCCTTGACAAATGAGGGATTTTAATTTGAAAAGGCGAATGCCAGAATAAAAAGAGCCAGTGGGAATCTTCCTTTCCCCCTCAGTTTTGGAGTGTCTGTAAGAGGAGTGTATGCTTGACCAAAGCCTTAATGGAGTCAATTGGGGCATGAGGAAAAAACATATGCCTGTTTGTGTACTCCACCTGCATGGGAGGGTGTCAAATCTCTAACAGCTAGAAGGTTAAATGCACACTGGGGCTCTGAGGGGTGTGTGGGGAGGGAGTTAAATCTGTAGACTTCATAATTTTCCACAGTTTGTCAGAGCCCTCTGGAGTAAACTGATCCAGTATTAGTAATGGCGTGTATAATGCTCCAGCCAAAAGCAAGTGTGTGTGTGAATGAGAAAGAGGATGGGGAGAAAACTTGCTCTAAATATTAAGTAAAAGGTATGAAATGTTCAGTAAAAAGAAAAATAAACCTCTCTCTCATCTACACCGTGATACAGGGGCCGAAGGAATAAAGTCAGTATAGGTAAGCAAGGTTAATTCTTTTCTGGTAATGCTAACACATGATAGTGGAAAATACAAGCCCTGATTTCATTTTTGTGGATAAACTGCAATGGTTGGTCCTTGAAACTTAAATTGTTACAGTGTAAATTTTGTTTGACTACAGGGGGAAAAGGTCATCTTTTTACTTTAAACATGAAAGTCTTCCAATAATAATAAACTAGGCAACATCTTAATCTCTCTTAACTTTATGCCAAAGGGTGTCTGCCAACCCATATCTGTTTAAATCTGATTGACGGTTTAACAGCAGGATGCTGCCTCTGCTGCAGAAGTAAGGGAAGCAGGTGAGCTGCGAGGAAAGACTGAGATCTAAAGAGGTTTTGCTAATGGGGATATTTGGGTTCTTTCAAGTATTGCAGACGGACTCATTAAACATAAGGAGCTCAGGGCTGGAATGATGGTGGTGTAAGGAAGTGAAACTAGAATCATTGATTATTCAGACAGTTCTCAACAGCCCTCATTCTGGGAGCTCTCGTGAGTGGCGATATAAAAGGAAATAATGGGGATGGTGATGAAGGTAAAGAGGAAATTAGAATGAGACACACTTAAATAGAAGACTAGTAGGAAAGCCATAATGTTGCAATCGGAGTAACAAACTGTAGTAATGCCTGGGAATCTTCAAAACTGTTCATAGTGCAGTTATGCTGTAGAAGAAATTGTACCTGTTAAAAGTGTCAGAGGAATTAGGAATGGAAGGCAAAATTAAGAGAGAGAACTATTTTATGAGGAGATTATTTTATGCTTTTCTTTCTCTTTCTGCCCGACTTGAATGGCACTTCAGTTGCCTGATCATCTGTGACTGTTAAAGAGGATGCTGGATCTATACAGGTTATAAATGGACTAAAATGGAGGTTATTAGTAGGTACACCAGTTCCTTGTCTAGAAAGCCCTTGTTAGTGAAAATGGGTCTGTTTTCTTAATGCACACAGGTCTCCTTCTGGGGACAGGTCTGTTTTTTCTTTTGTCCAGTTTGTTTTTTAACCTTCTAAAATCCCTAAAGTAGCTGATCACAGATCCCCAATTCTCTCTGTCTCTCTCTCTCTTTCTTTTTTGCAGGGTCATTTTAATCTTAAAAAGCTAGCTCTTCTACATGAGGCAGCACTATGATAGCTTCATGAAAGCTGTATGCATCCATGTGGGAAACCAGGAATTGTTTAAGTCCTTCATTCCTTCAGCAATCTTGGGGCATTGTGGAGCTCTCACATCCTCTTAGGTAGAAGTTGTAATGTGCTACTTGCTTTTGCAACCCTGAGAGCTAGTTGTCCAACAATATTGTTGTTTTGGAGGAAATTGCTGTCCCAGCCTCAGGGTACGTGTTGCAATGATGGCTTCAGGGGAGCATGCAAGCCTTCGAATGACACTGCCACCACCACACATGGTCTAATAATCAGTTTGCTGCCTAGTAAGTGGAAAGCTGCCCTGACTCAAACTCTTCTTGGTGTTGACAGAGGCAACAGAAATGCAGTAATGCTTTTCTAAGGGCTCTGCAAATATTAGTGTGGGTGAAGGAGGAGAAGATAAAAATTGTCAGGTTCCTGACATGTGGTACCACAACCTCATCATGTCATGTCTGTAAGGCAGCATTGCTTCATGTATCTGAAGTGACACAATATAACTGATAGAACCCCAATGTGATGATAACAAATATTTTAAAATGGAAACTTACACAAGTGTTTCCCCAAAAGGAATCTACAGCACAGTAGTTACAGAGGAAAATTCTGAGCTAAAAATCTCTGCAGACTCACACCTATACAAGTCGGGTGTGCTAGCCGCAGCCAAGTTTGGCACTGAATTTCTCTTTTGTTTTGTTTTGCAAAACCTAGCCAGCCCAGTGTCCAACATGATCAGGATTATTATAAATATTCTTCAAATACATAATAGTGATAGGAAAGCAGAACTTCTGCTAAAAATAACCCAACAATCAGAGATCTCAAATATCATGACCATTTCAAAAATTGGTTTAACTGTATCTGATTCTATTTAATTGCTCATAAAGTACTTTAAGGGTTATAGGACGTGTGTTTTTTCCCTGGTATCTGAAATGAGCAAGTGAGTGAGGAGTGTTTAATGTAAGAATTATTAGTCTGCAAAAGGGAATTGACGTTACTGGGTATGTAAAAGTAATGCAGGAAAAAATGCAAATCAGTCTAGCATTACAGATTAATGTGTGTGATTTTTGACAGCTATGTAATCAGTCTACAGGTATGTTTAGAAAAATGTCAATGGTAATAGACATCGGCAGTTTAATGTAGATGAGAACTTTAAACTTCACATAGTTCATGAAAGATATAACATATAAAAAGTATTGCCCTAAAATAGCAGCTGTGGGGTAGGAAAAAAAGAGAGCCAAAATTAAGGTGCTGTGATCCAAAGAAGTTATATGCTTTCTAATAAAGGTTGGCAATGCATTTGAGCAAATATTAAAATATTACCTCTGCTAGCTTATACATTTCTACTTTTCTGTTAGTGGTGTTCAGAAATGTTTAGCAGGCATTAGTTACCACATCTTTGGCCTGCAGTTCCCCCCCCCCTTTTTTTTAACTTTAAAGTAGTGAAAATAAACGATCACTTAGCTGTTGTACTTGTACCCCAATGTACAATTTCACTCCTTCCGAGGTACATTAGAAGGAGAAGAATAGAAGTTTTAAGTATTGGATGAAAATGATTCT
The DNA here is from genome assembly GCF_033958435.1 of Carettochelys insculpta. Lineage (NCBI taxonomy): Eukaryota > Metazoa > Chordata > Testudines > Carettochelyidae > Carettochelys > Carettochelys insculpta. The sequence continues at coordinate 102,645,760 of NC_134142.1, forward strand.
ATGCAAAATGATATATTTAACATCAAATATGTTCAAGGACTGTTAGGATTAAGTATTCAAAATGAAGGGGGAAGGAAAAGCCATTTGAGCTGAGGATAAGGAATCTAATTAAAAACAGGTTTTAAGGATATATAACTTGAGCCTGCTATCATGCTCTGAAGGAGAGCTGTTGTATCAGTTGTAAAGTGGAGGGAGAAAGATCATTAGAATGAGAATAAAATGTTTTCTCTGATTAAAAAAAGCATGTTGGAAATTAGATTGTGCTTCGCATTGAAGGACCTCATCCTGCAATCTTGACTGGTGTAATTGAAGACAATGGGCTACTAGTGAGAGTAAGGGTTACTCAAGTGAGCAAAGATGGAAATTGCCTCCTCATGCACCCTGCCCCAGTTGTGTCAATTTTTATATTCCAGTATTAGTAGCAGTAACTGCAACTGTGATGTCTCTGAACAAGTGGAGCAAATGGGCAAGGATTAGTATTGCATTCAGTTTGTAGAAACTGTTGTCCTAGCTGAAATGCTTCATGAAACACTGAATTTCACCGTATGCGTTTTGGAAGTTTCTGAAGTGTGCCTGGAGGGAAAAAAAGGTCAAAATGAGCTTTGAGAAGTGTTACTTCTAAATCATGACACATCTGTGAAATAGACTTAATAATGGAAGAAGGCAATGGGACAGGGCTATGATCTCAGAATCCGTGCTGAGAAAGGGAGAGTCTAACCCATTAGCAGCTACTATACAGTTTCAAATGCCACTTCAGGCTTTAAATGAGAACAGTGGGGAAGGCTTTGGAGTGAGAGAAGTAAAACACAGTTGTGTAAGGTACTGTTCATAAAGACATGCTGAGTGTGTTTGTGTGTGAAAATTGGTTGGCGATGGTGACCAGCATTAAAGAGAGCCAAAGTTAGGCACGCCTGAAAAACTCCAGCTACTCAGTAGCTATTAAAAATAAAGCTACAGCGTGTGTCCTGCAGGTGGTGCTGCTGAGCTAGAAAGCCTTAAATTCACCATTAATTCCTGACAGAAGAATAAGAGGGGGTCCCTGAGAAACGCGGGCATTTATTCAGGAGCAAGTGTGCTTAGCGCACAAATTGAGAGACAGAGCAGCAGTAGCCAGGCTTAGATATATTCCCCTCTCTCGCTGAATATAATTTGTGATTTAGAGTCATCTTAAATCCAAGGGAAAACACTTTGTAAGGGTTGAAAGCTGTGTAGTTGCAACAGCCAGGGTTACGAGCTATCAACTGCAATTACATTAAAACAGATTATACTGTGCAAATTGAGCCATTTAGAAGGTGAGAACCAAAGAGACAGCTCTGATTTCCATCCCCCCCTTTTTTTTTCTAAATTGCAGTTTTAATTCTTTGCAATTCCAAGGTACAAAAGTAGGTGAGACAGCTTTTGTATCTGCAAAGTGCTGCATTTCTGAATGTAATTCTAACTGAGTGCAATCTAGGTTAAAAGCTGGACAACTGGGTAATTAGAGCTCACTGGCTGCTAAAGGAGGATCAGCTGTGCTGTGGCTCATCTGTGTTCCCAGAGACTAGTTCTCTTCTTCCCTGAGCGAAAGCTGCTGGAGACAGAACATCTGCATCCGGACGCCTCTTGATCCCTGAGATGATGGTGCTGGACAAGGAGGACGGTAGGTGGGCTGAGATTCCTTAAGCTTGTACATAGTGTATGCTGCATGTTGGTTACATGTAAGTAAAAATGGCTCTGACACATAAGTACCTTGTGCATGGTTGGGTGGTCTGCCATCACCCTTTGATATTTTTCCCTATGCCAATAACACACTCTGTTTTCCCTTGGCTTTGCTGACAAGTAAGCTAGCGCAGAAGGGTTTACTTCAGGCTCTGTTTGCTGAAGGACATGTGGTATAAACAGTTTATTTTTCAATCCATTTGGATTTTTTCCTGGCAACTGATAACATGACTCTGTTTTGCCCATCTTAGCCTGTTTATTTAGTAGCTTTTATTTTACATCTAATTTTGAGGCTTTATCTCCCACATCTTTTTTCACTTTACATGTTTAATAGCTATATCTTATGGTTCTTCATAACTATAAACATAATGACAATAAGGTAATAGGCCTGCTAAACTGCTTTGACAAAGAATAATTGGTTTGTGGTGACAGTTTCCTCTCCTCACTAAATGGGAGAGGTGGTGCTACTGTAAGAAGGTAACTTAATGAAGGAAGCCAAAGAAGAGTGTGATTGTTTTTAAGTGTGGGTTGCTGGCACGTGCTTCTGATATTTTTAAAGCTAGTTGCCCTGAGGGCAGAAGGAACAGAGCGTTAATCTAGGGCAGCAGCAAATATTTGCCCTGGGACACTGTTACTTAGTGGCTAGAACATGATACTAGGAGTCAGAAAACCAGTATCATTCATGTGGCTGCCATTTGCCCTTGGACGAGAAACTTAATTGCTCAGTCACTGGTAGTTTCTGGGATCAATATGGTGAGTCTGACCACAAGTTTTCTGATGAGAAGACAAACATTGTTTCGTTACTGTGTGACAAATGCAGCATTTTGGGGTGCTATCATAATGTTTATGGGAAACTAAACATTGGGGATTTCCTTTAAAAACAAGCAAGCTATTTTGACTTTAAAGAGCTATGAGTACTCATTCTTTTATATCCATTTTCTAAATGGATAAGGTCAGTGTTGTTGAGTGGTTGTTGAGTCCACCAATATATGCTGCTGGATAGCATGGATTCTGGTAGCTTTTAGCATATGTGACAAAATCTCTAACAGCTGAAAAGTTTGACACGAGTATCATTAGGAATCAGAATGGAAATACTGAATTTCCATCAGTTCAGACCTGATTAAGCTTGAAAGGACAAATTTTAAGCTATCTAGAAACCGATAAAATTAAATGCTTTGACACCCAGTAACAGAAATATCGCTATAGTCAATGTGTGTCAGTTCTTGAGACAAACAGGAATTGTTTTTCCCTGTCATAATTCATGCTAATTGCATAACACTAATAGTATTTAAAACTAAGTAATACCAATATCAGGTAGAAAGAGGAAGATTTCCACCTGTGGTGTTTTTTCTAGTGTCAAAATGGATTGTGTACCGAGATGTTTTTAGAGTAGGAAGAGCCTAAGTATTAAAAAGTAACCCATGTCTAATGCTTTCTACCCAGTAGGTTTCATAATTGCTACAGTGAGGTTTTTCAGCATTAAAATAACCGTAAGAATACTGCTCAAAATTAGATCAGACCTGTAGCTTTACTTACAGTGGACTTTTTTTAGGTATCCGTTTTCAGTCAAAATAACTTTTATTTTGCTTAATCTGTGCACTCCAACTTACTTGCAAATGAAGAGACCCTTAGTCTACTTTTATTGAGTGATGGAACACAAGTATTTTGCCTAGCCCTTGCTTGACCTGCAAGTTGTGGTGAACAAAATTTGGATGAACATTTTTCCACCAAGATTCTTCCTTGCTATTTAAAAAAAAAAAAAAAATTTACTGCCATTCCCCTCAGTTCAATGGAATTCATAAAGTCTTATTTCTGAATTGACAATCATGGTGTCTTATTTACAAATTTCATGTCTGGAATGCATAACCAGTCTTACCAATACCGTAGCAGTCAATTTTGCTTCCTGAAATTTCCAAATAACCTGACATAGAAGATAGAAATTTTGATTTCTATTGAGGTGTCAGATTGGTTTCCTTGTCAATATATTACAGCTTAGAAAATGAAGTAGATAAGAAGCATCTGTTAGAAATCTTCTCCAGCAACTTTGCAGGTGAGTGGACAGTGGATATAAGAAGTATTAAGTGGTTGTATATTGCTTATGCTGGAAAAACAAATGAAGGTCTCTGGATTTCAAAGGCTTTGAAGCAGCTTTGCTCTCCAAGGTGTTCCATTGCTGCTGCAGTTTTTTGTTTTTTTTTTTTTTTGGAGCAGGGGGTGGGTGGGATGGGCTGTGTAAACTGAATCTAGTGAGTCTATTTTATTAGAAGCATAAGGCTGCCTTATAACCTTACTCTGAATAAGACATATTAGGCTGGCTGACTTTATTTCCTGTTGGACACAAGTTGTGTGCTGCTTTTTAAACAAAAACAATTTTTTCCATGTTGTAAAATCCTCCTTTTCAATTCATGCTTGTGCTCAGAATTATAATCTGTGATGACGGAACAGAGCAGCACACCCAAAATTAATTCTTTAGTTTGAGGAAGTGCTGTTACTCACAAAAGAAGTGCCATGTAGAGATGACATTTTCAAGTGTAATGCGTGAATAACACTTAAAGCAAAACAAAAATTTAATATTCATAATAGTAATTAGGGAAGGTGCTGCTGCTTAACCCAGCTATAATCTTTTGCTAACCAATGAGCCTCAGCCTACTAAGTAATGTGTATGGCATGAAACACACTACCAGAAATCATCATTCTTTCGTGCAACATTTTTTCACCTAACTTATGTTAACTACTCTGTCCTGAGACCCAGGTTACTGAATCAGTTGTTACTGCACTCTTCAGGTGTACGAAGGCACTGATCAGAATGCAAGTATACTGTAAAACCGGTACAGCCAAACAAAGCTGACAGATATGGAGCCTGTGAGTTAAAAATAGAACTTGAATCAATTAAATGTGGTAACAAAAGGGTAATATCAATACCAGGTGGAAGAGTTCCAGGAAGTATAATAGGATACTTTTTATAGGTGTTGTGGATGAAGACTTGATATTATGAGAGTGGCCTAAAATACGGGTACCTAGGATGGGTGTGAGTTTGCGCAAAAAAGCTGGATATTGAAATGAAGTGTTTATGGCAATGAATATTCGAGGCTCTGAAACAAGACCATCTGCTGTAGTGGTAAACACTGAAGACTTCAAAAAGAGGAAGTGATGCTGAGACAGCAGAAAAGAAAACAAGCGGGTTGGAAGATGGTTAAAATAATTTAACTTGGAGAGAACCAATGTGTGCTCCAGGACTGCAGTTTTACAAACAGTTAATTCATGCATTTTGAAAGGCTGATTAGCAAATGGATTTGTATTAACTGATTTTATGTGAGTTGAAATGGGAGGTAATAATCAAACACTTGCATATATCAAGCTGTGGGGAAAGGAGTAATATGGGAGAATTAACCTCAACATAAACCTCAAAATACAGCACTCCAAAAATGTGTCTACAAAACAGTATTTCTCTCATCTATATTTAATAGCAAGAGGTTCTCACTTATCCACTTATATTGCTTACACAACATGGTAAATGAAGGCTAAGCCACTTGAAGAAAAGGGAAGGACCAGCTCTAGGTAAAGATGGATTAAATACCATAGATGTGGATCGGTAGGTGACTCTAACGTGTGAATAAAAGCACTGGCTCCAAATAGAATCCTATGTCATGGTAAGTCAGGAGAATAAGGACATTTTTCCCTTCTTCCAACTACAAACACAGTGACAGAAATGATCAGTGAGATACAACTCCAGCCACGTTTGGGTCCATGCATTCGTCATATAAATAGACATTTCAGATGCCACAAACAAATATGACGAGATCAAGAAATGATACTTTACTCAATGGATACAACTATTTACAAGGTCATTATAAACATCCAATAAGGTGAAAAGTCTCAGGAGATTAGTCATGTTAGTTTGTAGCTAGACAAATAACAAGCAAACCTGTGGCACCTTTAAGACTAACAAATTTATTAAGTAAGGAGCTGTCATCGACAGAACCTAACTTCTTAGTGGATTTTACCCTGGAAGCTCATGACCTAATGAATTTGTTATTCTCTAAGGTATCACAGGACTGCTTGTTATTTAACAAGGTAGTTCTAAAATGAACACAAGTCAAAACATGAGGCAGTGCCACCTCTGGAAGAGAAACCATCCTGTGTTGAGGTTTGTCAGCAACATGAAGGTGGTCTTGGATGACATTTATATTGGTAAATGTCAGTGCCATCATTCAAAACACAAATAATGAAAATATTTCCACTGATGATAAATCTAAGATTTCAAATAAGTAAGAAAAGTGTTGCTTGCCACTCAGCTTGATTTCAAGATATTTGTATGCTTTGACATGTGCTATTGATAATTTGTCTTAATGATTGTTTCAACTTTTTGAACTCAGTGTCTGCTGTCAGTTATTGCTGTCTGATGCCCCCCACCCCTTGCTGTCTAACATCCTCTATAATTTTGTAGAAATCCAAAAATAAAACTAAAAAATGCTTACAAATAAACATTCACAATATCTAATGATTTAAAAGTCTGGTTGGTAGCACGATGAGGCTAAGGTTGACTTCTTGCCTGCTATGGTTCTGCACAGCTCCCAGAAGCAGCCAGGATGTCCAGCTGCCAGGTGCAGGGGCAGCCAGGGGCTCCCTGTACTGCCCCTGCACAAGCGTTGCCTCCACAGTTCCCGTTCACTGGAAGCATGGCCAATGGGAGCTGCAAGGGGCAATGCCTACAGACTGTTTAGGAGCCTAACGTGCTGGCTGCTTCCAGAAGCCTCTGAGGTAAGTGCCACCCAGCCAGAGCCCACTCTCCCTCCTGTACCTCAGCCTCCTGCCTCAGCCCTTTGTGTGTGTGTGTATGTATGTGGTGGGAGAGCATAAGGAATGGTGTGGGGGGCGGGATGGGAGAGAGCAAGAGATGGAATGAGAAGAGGACAGGACTTTGAAGAAAGGATGGGGCCTCAGAGAAGGGTTGGGGCTGGGACTAGGACAGGGGTGTTTAATCACACAGAAAGTTAGCAGCCCTGGCAGGGGTCTCAAAAAGAAAAATGTTGAGAACCCCTACCCTAAACTCAGCTGCTTCAAATGCTGTGGGACTGTACAATTAGGGGTACAGTCATAGGTGGCTTGGCTGAAAGGATGACTCTAAAATATTATCTCTTTTCAATACTTCGGAAGGGGTTAGGTTGGTTACAGTTTTCAGTGGTCATTTTGCTGAGTTCTGAGTCTGATGAAATTGGTTTTGCCCATCCCTAAGGGAAAAAGGAGAAGTTAACATTCCTGAGAGGTGTGTGTGTGTGTGTGTGTATATATATATATACACACACACACACTCCTGTGTTGTACAAGTAAGGCCATTTCGTAGTATGCAGGGTTATGGTACTGAGGCTGGACTTCTCCAGAGCTTCAGTGTTTTTAAGTTCTCAAGTACTTCTGACATGTTGCAGTTGTCTTCTAGGCATATTATGTGTTTAAAACAATTAGGAAACACTTTTTTCCACCTTTGGGGATGGAAGGGAGGGATAAAAGGACTGAATCATGGAAATTACCTAGATTTAATTTTGGATTTGAATGCAATGAGAGAGCAGCTCAACAGCTAGGAAGATTAAAATTCTGTTTCACTGCCTATGGGTAGGTGTGTTCAGTTTTCATGGGGTATTCATGAATGCTGTGCATTTTATGTTTGCTGTGGCAGCCCTTAAAAAGGCATCAAAGCATAGAAGCATTTAAAAAAAAAAAGTCCAGTGCATTATTAATAAAGAGAATGAGATTTCATGATAGAAGGTCATGGTTTTTAAGTGGTTAAGAAGTTGTCATGGTTCAAGGATTGATTCCACTTGGGAAGTTTTTTTTAGGTTTTCAGAGTTCACCTTTAGAAACAAATTGCACTGCTTGTAAATAAATGTCTGTTTTTCTATTCAAAGCTTTTGTTTAACCTAGGTCAAATAATTAGTCTTATAACACCATTAGGCTTTGGTGAGAAGTAACTAAACATTTATGAAGGAAAATTCACTTGCAGCACTAGTATTAAGTGAATTTTTAAACCATTTTATCTTGGGTTAAGAATATGAAAGTTCATGGTAAGTAAAGTATTTGAAATCCATCCAACTCAGAGTAACAGCATCAAAAAAAAAAAGGAGGAGGGTGAGGAAAAAAACACAGTAAATATTAAACATGATGATCTAAGAATAGAAAATACATTGAAGATATTACTAACTGCTGAATTGTACAATGGGGCTATATATTTTTAAAATTGTGCTGAATTGTCATCGTTTAGTACATTGAGAAGTTTTCAACAGTACAAGAATGACTACCCCCTAATTCCCATAATGTGGGTGAACTGTTTGAAGATACAGACTAAAACGGCTTTTAGAGACCTTTGTTCATATGAAATGATCTTCAGTGACTGTACCACCTATTCACCAATAATTGGGGATGGAGGGTACTGAGGGGCCTAGTCTATTTTTTATCTTATTTACTATTGCTTTAATATATCTTGGCCTATAAATAGCTTATGAGTGATCCACTACTGCAGTTTTGATAATTCTCCGATGCATGGGCTATTTTTCCTGTTTGCTGACAGGTTGACTCCCAAGCCCAATAGAGTTTTAAAGACTTTTGGTTACTGCTTCACATATAAATGGTATGTTGTCTGGGCAGAGCCTGTTTTTGTTCTGTTTGTACATCATTTGGCACAAGGACATTCTGGGCCATGACCAGAGTTCCAATTTAATTAATTAATTAATTAGTATTTTTACACAAGTTGGCACAACTTTTTTCTGCCGTTAATGCTCTTGCAAAGAAAAATCATAGAATAGATGCCAAAGAGGATCACAAGTAGTGGAGGATTAATACTGCATCAGAAAATACAAATGATAATTTAAACAAAAAAATCTAAATTCAGAGTTCTGCATTCATTGATCAAATTCCTATGTGTGTTAACAAAACTAGGTTGATAGTTGGTTGATACAACTACTGTTTTTAAAAGTTCTACTTTTTTTTTTTCCCCTAAAAGAAAGACAACACGGGGTTTATTCAGGAGTGAAGATAACTTGAACCCAAATTAAACAATAAAATATCCCCCACTACTGTAAACGTATATTTGAGACATGGCCAGAGATGCTCCTAGTTGGCTCATTATGGATACAAGATAGAAATGTATTCCAGAGGACTGTATTTCTAATAAATAAAAAAGCATAATGAGAATGTAACTGGGAAGGAAGACAAAAGCAGCCATGCTTTAAATTGTTAATGATGGTGCCAGTGGCTGCAGCTTTACCACAGCTGTTTAAATTGATCTGCTAGTGAAAATGTTTTGTTTTGGCACTTTCCCTTCATGTGCAGCTCTTTCAGAGGGACCCCTGGAAGCTTTTCAAAGGGAGAATTGTGATCTCTTTGTAAATGGGGTTTAGAGTACCAGAGTTCCAATATTTTCGATTATATAAGCATACAAGTGTGTGCTCTCCTTTTATAACACTTCTAACACATACACAGTTGTTTTCCTCTCCCATATACACCCCCGTTTACAAATTATTAATGCCTCATTCTAAAGGACGCTATTCTGGTGTCAGCGTCACCTTTCTGTACAGTCTCTTCTTTTTCTGACACTATCATGCTTCATAAGAAAAGCAAAACAGTACTTCTTAATCTTGGGAAATAACGGGCTAGCATAAACTTATGTCTAGTTCCTAGTCAGAGATTGCACTGCAAAATGTATGCCTTTATAGTATTTTATGATGTATTACTTACCAAGACTCCTTTGTGCTAGGTGCTGTACAAACATAAAAATGAGATGTTTGGAGTTTATCATCATTTTGTTTCTAAAGTTGTCTCTCTTTTAGTTAGTTAACTTCAGCATTGTTTTGTATTTACACCATGCATACACACGCAGTGGTGATGGGTAGACTCTCAGAATTATAAAATGTCGCTAGTAAGTTGAGATGAATTTGCTTTTATTTATTGTCTGAAGCAAATCACATGTATTCAAGTTGTTTCCAAGCCTCCAGGAAAGCGGAGCTTTGCTGGTTTGTCCACCGCCTACAAAGTTACAATCCCTGCCTTCAGGAACTTAAGCTCTGTGCACCAAATATTTGGAAACATAAAGAAAGACTTGTGTGGGATAATTATGGCTTTGAAGATGTGGAAGACACCTATAGTAGATGTCTTAATGGATAGGCTGGGCCTTGTATGCTTTAGGTGATCTCAGCAGCTCGGTTTCTGCACAGTGTTTCTAGCTGAGGATATTTAGCATTATTCAAAATCCATTATATATTCATTTTTTTCTCTCCTTTGTGGTACCCCTGCTATGGATACGAAAGGCTGTTTTAGGCATCATCTCAAACCTTTTGACCTGTCTGCATAGACTGGAGCTCTGTTTTTGAAAAGACTCCTTTATCTCTGTTTTTCTTCCATGCCCTTCCATTCATTTGCCTATACAAAGCAATAAAGGGTAAAACTAAAGTAACATAAATTGGTCTGTCTTCCTGAATCCATGTCTCACTAATGTACCCAGATTAACTCAACTGTAAATTGTCTCCTTTGGATGTCGTGTCTTGCTAAAAGTTTCCTATATGATTCATGATTTGGATTGCTTTTAACAGCTATTGGCTAAGCAATATGGTAAATGTACAAGGTGATGCAATTGGCATTAGTGAGAGGATGCACAGGAGCATGTAATGCAGTCAATACTACATTAACTACTGATGCCCAATTACAGAAACTGGAAGAGTGGCTTTTAGGAGCATTAGGACTTGCAGAAGAGCTGAGATCACCTGCCGCTCCTTGCCTAAAAGCTTCACCCTTTATGCGCTGGGATCAAAGCAAACATTCAGTTCTCCTTCATCATGTATAGTAACAAAGTTCGTTTCTCCCCCCCCCCCCCCCCCCAAAAAAAAAGTGTCGTGCTGATGCTTTTAACACATGTAAATTCAAATTTCCATATTTCAAGATTCTCTTTCCATCCCCGGAGGCAAGACTTTATTTGAATAAAATCTCTCTAACCACCTCTATACTTGTTCTGTTTCTCTGCATCCTTCTACTTGAGCCATTTTTGTTTAAAGAAATGCTTTAAGTGCAGTTGAGTGTCCTATTTCAGTGAGTCAGACAGAACAGGACTCTTCTTCCCATAGCCAGTCTCCTGTCCGTTCTCTAATCTGTATGTGATTGACACCTCAGCTGGTTTACACTCTAGAGATAAAAGTCCTAAAATACAGCCAGACACGCTATAAATCAGGATATTTGAGAGTGACTTCTTAGCCTGACGAAGTTCAGATTGAGAACTTACTGTTACCACCACTGTTTCGAAACTGAGTTATAGTAGTACGAAAGTTTATAGGGTCAAATTATGTTTGAAAAAAAATGCAGTGTGCATTTCTTATATTACTGCAGTTTCTAGCTCCTTTTTAAAATTGGCAGTGTCACTGCTGCATCACTGTATTAACAAGCCACAGAGTTCTTCATGACTTGAAGACAGGATGGAGGAGGTGAGGGGAACTGTAAATGACATTTAAATATTTTAATATAAAAGAAGACTGTCAAGTGGCTTGCCACTCTTATTTCAGTGATTCTTATCTTCACTCGGGGTACTTTGCATATCCCGAGTCCTTTTTTCCTCAAAACATTGCAGAACATTAAGTAATTCTATCTAATCTCTTGTGTATTGGCCCACTTTTACAGTTGTGAACCCTGGGTATACAGAGGTTTGGTGACTTGCCAAGGTCGAGAGAGGGGGATTTGGTTTTACAAATGTTATCAGAGTATCTACCAGACACAATGACGTGTACGTGTAATCCCAGCTATCTGGGGGCTGAGGCTGGAAGATTGCTTGGGCTTAGGGGTTCTGTGCACTATGCTGAGTGGGCGATGCCACCAACAGCTTAGCCAGTGTATGGCTGAAGGACTGGCTAGAACACAGGAGGAAAATAATTTTTGATGGGGCCAAGACTTTGGTAAGTAGCCAAGGACCACACTTTTTTATGGCTGGCGTACGGGGTCTGGAATGTAGTTTGGGTGCAAAAGAAGCTCAGGGTAGGGAACTAGGGTGCAGGATAGGCTGTAGGGTCTGAGAGAGTTTGGGTGAAGGAGAGGGTTGTGACCTGGGCCTGGGGTTGGGGTGAAGAGTCTGGGAGGAGGTGTGGGTGCAAGAGAGGATTCTGGCCCTAGGAAGGGGTGTGAGGGAGTGGGGTGTGCAGTGCCAGAAACAGAACTGGGCTGGGGGACACTTACCAAAGCCTCTCCTAGCCAGCAGTGCTTTCATGCAGGTTTCCCTGCCTGCCATCAGTGCTAGCTCACTGGCTGTTCCATGTGGCTCTCTGAGCCAGAGTGGGGCTTCTGCCAGGGCCCTCAGCAAAATCGCTCTGCTCTCATTAGCTGGTTTTGGCATTGCTTCCACCCCCTGTGAAGTCTCTCAGCTACTGTTCGGTGGAAACTAGCCAATAGGACCTGAGAAATTGTGCCCCAGCAAAATCTCTTGGCTCCCATTGCCTGGTTTCCAGCCAAGGGAAGCTGAGAGATTTTTGTTGAGGGTGAGAAAGGAAACTGACCAATGGGAGCTAACAGATTTTGCTGGGGGTGGGCCACAACATGAATTTCTCCCTGCTTCGCAGGTATATGGGCTGGTCATTGGCCGATTTCAAAGGATTGGTGGGCCACATCCATCCCCTGGGCTGTATCTTGTCACCCTTGGGCTAGAGCAACATGAGTGATGTGTTTACGGTCAGTGCTGCTTCTGTGACGACTCATGAACTGATTGATCAAGGTGACTAGAGTGCCTGTGCTAATTGTTCCTAACTTGGGTGGCCTGATCTCTCACTGTACAATGCTTGCACACTTGCTCAGCTGAGTCAGGGCTGTTCAGACAGCATCTCCATCCTTAGCTGGGGAGAGTACAGGCAAAAATGGTTAAGATGAACTGAGGTGGAAAGGGAGAACAGTACGGGCTTCTCCCTCCTACTCACTGGCCAGGAGTGAAGGGTGGAGGAGCCGCTCTATGGCCGTGTCTACATGTGCCCCAAACTTCGAAATGGCCACGCAAATGGCCATTTTGAAGTTTACTAATGAAGCGCTGAAATGCATATTCAGCGCTTCATTAGCATGCGGGCTGCCGCGGCGCTTCAAAATTGACGTGCCTTGCCACCGTACGGTGCGTCCAGACGGGGCTCCTTTTCGAAAGGACCCCGCCTACTTCAAAGTCCCTTTATTCCCATAAGGGAACTTCAAAGTAGGTGGGGTCCTTTTGAAAAGGAGCCCCATCTGGACGCGACACGCGGTGGCAAGGCTCGTCAATTTCGAAGCGCCGCGGCAGCCTGCCTGCTAATGAAGCGCTGAATATGCATTTCAGCGCTCCATTAGTAAACTTCAAAATGGCCATTTGCGTGGCCATTTTGAAGTTTGGGGCACATGTAGACGTAGCCTATAAGAGAGAGCTGAAGAACTTCATTACTCCACAAATCACCATTGACACATCTTTCCTGGGCATCTCATGAGGCCCAGGTAGCTTCACACTGACTGCCCCTTTCTCTGGGGCAACTGCAGGGTAGTATTTGAACCCTTTGTGCTTAAGCAAGTGCACCTCAGTTTGCTTTGTGTAGTGTTATGGGCCATGAGGACACTGTATTCTAAATCTGGCTTACAGTTTCTGGAATTGGGTCTCATTGCCATGGTAGTGCAGTATGGACTGAGTATCTAGACCTTTTGACTTGGCTTTGCAGCCTACATTTTGTCCGTGTTGTAAAATGACAGTGCTCAGCCCTAAGTGTCAGGCGAAGTCTGGTGAACTTTAGCAGGGTCTTGGGACCCGGAGATGCAGGCTTGAGTCAATACCTCAGCTTAGTGTGCCATGTAGTCATAACCACAGAACTTAGATTCAACTGATCAGACAAGGCCTCCATTCGGCGAAGGACAAAAATCTCTACTAGCACGTTGTTCTTCCTTTGGGCAGCTTCCCTGGCACCATTTTGTTTATAAGTGGGGCCTAAAAACTTCTTGACCATTTAATGTCTCCATTGTCAAAGTAAAACTATCACAAGGTCACAACTGACATTGTCCCTGCCTAGTTTAATGCTTTCACATATTCAGCTAGCTGGAAGAGTTGGTAGTGCTATTAGAGCAAGGGCGGGGGGAGGGACATTGTTGTTTTTAAGAGGACTGTCACTTTCCGTTCCTGATCAATGCTCTTTTGAACATCTGGGGTGGGGGAGCAGAAGGTAACCTGCTGGCTTGCCATCTTTTATGTACATTAGTGCAAGGAGTACAGGCATTGGAGACGTGAGGGACCTTAACTGATCTGTGCATTTAGCCTGGCCTCAGTGTGCGGTGCTGACTAGTTGCCTACACATGATGCATTTCCCTGCTCTTACAGACGGTGGCTTAAGTTTCTAAGTCTCCCAAAGGGCAAGTCAAAACATCCTTTTAGTGAGTTTCTGGAGTTGGTGTCTTGTCTTATATATTATTCCTAACAGAATGGGCATGTAACCTTTCCTATGCACAATTAAAATACATACACTAGTATTGCTGTCCTTGTGAAATTATTAGAAAATTTAGGGTATGTTGCTGTTCACCCCTTTGGCAGTACTGGGAATTGAAGGGCTGGAATTTATAGAACCTAAGTTAAACAGGCACTAACTTTTTCTAAGTTGTTCCCTTGTGCCTCTTTAATTCGGAATAAGTGAAAATTTAACAGCCATCTTTACAAATGGGTAAGAACAATTCATTGGCTAGCTTGTTTGGTTGTTTAAACATGCAGTGTTTAAGTGGGCTGCTCGGTGAAACTTGTACATTCATGAAATAGCTGATTGAAAAGCAATATTTCAGATAAATACAAGCCAGCGATCTATCAGCAGTGGTAATAAAAGCTGGGCTTCAGGCTGTGATTTTATTTTGAAATAATAAGAATTGCTTTATTCTTTTTACTTGAGTTACCATGGTAATTCTGTCGTGTAGCAGTGTTATATTGATTTAGAAAGTGGACAGTAATATTTCTTTTGTGTTATTCTGTTTCTAGGGGTTGATTTCTAATTTCCACTTGGAGATTACTTTTCTTAAGTCCCTTCCCCTTTTTTTCTCTAGCAGTGTAATTTTCCTCTCACACATTGCTATTTTCTGAGCTTATTGGCTTGCTCTTATTTTAAATTAAACTTGCTGGTTTCAAATATTGAAATGACATCTTTGTCTGTGGCTGTACTTTGGTTTAACAAAATATTACCTTCTGCTGTTTTATGCTTAATAATTTAAGGGAGGCTTTATGTCTGCTATCAGTGGTTGTTGGTAACTAACGACTAAACCAACAGAAAGCTTAAACCTGTGACATTTTAATATGGTGTAATGGTGCTTCCACCTTGCATATGATTCTTTTAAAGAAAAGTCTATGGTGTATATATGAGCATTCTTACCAATCACACTTGAAGGGGATTTATATGAGTTTACGACTGGAACTAACTGTGAGTTAGGGTTCCATAGTAGCTAAGAGACTCATCAGCTTTGTATTTTGAAAACCCATTTATCATGTCTCAATGAATTCCCCCTTTAATCAAATGCCAAAAGTCTTTCAAAAGCTACACTTCCTTTTTAATACTAATCTGCAATTCTGTGTAAGATAGTAAATGTGAAGATCTGAGAAGCATTAATAGAAAAGATGCAGCCCTATAAAGTACATCCAAAATATTTTCTCTGTCAAGATCTGAGTATGGGTCTGTGTTTCTTCTTTTAAGAGATGGCCTCCTAAAGCTGAGCTGCTTCTCCTTTTGGAGTTCCAGGTTGTCCGCCCTTGCAAGAGAAGCAGACCTCTGCTTGAGCATGAGGATGATGAGAGGAAATGAACATCTACCATCTCATTTAAAGATACAAGCATTTAAAACACTTCCACCTGTTTGAGTGTAACTATTAATGGCTTGATTCTGTGGGCTTAAAAAGCTGTTTTCCCATCCATACTACTGACAGATAAACTTCTTCCCCTTGTTTGAAAATTCTCCTTTCCAAGAATTTTTGAGGGGCAAATCCCTGAGCAAACCAGTACGTAATTTGCCTTGGGACTTTTTTAATTTTCATCCTTCTCACAAGCCTGAGAAACAGTCTTGAGAATGCTGACTGGTCTAATGGGGAAACTTATGCCACCACATCTGATTCTGTCAGTTTCTATATAAAATCCCCTCGCTTCATGAAATTTCATTTGAGTTAGAAAGTATGCACATAAGCTCCTTGCTTGAGGATACCTTTTGTCTTACTTATTTAATGTGTATAATTTCTTCATTTGGCTTTTTTTGAGCTCTTTGCAAAATAAAAAAGAGGTGGGACAGGAGAAAAACAATTTCTGGGCAATCTTTCTAAATGACACTGACTAAAATTATTCGACAACTGAATGAACAGTTGTTGTATTGCAAACTGTTTCTGTAGGCCTGCACTCCCTATTTATTTTAGTCCAAGTGCTATAATGCATAAACAGCAGTCATTCCCACAAATCTTTTTAGCCATATTCCATGCAACTAGCTCTGCAACTGTTGCCTGCAGTGGTCTATTTAGGGTCTGTGATCCACAGCCTCTAAAGCTTTCAAGTAGGTCTTGACCCTTGAGTTTATAATGGCCTCTGGAGCCATTATGACCAATCCAGTGATGTCTGTTCCACACTAATATATAATAGATCCACATAAAATAATTGCTTTAAAGATTGTAATTCTCTCTCTCTTTCTCTCTAGTAGACTGCAATGGTTCTGAATGGAGAAATGAAATTTTAAAGTAATGCAGCAGTTGACCATATTAATCTGAGTGCTTGGTGGTCTAAAACTTGGGACTCAACTCACTAACACTCTTATTCTTTCCTTTCTTGCTTCCTTCTCTGTTATTTAACATTTTTTTCTGATCTTTTTTTCAAAGGGCAGGTCATAATCTATATGTTAGCAGCGTTGGTCTACTCTGCATTCTTCCCTCTCCTGCTGAATTGCAGTGATGTGGTAAAATGGCATCTGACCTCACAGAGCGCTGCAAGGAGTAAGCTTCTGTTGATCTTCAATTATCCCACATGCTTCTCACAAACGTACTTCAACTGATTGTAGGCACCATTTTAATGAGCACACACTTTTGCATAACAGACTGCTATTTGTTGGAGCAAGCAATCCAGGAGAAGGATCTAGATGATGTGAAAGGCATTTTCCAACATATATTTCTATAAGCCTGTTCTATCTTAAGGGATATAGTCGTGCCTGCAAATGTGAGTCAAGGTTTGAGGTTGCCACCGCCTGCTTTAAAATGTGATTTCCTTTCACAGTTCATTCCATTATGACTGTATGATGCATCATCTGGGATTGAGTAATTGGCTAGCTCAGATGTAATTTTTGTTTCCGCTAGAGAGATGTTTACAAACTGATGTAGTATCTCTTTAAAACCTCCCACTGAGAATCTGATTAAAGGCCTGATGTTCTTCCGCAAAGAATGCATGCTCCCAGGTGACATGAAAGGGTCAGCATGCTGCCACAGTTTCAGCTGTTAAGAATTAAGTTAAGACCAATTCAGATGCTTCTGTGTATGTTCAGTGTTGATTGGACTGTAGTCCAATTGGATGGCGGTAAAAGTAACTACAGGTTGAACCCCACTAATCTGGCACTCTTTTGTCTTTCAATGTCCGTGGTCTGGCATAATTTTAGTTAGCTACTTATCCTGGGTGTGGACAAGGTTCCCATAGTTCCATAAAAGTTTGTTTACAACTACCAGCTCTGGCTGTCAGTGTTCTGTGCTGCTGTTTAGCTGTAATTCACTCCTAAATGTCTTCTAAAAGCCCAGTAAGCAGTGAAAGTGTTGGTGAAGCTGCTAGACAATATTGGGCTCCTGTTGTTTGGCAAATTGTCTCATTTGGCATGAGTCAGGCCCTGAGGGTACCAGACTAGAGCTTCAATATGTATACCGTAGGCTACATCTACACTAGCAAGTCCCTTTAGAAAATCAGGCCCTCTTCCAAAAGAATACGTGGAGTGTCTACCACACAAAATGCACTCCTTTGAATTCCTTTTGAAAGAACACAGTGCTTCTTCTGGAGGCCCTCTTCCTCTCCCAAATGAAGAAGAGCGCCTCTTTTTGAAAGATTCTTTCAGAAAATAGCATGAGTAGCTGCTCCAGGGGCCCTTTGTTCCAAAGAACAGTCCTAATGGTTTGGATTGTTCAATCCCTGGCAAATTCTTTTGAAAGAGTCGGGGCTGTGTGGATATGCTTTTGAAAGATTTGATTGCTCTTTTGATCTGCTTTTTTTGTGTCTAGATGTGCTCTTTTGAAAGAAGGGCTTCTGGAAGATCATCTTTCTGAAGATCACTGTAGTGCAGACATGGCCCCAGTGTGTGTGAACTCAGTTTAGTGACACAATAAAGCTGAATGAATTATGGCCACTTGTGACTGGTATTTGAGCATGCATTAAATAGTTCAATTTGGGTGGAAGGGAAACATCATAAGACCACATTCCCAAGTAGACTGCAGAAAATGTTACCACTGGCTGGTGTAGCTATTCTTCAAGTGTGGGGAAAAAGGTTTATCTAACAGGGATGGCTTTTACTTGTGGATTTGAACATTTGTGATACTGAATTCCTGCTGAAGATAATACAGGTTGAACCTCTCTAGTCTGTCTGCCTTTGGACCTGACTGGTGCCGAACCACATGATGTCCATATTGTCTAGCAGCATTACCAACCCTTCTGCTGCTTACTGGGCTCTGAGAAGACACTTTAGGAGTAAATTAGAACTAAATAACAGCACAGAATTCTGAGAGCCATGATGGTGGTTTTAAATAAATTTTATGGGACAAAAAAGCAGTCCTGTAGCACCTTAAAGCCAAATGATATTGTTTGTTTCATGGCACAGACCCATTTCTTCAGATCTGGAGAATAACAACTGATAACTGAGAGAGAGAATTGAAAAAAAGCTGATGTATCAAATAGAGGGGGGAAGGAAGGTGGTTAAGGGAGTTTTTTAAAAAAAAATTTTTTTTCAAGTGTCTGTCAAGTTCAGTGGGATGCCTGCAGACACTATGAATATCAAAGATGGGGAAATTGTCCTTGTAATGTGTAAGATAATTGATACCTATCACCATGGACTCAATGAAGATATCCTGCTTGAAAATTAATTCCAAGTTAGATGTCTCTCTTTCTAATCTGGTGTTAAAATCTCTGTTTTAGAATGCATCCTGTTAAGTCTTCAATAGTGCGTCCAGCCAAACTGAAATGTTCATTTACTGGTTTTTGTGTATTCAGATTGTTAATGTCTCATTTGTGTCCATTCATCCTTTGGCAAAGTGGTTGTCCAGTTTGTCCAACGTACATGGCAGAGGGCACTGCTGGCACATGACGGCGTATATCACATTAGTGGAAGTGCAGGATTATGAGTCCCTGATCATGTGACTGATATTGTTAGGTCCACTGATGGGGTCTCCAGAGTAAATATGAGGACAGACTTGGCAACAGGGTATGTTGCAAGGAAAAGTTCCAGGATTAGTATTTCTGTGGTGTGGCGTGTGGTTGCTAGTGAGACTTTTCCTGATGTTGGGTAGCTGTCTGTAGGAAAGACCATACTTGTCACCTAGGGCCTGTGAGAGTGCAGCATCATGTTCCACTATAGGTTGTAGGTTGTCGAAAATGCGCTGGAGGGGTTTGAGTTGGGGGCTATCAGGGATGACAAGCTGTGTGCTAGTGTTAACTTCTTGGGCTTGTGTAGAAGTAGCTGTTTTCTCTGTATTCATTTGGTCCTGTTAATCTGTTTCTTCTAGTACATAATTACGTTTTACGAATGCCTGGTAGAGATTTTGAAGCTTTTTATCTCTGCCAGTAATCATGCTCGACCACGGATGTTGCCAGACCAGAGCGTGGCAAGATTTGAGAGGTTCGGCCTCTACTAGATCGCTAGATCTGTGGGAGAATTCAGTAAGGGAAGTGGGTACTATGCAAAACAACCATTGCCCTTCTTTTGGGTTTGTTGTAATAGAAGCCCTCAACTTTTAGCTTTGGCAAACTTGCTGTCTTGAAGTAACATGAGCAGTGTTACTCAAACTTCAAACGCCAGTAGTCATTCACTTAAAGTTAGCACTTTACCATGGATTATGATGTTCTCATCCTGCCTGAGGTTTTGAGGCTCACTGTTCCAGGTTTCCATTTGCTGGTGTTCCATAGCCTTAAAACAAGCACTACCATGTGGCACAGTCTGGTCTCCTGATTGCATTCATGCTTCCCATTGCGGTCAACAATGCCACTGTTGGACCTGAAGAATTCTCATGCTGCCAGTGCTTGCATCAAAGGTTCTGCTGCATGGTAGGGAAATTCAATGTTCATACAAGAAACTTGTGGAAAGAAAAAATTGGCTGAGTTGAGATTGTGTGCTTCTGAGGAAACACTTCTTCCTGTATTTTCTTTCAAAATTCCTGCTGCTGATCCCAGAGTCTTGTGCTTTAAGTGTTTTGAAGAAAGCAGGAAAAATGCACTAACACCAGAATAATGCTGGTGCAGGTCTTGCTCCTGAGGCCAGTTCTTTTTTTTGGTAAGTGTGATTGCACCAAAGAGAAATCTAGCACAGATTTTCAAAACCAAGTTGAGGTTTCACTCTCTCCCTTGGATATATTGGTGTCTATCTTCTTTGTATCCAAGTGCTGCCCAATGGAGACCAGTGGACCAAGCAACTGTGGGTGTTTTGTGCATAAGTTCTTAGGCTAAGTGGTCTCAACGGTGGACGAGGAGGTGTGGTGCTGCAAATCGACAACTCCTGTGAAGGCTGAGGAAGATGCCCCACTGCCTTGTGGGTTATTCTGGGAAGGAGTAAGGCTAAGGGAGTAAACCCTGACAGAAAATCCGGAGTGGAGTCCTAAGGCGGTTCTGTGTCAACTTCTGGCACCGTCCCAGCAACTTCTTCAGCTGAGCTGGTACCAGATGTAGAGGTTATCCTTTCCTTTGGACTATATCAGTAAAGCTGAGGGGGGGGGCTGGTATCTGTGCAGCCCAGGGTCTCCATAAAAATTGCTGAGGTTCACACCTGGAGAGGTACTCCAGCATCGCTTAACAGCATTGAACCAACACGGGAGGCAACAGATACTGGTTATAAACTCTTGCTCGATTTGTGTAGAGAATGAGTGCCAGCGGTTGCTTCCAATGGTGGGAGAGATCATCATATCTCATTGGACAGTCACCGCCCGCCTTAAGCTGGGCAGCCCCCAGCCAGTAGGGTACTGTCTCACCACAGTTCAGTTGCCTCACTGGGTGCATGAGGCTTAAGGTTCCCAAACCTGACAAGTGACTGAAATGAGCACCAGACAAACCAACAAGAAAATTATTAAGAAAAGGAAATCACCAAAGTTTCAAGCTTGCTTGTTGGAATGTACAGACTATGTTGACCAGTTTGACTGAAGATCTTCAGGACATCAGTGACACCCAAAAGACCGCTGTCATCAATGAGGAACTGAAGAGGCTCCAAGTTGACATCGCCACTTTGCAGGAGACGTGACTCGCAGCTTCGGGATCCCTAATGGAAAAGGACTACACCTTTTTCTGGCAGGGCAAAGCCCAAGAGGAACCCAGGGAGCACGGTGTCGGCTTTGCCATCAGAAACACCCTTCTGCAAATGGTGGAACTAGTCATGGGCGGATCAGAAAGACTCCTTCAGGTCAAACTTGAAACCTGCGCCGGTCCCGTCCACCTGATTGGCACTTACGCTCCAACCCTGAACACCACACCAGAAGCAACGGACAAGTTCTATGACAAGCTCAGTGCCGCCATAGTGCAAATACCTGCTCGTGAACAATTGTACCTTTTGGGTGACTTCAGTGCAAGAGTTGGAGCCGATCGTGACTCATGGCCCTCTTGCCTAGGTCACTTCGGTGTGGGAAAAGTGAATGACAATGGATAGTGTCTCCTCAAACTTTGCACGTACCGCAATCTGTGCATCAAACACATTTTTCCAAACCAAGCCACAGCACAGTGTGTCATGGAGACACCCACGCTCGAAACACTGGCACCAATTACACTTGGTCATCACCAGATGCAACAACCTCAAAAACGTCGTCCTGACATGCAGCTACCATAGTGCTGACTGTGATACAGATCATTTGCTAGTCTGCTCCAAGCTCAAGCTGAGACCCAAGAAGCTGCACCATTCTAAACTAACTGGAAGTCCCCACATTGGTGCCAGAAAGATGGCAAACTCAGGAAAAAGCTGAAATGGTCAGGGAGACCCTTGAGGAGAATCTGCGCAGCAGCCCTCGGGGTGCTGATGCAACATCCAGATGGCAACATCTGAGGGACAAAATCTACAATACGGCCTTGTCAGTGTTTGGAAGAAGAGCTGGAAACAAACATCTGGCTGGAAGCTAACTCTGAGATGATTTCAGTCATCGAAAAGAAGCGTGCTGCACTTCTGGAGTACAAACGCTCACCGAGTCAGAGTATCCAGAAAGCACTCAGAGTAGCCAGAAAAATAGTACAGCAGACAGCCAGGCGCTATGCCAACAACTACTGGCTTAAGCTATGCAGCAATATCCAGACCTGTGCTGACTTTGGTAATCTCAGGGGAACGTACGAGGGCCTAAAGAAGGCAAGGTGACCCATCCAGAATAAGACAGCACCTCTGAAATCCAAATCTGGTGAAGTCATCACTGACAAAGCCAAACAGATGGAGCGATGGGTTGAGTACTACTCCGAGCTGTACTCGTGCAAGAACACTGTGGTTGGTACAGCCCTCAGTGCCGTCGAGCTCCTGTCAGACATGGACAAGCTGGACCTGGAACCAACTGTGGTCGAATTGAAGAAAGCTATTGACAGCACTGCAGTAGGAAAGGCCCCAGGCCAGGATGGTATACCACCAGAGGTAATCAAGTGTGCCTTGGACACACTCCTGGAACCCCTACATGAGCTGCTGTGCCTGTGCTGGAGAGAGGGTGTGGTTCCACAGGATATGCAGGATGCCAACATTGTAACCTTGTATAAGAACAAAGGAGACAGAAGTGACTGCAACAATTACTGTGGAATCTCCCTCCTAAGTATCACTGGTAAATTGTTCACTCGTGTCATCCTCGGAAGACTCCAGAAGCTTGCTGAGAGGGTGTATGCTGAATTCCAGTGTGGATCCATGCCGAGAGATCTACCACTGACGTGATCTTCTCCCTGAGGCAGCTGCAGGACAAATGCAGAGAGCAGAGGAAGCCACTCTGTCGCCTGCATCGACCTGGACCAAGGCTTTCGACTCGGTCAGTAGGGATGGACTGTTTAAATTGCTCCACAAGATAGGCTGTCCACCATGGCTATGCAAGATGATCCAGTCTTTCCACAAAGACATGAGAGGAACCATCCAATATGATGGTACATCATCAGATGCCTTCAGCATCAGGAGTGGTGTCAAACAAGGATGCATCCTTGCTCCGACATTGTTCGGGATCTTCTTTGCACTCCTCCTGAAGCACGCCTTTGGATCCTCAACAGAGGGCATCTTTTTGCACACAAGATCTGATGGGAAACTGTTTAATCTTGCAAGGCTGAAAGCTAAATCTAAGGTGCGGGAAGTGCTCATTAGAGACATGCTGTTCGCAGACGGCGCTGCTGTAGTGACACACACAGAAGGCCAGCTTCAAAAACTGCTGGATCAGTTCTCCAAAGCATGCAAGGACTTCGGGCTTACCATCAGCCTAGAGAAGACAAACGTACTTGGTCAGGACGTTGCTGAACCTCCATCAATCAGCATTGACAATTACACACTAGAGGTCACCCACGAGTTTACTTACCTTGGGTCTATCATCACCGACACCCCATCGCTGGAGTCTGAGCTAAACAGGAGGATTGGAAAAGCAGCCACAACTCTGTTCAGATTTAGCAAGAGTGTGTGGAACAACAAGCAGCTGTACACTCACACCAAAATGCAAGTCTACAGAGCCTGCATCCTCAGCACCCTCCTCTACGGCAGTGAGTCTTGGACCTTGTACGCTCATCAGGAAAAGAGGCTGAATGTCTTCCACTTGCACTGCCTCAGGCGCATTCTTGGGATATCATGGAAGGACGGAGTGCCCAACAACGCTGTCCTTGAGCAAGCTGGAATTCCAACCATGCGTACCCTCCTCCAGGCAGCGGCGGCTCCGCTGGCTTGGCCACGTCCACAGGATGAATGATGAAAGGATCCCAAAAGACATCCTGTACGGCGAGCTAGCCTCTGGCAAAAGACCTCCTGGACGCCCCCAATTACTCTTCAAAGACGTCTGTAAGAGGGACCTGAAGGAGGTAGACATTGACCCAGATAGTTGGGAAGAGCTGGCAGATGACTGCAGCAGCTGGAAGCAGGAACTACACAAAGGCCTTCAGAAGGGCGAGATGAAGATCAGACAGCTAGCAGAGGAGAAGGGAGCCCATAGAAAGGACAGCAAGGACCTGCCAGACACCCACTACATATGCAGCAGATGTAGCAAGGACTGTCACTGTCATGTGGGCCTTCACAGTCAACTCTGCAAATGACGATCTTAAATGGAGTTACAAAGGGCATGATCCATAGTCTACGCAGACTGAAGGATGCCTGCCTACCTACCTCTTAGGGTTTAGGTTCTATGTCCCTGCATTCCCTTTGGGATTCCTCATGGTATGTTGAGGTGAAGTAAGGGAAGGAAAAAATGGTACGCTGAGATCGTACACCAGAGTAAAGCATGAGGCATGTTTTATTTATGACCATTATAATAACCCCTGCTTTGGATGCTGCTGCTGTTGGAAATGCTGACAAGCTTTGAATTAGAGTGACCAGTGAGGCAGTGCTATAACATACTGCACAGTTTAAACTGTGCCCCGGATATGTTCTGAGTTCCCTTAAAACAGAGTTACTGTGCAGCAAGCACGGGATTCTTGTGCCGAGCCAGTGCACACAGGTCCTCTACATACAGAGCTACAAACCAGCAGTGGCCATTCTAAGGAGCACAATTGGCTCAGGCAGCGTTCTGAGCAACTTGGAGCATAAACTGTGTGCAGATTAGGCAGAGAAGAGGGAAAAGTGAATGAGTCAAAACACCTACTCATGACAATGAATAAATATTGAGTCAGACTGAGCAGTTCATCCTAAAGTTCACGTCCCTCCTACCTATAGAGCTTACAAAAATGCTTGATGCTTATGAGTCCTCAAGTAGTAATTTTTCAGGGAAGGAAAATACCTGTCTTGTCATTCTCCTGAGAATTTAAAGGAAAAAATCAATTCTATATTTTTATTGTAACACACTGACAAACAATTTTCTGGTTAATAAATAGAATCCCAGTTCCACCCCTTGTGCCCAACACTATTGAGTGATACAGTCTAATAAACTGAAGTGTCATGTACAGTTTACACCTGCTCTGATGTCACTCGTGTTTTCAGTCCTTCCATTCTGTGCTGCTTTTGACCATGTCTCTCTTTGGCTTGGAATGCCCTGCCCTTGTTGTATATTTCCATGCTATTAAAAAACCTTCAAGTAAATCTGTCCTCAAGGTTTCTTGGTGCATCCTGTGTGTGCTTCTCTTTCTCTTCCCCCTCCTCCAGGCCCCTCTAGATTGAGTAAAACCTTGTTTCAAATGTTCAGTGTTAGTCACTTTACCAGTGCATCATGAAAATACACAGTTCTCAGACTTTGCTTGTCTTAAATTTGTCAGATCTTCAAAAGCTGACTTGCTCAACAGATAATGCTGTTTCCTTCTGAAGAAGAATCTGTGATATATGGTCTTTATATTATCTCATAGCTAGAGTGGCTGAGAATAAACCTTATTTATTTCCATTTAAATATACAACATTTATACACTTAAAATGTAATGTTCCATCTTTCTTTCAGCTGAGCTGGTTTTATACATCTCATTGTTGTGACTTAAACAAAGATGACAAACTTATTGTATACGTTTGTATTGGAGCTGATAAACTTAGATGGCATAATAAGGCATAAGCACAACGGGGCATGTTAAGGTTGAATTTTGCATTTCATGACTTTGAGGACTTGAGACAACTTTGATGAAATGAAAATCCAGGACGCTTTGAGTGTCCTCCAAAGACTTTACTGGGACTTTATAGGAAAACAGGCCCTATGGTCATGTCATTACTTTGTACATTTGTAGTATGCACAGGCCTGAACAGAGATACAGGCCCTACTGTGCAAGGTGCTGAACATATACATAATGGGTTGTGCCCAATCCAAACACTTAAAATTTAAACAGATAAAATTTGCAAAGGGATGGAAGAGAAAAAGAACTGAGCATAGAACCTAGGTTTTGTGAGTTCTAGTCAGCTCCCTGTTCACTGGATCACAATATAAAGTTCAAAGGATTTTTTACATTACTGTTAATACAAATCCATGTGGATGTTCCCATTGAATCAATTTTGAATTAGCATTGAGCACTCATGATAAATTATCAACTGGGACTCTGACAAACTTTTCTTTATGCAATTATTATGTAATTGTTTTAAAAAGAACACCAGCATTCTTTTCTTGGTAATGGGGTTTGGCACGTTTTACCGAGTGTTGTGTTGTTCAGCATGTTCCTATAGCACAGATGATGATGATTATATGAATTGCCAGGGAGCCCTAATCATAGACCAGGACCCCATTGTGCAAGGCGTTTTACTAACATAGATCAAAAACAAAACAAAGATTCCTCCCTGTCCCAAAACTGATTTTTGACACCTGAGGACCAAATGAAATCCACATTGTTCTGACGATCTGTTGACAATGATACTTTAAAATGTATCTGAGAGGCATCATGCCAGATGCTTAGCCTCTGGGTTGATGTGGGCTAGGAGCATGTTAGCGGCAAATGGCCCTGCTCTGGGTGAAAGGGATTAGCGGAAGGAGTCCCTGAGATCAACTGTTAGAAATTGACTGAAAGATTGTTTGTTAGCTTAATACAATTGGAAAGGGCATTAAAGGTACAGGCCAACATCCTTGACGCGATGTTGGCTGGGGAGCCATGACACTTTTGCCTCTCTGCCAGGGGAGCACTGCTGAAACAAAGGCTGGAAAGGGAAAGTGTGAACAGACAGACTAATGGAGAGCTCCATATGCACCCCAGCAAAACTCTCCTTTGATCCTATGGCTGTCCTTAGCAGCAAATTACAGGAAACTGTGCTTTAAAAGAACCACCCAACATCTATATGCTATGTCGGTTTTCCCGTGTTCCTGCAACTGATGACCACATACTGCTTTGAATTATCTACCCTTCCTATTCCCCTCTAAATTCTGCGTGACTCACTAATGATCCTGGCCTTTGAAAGAGTACCAACCTTTGTCTTCCACCCTTTCTGAATGTCTAAGGTACCTGAGTTCTTGTATCATTTGACTGGATGTCTGCAGTGCTTTCTTCCAAGTATTCTTTTCTGTGTCACCAGGACTGCTCAGAATCTTCAATAAGTAGCTCTAGAAGTCCCACTAAAAATAAGATGCAGTAATCCTCATGAGTTGCATCCGTGCATTTTCATAACTATGGCAAAGGCATTAATGCTCTTTGAATTTAAGGAGCACAGATTTCCTATCCCCTCATTTGTGGAGAGTTTATTTCTGCTTCCTCACGTCTCAATTTTCATTTTCTCTGAAATATTCATATGTAATTAAAAATCATGAGCTTCCAGGTACCTGAGCATAAAATGGGACCTAAACCAGGTTTGAACCTAGATCTCCACCTAACCTATGGTAGCTGGTAGCATCAATCGAAGACCTAGAGAATAGTTCATTTTTAGTTATAGTTCAAAACAGTAGACATTCTATTCTTTCCCACTGTGCTCTTTCAAAGTTCCTCTAAGGAAACTCACAAAGAGCCATTTTGAGATTGAAGTGAGAACAAAGTGTTAATTGTTAGATTTTGAGGGCAAAAAAAAAAAATTAAGGGAAATCCATCTGAAAGATGTTAGTTGCATACAGAGTATTTCTGTCTCCATCCAGTGTTAAGTAATCTGTTTTAGAAATCTTTTTATATGCTGTCCTTGGCACTTCTCAATAGGCTTTTACACTCAAACAATATGGACTCTAGCAGGTGGCATTTTTGGCAAATGACCTCTTCTCAATACAAAGAGATTCAGAAGTTGGCCTTTCTCGTCTTTTTTTTTTTTTTTTTTAAAGTATTAAAATAGGAACTTGAAGGCAAATGTACTGATAGGATGGAGATGCACTAACAGGTTAAACTAGAGGAAAATCAAAATCTCCATTACCAAAGATTCAAAACCCAATAAATGAATTTAGTTGAATAGCTGAAGATATTCACTATCAGCAGATCTCCCTGAGGAAACAAATGCTACAAACTTGTTACTGTAGGTCTGTTTCTGTAGCTGAGTTTAGATACACCAACGGTTCTACAGTATGCAGGCTTTCTCTTCTGTTTTCCAGTTACATTGCTTTTCAGACATGAACTGCAATAACATGCCCAATATATGTCTCTCTCACTCTCTTATTTTGGTTAATTATAGTAGTAATTACAAATTTCCAACCCCTGACCTGTTTTTAATCATTTTTTAAAATGGGTTTTGTGCTGTTTTAAAGTTTGGTACTTGGCTTTAATTTAGATTGTGCTAAAGTGTTTGAGAGGGCTTCAGAGCAAGGTCAAAAGCTTTATCTGCGCAGTGCCCATTTTCTTTAACACGTTTTAATAATTGTAGATGCTTTCCCTAATAGGGGCTTTTTGTTTGATCTATGTTAAATCTGTCCTTTGTAGGCCAAGCTGCTGCGGCATTAGCAATTATCATCAAATGGCTGATTGGGATCTAAGACCAACCTCTGTGGTAGAGGACTGAATGAGACCAGATTTTTTTTTTTTAAGTACTCTGCACCCCAGACTTCCAAAAGAATTCTGTCCTCACATATGAATTTAGACAAGGATCAGATGCTCTGGAATGCTGGTTTACATGGTATCTATAGCCAAATTTTTCAGGAGCTCAGCACCTAATATATTGAGAATCTGGCTACCAGTGTTCCTTGTAAGCAGAGCACTTGGGTGGCCACCCAGGAGAGATTTGGGTGGTGCCCAGCTGATTAGCAGAATGCCCATAGCCATCCACAGTGGGAAACGTGTCAATTGGTGGTGCACATAACAAAACTTATTCTGCTAATGGATGGGAAAAAATAGAGAGGACATTGCTGGCCACTTACTTTAATGAACTACAAAAAACAAGCAGTTCTGTAGCATGTTAAAGTCTAGCAAATTTATTAGGTAATGAGCTTTCATGGGTAAGACCCACAAAAATCTGAACTTGTTAGCCTTTAAGGTGCTAAAGACTGCTTGTGTTTTGTGAAGCTACAAACCAACATGGCTATCCCTATGAGACTATTTTAATGTCTCAGTGAGAGCTGATTTCTGAAAAGCTGTCCCTGTTTTTTCCCATTGTGAATACTGAGCCTTTAAAAATACTGGCCATAGAATATGTTGTATAGAGCTTCAGAATGCTTGGCTTCTACCAGCTACCCCAAACTTATAGCTACTGCCTGTCATGTTGCCTGTATCCCAAATGTACATGTGCTACATATGACCTTTTTAGGGAGGTCAACTATCAACAGCCAAAAAGCCTCCTTGCATTATGAAATGTGGTACTCCTTTCAGTTGAAAAGTTCTTAAGATGTCATGGTACTTAGTGTTTCAAAAGAGCATTTTCCAGATGTCTTTGCATTTTAAATTGACTCATGGCCAGCCTTCTTGCATTAGGGCTCTAAAACACTTTTAAAAAAAAAACTGAAGAATTAGATAAAAAAGCCACTCTCCTGTGCAGTTCTACAGTGAGTTACAAAAAGCCTCCATGTAGAGAGAGAGTGTGTGTGTGTGTGTGTGTGTGTGTGTGTGTGTGTGTGTGTGTGTGTGTGTGTGTGTTTTTTTTAAATCCACCCTCAAATGGAAAAGTTTAACAGAGTTTGATGCTTTCAGACTTGGAAACAATATTAAACAACAATTAGCTGACCAGCTTCTCTGGGTAAAATTGAAAATGCTTGCCAGAAAACTTGTGGCATTTAAACCTTTTGTACAGTCTCTTGTCAAATATAGAAGCGATTGCCTTTTTTTCCCCCTTTCCTCAACCATTTTCAGTCCTGCATCTGGTTTAATATAATGGGTGTTTGCATGAATGGCTTAGTTAGCCAGAGTAGTAATAAAACACTTGAAATTTATTGTGACATTTGGATTTAATTAAAAAGTACACACTTAGAAAAGTAAAACATAATGTGGAGAGAGAGTCAGGAAGGTTTTTCTCCCTTTCTTCCAAAAAACTAATTAGAGTTGTATTTTAAATTGTTTATGTGCTGCTAATCATTGTAATAAATCATTTATACTGAAAAAGACACACTCTAAGAGCTTGTGTAACTGTTTATGCTCTCAAGTTTCTATCATGAACAAATTGATCTGGAAGTGGATTTATTAACCACTAGGGAAGAAATCATTAGTGCTTTCTCTAAATATTCCCCAGGTACATTTTTATTATGGTAGTTTACTGCTTTAACTAAAAGTAATGTTACACTGCCTTGGTTGTAATTATGATGCAAATTGACTTTCCATCACTTACATGAGAGAGAGAGAGAGCGAGAGCTGCCTTTTCATAGGTTATATTTCCATTTTCTTTTTATCTGAAAAAGTCATGTATTCCAAAATTCTTGAGTAAATTGAAGCCCATGTTCTCAGTAGAACTACTGGAAAAACTTGAAAAAACAAAACTTGTAAAGTTGTTTGAATTATCTATAATCCACCAGTCCTCAATAAACAATTTTAAAACTAGATAAGCTCATCACATGATTTAACCCTCTCATGTGTTGTAACAAAACTTGGTGATTTGTAATATTCAAAGAATGGCACATTGCTGATAGGAAGCCAAATATTTTTGTCCTGATGTCCCATATGGGGAAACTGATGCACAAGATGTTCTGATTGACTCGCGTAGCATGTCAGTGGCAAAAGTGAGGTTATAGTTTAGGAATTTGAATCCCCTGATTCTATCTTCTATCCAAAGTAAGGATTTAACGATATCCAAACACAGCACCGGGTGGGTCTTTTAAGATGACTAGAGAGTCTGATACATCTAGAAGATTTGCTTGTCTTGCATATTTATTGCACTGTATGTGAAGGTGCAAGTAAAACACTAGTTAGTAAAGGCTCATCCTTCCCATTGCCAACCAAAGAAAAAATAATGGCCTAAGTGTTCAAATTTGGGTACTTGGAATTAGTCTGCCAAATCTTTCTTTAGGCACCTAAATCAATCAGCCTGAGATGTTCAGAGATACAGAGCACCTGCAGCTCCAGTCAGTATCAGTGGGATTTGTGGCTGTTGGAAAGCATATCACTTTTATTTGGGTGCCTAAATATGGATTTACAAGCCTAGCTTGAGACACCCAGGCTCGTACAGTTTGGCCCAGTGTGAACAGTCAGAAAGGAACTAGCTGCCATAGCTGTTCATTTATAGAATTGGGCTGGTGGTTTGGAGCTGTCTTATTTTTGTATTTGGACACTGAAATACCTTAATTTGTGTGAATCTCTTGGTAACTGATAGGGAAGCTTAATTTGTAAGGAAAAATCTTACTCAAGATTCTGTGTAAAGCAAACAATACTGTGCCCTTTCCAGAAGGGAGTGGAAGGGGTAAGAGGATATGAAAGAAAATGCTGCTTGTTAGATCAGATAGCTAACTTAGTGGTGGTTATGCTGTGTAATAACAGGAGAGAGAGGTGGGAGGATGCATATGGTATCCTTGAGGACATCCATAAGAGCACAAGAGGATGTTAAGCAAAATAGAGAAGACACACAAATTATGAGTGGAAGCAAGGATCACTTGCGTATCAAAATTGTGCATACTTGAAACCATTCATTGCATTTTTTAACCTGCCATTCATAACAGTGGAATCTAGATGTCATCTAGTCCTGTCTGCTGTGGTCTAGACACTATTGTCATTTCCCCACTGTAAATTCAGCTTCTAAAATCCCACTACCTTATGAGCTGCCATCAGTGGGCTCAGTGGAGTGGTATTGACTGTTAGCAATTCATTTTAGCTGTTTGGAAACAATAAGCATTTGAATAATTTGTGGGGAGCAAGAAAACTAGTACAAGCAGTTAACTCAATAAAATGACAAAATTGAAAGGCAGTTGGTTTTGCCACACTTCTTTGTGCATATTTTCTCCTTATGATCACATGTACTGTACCTCTGAAGGGTAGTTTGACTGGTTCACCCCCCAACCACCCTTTATACTATCAGGTGGAGCTCTAGAACCTCCAAGAATTAATAGGGAGAGGAGGAGGGCTACTAACATTCTCTTAACCTGTTCAAGCTTTTGTGTCATTGTTCCTGTGGGTTGAAACTCTTGATATAAATCCTAGTTGTATTTGTTCCTGCTTGACTGTTTACATACTTTGCCTCTGCCCTTGTAGATGGTTCAAGAGTAACTGAATCTGAAATGTCAATTTTTGCCTCTTATATCATGTTGGCAATATGTGGACTTATACACATGAACCTCTAGGCCTTTAAGCTATGTAAATGTTTGCCACACTTAGCTTCTGTTCAAAGGAAATAGTTCTCATCAAGGCAAAGGATATAAATTCTTATTTTGTCACTCCGTTTATTATATTATTGATATGCCAAAAATTCTAAAATCAAGACAATTTATGCTTGTATAGTAAGTGTGCTTTAAAGACTTACAGCTATTCATTTTTCCAGACACCTACTGTATTATGTTCTGCCACATTAGGTTTTCCTAATAATCTGTGGGAGGGACATGATCAAGGTCTGATATGATAAACTTTGAACATCACTGAATTTTGTTTTTTAAAAAGAAATGCTATCATGGAGGCTAGCTCTGCAGATGTTTTAATCTGTACTTTCAGAGAAGCACTATATTTTCCTTACCATAGTGAAATAAGATGCAAAAGATTGTCTGATGTTTGGTATGTACCTTCTACAAAACAGGGCTTACTTTGAACCACACTGCCAAATTACACTTGGGATTCTTGTAAAGTTTCTTTACATCCAGAAAGGGAAGCCTTCAGCTATTTCATATTCTGCTAAATTTGATATTTGATCATTTAAGCATATTTGTCAAGATGTCATTAGTTGAGCGTAAAAAATGCCCCCTTTACATACGATGCCTTTTATGGGTAGGTAACTCATTATGCTTCTTTTGAATGCTTCTATTCCTTTCAAGCATAAAAATGTCAGCACCTGTTGTACTGTTTCAACTCCATCAGTTTGAGTTCTGCCTTGCCACAGCCATTGTTTTCTCTTACATTTTAGACAATAGGATGTCCAATATGATATCCAAATGTGGACATTTTTGCCAAAAGGTGGTTTCTATGAACTACTGGAGTTGGAAAGGAGCTAAGTGATAGTTGTACAAAGAGCACTAAAATCCATGACCAGCTGGCATGCGTGGTAAGAGAAAGAGAAATGTGACTCAGCTGCTTAGAAGGTACAAGTGGAAACTAAGAAACCTTTTGGAGCTAGTGTTGCCTTTAGCCTTTTTTCCAGTAGGAAAAAATGTTTCTCTGAAGGCTGTAGTATTTGGTTTCATGGGCAAGAAATGTGCTGACATATTTGTGGAGCTTGAGGGCAAGAAGAGAAAAAAATCCTCAATTAAACTGAATCTGTAAGTTGCTTGGATGACAAATAGGAAACCCTACATTGCCATTTTTAAAGCATTTTTCAGCAGAACTGTATTTTAATATTCAAACATCCTTAATAGCTATGATCTTACTTTGTATTAAGCCTTATGTATTATTAAATTTGCATTTGTTTTTTTGCTTACTGGAATTGGAATGCTGGACGGGGAATGGTTATCCTGTCCTAGTTAAAAATTTGAGATTTTAAAAAGTTTTACTAGCCTATTCTGGGGTGAAAATTCTAAATCTGAGATTTTCACAAACAAGCGAAGAGTTTTTGGGTTTGGTCAATAAAAATATATTGGTTTTGGTTGTGGCATTTTGATTTTGACCTTTTTATTTTATTTTAAGGCTTTTTACTATAATTTTAGCTTTCGTTGCAAAATGAAGCTGTATTGAACTGAAAATTAATTTTCCATTTTGAAAATGTCATAAAGGAGCGATTCAGCAACTTCAAAACTTTTTCCAAAATGTGTGCTGAAACTGAGTCTACGTGAGGAGTTTTCATTTCGATGAATTAGCTTTTTCTGCTGAAAAATTAGTTGTCTAGCTGTAGATCATCTTGGTACGCTGAGTGCTCAGTCTCTCCTAGTTACCTATGTAGGGTATATTCATTTAAATCAAGGCAATTTAAATAATTGATTAAAATCACTATTTAAATTATGCCCAAAATCATTGATTTACATCAAATTATGAAAAAAAGTAAGACTGTGCTTATAGTGCACTTAGTTTTGGAATAAAGGCCACTGAACTCACTGGCACTTCTGTTGGGTTTATTTTTTGTTTTGTTTGTTTTTTGTTTTTAGTATTTTTCTTGAGAAAAGAAGTGCAGGGTGGGATTCCCTCTGAAAAGCTGAGTTATGCTGAAGTAAAATAGGGAAGACGTTTATGGCATTATCTTTATGTTCTGTGGCCATGATGTTCTAAAAGAAGGAGCGTGCAGTGCTTTTTTTGTTTTGGGGGTTTTTTGGTCTGTTTTTTAAAGAGATGGTACTACTCCTCAATTCACACCTTAAAGTCCTCTGTTGGGTGCCTGCAGTCAGGCTTCTGGAGGTGTGGGTGGAGGACTCCATCTCCCAGCCCCTGCTGCTTTGGGGCAAATGGGGTCTACAGATCCCTGCACCCCTCTGCCACAGGGCGTGGGGGTCTCTAGCTCCCAGCCCCATGTCAGCCTTACAACCCCTGTGCTTCTGCAGGGATCCAGCAGGGGGGCTCTGGCTCCAGCCCCCTATACTGTTGCGGGGCTGGTGGGGAGCTCTGGTAGCCCTGCAGCTGAGAGCCATCTGGGGCACTGAGCCCCACTGGCAGTCTCAGCCACGGAACCGTGGCAAGGAGTTATTGAGGAGGCACCAGCACATACGGCCAGAGGGGAGAAAAAGCCCTGGGGGCAGATACTGTGTAATATAAGATAAGAAAATTACATTCAGTGGCATATGGCAACTCTAAATTTCTCTTACTGCAGCTTTCTGTATTGTGTCCTCGAGTGATAGATTCTAAACCTAGTTAACTAATTAAACAACCCATAAAGATTAGCTAAGCTAAATCTTCATTATTTTTCCAGCAACATCCCAGGAGGCAAACAGTTTGGGAATTTACTTGTCAAATCACACTTATATTAAAAGGCATAGAGAGAGTGTTGAAGAATGAAGTATTGCGAAGTGAATTATTTAAGTTACTAACCACTTGATCCACTGAGCCTTATCCACATCATTTTCTCCCATTAAGCAGTTTTCCTTATGTTTCATCCTTGTAGCTAAGCCCTGCATCTCCCTCTTCATGGCTTACACTTGACATGTCTTATTTTTTTACCCAGGCAACAAATTTCTTCAGCATATTCCCTGTTAGGGTCTCTCTTATGCACTGAAGCCATGATGGCTTTTCTGTGGCAAAAGGGTGGGGGAATATAGAGTATAGGAATTGTGCTTGGGATGAGATTTAATTGTAACTTATTTTTATATGAGAAATTTAGTGTCTTTCAAAAAATCCAACTTTTAATGTTTTTGAAATAATTGTCTTTTGGCCACCATGTACATGTGGGATTGTTTTTCACAGTCCCAAGCTTGATACTGTTTTCTTTTATAATGAAAAGACCTGTAACGTGCACTGCAACAGCTTCTAAGCTTATGCACTCATGAAATAGTCCTTCTACAAGCTTTGTAAGGTCAAAGAACACTTTCTACGAATCGGTCAGTTGTGTGTGCGTTCCCCTAAAGAAACTGCAGGATAAACTCTTAATTTTTTCATGCTTTTCTCCCCTCTCATTTTCCTTTTTGGAATTGCATTGGAAAGAATTGTATGTGAAAAAGAAAGGGAAATCATTTAGAAGTGGTACTGCTGTTCCACTGGGCGAGCATGGCACATTAGAAGCAATCGGAAGGACAGATCTTTATTTATTTTTTTTAATTATATGTGAGCAGAAAAAGAGGATGGAAGAACAGCCTGGACTAGGAGCTCTAGACTTAGAATCTCCTAGAAAGCAAGTGACAGAGTAAATTCACAGTGGATGTGAACAAAGGAAGGCTGTAGTAGGTTGCAAAGGCGAAGTAATGCAGGAGCAGGAACTATATAAAAGTCACCTTGAAGATGTGACTGCTGAGGAGAGGGATTTGATATCTTTACAGTCTCATGCAAGAAGAGTGACACCTGTGCCATATTCCTTTGTGTGAGCTGTGGAGCCAGCCTGAGAGCGGAAAGAATTCCTATGGCCACTTGGTGATGTCTTCATAGTGAAGAGGCTGTTTGGGCCAGTAGATGTGGAGCTGCTGGTGCTTTTTGAATGCCCTGAGTGGCCTACAAAAGAGAACTTTCCCCACTTTAGGAGAGCAGAGCACTAAGACTTAGTTGGATGGCTGCATGAATAGAGGTGGGGAGGAATAGAAGCCACTGCAGATAGTGCCAGAATGCTTTCAAGTTGGGAGGGGACTTACTGGAAAGATTCATAACTGGCATAAGGTAGAGGACACTTTTTTTTTTTTTTTTTTACACAAATGGGTCCACCTAGATTCAAAACCACGAGTGGGGAGAGTGCCCATTTTCTCCAAGGCAGTCATTTTGGCCATGACTCTTAAGTAACACAATTTCTCAAGCCTTTTGGTTACTGGGGAGTTTGGCCAACATCACCTTTTAGGGAGTAACAGAGCTAGAGATGAGATTTGGTTTTGAGATTTAGGCTTTAAAGTGAACTGATAACCTTGAGTATATCTGCCCCAGTTTAGAGGTATTCTCTTCTCCTCCTAAAGGACTGTGAAAGGAAGTACCCGAGTTGCAAAAGGAGTAAAGTGAAAGATTATTTGGGATTCTGAGGCCCTGCCAACAGTACAAATCCTGTCCCCACTGAAGCCAGTGGGATTTCTTGCACTGACTTCACTGGCGACAGGATTTCAGCCTATATGTTATGTTACTGTTTTGCAACAATGCATTTCCCCTGAGTGCATATGTCTACATAGGTATAAAGTGCATTTACATAGTTTATCCCAGTACTTTACTCCCTTATGATGCACCATGAACTAGATGTTCATTTCTTAGCTTAGAAAAGACTCAAAGGATATGCGTACTGAGAGGTTTTAAGCGTGACTGTGTTGGGTGTGCATGTGAAACTATTTTGTGGCTACTTTACATGTGGAAGGTGGTAAGAATACATGGAAGTAGGTCATTGTTACAAGGATGTGAGAGAAGTGTGTGCCCTGTGAATACAAGGGGAGAAATAAGCACAGGTTGAACCTCTCTAATCTGAACTCTCATCTGGCAACATCTGTAGACCATGATTTTATTTAGCCAGACAACCACTTAATGTGGGTGTGGCCAAGTTTCCTGTGGGCCCATAAAGTTTCTTTACAGCCACCTGACCTGGCTCTCAGTTTGCTGTGCTGTTGTTTATTTGCGATTTACCCCTGTCTTCTAAGAGCCCAGTAAGCAGTGGAAGTTCTCTTGATGCTGCTAGACAACATTGACCTCTCGTGGTCTGGCAAATTCTCTCGTTTGGCACCGGTCAGGTCCCAAGGGTGCCAGCCGAGAGGTTCAACCTGTAGAAGATCTCTTTGCCAATATAAATATTTACTACAATTCTAGTCTTGGCTCAGGATCAAAAAGGAGAAAACTGCTAGGCAATGGAGTATATTGGTAGGAGTTACAACTTCAGAATAGCCTATAATAATGAAAGTATATAGCGATACCTTTTACTGAACAGGAGAAGTTCAGTAGTAATTGTGGATTAGTCTCGGGCTTTGGAAGAGGTGGGAATTTGGTGATAACTTCATGGGCTGGGACAAAAATGTCTTTAATCAAAACAAAAAACATTTGGCTGATAACACAAGTTTACACAGACATCACAATAATATCTTCTCGATGTATAATCTTTGAGAGAGACAGACAATCTTAATGGGGAAAAATATTTCATGTTAAAATGTAATGTTTTAAAACATCCCAGGAACTCCTAGTCTTATCGTACAGCAAAAGAGTATGATAAATCTCAGCATAATTGTTAATATTATGTCAACATCAGTACACAGAAGCATTTTGAAAGTTAGCTTTCTAGGATGGTTGTGGGAACCCCACGTCCAGGAGCACACCAACCCCTATGGCTATGGGGCTCCATTCCTGGCTGCTAGGCTCTGCAGCCATCCTGCCTCTTCCTTTGAGTATCCCCTAACCCCATTCCTCCTCCTCCTCCCTCCCTGGTTTGAGCACCACAATTGAGGTATTTGTGGCATTTTGGAAGCTCTGGGAAGAGTGGGGTGCAGGGGAGGGGGCAGTTGCTGAACACTGGGCCTGACTTTCCCCCGTGAGTGCTCCAGCCTTGGAGCACCCACAGTGATGCAAGAACACAGATGCTGCTGGACTATGGAAGTCTGGACTACAGAGGGTTGGATCTATATATATGTGTGTGTGTGTGTGTGTGTGTTGCTTTTGATGAGATCTTATAAGTCAAAGGTGTGGCTGCTCTGCATGGTCACTGGAGCCCCCGTATCATTCTTTAGAAAGGATGGGTTTTCTTGGTGTCCCTGAGACATTCATACATATGTTGTCTGGCAACATTTACATACCTTCCATCTCCACATAGCTTGTGAAGTGTTTTGGGATTCTTCAACCTGAAAGGCTCCATATAAATGTAAAATGTGTTCTTGGTGGCAGCAAGCATAGTAAAAATGAAGTTTCAGATTGGCCAGCCTTTAGAAATCAACATTGCTGACCAAAGTAACCTCACTGAAGCAATTGAGCATTTTCTGTGGTGCTTCACTTGTTCCCTTGGCACCATAGTATGAAATTGTCAGTTTTTCATTTTCAGGAGATCAAACTGTCAGTTTTAAAGCAGCTGTGGGTTGTAACCTTTGAATGTTGTGAAAGTTGCTTCCCCGTACAAAGCTTGTCTAGCCAGCCTGTGTGCACATTTATATTAGTTGCTCCCAGAGTCTTCAGTTGGGATGGAGGATCCCCATTGTGCTAGGCACCCTGAAAATGCATCAGAAGAGGCAGGCCTGGCTCAGAGTGTTTGGAATCTCGGTAGACAAGGGAGAGGAAGGGAGAGAAGAGAACTAGACATTGAGGTGACGCGACTCACAAGATCATGCCACAGGACTTTGACAGAGCTTGCTATAGAGCCTAGCTTTCCTGACTGCCAGCTCTAGGCTCTACTGACTCACAGCAGAGGCACCGTTCAATAGATAAGGGCTAAGAAGATTGTGCTTGGGATTGAGGCTGGTCTCAAACTCTGTTTTGAGACTGAATCCAGGCTGAGGTTCAGGCAGGGGTAGAGTTTGCATTTAGAGGTGGAAAAACATTTTTCTGAGGAATTCTTGTGATATTTTACCCCCTGTGAGGGAGAAATCACCCAGTTAGTGGGTCTTGAGAGTTTTCCTTCATCCTTGGCCAAAAGGTAGGGTGTTTTGTCTGATGACTTAATGCCTGCCCGCTTGAAATTCAAAGTGGTGAAACACCCAAGGTCCTTATTTGTACTTCTCTTTGCTGGTCTCTCACAGAGTGGTGCTGCCTGGTGGATCCTTACACTGGGAAATAACGGACATAATGTTTCGATCATGTCTGGGATCTTGAACAAGTGTTCTTCTCTTCCTGGCTGAATATTCATAATACAAACTGGGATTACGTGCAGTACAGTAGTGGTCTGTAAAGATGGAATAAAACAAATTAAGATTTCCATAGGCTTATCAGCACCCAAAATATGGTTGGTAGTTTAAAAAACACTGCAGCACTAAAAGTAATGAACTGCTTCTTGTAGGCTTTTCTGTAACACCTCTAGGCTTGCTTCAGAGTAATGTTTTGTTTCAGTGCTGCAGGTAATTTAAAGACCTCTCTGAAGAGAGGTACCATGCCAAGTGCTGCTGAGTTGTGGTGCCTTGGCAAAGGGCACTATGTTTTGTGGGTGGAAGCAATGAATATTGGCCAGAGATGAGTTGGGCAGGTTTAGCGAGATGAGTGGGCCTCAGCTTGATTTTCACGACAGGTTGTCTTCTCTCTCAAAGATGTGCTGCATTCCCAGCTGATTATACAGTATTTGCACATGGGGCATTCTTTCCTCTAGCAGTTGATCAGCCCATTCCCATATAAACTAGTTTTAGATCACCTATTTTTCTTGATAAATGCATCCATTGTAATGTGACGGACCAGAAAGATAGAATGCTACTTTTGTTTCCATTATGGAAATCCTGCGATGGACTTGCCATATATGAATATTTTATTTTATAACTTTTAAAAACTAGAATCACAATAAGATTCATTTGGGCAGTTCAGAATCTCCCTTAATTTAATATGCCAGCATTTGTTCATAGTTTAGAAAAGTTGTGCTTGTGGAAAGTGTGAATCATTTTCTTGCCCTGCAGTAGGAGTTTGGATTGGATATTACACTGGTGGGAGTGAGTGTGGGAAACCAAAATTGCTATTATACCCGTAAGCTGTCTACACTGAGCCCTAGTGCTGACAGTTTGATGCAAATAAGCAGTCGTGAAAATACAAAGTGGAGGTTCATTTGCATATGCAACTAATGTGCATATCCATCTGGCTAATTTTGCGTATTCACAGCAGAGCTGAACCCTTGTACACATGGTTCTGCTGACAAAGGTTTTTTTTTGCTGGCAGAACCATGTCTACATGGTTTGTTCTGCAGTGAATATGCAAAACAGTTTCATGAATATGCATATGTCATGCATATATGCAAATGAGCGGCCATTTTGCATTTTTGGGACTGTTTGACTCAAACTGTTAGCACTGAGGCTCAGTGTAGACTCAGCAATAATGTGCTCCTATTGGAAACATTCTCAACCACCAAATTCACTGTATTAAAAGTGGAGAGGGAAGACCTAATGTGATTTGTAAATAATAAACCCTAGCCTTGAGGTTGGTTTTTTGTTTTCTCAAACTTCGTTTGCTGTTTATATAACCCATGAACTTTTCTTGAAATCTCAAAATATCTGTGGCTGGTCCTTTCTATGGGTTAAGAAAAGCCCA
The DNA here is from genome assembly GCF_033958435.1 of Carettochelys insculpta. Classification (NCBI taxonomy): domain Eukaryota; kingdom Metazoa; phylum Chordata; order Testudines; family Carettochelyidae; genus Carettochelys; species Carettochelys insculpta. The sequence continues at coordinate 102,686,432 of NC_134142.1, forward strand.
ATTAGTCCATGGTGCCATTTAGCATTTGGTGGATAAATTCCTTTTTGTTGAGTGAAGAGTCTGGTCACTTCTTTTTTCCTTCTGGGTCTTTTAATTCATGGGAGGAGTGTGTGTAATGAAAAAGCATTGGAATTAATGTGAATAGCTGGCATGGGGTAAGCACTGCAGACCCTCCTCTAATCAGCCTGGCATTCTAAAAGCTTACTGCCTGTCCAACTTCCAGTGCCAGATTGACATAATTCCACCTGTCCCTTGAGAGTGGAGTGGAGTGGAGTGCTCCCTGATGGGCTTGTAATTCTGAAGGGAAATTGGATCTTTTTATAGGATTTCTGAAGTGCTCACGTTCACACAAAGAATTTTGGGCTGTTTAATGTTTTTTTTTAAAGGTTTTTTTCTCATTGCCACACTCCCCGCCCCTCGTCAGATTTTCTGAGATCTTTTTCATTTTTTTTTAAACTAGTTGAATCTCTCAAGCTATGTAGTTCGAGGGGGGAAAACTATGGTAACTGAAAATGTCTCTGATTTTCTTTTTCTTCCATTTTAATACAGACATTTCATCTTGTTTTAAAAGCTTTCTTGGGCACCTGTTATGAATGACTGACTGATTTAAGCTTGACAGGTTTTAATTATAATGTCTTTATACCCATAAGATGCTTAATGCTAGTGAAAAATTCTGAATACAAAGGAAACCTGTGTCAAGTTGTAGAGCACACTTACCCATCTTAATTACTTTTGGTTTGAACTTTGCCCTTGCCTTTCCCATCTGTGTCTTGCAAATTCCCTTGCCTCATCACAAGAACTTTTGTAGTTGGACTTTTTAGAGCTATTTTAATTTACAGATTTTGTTTTCAACATGATCTTCCAAAAGCCCACACGTGCACACCTTGTTCACCCTCTATCACTACAGTGTGATTACTTTCCTGGGGGCCACGCTGCACCAGTCTTGAGCATGCTGAATAGCTCTTTACTCCATGCCTAAAATGGAGCTATTTCTGCAGCAAAGAGTAAGTGTAAAGAGGGCCAGACCCAGCCATACGTGTCTTGGCAGCTTAAAAAGTTCAGTTAAAGCAAGCTTCCAGTGAACTTCTGCAGTACATCTTTGCATCTAAGTTTTATACGCCTTAAGTATATTGTTCCTTTTTAGGATTATTGATGTCTGCATAATTGTCCACATGTGACCCAGCTTCAGGACTTCAGTAACAAAGGTTAGTTGCATCCTTTCCTTAGAGAAGTATGAGTTGCCCACTGTGAGCGAATTCTTTCCCAGTATTCTGAACAGCACATTTAAAAGTTGGAATCCAAAATTGATTTGAAGAACTCTAATCTAAAATAAACCTGATGGTAGCAGTGTGTGTAACTCCTGTTTGACTCTAGTGTTCTGGTTCAGTGCATTGGCACACAGTTCCTTAATGCTGTGTAACTGAAATTCATCTGGAGAGTCAAACTTTTCTAAAGAGCCTTCAGGGTAAGACTCTATTTGATTACTAAAGTGAGAGTAGTTCTTTTCAGCAGTCAGGAATGTTTATGATGAGTTGTCCACTCAAAACACAGACTACATCAAGCAGTTGGGAGTTGGCTGTCAAAATGGAAGGAAGATAAAGTACACTAATTGGAATTTCTTGTCCTGTATCATTAAAAGTTTGGAGGTGAAGCTTAACATTTACTATCCATTTGAAGCAGCTAGAAATACTTGGTGATCCCCTGAAACACAGCAATAAACAGGAGACATGTTAAGCACAAATTGATGTGAGTTCACTTTGGGTTCCAGAACATCCCAAATTTCAGAGGCTTTCAGGTCTGCATTTTTGGTTTGTGCTCATCTATTTCGTGGAGGAGAAAACCTGCTGGTTTTACGGTTCACTTTTCTAATGTGTAAATGTCAATTAAATGGAGCATAAGTAACTAATCTTAAGAGGAGACTTTTTCTAGAAGAGGATTTGTTGTTGCATAGAATGTGTAAGGATGCAGCGTGGTAGGAGGCAGTGAAGAAAAGAGCAAAGAGGTGGGCTATATTCAATATATAGGCAGCAGGTCATATGTGTTCTGGGCTGATGGTGGTCTGAGGTCTGAGAATAGAATTAGAAAGGTACTAGGTCAGTGGTTCTCAAACTGTGGGTCAGGCCTCTGAAGTGGGGTTGGTGCAATGCCATTTTAATGGGAGTTGCCAGGGCTGGCTTTGACTTGCTGAGGCTGAAGCCTGAGGTCCCCTGCTGAGGGCCAAAGCTGAAGCTCAAGGGCTTGAGCCCTGGGTATCAGGGCTCAGATTAGACTCTGGTTTTTCTCCGCCCCCCCTTCCCCCCCCACAGTGTGGTGTGCTTGGTAATTGTTGTTGTCTGAAGGGGTTCACTGTGCAAGGAAGTTGGAGAACTTCTGATACAGATTGGTAAAAATGGCTCCCTTGGGATAAGCTTGAATGCAGCTCAGTGGTCAGCCGTAACAGGAGAGTTTCATATGACTCTGTCTACTTGTATTCTGAGTTCTGTGATGCTAATAAATGCTGTACATAGCAGAAAGTACTGTATCAGTCTATTTTGCCTGCTTTCTTGGGTGCAATGAACTAAATGTCAGAATAGTCTGCTCCAGACCTTGAGTGTTCATTTCATTCTGAAATACTGAGCACACCACCACAGAAGTATTTTCAAAGCAAGGTAAACAATCCACAGGGCAGAAGGATTGGGGAACTTTCAAGGTGGTGGTGAGGGAGTGTGGTAAAGGAGAGCTTTTCAGTATATGCCTTTACTTTGTTTTCTGCATGTCTAGTGTTGCTTCAAGGTCCCTGATTATTGTAGATCAAGGCTCACTACAGCAAACTGTTCTCACTGTTTACTAAACTCCCCCACCCGCAAATACAGATTTCTTTCCTCCTTTACACTCTGACGGATCAGTTTCTTGAACATTAACAGAGAGGAAGCTGTGCTAGTCTATACCCTATCAAAACAAAAAGCAGTCAAGTAGCACTTTAAAGACTAGCCAAATAGTTTATTAGGTGAGCTTTCGTGGGACAGACCCACTTCTTCAGACCATAGCCAGACCAGAACAGACTCAATATTTAGAGTCTGTTCTGGTCTGGCTATGGTCTGAAGAAGTGGGTCTGTCCCATGAAAGCTCACCTAATAAACTATTTGGCTAGTCTTTAAAGTGCTACTTGACTGCTTTTGGTTTTTCTTGAACATGTGTGTACAAACACGTACTTTCATGTTTTCATTGGACCCATATGTTTTCTCTGTGGCGTTGATGCTATGAGCTCCACAGAGGCGCAAGAACAGTGATGCGGCTATGCTGCTGAAGTGCTGCAGATGTAGCTGTTTTCCTAGGTCCATGAAGGAGTTTTCCATTGATGTAGGTGATCCACTGCCTTTGCTGCTCCTCAAACAGCAGTAGTTAGGTTGGTGAATTCTTCTCTGTCAAACTTGAAAACTTGCTTGTCTCCCCACCTGAAGCTGGTCCAATGAAAGAGAGTACCTCACCCACCTTGTCAGATTAAAAACTTAGCACTTGCAAACAATTTATGGCACAGTTGTTCCTGAGAAACTGAGGGGGGAAAATGCCAGTTGTTGTTAGTTGGAAATTCTTGATGTTTTTTAGTGGGGACCATGGTACATGCAACTGTCTTCTGGCTATCTTTATCTGGAGATTTGAAAGAAATGTGAGGGAGTCCCAGGATACAGCTTCTGTATATGTTAGAGCAGTATGTCATTTTGGAATGTATTGGTGAGCAGGAAATTATTTAACTTTAATAATCTGGGGTTTCTGTCACTACTTTCATGAGACAGAACTCCAGACTGCTTTATTTTTAAGTCAGCAAACTGATTATATATTGTAAAATATCAGTGTTTTCATGGGCGAATAGTAATTACTGAGTAATGGCTTAAAACGTTTCCTGAAGGAACATAAAGCTGTTTTTAAAAGTCAAGAGTACATTAAAAGGATTACCATGTAGATTTGATTTTTAGATAACACTAAAATGGATCCCAAATGGACTTATGAAAGGGGATGCTATCTCTTTAATGGAAAGTGCATGGTCTGACAGTTAAGCATGCAAATAGTCTATACTTACTGCTGCAAAGAAGTGGAGTGGCTTTTTCTTCTTCTTCTTTCAACAAAGCGGGAGGAAATGACTTCCCTCCAGCTCTTTTCTAACTTTTAGTAGCAAAAAGGCTTGTCTTGTGGTAGCTTGGAAAGGTAGAAGAGACTAGGTTTTTCAAGATAACTGCATCTTTATGAATCATTAGAGAGGTATGCTTCATGACACTAGAAGGTCAATAGCAATTGTATCTGTTACATGGATTGAATTAAGTGGAAAGACTCTGTCTGCACTCTTTAAAAGTGGATTCTTGCTCATCTTTTGAAAAACCCAGGGGAAATGCAATTAGATCCTTAGAGGTAAGGTGAAGAGCTGACTGTGGAATACACCCCCTGCACAGTACTAGTGTATTTGACTGTGGATCAGTTGTAAGCTTTTTGCCCCCCTGCCCCACCCCACTTAAAAATTGTGATGACTTGCAATACCTGTAGGTTTTGGGGAAGGGGGGAGAGTGTGTGTGAGAGAACTTTCTAGGAATTGATGGCTTCAAGTACTGCCTAGGGCATCAATACAATTTTCTTTTAAAGCAGTGGAAGAGCATATGTCCTTGTTTTTGTTAAGCTTTGTCTGGTTTCAAATTCTTTAGTAGTACTGCACAAATTTTTATAGTCTCTAAAATTCTTGAGAAACTTGGATAGGCCTGTGAAAGCTTTAGAAGAGAGTGTCGTTATTGCCAGTATTAGGGTTTGTGACTGATTGCTTCATCTCTGTACACAGAGCAGAACATCAAATGGCCATTTGGCAATGGGCACTGAAATTCTATTAAGGTTGCCGACAGCTTCAGCTGACAAGGTGTATGTCTGCAAAAAGGAAAAAGAGATGATGATGATCATCTTACTGTGATACAGCCCTGTTCACCTGACAGTACTCACTAATTTTAAAGAGAGAACCTGCATTAAAGCAGTGTTACAGACTCACAGGTAAACTTGAGTTGAGACATGGTCTGTGTGCTTTTTTTTATATGTGTACTTCTTTCAGCTTAAACAGTAGTATTGAGCCATACACTTCAGTGTAAAATTAGGACTAAAAAATATTACTTACGTGCATTGAGAGTTGACTTAAATTCTTATTCCCCAGGCTTTTGGGGATTTTTAACTGTACAGACTTAAAATTTGCATTTAATTTCCTTTAAAAACAGAGACAAGAAGTTGGCTTTGTTTCGATATCGGTATTTTCGTTACCCTAAGTGTAAGGTGAGTTTGCTTTGTTGATTTTTTTTTTTTTCATGGGGAGACAGATGTATTGTTCTCCTGTTTGCTTTGGCACTTACATATTGTGCATAGAAGAACCAAGGAACTTAATTTTATTTTAATGAGTACTTACAAATTTTTAGAATGTGGATATAATTCCAGCCAAATCTGAAATCACTGAACTGGCAATATTTTCCCACCAGTAACTTCCTCATGTCTCTGCAAAGGTTATTTAGGTGTGATCTTCCCTTGCCACATTTTATTTATTTTACTTTTTCCTGTCACCCAAACAATTAAACAGAGGTACTAATCCTCAAAAAGACAGTCCTATGCCAAATTTGTAACTTTACTGATTTTTCCATAGCAGTGTCTTTTAAGAGATTAGGTATTCTGACAGTGTGCCCCATAGGGTTGCTACTTTTGGTTAGATGTATTCCTGGAGATTTAATCACATGACACAATCTTTACTTTAAATTAATCTTTTAATTTCTGGAGACTACAGGACAATCCTGGAGGGTTGGCAACTGCAGGATGGGAGGTGAGGCGTGTGGGTGTTCGTTAGTTTTTCCAGAACACAAAACTTCAGCATTAATTTTGTGACTGTTTTAAATGTCCCCTCAAAAAAAAGAAAAAACCTCTAGATAGATACATATCTCTGAGAAGTTGCAAAACCTGGAAAATTTAAGTCCACAACTAGAATATTTTTGTAAGCATATGAAAATGTTTTTTATGGAAGTTGTTTTACAACCATCATTGTGAATGTCATCTAGTGCTTGGTCTGTGAGACAGTAAACTATTTTGCATCCAGAATGCTCAAATAACCGGCATTTTAACCATAAGTAAATTTTAGTTACATTTTCCATAAGTACAGTATAGTGAAAGTAAACACAAATACAGTATAAGTTGATAGTGTACAATACTACTGTTGTAAATAAAGTACTCTGCATACACTTCTGTTTCTTAATAGCTAATCTTGTTTTTATTTTGTGTTATGCATTGCTAGGTATACCTCTTTATTATCCAGACTATCTGAATATCAGGCAGCTTCCTGGTCCCAGAGCTGCTGGAGGTGAAAGAGTTTACTGTATGTATTTTTAACTGCAAGTTGTTCATTTGTAAACTCTGCTATATAAGGAGAGTGGCCTGAGTTAGGCATCCAAACACTTCAAAGAAAGGGAGTTTGGACTCTGAGTCTTAATCCAAATTTTGTGGATTAGGATCTATCTCTATGCAACTCTTAGACAAGAAATGAATTGACTTTGGATGGACTTTTTGAATGGACTTTGAATGGACTTTTGGGGACCCAGCTTCAGCCAGCACTCTTTGACAATTAGGACTCTGTCTTACTGATTTTTAAAGTGTTGTGAGATGGAACACTCAATCATTAGACACTTCTGAAAAATTAGTCCTATTTATCATATATGCACACAAAGGCAAGCCTTGGGGTAGCTGTGAGCTGTTCTGAACCTCAGTTTTAGATCTGTTAAGGAATTTGTTAAGTAATGACTGGGAGGAAGGAATGCCACCGAATTAATTCTCAGTCACAAAGAAAATATCTATTGCCTATCACAGCACAAAACTAGAATTGTGAAATAATCATGGTTTTTTGTAACATATTTGTTTGAAACTATTCACTGAATAATTTTGATTAACATGGCTTGGACTAAAATTTGTTCCTAAGCAGTTTAACACATATATTGAATATTTTCATTGTACACGCATGGCATGGTAAGGTTCAGCTTATTCATTGGAGGCCTGCTTTTTAAATCAGTGAATATTTAAAGTTGCAAATACTGAAGATGTCCTATTTGGCCTGATTGTTTCCTATTTAGTAAACTTGTTTGCTAGAATATTCACAGCAGGTAAACACAGTAATAGTACAAGCACAAAGTGCACTTGTTTTAAAAATAACATTGAAAATCTTCTTTTGTAAATACTCACCCAGTTCTGCTTACATTGGTATTCAGACTAAAGCTTAGAAATGTCAGATTTTCTGATGAAAGACACCCCAAGAGTGCTGCTTATTTACTGTGTTGAAAAAAGGTTAATAAGATTACTTTACTCTTCAGTTGCCATTTTGTTTTTTTGCTGCCAAATACTGGCTTGTTACTGGAAGGTCATTTTAAAAAAAAAAAATGAAGTTATTGAAAAGATGATTTCTTCAGGTGCTCTGCAATACCAGGATAAATTGCCTCTGTATCTCCCAGCTTCCCAAACTATGACCTCTAAGCATAAATTGCTGTGAGCTCTTATTACTTTAGGACAGGGATACCCAACCTATGGGTCAGGACCTAATCATGAGTCGCCATTAGATTTTTGTAAGGGTCGCTGGCTAGGTGGCTCCGAGCCAAATGTGGCTATTTAATTTCTAGCTCCTGCCACTGCTGCCACTCACTCCTCTGGCTCCCAGTCCCTGCCCTGCTGCGCTGAAATGGAACTTAATTCAATTGGCAGGAGGGATCTGTCTGTCAAACCAATTAAATTGGGTCCCATTTCAGCAGACAGGGCATGGAACTGCCCATGCTGCAGTTGGGGGGGGGGGGGGGGGAAGGAAGAAGAAGGGGTGGGCGGAGCTGCACTGAGGAAGTAGTGGCCCAGAGAAGCAGCAGTGGCAATAGGAGTGAATGGAGCTTGTGAGAAGTAGGTTGGGGGGCTGGGGGCTGAGAGGGGTTTGTCTGGGGGCATTTTGGGGCTGAGAGGGGCTTAAGGTGGGGGCTGCATTTTTCCCTGGGGAGAAAAACAAACACACCCCCACACAATTTTGAATTGCCTTGGGTCACAATCTTATTGAATCGTCAGAATGGATCCCTGTCTCGAAATGGTTGGGAACTGGTGCTTTAGGATTTCAGTGCTCCATCTACCCACTTTTTATATCTGTTTTGCAATTAGTACTGCTGATACACTGAGAAGAATTTGTAGCCTCTGGCTTCCCACCTGAAGCATGTTGGCTAATTATGTGTCTGAAAGCACCGGGCAGCTATTTAAGCAATAGTTCCTGGCTGAACAAAACATTATCACATTGGTCCCCAGATGCCTGTGTGTCAGGTGTTGTACAGACCTATATGGTGATGTAGTCCTTGACCTGGAAAGTGGCAGTCCACTAGTCCCACTTTGCAGCAGGAGAGGAAGGTTACTGTCTGTTGTGAGAAGTTATTATGATGGTAAAAGCAGCTAAGCTGTGGGAAAGTTTAAAAAGAAGTTGTAGAAGGGAAAGAGTTAAAGCCATCTGCCTGAAAGCATTGTGTAAAACATACACACAATGTTGGGGAAATAAGCCAATTATGTGTGCTTCACAGGAGGTGGGGGAGTGACCTTTGTGTATAATTAGTTCTTTTATTTAAAGCAAAGATTTTGAATAGAATAACTAATTAGCTGTCATAAATGGCAAATTGAAGATTTTGGCCAGATTCCTTGGGGAATGTGGGAGGACTTCCCTCCTCCCAGCCCATACTGTATGCTCACACACTTCCCTCATTAGGCTTGTTTTTAGTTCTCTGCAGTGGTAATGAGGAGTACAGTTGCTGCTCTTAACTGAGCCCCCTCTAACAAGGCATGAAATGCAGGTGGAACAGAACTGCCTTCAGCTATTGCAGCTTTAATACGAAGCATTTTAGATGTATTGGTAGGTTGGAGGTTTCTTGGAGAAAGGGGGAGGAGGCTTGGAAAGTCATAGTGATCTCAGCTGTGTATTATGCTCTGGACTTGATTGTACAAAACACAAGAAAGCCAGGAAGCCTTGAGGCATATATCATTAGCCAGAAGTCCACATTACTCTTTCAGACCAATTAACCTTTAGAGTTGCATTAAAGAAATTAGGTGGTGAACTTCCATGCTCTCAGACAGGGCCAGTAGCCCTCTTATGAAACAGAGCGCTAGAGAGACATACATCACAGCGCCCTTTGAGATAACTGTTATTTAAATATTTGGCCCACCCTTTATAAAAGTTTTCCAGTCTCCTGAAAATGAAGTGATGTGAGCATACCCTTAGAAGTTATGGTTACAGATTGCCACATGAATAAAATAGCAGGAAAATGATGTAGAAACATTGAGGGTGTGTTTAATTAATGTGTGTGATATAAGCCTGCTGAATAACTTTCTTGTAAAAGACCCTTTCCAGAGGAGATATAGGGTGGTAAACTGGCTTTAATCAGCCCTGGAGTAGAGGTAAAGTTTAGCTTACCCAGTACGATAACAACCTCGTAAATTTCAGTATGACCAGAGGTGGTGTCTTATAATACTTTTAATGTGTGTTGCTGCTGGCAAATACAAAACAAAACCTACACTACCGAGTGCTCACAGCTCCAAGTCTATTAAATTGTAAAGGGCAAGGAAAGGAGTATAGATGGGCAAAAATAGAAAGACTTAATCTACTGTTCCTAAGGAAAGGTACAAGGGATAGTGGGCAATGAGGGAGAAAGAGTGAGTGGGGGAATTTGATATTACAGGTTGAACCTCTCTAGTCTGGCACTCTTGGAACCTGAAATGTGCCAAACGAGAGAATTTGCCAGACCACAGGAGGTCAATATTGTCTAAAGGCATTACCAACTCTTCCTATGCTTACTGGGCTCTTAGAAGACATCTACGGGTAAACTACATCTAAATAACAGCACAGAATACTAAGAGCCAAGACTGGTGGCTGTAAACAAACTTTCTGGGATGGCAGGAAGCTTGGCCACACGCAAGATAAGTGGTCATTCGGCTAACTAAAATCATGCTGGATGATGGATGTTGCTAGATGAGAGTGTGCTGGATTAGAGCAGTTGAACCTGTACTTCCAAAATTTCTCTTAGTACTCCATCAACATTCCTTTTTTAAAAACATTTTTAAATACGTTGATTATATATTTAAACAAGTAAATATTAGTATTTAACTTTTCCCAGCTCCACAGATGTATGTGCCTTTCTGATGTTAGCTTGACCCAGGCACAGGGGACTGTGCCTGGGGTAGTCTGTTTGGAGGATTCTTGTTAGTACCCATTCTAGTGCGACATTTTGCCAGTTAAAATGAACTGTCTTTCTTGCTTTAGAGCCTTCACTAAGTAGTAGAAAATAAGTAATTTTCAATAGTCCCTTGGTGTTTCATGAATTTAAGGTAGTGAAGTGACTTTCTAATAAAAATTAAAACTGAATGCTGGCAGTCCTGTGATCATCATTCAGTCTTACTTTGTGTTTTGGAGAGGAAGAAGAGTGGGATTTGGTGGTATATCAGCTGTCTCCTGAAATTTTTTCTTTAGGGCTTGGGCTGTAAAGTTATAATGCTGTGGAGACTGTGCTTGCTCATTGTTTGGAAATTAAATGGCAAGTACACTGTGAATCCATGCCAATAAACTTTGTCAGTTTTGAAATTTGTTTCACACCTCACCTGCCATCTCAACGTGCCAGCTAATTGCAGTCAAAACTTTTTATAGTTCCATTTGTGCTCCATCCAGACTGGTTAGGAGTTAGGGGTGGGGGAGCCTTCTAGACCAAAATGTAATTTCAAAACGCTGAACCTGACTGGCACAGGTTGACCTTGCTCGTTATTATCTGAGTGGGAATAGCAGCTTTGAACATCATATGGTTTCTGAAACGCTGGCTTTTTTCATTAGAAAACCTCCTGCTGAAAACTGACCAAGTATGTGGCATTTCTTTCCTTGCTAAGGTACTGTTTTTTAAAAAAAAAAAAAAAAAAAAAATTCACTGCTTTTCTGCTAGTTACTAAAAGAAAATTGGAAAGTGTTGCTCTCCTCCTGTTCAGATGAGCCTTTGCTAAGACAATGATGAACACCGAATGGAGACTGGGAGATTTAAGAGAGTCATGTGCATACAGGCCACGTATAGGACAACGAACCACACTGCAGTCCACTAATAATCATTGTTAACAATCTACTTGTGACCCGCTTTACAATGTAGTTCAAGCCCTACTTAACTTTTATCGAGGGTGGTTTCCTTCCTGTCTTGATGAAATTAACTTTGTAAAATATTTTGAGAAATGGAGTTGGCTTTTCCCTCCATCCCTCACTGCTTACCTCAGTTATTAGGAGCCTACTTTCTGAGTGAAGGCAGATGACATTCTCATTGGCTGATTTTTTGTTTTTTCCTTAGAGTTTTAGAAAGACAGGTCACATTGAACATCTTGTATTCTTAAATCACTTAGGAACTTCAGAAAACCTTGCCTTTAGTAACTACTAGCAGATGTACCTGGCATTGCTTGGGTCCTTAACTTAGGGTCGAGCAGATGTAATGTGGCCTGCTTCAGGGCTGGGTGCAGCTTAGGCCGCAAATCCTGGCCCCTGTGACTGTCGTCAGAGGGTTGGGGGCTGGATTGGGCTGTGGCTCCCAGCCCCTTCATCAGTCTTGGGAGGATGGGAGCAAGTCAGGGCCCAGCTCCCAGCCCAGGCCTAAGATCCAGGGAGCATGGGGATCAGGGCTGGTTGAGGCAGGGCTGGGCCACTTTCCCTGAACCCAGCATGAGCTCCAGGGAGGTGGGTCAGAGAGCTGTTGGGGCTAGGGCTGTGCTGGGCTGAGCCATGGGGGCCAGGCTTCAGCGCTTGGCCCAGTCCTGGCCTGTGCAGTGGGGTGGGGGTTGGGGAAGCCAGTTCAAGGCTCTTTCCCCTGACACTGGACAGAGCAGCAGGGGAAAGCTGGGGCCAGGGCCACAGCTTTTGTGCCCAGCCCTGGCCAAAGAGGTGGGGAGGGGGAAAGAAGTCAGGGCTGCAGTTCTTTGTTTGCCCTGGCCAGAGCAGCAGGTAGAGTAAGGACACAGCTGCGTGTCTTTCCCCTGGTCTCTCAACCACAATGGCAGGGGGAAGCTGGGGCCAGGGTCATGGCTGCGTATCTTTCCCCGGCCCCATCCAGACAAGCTGGAGGGTGAGGGAGGCCAGAGCAGCAGGTGGGGGCAGCAGGGCTCATGTGCCCAGCCCCAGCAAGAGTGGCCAGGGTGGGGCCAGGCCTGGGCTGCTTTCCTTAGTGCCAGCGTGAGCTGGGCAGGGGGACAGTCCCACCTGACCCCTGCATATTGGGAGCTAATTGAGGAGAGTTGCAGGGGAGCATCAGCGTTCCTCCTGTGGGGCCTGAGGCAACTTACCCATCTGGAAGTAGGCAGGGTTGAGAGCCCTAGCTCCACATGGCCACTGTTTTCTTGCTGCGGCTGCCCCCAGCGGTCACTCTGCAATATCACTGTTCCCTGTGAATCTGAAGTATGTCATTCCTCTTGTTGATGCCTCTCTCTTTCCATGTTCTGGGAAATCCTGGGGTTTCAGGCGTTTTCCACTTCCCAGGAACAACCAAACTCTGACCTTAGTTTAAGTTAGGATGAGAGGAAGCTGCCTGCCAATTTTTGTGGTTGTAGCTCTTACAGTTTTGAAAGAAGTTCTTGAACACATGTTGCACCACAGAGACAGAAACCTTCTAAAATGTATAGAAGATTTACCAATTAAACTTAATGTTTAACCCTTGAAACTAGTGGTATCTACTTTTCCTGAGATGGTTCTGAGGCAGGATTTCTGGCTTATTTAAGATCTCATGAATGGCATGTGGCCCAAGGTGGGGATGGGGAAGGAGGTCTGTTTCAACAGCACACAAATCAATGGTGGGTGGTGATAAAGTACATAACCAGAGGAACTTAACTTTAAGTGTGGTGTTTTTCAATGCCTACTAAATTTCTGAAGTGTTAAACTTGGGTGGATATACATAGTTATCTTGTAGTCTAAAGTTAATGATAACTACAAGAACATCCCAAGTTTTCTAGAGACGTAGGGACAACTACAGCTGGGGCAAACTGCTCCAAATTGAGTTGATTTTGTTCTGCCATGTATGGTGTTTCTTGCACTTTCTGTATGAGTTCGGGTAAGTTAAACCCCTAATTTATGTTGTATTGAAAAATGGGAAACCAAGCGTTGCCCTTGAAACTTGTCCAAATATGAAACAGACTTTGTATAGATTGTCTGCCTTATGGGCAGAGTGAGGGGAAAAGGTTGTAGTGAGTTCTTCCAAACTCTACCCACATGACAGGATCCACTCCGTGAATATCCAAAATGAGACAGTGCTCACTGTAGATCGTGTGAGTGCGCTTTTGCCCGCCCCCACCCGTCCATCGTGCAGACTATGTCAGCACAGCTTAAGTCACTCAGGTCCGAGAAGGACGAGGTATACCTCTGAGTGACATAGGCACTCGTGTACACAGGAGCTTCTCCCACCTACAAAGCTTCTGCTGCTCACAAAGGTGGGTTTGTATGCTGACAACTGAGCTCTCTGCCCTTGGCATAGATTCTTTGCATCAAACGATCTGCAGAAGTACAACTCTGTTAGGCTGCAGTGCTGTTAAGTAAAGACATGGCCTCTCATGAAGAATGATGTAATAGATGCTTAACTCAGGTGGCTGGGGGTATGATGATTTAATCCTCAGTTGAGATAATGGGGCAGTTCATGCCTCTCAGAGCTGTTGTTCCAGACTTTCAGCCTACATTTCAGAGCCTGTACTGTGAAAACCAACCAAGTTGCAACTTCAAAGTGCTGTCTATAGTGCCATTTTTAGCACATTCTGCAAACTCTTTTTGGTGACGCAGTCTGAGAGGTTTGTTCAAAATGCTATGCAGACATGCAATTAGAGATGATAGTGTCAGAGAAACATTGGTACAACATGTAGGCACCTACTGGCTGTTTTTGAGCCCTGATATATGTACAGTAAATGTATATCCAGCTGTCAGAGAATTAAAAATAGGGTTACCAACACACACAGAGCTCCTGTTTAAAATCCTGTTAATAAGTTGCTGATGATATATTCTGTTAGCAGGATAGTTTAAGTATTTTGAAGAAGTGTGAACATTTGAACCCAAATTACTAATGATTGTTGCTGCAAAGAATAACTAGTGCTGAAGGGGATAAAGGACCAGCTAAGCAAGGGTTTTTCTTACAATATCCCAGAGTGTTGACCTAAACACATGTTGTGAGTTTGGTTTTTCTGGACTCCTTTCCTGACTTGGCATCTGACCGGCTGGTACATGGTTGCACCAGAATTTCCATCTCTTGTGATCTGAAACTGGATTTTTCTTATGTCGACACAGACTTCGATTGTGTTTTCTGCCTTGCATTGGTGATCAGCAGAATTGACATGAGATGATTTTAAGGCAGCCATTTGAAGAGCATCTGGATGAGATATTGGAAGCACAGTTTTGCTGTGCAAAAAAAAGAAATCAATCTTTCAGTCCACTTTCGAATGGCAAATAAGATTATAGGTTTTTTGACAGACAAGGCTGAAGTTATACAATTTGTGGCAAGACTAACCACACTCATAAAAAGGAGGGGAATTATCTTAGCCCAGCCTGGAATCCAAGCATGCATACATTCAAATAGATGACTAGTCAATAAATTCCATGTAATGGGGCTCAGTGTCACACCTATTTAAGGACCTGGGAGAGTCTTTGATTACACATATCAAGCCAGTTTCCTGTGCCAGTTTGGATTACGTGGATAGCGAGGTGGTTTTTTCTTCCTTTCTTCAATGTCTAGGGATGCTGTCTCAGTTTGATTCTTAAGTTTGGGGAAGCCTGGTACTTCGTTTCACTAAATTAAGAAAGCTATTTAATTTCTTTAATGTTGCTACTGAAACTTAGTTATATACCAGTAATTGTTTCAATACGAAGGTCTCCGTTCTGGCAGGATAACACAGTTCCCTGCCTGTGAAGTTAGTCTACTAGTGAGGCATGTGATTAGCTCTTAATGGGAAATATTTGGAGGAAGAGATTGTCTGGAAAAATGGAGACTCTTTTCTTTGCTCCCAAAATGCCCAAGAAAAAAAGCATAGTATGTAGACTACATGAGTCACTTTCCTGACACTTCTTGTGGGCATGTTTTGCAGTATCACTGCTGCTTGAATCTTACCAGCTGTTATATGACAGTCCTTATGTCTAAAACATCCATACTTTTTCCTACTTAATTTGTTGGGTTCTCAGGGGTTGTTCATATGTTTTCCATAGGAAACACTTCTGTACTTGTTCAAAAACCTTTTCCTATTTGTTGATTTGTGTGTGGTGTTGGCACATAGTCTATACATTTTCAGTCACTAATTATTACACCATCTCAAAGGTTTGCAGATATTACCCTGCAAGTGGATTTTATGCCTCTGGCAGTCGAGACCAGGAGGGCTTTTTAAATGTTAAGAATTTCTGAATGTTACTTGACCTGTCTCCACACTACTGAGACCACTTTGATAACAAATGGATCAATAGCGTGCTTTTTGTGTGTGAATGTCTTAAGGGCTGTTGTCCTCCACTTGCGGCTCTGACAGAGCAATTATTACTGTAAGAATGGTGGGTTCTACATGTGCCAAGCGCTAACTACCCTCAGGCCCCCCTATTGGCTTTTTGAGAAAACAACGAACATTGGTTATTACAGCAGCACTAAGCAGTGCTACTCTGGGTAAGGGGCTGCTAGTAATTCTGACATCAAACTGCTGCTGTAACTTTCTATGAATATTGTGTTCTAAAACACTGTGTAAGAGTGAAGCCTGTGCACTCCCTCCCCTGTCTTCCCCACATTGCCAGTAACAGCACCACCACCATCACCTCATCTTCCTGGCTTCATTGAGACTAAATCAGTCATGTTTTGGAGGCCCAGCTGTCTCACTTCAGTGTGGAGTGATATGGGGATGGGCCAGCAGCAAGGCCAGGTTTGTGCTCCAGAGCAAATCCTTCCTCTTTCCCTATGAGGAACTGAGAAGTGGTAGGACTCAGGCTCATTCTTCCCTTCTTCCACTGCAACAGTCAAACAGCTTTTTGCCACGATTCCTGGGCACAGAGCTCAGAGGAGAGGAGTCCTGAGGTAACTGGGGACTGAAAAGAGAGAGAGCCTGCAGGGAAGCGGTAGGGAGGAACAGCTCCCTGGAAAGTTGGAAGAGGCCATGTGCTGACAGGCCAGGGGGCTCTGGCATCACGGGGGCTCAGATGGTCTCTTGGTGTCCTATCAAGATCCAGGGATTTGGTGGCCAAAGAACTGCCATCTCCCCAAAATCCTTGATCAAGAACCTAGCTTTTGCTCTCTGCTGGCTGTCTCCCTGGCACCCTTATAGTCATCTCTGCTGTCTAGCAGGGGTTTCCCACAATCAGGAGGCAATCCAGAGTGGTACTTGCACTTATGGCACAAAGCAAAGGGAAAGCCGAGGTTAGTCAGCTACCTGAAAATACCTCTCAGGTGTCAGTGCAGAGTCCTTGACACAAGAAACACAGTCAGCGAATCACTGTGCTCTGTCTATTCTCAGTGGCCTTGGGCCATATGAGTTAGAGTAGCCTCATAGCTATGTGAGTTTTCACCAGGGCCTTTGTGAAGGAGGAAGGTGCAAAGACTCATAAGGGTGGCACTTAGCAATTTTTGCTCCCACTTTCCTCCCCTTTTTCCATGAAGATCTGCTCAGCTGCAGATTGGCATTAGGGCCTTGGTGTACATATATACAGTGAGTGCCATTAAAATCTTCATGATTAACTTTAAATGGCTCATTAATTGCCTGTTAATGCTAATTGAGAAAAAGAATACTGTTGACATTGAAACTAGTTTGGTGGAAAACTTTAAGCCGACCACTTGGTACTCATCAGTTCATTATTTGGTAAACAACTGTTGCATCCTTGCAGGTGAATATCCTTACCAAGACAAAACCTATTCTTTTGATCACTGTTGCCAAAGGCTGTTCGGAACATGAATTTCTCAAAACATGCAGTATTTGAACATTGTTCAGGGAAAGTTACCAATGATGCAAGAAAGCAACTCTGCTTAAAATATTTGGCTGTCTGCAAATGTCTCCTGAATAGTAATGGTTTGTTTTTGTTTGTAGGTGTGCCGATGTTATCTGTGCAGCCAAAGGGGAAACAGAAAGGCTGTGCTGGCTGCAACCGAAAGATCAAGGACCGCTACCTTCTGAAGGCTTTGGATAAATATTGGCATGAAGATTGTCTAAAATGTGCCTGCTGCGACTGCCGTCTCGGAGAGGTTGGATCAACTCTTTACACAAAAGCAAATCTCATTCTCTGCCGCAGAGATTACCTGAGGTAAATACAGGCATATTCTATGGGTGCTTCCTATAAGCTTCCAGTTCAGTTCACTACCAGCTGTTTTGAAAAAATAAACTTGTCCTGTGTAAATATCCGTGCATAGTTTTTCACATTGCCTAGTAGTTATGTTTAGTACAAGATCTGTAGCATTCTCCTTTTTCAGGATGTCTTTTTGTTTGCTGGTTTATATTTGATGTAACTGTTTATGTAAGATAGGAGTGGCCAACACATGGCCCAGAGGCCAGAATCCAGCCTGCAGAGCCTTTTTCATATGGCTTGTGGAACTAGCAGTGGTGCCATTGTGAAAGCCGGCTGTGGGGTGAGTGGGCAGCATCCTGCAGCTCCAGAGCCACTTGTGGCTCTTTAAAGAGCCATTTGCTGCTCTGGATGCTGCCGCCACTGACTCCTCCTCCTGGCTCCCTGCCCTGCCATGCTGAAATAATGGAACTCAGTTTAATTAGTTTAATGGCCAGCAGCATGGTGGGAGGTATCCAGCAGTTAAACCAATTAAATCAAGTCCCATTAGTTCATCACAGCAGGCCAGGGAGCTGCCTGCTCTATCTGTGGGGCCAAAGAAAGTAGGAGAGCTAGGGTGAGCTGCACAGCAGTGCTGGGGTGGAGGCAGTGGCCCAGGGAAGGTGCAGTTGGGGGATGGCAGCAGCAGCATGCACAGCTCCTGTGGGGGAGGTGGTGGGGCAGTCTGGAGCTGAGAGGACTTACGCCTGGGTTAGGGGTGGGACAGGTTGGGACTGAGAGGCACTAGACCTGGGGGTGGCGGGGGGGTTGAAATACTGATTGTTTTCGTTTTGTTTTTTTGTTTTTGTTTTTTTACAATATGAATTATTAATTGAACGATGATGCTCGAAAAATGTGCATGTAGAGAAAGTCAGATCCACCCATATTATTGCAAAGTTACTACTTTGATGTTTTATGCAGTTAAGCCTAGGAGCTCGGGGTGGGGGCATGGTTTGGAGCTGAGAGGAGTTAAGCCTGGGGGCAGGTTTGGGGCTGAGAGGGATTAAACCTTGGGGGGTGGTTTGGGGCTGCGAAGGGTTAAACATGGGGACATGGGGGGCAGGTTTGGAGGTATTTTGTGTTTGGCCCTCGGAACATGGCAATTTTTTACACGTGGCCCCCTGAGGAAGAAGGGTTGGCCACCCCTGGTGTAAGCCTTAATAGTAATGGGAGGGCACGTTTTGTTGTATTTTTTTTAATTCTGATCTTACAGAAGAAAGCTAGTGTGAACTGGTGTAGCGTATTGACTTCACTGCTACCTGGATATGCAGCTGCTGAGGAGCTGTCTCATTTTGCCTTTCCAGTGGCAGCTTTTAAATAGACATTTAAGTGTGTTCTCTACAGGCTCACCCTATAGCAAATGAGGCTCCTCGGTGATGCAACAAAGCAAAAATTGTCTTTAAAAAGTTTACCTTCAGGAAATTTTACCATGGTGAGCAGTGACTCTCTGTCATGGTAGTTAGGTACATTTGTGGTGAATAAACCTGTTTATTCAAGGACATTTGTGATTTTTTTTTTTTTTTTTTGTTTTTAAATTGGATGAGTGCATGTAAAAATAAAAAATATGGAAGCACAAATTAATCTGAATAAGGTGGTAGCTATAATGTACTTTCACAAATAATGGGGTTTAGTGAAAATGTGAGGGGATGTGATGTCTACTATATATAAAACAAATAGAAGAAAGGGGAAGTTGATAGAAATGGCGATCAATAAGAAGTTAGCAATTATAGAAGACTAATAAGTAAAGCAAAAGCATACAAGTAGCTATATGTGGCCAACAGAGTTAAGGACAATAAGGAGTTTTTAAATTACATTAGGTACAAGAAGAATCCTGGTGCCAGTTTTTTTTAAAAAAAAGAGTCAAGGGGATAACCCAGGTAACTATATAAGCCCGTCAGCCTGATGTCAGTCCCGAACAAGACAATGAAATGGGTGAAGTGAAACTCAAGAAGTAATTACATGAGAGTAATATAATTAATGTAAATTAACATGGGTTCATGGAAAATAGATCCTGTCAGACTAACTTAATATTTTTATTACATTACAAGTTTAGCTGATAAAGGTAATTGTCGGCATCATATATTTAGTCTTCTGTAAGGTGTTTGGTTTGCGACCATAGGACATTCTTTATTAAAAACTAAAACACGACAGAATCAACCTGGCACACACTGAATGAATTAAAAGCTGACTTCTCTAAGTCTCAGCATGTAACTGAACAGGGTATTGAGGTCACCAATACAGTGATCTGGGTCACTTGGTAAACTTGATGCAAGTGAGCAATGTGTGTGTTCATGCAGTTAAATAAAAATGAATATACAGTATTGGAGAATAAGGCATCTAAACCATACTTGCAGGACGAGGAACTCTGTCCTGGGAAGCAGTGTTGGAAAAAGATTTGGGGATCATGGTGGATAATCAGTTGCATAGCAGCCCACAGTTTGATGCTGTGGCCAAAAGAAGCTAATATGATTTTCACATGCATAAACATGGAAATCTTGAGAAGGAGTAGTGAGGTTATCTTACCTCTGTATTTATTAGTGGTACGAACACTGTTGGAATCCTGTGTCCAGTTCTGCTGCCCACAATGTAGAAGGACACTGATAAATTGAAGAAGGTTCAGAGAAGAGCCAAGAGAATGATTTAAAAAATTGGAAAACATGCCTTAGAGTGATAGACTCAAAGAGCTATCTATTTATCTTAACAAACAGAAGATTAAAGGGTGACTTGATTGCAACCTGAAAGTATCTACATAGTAAAAAATATATATGTGCACTTAAATCTAGCAGAGAAATGTAACATGCTCCAGTGGCTGGCAGCTAAAGCTAGATGAATTTAGACTGGAAATAAGGAGTGCAGTTTGGTCAATGAGAGTTGTTTATCAAGGGTTCTGGTAGATGCTCCATCATGGTCATTTTAAAATCAAGTTTGGTTGCTTTGCTAAAAGACCTGGTCTAGGAATTATTTTGGAGAAGTTCAGTGGCCTGTGTGCTCTATATATAAGATGTTCTGGCTTTGGAATCCGTGAGATGAGAATGCAGTTGAATAATACTCACAATGGCTAGCTTTGCATTTTTTAATTTATCTGTATATTTTGAATAGACAAATTCTGTTGGAAGTCATTGTTCCTAGAATAGAAATCCTTAGTGTGTTTCGTCATAAACTGCTTGTTTAATACATAGAAGAGTAGTTGTTTTACTGTTCTGCAGACATAATTGAAGGTCCACCAACTTGGAGCACACATGCAGTCTGTGCACTCTGACCAGATTATTTGGGTGGAACTTCAGAATTAATATAAATTCAGAATTTTCATCATCATGATTTTTGAAGATGTTTAATTTTCTCCTGTCTTACCAGTGCAACTCCATTCACTTAAATGGAGCTTTTGCTGAAATATACCCATATGCATCAGAGGAAAATCAAACTCAGTATGATAGAAACAAACCAAATGATGTCTGCGTATTCCATGCATACCAGCACCTTTTAGAAATTTATCACACTTTGATGATCAACACAATTAGTCTGGATCAGGGCTTGAATGAGGATATCTCCAAAGACTGGTCAAATGTTGCATAAAGAGATGATGGTAAATCAGAGGGCGTGTTTCTCTCTAAGGGTCTGCTTCACCTCCTAGTGGAGTTAATGGGAATCTTTTCACTGGCTTCAGCCAGTGTGCTTTTGATTGGGCCTCTAAGTTGTCATATAACCTATGCCTCAGCATACTTGACAATTGTGAAGTTCTGCTTATTGCAGCTTGGGAATGGAAGCTCAAACTGGGGTTTTCAGCTTATCTGATTGTTGATGATCTCAGGACCATTTTTGCGAGAGAGAGATCGAAAGAGAGAGAGAGAGAGAACACTTTTGAGTCTGTCTTAACCAAATTCCAGTGTTTGTAGCTCTGGTGCCTTCTTCATGCCTAAAATTTCCTATTTCTAGCTGGATTCAAAGTTCACCTTTTCCTGTCTCCATCTTTTGGATAGCCCTGCATTGTAGTACCCCAGTTTGAGCAAAGAACATTGGGATGCCTTTGGATAAAAGTGATTTGCACCCAATAAATGTACAATACTTTTAGGAGGGATTTAAGCAATGTGTGTCTTTGACTTTTAGAAAATGTGATAGTTGTTAGTCTGGCAAGGACGTATGCACAGCGGTGCCTAGCTTTCAGTAGACTTCCGTGTTTAAGTAATGATGGTGGCACCAAATCAAATGGCCGCACCACAGTTACACATTTCAAGCACAGCATTTGAAAGTTCCAGCATGTGCGCCAAAACTAGCAAAACTTGAGCTAACAGTGTGGTTGTTACTGAATGTAGCTTCAGTCTACAGAAAGACTAGATAAACTGGAAAGTCTTCCAAGGAAGATACTGTTTGGGCTTACATGTAATATATAAAATACACACACCACAGAGAGAGTATGGGACAGCAGCAGCAGATGTGAGGCAGTAGTCGGTTACGTTTTTTATTTTTTTCAAAACCTTCTAATGTAGGTGGGCTAATTCTTGGTTGCTTTTAATGTACTAACTTGCCTCTAATACTTTCAAAATTGCGGCTTGCTTATTAATATTTTAAACTCTCATAAGAAAACTTGGCTCCATACATGTGTGTTTACACAGCATCTGTGAAAGCCAAGACTGATGTTAATGTCAATTGGAACGGTTATACTGTAGAAGATCAGAACATTTGAGGAAGATGGTGCTTAGACTCTAGGGAGGGAGAGCTTCATACCAGATGTAAATCTTGTGGTCTTTAAAACATGGAGGGAGGAACGAAAAGACCCAAAATAAATGTCTTTCATATGGATTCTTCACCTGAAGATGTGTGCCCTTGAGCAACCCTGAAATTTGTGCCCAGTAGCCTCCCTGCTAGTTGGCCACCCAAGCAGAATACTTTTTATACTATGCTGGTTCAGCAGCTCCTGTTTAGCTATCCATGGATAATAAACCCTTTGGCTTAAAATGTACATTCCCTGAACTGAACTAGAAACTATCATGAAAGGACAACTTGACCAACTTAATTAACATCAAATGTCTCCTTTCCTTCAGCCGACACAGCTTACCACTGTGACATTCGTCCTGCTCTGGTGAGGAGTTTGCACTCACTAGTGCAGGGGTGGCCACCCTGTGGCTCTTGAGCTGCACGCGGCTCTTTGTGCAATTAAATGTAGCTCCTGCTCAGAGCCGTGCACTGAGTGCCACGTGCCCCAGTGCTTCATAGGAGAAGCACGTGACGGCTGTGGTGGTGGCAACTTTGGTGGTCACCAGTATCGAGTTTGAGCAGGGGACTTAGGCATGCTTGTCTGTGGGAGAGGGGGAGGGCATTGAGTTTGGTAGGGCTGGAGTGCCTGGCTCTGAGGGAGGGTGAGGTCATTGACCCATATATTATATATTTACTTTTATCTAACTAGCTAGATAGCTATTCTGTATAAGCAAGAACAAAACTGTCTCTGCCCCCAAGAGATTAATATAAATGTAACAATAGACACAAGATGTTTACAGAGCAGCTGGGGGGAATACAACTTAAAAATGAGACCCTTGTTGATTTAGCTTGGTAGGCAATGATCTCCTCCTGCTGAAACCACTTAATCCATAGAAATTTGTGATTGGCTTAATCAATTGTGAGGTTCACTATCTCTTCCAAAATCTGCTGGTGTTAACTGCTATAACTCGGGATATCCTTGGCATCCATATAAATGTCCAATCCTTTCTCGAATGGTGCTAAATTCATGGCCTCAGCCATGTCCTATGACCATTATCAACACCTGTTTATGTTTTTGTACAGAAAAGGTGTACTTTTTTTTGTCTGTTTTGAACTTGCTATCTCTTTAGCTTCACTGAATGTTCTTGTTCTTTGCATTCTAGAGGAGGGACAATGGAAGATCCTGATATACTTTCTCTGTCCTATTCAGTGTTTTTGTACACATTTAATCATTTCTAAAGTGAACAGTTCCAGTCTTTTCAGTTTCTTTTGATACCGACCTGCTGCTGATTTGCAAATACCAGGGTGGAGGGCAATCTTGCTATTGCTAAGTAATTATAAATCCATTTGTAGACATTGGTTTAGCAATTAATGAAACAAATGTGCAAATTATCATATATCTTAGACCAGCGTTTCCCAAAGTGTGGTCTGTGGCCCAGTACCAGTCCTTGGGGGGAAAAAAATACTGGTCCTTAGAAAATAAACAAATTATCGCTATGTACTATTATTATTGTGAATTAATAATACACAGTGAAATTTTATTCATTTTTCATTTTTTATATGCTTTTATATTTTTGGGTGGCAAAAACAGGGTATTCGAAAAAAACTGGGTCCCAACTATATAAAATTTGTGAAACCCTTCTTAGACCATAAATGAATGTGAAGGAAAATTCATGGAAAGGGCACAGAACTAATGTTTGCTTGTGAGGGGTGACTGCAATTAGGAAATATAGGATGTGTTTAAAATGATGGGAGAGATGGTCACGTTTTGACAAGTCGCTCCATTTTCACATATTTTCCATTACAAGCCCCAGGCTGAGACCCTATTAAGAAGTAAATGTTAAGTAATCATGCCACTATCATATATTTAGTCAATTTTGGGTACCTTCATGGCATTGATGAATTCCAAAATGTTGTAGGGAAGATTATTGTAACAACCAGCTAAGTCTTTTAAATAAAAGGAAGCTTTCCAACAGTTACATAGCACTTCCAGGGTGGTGTTCCCCCTCCCCTCCCATTAATTCGTATTCACTGCTGTTCCTGTGCGCCAATTTAGTTTTAATTTTTACTATGCACAATGACATCAGCAGCTAATCAGAATATAGAATAGCTGGATTTTAGTGTGCCTATAAACTACAGAAAATTGTCCTTGGCCAAACTCCTGCTTTCGAATTGGCTGCCGACAATAGATATGGTTAAGTTCAGAGTAAGAGCCATTAAGCATAATTACTACTGTGGGGTAAAAGTTTAATTGTGCTAAATTATAAATCTGCATAGTCTAAGCTTATTTACAAGCTTGTGAGGTACTCCTCTCTGTAGTGGTCCTCCTCCTGTTACATAAGAGAAAATAAATCTGTACTTAAATTGCTGTCTAACTTTTAAGAGAGTTTTAAAAAGTGATTTAAAAAATCCCCTCTTTGTCTGACTATTCTCTTCCCCTGCCCTCCCTGTGTCATGCCAGGGAGAATATGGTGGCTCTTACATTTCCCTGATATTTTTTTTTGTGTGTGTGTGGGGGGGGGGGGCTTCTTATAAAACTAAACCATGGGATTTATTGAGGGTGAAAGAGAATTCTCCCCCAAAATTTAAAAAATAAAAACAAACTTCTCCTGTGCTCTCCAAGCAAGGAGGTATGGAGTATGCCAGCTGGCCATGCCATAAAATAAGCTCATTGTTTGAAGAATGCATCTATTCTTTGCCTCAGAGTCTACTTCCCAACAGCATAATATCTGTGGTCTTTTGAGCTACAAGTTAGACTTACTTAAGAATTTTGGTGACTACATAAAGTTTTAAATCATTCCCTGAAAAGCAGTGGTGCTGAGTCACTCCAGGCCCAGGGGCAAGGTGGGAAGGGCTCAGCTCCCCACCCCCCAGCAGGAGTGGGACCAATGGTGGAAGGGGCAGCTCCCCACCCCCCAGCAGGAGTGGGACCAATGGTGGAAGGGGCAGTACTTAGGGCAGTCAGCCCTGGACCTCCCCCACACTCCCTCATCACCGCACGTGGAGTGCCAGCCCAGTACTGTGCAGTGTTTCAAAGGGCCTGGAGTGCCAACTGTTGCCACTGCTACTTTGGCAGTGGTGGCAGATGGAGCTACAGGCCCCTTTGAAATGTCAGGCCTTGGGGGGCTACTTCCCACATGGTCTTCACCCTCCCTGCTCTCCCCCTCCCCCCCCCCCCCCCCCCCGCCTTTGGCAGATCTGCTGTAAAGTGAGTAAGATTAGAAAAGTGCTAGAATTTGCCCGTGTTAGGAAAAGGAGGGGAAAGCGAGCAAGATTAGCACACTGACAAACTGGGAGCTACCTTTATTTAGATATTAAAAAGCAACATAATTTCAGTGGAACAAAACATAAATTAGTCCTCTTACACAAACATTCAAAGCTGTTTAACACTTGATTGACCCCTAGCCTCCTGAATAGAGACAGGTGAATCCAGAGCCAAATAGCTTTTCATGTTTTTTAAGCTGTTTAAATAGTTAAGTGAACATCTGTCCAAACTTCCCCATCATTTCCATTTAGAGAGGTATCCTTTTCGAAGGGTGAGAAAAATGCCTGTTTAACAATGCAAATAGTGCCGTCTGGGGCCCCTTTATTTTATTTAATCTAGATTGAGCTCCACACAACTGTGATGCTAATGAATAATGGATATTTCACGCTTGCTACTATAGCGGCATCATGCATGGAACAAATCTAGGATTAACTTCCACTGTTCTCCTTACCTAATGTACAGGGCTGCTTTGCCTGGTTTTTGTTTTTTGGGGGGAGGGGAGGTTAAGTGACTTTTTTAAATGTTGCTATGATTCTGATGAAAGTGTCATTGTTCTCCTAATCTGCTACTTCTCTGTCACAGAGAAATTGAAACTAATGGCTGTTGCTATTGCACTGAGGGTCTTCTGTTTACGCAATGGAAGACAGTCACATCAGACAGCCATACAGACATGCTTCTGTATCAATCAAAAATACAGATTTGGAGCTAGATTATAATTTTACAATCCATCCAGAATGAGGGGCACTACGTAGCTATGCTGGGTCAGGAGCATCTGAAGATGAGAATTGTGATCTCCTGCCGCCAGCACCACTACCCTTG
This sequence comes from Carettochelys insculpta, assembly GCF_033958435.1. Taxonomy (NCBI): domain Eukaryota; kingdom Metazoa; phylum Chordata; order Testudines; family Carettochelyidae; genus Carettochelys; species Carettochelys insculpta. The sequence goes on from NC_134142.1 coordinate 102,712,516, forward strand.
TTGCAATCTGCTACTATTGTCATAAGGCATGCCCTTTCTTGAAGTGTCCTTTACAACCTTTTTAGGGCTGGGAGCTACAACCCTCTTGTAAAATACTTTTCTGTACTTGCCCATGATATGGAAAGCCAATGCAGGGAAGCTTAGGTGCTTGCTTCCTGGCATCCTGCCCTTACTGAACATAAAAACGAGACGTCCTGTGACACCTTATAGACTAATAGATTTTTTTTTGGAGCGTAAGCTTTCGTGGGCAAAAAAATCTGTTAGCCCGTAAGGTGTTACAGAACTTCTCATTTTTCCAGGTACAGGCTAACATGGCTACTCCTCTGATACTTACTGAACATGTTGCCATTTGCTTTATGTCCTCTTATAGGACATTTTGCTTGGTCTATTGAGCTACAGGCTTTCCAGTCCTAATGTGGTAAAGTTTGAGAGCAGGAGTATTTGGGTTTTACATTACTGTAGTTCTGGTACTATTTCAGTATTGCCGTCAGTACCATAGACTTGGGAGGGGGTGTTATTTTTTGTTCTTGTTTTGTAAACTAGCAGATGCAGAGGTCTAGTCCCCTCTTAATATCCTGGAATGGTTTTCCTTTAGGCCGGAACAGAAAAGTAATGGGTGTCTCTTCTAACATCTGGCACAAGCTGTAAGACTTGATATATGAAAACCAAGCCAATAATGCCATAGCTTAGGAGCCTGAGAGGGGAAGGGTTATTTTGAGGATCTTATCACTCTCCAGTGGTTACTGTCCACTGATTGATTTCTCAGCCTACAATTTGCTGAACCAGACAAGCAACAAGTGGGTCTTGTTGGAGTTTTTGCCTCTTTGTACTGGTGGAAGCAGTAGGCACTTATATTAGCAAGATGCAGCTCCCAAGGTTTGAAATAGCCCTGAGATCCCATCTGTGTTTAGCGGTGTGTACATGTAGATGTGTGTGTACATGCCAAGCTAACAGTCAGTGGGAGGAAGGTGCCTTCCATCTAGCTCTGAAAACAATGAAATCCCATGCATACTCTTGAACAAAGTAAATGTACATTTGACTATTCACAGGTTTCAAGACTGAAACCTTCGGTGTGTTGCATGCACCTGCAGTTGGTTCCTATAGCCTTAACATAGATGTGTTGTCGTGCCTATTGCCCCGGGGTGGCACTCACTCATGGGTCTTCAGAGATTTGTCTCAGGGGCGGGGTGACAACGCCCTAGCTCTTGGTTAGTCTCCCTGTGGGAGCTGTCACAGCAGCAGACCTCTGGGAAAGCAGATGATAGAAACCATGAGAAAAAAGATGAAGCTTCCCATGCGGAAGTGCTGTCATCAAGGACTGGGGAGCTGAAGTGAACATTGGGATGTACTGTTTGTGTCTCAGTGTGAGAAGCTTAGTTGACTTACAGGAATGTCCAGGAGACTGTGGATCTTAAAAAAATTATAAAGTGGCGTTGTAAAACATTATTGCCCTTTGTCTTCAGAGGAGTGGATGTTTCTTTAAAACAGAAGGTAAGTTAGACTCTTGTCCAGCTGCAGTTTTGCCTGCCAAATTTGGCAAAGTTGGTGAGACTTCTGTATTCCACCCATTCTAGCTGGTTCATTATCACCAGCTTGGATTTCCCCACTAGCCAACACTCAAGAGCAAGTGGTGTGGGGAAGGAAGCCAGATGTTCAGAGAACAAACCCCGGAAAGTTTTATTTTGACGAAAATTTTGTGAGCCCCAAAATAGCACTGTAAGTGTCTGTAATGCTTTTCTCCATTAGACAGTAAATTAACCCTCGGCTCACAAGCCAAGTGAAGTTTCATCTCAACAACCGGCGTTTGCTCACCAGGCAGTTTTATCCCAAGTTCCTGCACACAGGTTGGTCAGCGAAATGAAGATTGCAACTCCTATTTATTGGTGCAATACAGTATTTGATGCTGCTAATTACACTTAATTAGTGCTTCCACCATTTAATTAAAATGGCTTCTAATGATTGTGCTTCTTTGGCAGGCTCTTTGGTACCACCGGGAATTGTGCTGCCTGCAGTAAACTGATCCCTGCCTTTGAGATGGTGATGAGGGCCAGAGATAATGTTTACCATTTGGACTGCTTTGCCTGCCAGCTCTGCAACCAGAGGTGAGGACACAGTTATTACAGAAACAACAACAACAAAACCCCCACAAACTATTTTTAATTTTGCTCACAGAGCAAGGAAATCTGCTTAATCTTTGCTACCTCTCTGGGGTTGAGAGGCTGCTAGTGCCAGCTGGGTTGTCTTATTTGTAGTTGCCTGCAGTCTGGCCTTCAGTCCTTACAAAATCAGTGGGAATTAGGGGTGTGCAAAAACTGCAGATCCAGGAACAATAAGCACTAGACAGCTGTTCTGAAGTAGTTGTAATGCAACTGAACAAACAGCTTCTGAAATCTTTTAGCATCCAACTGGTCAGCTAAACATCCATAAAAGAGAGAGAGAGGATCCTCTCTTGCACAAGAACTACTGACATGGGGGTACTTAAATCAGATTTCAGTCAGGCTTTGAGGGTACGAAGAAGAAATACATTCTAGGTAAGCCCTTTTGGAGACTATGAAGTGCTCTCTTCAGTTTGCTATATATTCAGTGGGGCCTGCTTGGCTTTAAATGGGATTATACCACACTTGACTGGAAGATGCAGAGAAGAATATATATCAGTGTTCAGTGAAAGAATTTATCAATTCAGCCTGACTCCTTGGTATCTACGAAAGACTAAGTTTTAAAGGTCTTTTTGCAGAAGACTTTAGGGCATTCTTTTTCTTTTGATTTGGTGCAGTTGTAGGAAAACTGAGTTCTGCTCTTGGAAGCTGAGTGCGTTAAATGCAGCATGTTCTCTCCTTTTGATGCATGTATTCCTTGTTAAAATTTCCCATTCCTTGCTTAGGCTGCTTATGGAACCACAAATTACTTATGGGGAAGGGGCATATGGTAAAAGAGGAGGAAAAGAAGAATGATTAAGTTCAATGGGAGAGAAGGCTATTACTTCAAAGCCAAGTTAGCGTACCTGATTTTTCACTTAACGTTAAGGTACCCCGCCTTCGTTTACTCTGGCATTTCTGTCAACACAGGGTTGTATGTGTAATTTTCACACACCCATATGTGAGAACATACGAAATGCACAGAATGACTTTCCTCTCACGCTAGTTTTGTATCAGTATTATTGGCTGAAGCCAGTAAAGTTACTGTGCCTGCTGCCCACCAGTGAATGTGTGAGGAGAATCGGACACACTCCATGTAGCGTGGGTGGCTTTAATTGAAGGCACTGTATCAAACACAAAGCTGGTATTATTTGTTGGGGGGTAGAATGCCTTCCTATTAATACTGGCAGCTGCAATAAATCAAACCATCCAGTTTAATAAGGTTATTCCACTGAGGTTATAGTGACATCTAGTGGCTATTATGTTGGACAGAGAGCCTAGTTTCTCAAAGACAAAGTTGTGTTTCTCAGTGTTTCCTTCAGTGGGTATTCCTGTTTCTAGTTTGCTTTCAAATATGCTTCTGATATACCTTAGGTCTCCCAGTGCTTTCTGGATAGAAATATCTGTTTTATGAGTATGCTAACAGGAAGGCAGCACCCGCCTCCTAAGAGAGAAAACTCGTGATAATGAACTACTTCTCACAGGCAAAGTCCTGAATTAGGTTTTTTGGTCTCCATTGGTGGTATTGCCTCATTCTTTTTCAGATCCGTAGACTCCAGTCTTAGTGCAGTATTTTTAATGGCCAAATTATACTTATTTAGTAGTGATCTGTATGAAATATTTCCACCAGCTATCTTCTCCAACACATATCAGTAATACTCTGATTCCAAAAATATTTCTTGGGTCTAACTCATATTGCCTTTTTTAGGGGAAGGTAGCTATTGTCAAACTATTGTATCATATTTATAGTACTGAACTCTGCTGGTGTATCAGTATTCTAAGATGTCTCAAATATTTTGACTGCCTATATTTCTTCAGTTGTTCTGCTTTCTAAAAGTCACTTCTTAAAAATGGCATCATGACTTCAGTGTTTGGGTCTGGCTGATTCCTGCTGAAACCCACTCAGGGAAAGTTTTTTTCCCCCCCGCCATCTCCCCCCCCCCCCCCCCCCCCCGGCTGTTGGATATATGAAGCCTGTTCCTTTTTCTTCTTTTATGGCCCTCAAGAAAACTGCTGCATTGGCCCAGATGTAACACTTTGGGTGGGGCTAGGCCTGCTAAATCTTGTTGTTGTTGTTGTTGTAGATGATATGTGAGAAAGAAAGAACTCAGGTCCCTGCTGAATCCGTGCCGAGTTTGCAGGATTGGCAGTTGGGGAAAACATCTTTTGTCTTGTAAATTGAGCACAGTTGTTAGAGACATATTTGGGACCCCCAGGGTTGCCTAGTTTTTACTCCGTTTCAAAGAACCAGAACCTACAAACTGCTTTCCAGCTCTCACTCTGCAGCTCTAGACCTCAACCAGGTTTGGCAAGAGGCAGCTGTTGACTTCTGCATTTGTGCTGCTGGAGTGACTTTGTTTGATATTCCTGCTCATTGGGGGTTTTACCATGGCAGTTTAAGTAACATTAAGTAGCAGAAGGTCAGCAGCTGTATCTTAAGTCGCTGTCTGGAAAATGCTGGCTAGTTTGTATACTCAGCAAAACAATTGGTAAGGCTGTACCTTCTAGGAGAATGAGTGCAATGCAGCTTCAGCTTGAGTTTCTCCTTAAAGAAATAGCTTTTGTTTCTTTTCTGAAATGCTAGTTAAAAGTTAGCTCACTGACTTTTGGAGCTATTATAAGGAGAGCTGAAGGTGCTGACTGGGAGAGAAGATTGAGTTCTTAGCTAAATCACACAAAGAAGCATCCTAATAACATGCACTGTATGTATACTATGGGCAGGTTTTGGAGGAAAGAGTTGTCCTCTATTTAAGGGCTTCATGTTTTATAGGTTTATATTTGTACTCCTAGTTAATGTTTTTGCCCCTTTTTAAATCTCGTATCTGACCATTCCTGCAGCTGGCCATGTGTGCACCATGTATATTTGATTTTGCAATGTTGGTGATCTGCATCACTGGCAGCTTTGCCTGTAACTGCCCTGAAATAGTGGGACTTGCTCAGGACACTGGGGGCTCTGTCTCCTGCGTTCTGCCGTGTTGTCATGCCATTAGCACATGCTGAGTCGCTCTGACCTTGAATAAGAGACCATTGAAGAGCACTGTGTGTTTTATCCTAAAATGGTAGATTAATTTCTACAATAGCAAACAGGAGGAGGTGTGAGGAGGCCAGTGGCTGTCAAACTGTACCTGGCAGGTATTGTGTGTGCAACTTTTTTGATCTTAATGATCAAATAATATTGTTAAATATCATGAGTCTCTGTCAACTTTAATACAAACAGAGCAATTTACATGGTAGACAGAGAGCTTTACGCTCCACTCCATGAAGATAAAGGTTAACAGAGTCTAGCTGTCCGTCAAGAAACTTCTTCTGTTTATTGTTCAGTACTGTGCATAAGGGTGTGAGGAAGGACTTAATAGCCATTTGGTGCCTGTGAATTAGTGTAAACACTGCCTCACCTGAGGGGGCTCTGGACATTTGAATGTTGTGGAACATTTCACATATTTTGTGTAATGTAACCTGTTTGCTTTCCCAATTTTACAGAGTTCTGAAAGCTCATTCTCTTTGGGGATATATTCCATCACTTTTCCTGTTGGATTATTACTACTGTAGCAATTTATGGCTTCAACAGAAATGAGAGGTCCTTGTGCTAGGTGCTGTACAAACATATATTATGAAAGAACCTCTGTGCCAAAGATCTTAGTCTATATATAGACAATACAGACAAAAGGTAGGAGAGGGAAACAGGATGGTGAAGTGACTTGCCCAATGTCTATGAAGTCAGTGGCAGGGTCAGAAATAGAACACTGTCTCCTGATTCCCAGCCAAGTGCCCTATTCCCTGCAACCCGCCTCCCTGAATTGTGATCCAGTAAGCATAGTTCATAATGAAGATAATTTTTCCCTTAACTCTGGCAACCCACTATTTCTAGACTTAATCCTCTGTCATCTTTCATGCAGTGCATTGCCACCTGCTTAATGACAACTAACTTTTAGACATGTGGATTTTTTTTTGTTTCAGATTCTGTGTGGGAGACAAATTTTTCCTGAAGAACAACATGATCTTGTGTCAGATGGACTATGAGGAAGGGCAGCTGAATGGAAGTTTTGAGTCCCAAGTTCAATAACGACCCCTGCTTTGCTGAAGCACTGTGGGATGGACGTTCAGCCGCACAACGAGTGGGGGGCGTCTGTCAGCTTGCCTGCAATATTTTTTTAATTCTTGGTCCAGAAAGGACTATATACATTGTAGTACTTTTTTCCTGCCCCCAACACAAAGCAGTTACAATTTTAGATGTACAGTTGTGCCTGCTTAGCTGAGCACTGCATTGCCTGTATGTTTGTGAGTTTTTTGGGGTTGGGGTGGGGTCTGTACAGTCTGTTTTCTGTATATAAACTGGAACATTTATTTTATGAAAAATGTAATGCAATTTTATTACTGGTGTGAATTAAAAATTATGAATGTTTCCTGGTCATTTAAAAGTTGTGGTTTATTTGGAATACAGTTGAGGCTTGTGTTTTCTGCACTTGATGCTGACCAGATATCTTTTAAAAATAAAGCAATATACAGATCCCTGATAGTCACGTAAAGTAAAATAAGGGGCAAGAGCATAATCCACTACCGAGAAAAATTGATGGAGGCAGTGCTGCTCTGAAATTCAGCCTCTCCACTTGAACCACATCATGTTTCTTCTTCACAATTACTATTGTGTAGAAAGGAAGTAAATGTGTTCTGTGTGGGAATAGCTGGGAAATCTTCATTGCATCCGACTAGTCAGTCCCCAGGAGGACTGTATTAAACAACTTTTCCATGAATGGTATCTGTGAACACAAGCCACTTCTAAGTGCACACATCAATTCAGACCAAGTAACTTGTGACCAAGAACCATATTGATCAGCTAATACAGTGTTTCCTCCTCGTGAGCCCTAATGAATAGAATCTATCTAGCCTTGTCAACAGGTGGCCAGTTACTAATCAGAACATTCATTTCAGGACTTTGGCATGGCTTAATTCTGTTCTCCCGGGCATCAGTTTTCCAAGTGTCAGGCACCAAAACAGCTGATGCCAGAGACTTCACATTAAGCTTTGTATTGAACACACATCACCTGTTTTACAGCTCTCTTTGCTTGTCACTTTGCCAGTTGTTTTGACCTACAGAACAAACTCTCAAATTCTACTTACTCTAAGTCAGTTTAAAAAGATACCCATAATAAAGCTCCAAATTATAATCATACTACTGTACTTTGTGACAATTTTCAGTGTCAGACGATTCATATGCAGGTCATGGGAATACACCAAACAATTTTACTTAAATCCAAAATTGTATATAGGTGAGCCAGAAATTGTAAATAATTGCAGGTTCAACCTCTCTAGTCTGCCCCTTTTCATCTGACAATGCCCATAATCCAGGTGATTTTAGTTAGGTGGATGACCACTGATCATGGGTGTAGCCAAGTTTCTTGTGCTCCTATAAAGTTTGTTTCCCGCCACCACTCTTGGCTCTCAGTGTTCTGGGGGGCTGTTGTTTATATGTAATTTACCTCCACGTGTCGTCTAAGAGCCCAGTAAGCAGTAGTAGTGTTGGAAATCCTACTAGACAATATTGACCTCCCGTGTTCTGGCAAATTCTCTCCATGCCCTTCAGGTCCTGAGGAGCCAGACTAGAAAGGTACAACCTGAACTTCAGTTCTGTGTGCTGTATCTCCCTGCTTTGTGTTCAGTGTCAACTTTTTCCGGCATGAATTACCATCTACTGATCTTGAATCTGATAGTGCTTGTTTCCTGTACGTTGCAAATATTATATACAGTTTTATTTTTGAGTTGCTTATCTATTTTCTTTAACTGGGATTCACACTACATGCAGAACTCAAGCTGAGCAAATAGAGAGAAAAGCAGTAGAACACCTACATAAGAGAAGCTCTAAATATCATTAATAGGCTGTAACAAACCACATAGCACATATTGACCCTTCCTTTTCTTGAACGCAGAGGTAGATTATTTCAGGCTTGGGATGGCCGATGTGAAATAAATTGTTTGGTCTCTGTTTGTTTGGTTTCAGTTTCAGATGGTCTTCAGGAGTCTTTTCAATAGATAACTCCCCCACCCACAGTTATACTTATTTGTTCCTTTTAGCAATTTCATTGGGAGGGGGAGGGAGCAGGGATAAAATAGCCTTCCTAGCACTAGAGGCTACCCAAATAGTTCATAATTCAGGCTGCTTGTGATAGTACAGGAGAATCTTCATGTTCACTACCCAAACTGTGTGTATTGTCTTGATTTTAAACAGATTACCATATCCAGTACTGACATTCTGCCACCTTTCATGCGCTCAAAAGTCAAAGGAAAAATGCATCTGCATATCCATTATTTCCTTCCATAGTTTACAATGTTACAGTTGGGGTGATAGGTGTTAGCTCCCGTATCAGGCTTATTAAGGTTAGAAAGAAGTGTTTTGGTGCCAGTTAAGGAATCACTTAATAAAACTGATACTGACTTTAGATGTCTCCAGAATGCTCTTTCAAGGTCATGTAACTTAATTTTTCCAGTGAAAAGAAGCATGAAAATTATCTTTCAAAAAGATTTGCCTAGACACATTGGCCACCAACCAGTTCTATTATCACCCAGTGACATGCCGTACTGACAATGAAATTGAAGTATTAGTGCACAGTACAGAGGGGAGAAATCTATCCAGTAGCTTGTAGAGAAGTGGTTCTTAAGAACCTTGGATTTCTGTAATGGCTTTGTGGCATGTTTAGGCAGGTTGCTTTTGTGTAATTGAACCACCTGTCGACTTCTTTAGGCTGATAATATCTGAGAGTTATCTTTTTTGTTGAGGCACATCGGGACTGGCTCTTGGTTTTTCTGCATGATAGAATCACGTCTCCCAGACAATAGGCATACAAACAGAAAAAAGGAAGTTTTCTCTGGACACATGAGATACTGAATCACATGTTCCAACAGGGTTCTCACACAGCCTTGAGGTACATTAAGAGAATTACAATGTGCTATTGCTTCTTTTGGAAACTGCCTTGGCATAGATATAATTTTCCTGTGCTGTACTGACATTGAAGTTTTTCCCTTACTGGAAAAGAAAATGGTATTCCTTTTTTTTTTCCTTTGTGACTTGGTAAGGGATGTCTGTTCGTAGCAGGAGATGGAGGAAGAGAGAAATTAGCTTGTGTAATATCTCAGATGGCTTTTAGCTTAATCTTGGTGGCACAGTTTGTGGGACTCAACCAATGGAAACCAGCAGGAATCATGAACTAATGTCAGATAAAGGTGAAATCCCAAAGGACCTGGCAAAAAATGTCACAGAGTGATGAATGGCTTAGGTTTGATGTAGATTGTAAACCAAACAACTGCGACTGTTCTTTAAGTGACATGGTAAGGAGTGTTGAAGGGTAGCAGGAAATGGAGGAATTAGCATGTGTAATATCTGATGGATTTTTGAAAGAACTGCAATAAAGGCTGGGCCCAAAGGGATAGTAATGGCAGGATGCTGGGCAAAATAGTAATCTGGGGTAGAAGTAAGGTAGACAGCAACATTAAACCATTTGCCACCATGGGAAACAAAGCTAATAGGCATCATTATCGTATTTGCATATGTAGGAGTAGGAAGAAAAGATCAGACCATCTGTACCTGGGAATTGGTCAACACAGTCTAAAAAAAAAAAAACGAAGTTGTCGAAGCTTTGCATCTAACCTTGCTCGTGGGAAGGTGCTGAAACCATTTTGTTTCTCTTCCTTGGTGGGGCACCAAAAATATGCTGAGGAAAAACACTTTAGCAGTGTCCTGTCCTGTTCTGTTCCTGTAAGCTTTGTAGTCTGGCCAAAAGCAGGAATGAATGGAAATGCACAGATATAGACCTTAGTGGCTGACCTTAGTTGTTCTGAGGCACAGCTCTTGAGTCTAGACCATTTGGTGCTGCACAAAAGGTGAGTGCAAATTCAGGTGGAGCAATGTTCAGAATTCGGAGTATCCCATTGTGGAAGAATAATACATAAAGGGTTTGGAAGGCCTGACTGAAGATACCTGCGTAGCTTACCTAATCAGGCACTCTTTAAGGCGGACATGACTGGGCAGTCTGAAACCAGGTCTATTTGCTAAAGAAGCTTAACTGATTTTTGCAAAGAAGAAAAAAACCATTGAGGTTAATGAAAAGGAAAGATTGTCATTATCCTCAGCACTTGTCTCTGTTTGTTTAGAACTAGGGAAAAAAACAGGGAAGGAGGACTAGTCTCCTTGGCTTTATCCTCCCCAGTTCAAGTGCAGGAAGAAAATTATGTCAATAGAGCCATCGTTGCCAGCCTTTTCACTGGTCTCTCCTCCAAACTCCAATTCTAGCTACTACGTACACTTCATTAAGGCTATGTCTACACCTGCCTCCAACTTCGAAGGGCATATGGTAATCAGGATGATGGGCGATTACTAATGAAGTGCTGCAATGCATATGATGTAAAATTTTGGGAAGTAAAGGCAATTCAAAGTAGTGCAGGCACTTCAAAGTGCCCATGGCTACACTCATGACAACACTTCAAAGTTTGACTCTTTGAAGTTGCTGCAGGGGAGTTTGCCAAGTGAAGTACTTCATATGCATTGCAACACTTCATTAGTCATCTCCCATCACCCTGATTACCATACCCCCCTTCGAAGGAGGGGGTAAGTGTCGATGTAGCCATATGAAAATGAAACCCACAACATAGCTTTTTGGACAGCTATGAATAACATTATTGGAAGATATTTAATATAAAATTTTGTAACTAATTTATTTCAAACTTATTTTCTATGATCATTTTTCATTTATATTTTATTTTTTCACCTATGCTCTGCAATACCCTTGGGGACCTCCCAGTTGGGAACCACTGCAATGGAGAAAAACTTAAACAGTCTTAAATAGCACGTTCCATGGTGGCCTTGTGTTAACAACACTCTGAAAAAGAGAAATAGGAAGCAAGAAGGTCTAAGTGCTCATTTTCAGCCCATGTGTTTTTTCAGACTGTTTGGAAAAAAGACCTCCTCAATGAATCTGGAATAGGGTAACTCAATAAATTTCAGGGAGGGCTAGCTCAGTGGCTTGCGCATTGGCCTGCAGAACCCAGGGTTGTGAGCTCAAGCCTTGAGGAGGCCATTTAGGGATGTGGCAAATAGATGCCAGAGATGGTGTTTGGTCCTGCTAAGAGGGCAGGGGACTAGACTAGATGACCTCCCAAGGTCCCTTCCAGTTCTAGGAGATGTGTATCTCCAATTATATCTAACAAAAAAGAAAATATTCATTTTCAGGAACTGTTATGTACTGTTGCATGAGGTTTTCCACCCATAGTTGAAACAGTAAAAAAAAAAAAATTCTGTTGGTTTGCTTTCTACATAGCTACATTATTTTATTTACTTGAGCCATAGTAATGCCTAGGGTTCCTTCCTGGCCCACTGTAAATGCTGTACAAACACAGGCCAGTCTCACAGAGGGGTTTAGTCTAAGGCAGGAGACAACAGTACCAGATGCAACAAACACCTGGGAGGAACACAAGCAAATGAGACAGTGCTGGTTATCCTGTTGAACACCATCTCAGTTCACCAGTTGCAAACCCGTTGTTGGGATTGTGGGCACCATTGCAGGTAGCTGCCAACCCAACAAACCAACCAAAAATAGTATTCAATTGGTAGAGAAGGGGGGAAATGCATCTTGCCTCATCGAGCCAGCTCCTGCTAGAAGGTTTCGGTTTTAACATTATCTTCACCCAAGCTTCCTTTCTCACCAGGATATTTTTCCAGATATCAGACACACCAGAAACACAGAGCTGAACTCTTCTCTGTTATACTCTTGACTCCTACATCTTACTTTTCCTCAATCTGGTGGTCATATATCATATATATAAAAAATCATATATGTCATATATTTTAATATTTTCATAAATGCTTGACACTGGTATGTTCTAAACTTCATCCCTAGTGAAGAGGCAAAATACATTTGTGTGTACACCAGGCTCTGAAAGCCTAGCACTGAAGAAAAGATGTTCTTGTGGTGCAAACAAGGACTGTGACTCATGAGAGTCAGCTTCAAGTCCCAGTTCTACCACTGACTTCCTGTAAGAACTTGGGCGAGTCACCAGCCTGTGCCTAACTTTCCTGAGGCTAGGTCTATGCTACTGTGGAAGATCAACCTACTCAGGGCCGATCTTCTAGGGTTTTGTTTTGCACATGCATGAAGCGATGCTTTCTGTGGGTTAAAAGCAACCCTGGAACTCCTCGCGAGCAGTGAGGATTAAGGAAGGTCAATGGAAGAATGCTCCTGTCAACCTTCTTCTGTATAGCCAGACATCGAAGTCAACTTGATAAGTTGATTTTAGCTATGCAATTGGTATAGCTAAAATTGCATGTTGTCAGTTGACTTCTAGGTCTAGTACAGACATAGCCTCAGGTCCATCTTAAAATTTAGCGAATGCCTGTGTTGTTAGGGTGTGAAGTGGATTAATGCATCAGCACTAGAGAGGCACCTTGAGGTCCTTGGGTGGCAGGACGCATGGTTTGCAAAGTAGTATCAATGTCATTATTAAAAGGCTGGAGGCAATTGCATTTTGAAAAGAGACAATGGGGCTGCAGGAATGGTGTCATAGGTTAACATGTCTGCTCATCAAAGTTTCCAGTCAGTTACCATACCCTATCATGGACGTAACATCTTACCTTATCAAGTGTAAGTTGCATGAAAAAGTATGGTTAACCACATTCATAAATTTATTGAATTAATGCCTGATAGTCTGGATTATTATTCTGCCCCTGTGAAGTGACTGGCTGTAAAGTTGATTTTAGGTACCTAATAAGAACTTACTAGACTGAAAGATTTCTGTTTTTTTCTCCTGCCTTGCCCAGATTTATCGCATGCAGAAATTCAACCTGTGAGTGGCTGGCCAAGTGAGAGAGAGACATGCTGCATGCTTTGTGTTTTCTCCCTTTGAATACAGTGCAGGAAATGTCCAGCAGGTTCATATAAAATACAGGTGAGAAATTGCTCATTGTCTGTATAACCACCTTCATATATATATTTACAGGATAAAGCCCACCTGTCGTGACCCACATTCTTATGATGGAATAGAACGTGATTTCTTTAATAAAAAAAAAAAAAAAATAAAAAAAAAAATCCCTGAAGGAAAACGTAATCTGAATTTTTGTCTGAACATTGCAAATTTGCTTAATAGAAACAAGTGCTGAAGCACGGACCTGCTGTTGAATAATCACTGATGCGCTGATGAACAGAAATTCTTTTGATGGCATGTTACAGTCATCACTTAGTATAAATATTCATTTGAGGACTCATACCAGAGTAAATGACATTTTAGAATCTAATCATTTACTATTAGCAGCTAGCTTTTTTACTGCTCAGGACAACCACTGCATAATCTGTTTAGTGACCACTGGCAGAAGTTTGACATTTTAGCTCTTGCCTCAGTCCCTGCAGTCAGACTGCTGCTGTCAATGACCTCTGCTTGAGTCTTAATGATTCTTACTCAAAGTGTGGGAGATTCGCTGTGGCACAGTGCTTCTGAAAAACACATGCAACTTGCTTTAACTGCTGAACTCTTTGCTTACTACTTCTTAGCTCAGTGTAACATGTAAGCTCTAGATTTCAAATATACAATATCTGAGGTGTTTTGAGTTTTGTTTTATGGATGGTAGTGACTTTGTCTGATATCTGTGATAAGAACAAGTCACTGTTTAAAACAAACAAACTCTAAATTTAATCCTTTACGTTTAATCTTTAATGCTGGAATAATTGGTGTACTGGTTCTGGCTCTCTCTCCAGTCTTTTTTTTTAACCTTTGTATTACAGATGGATAGTCTACTTTCCTGAGCTACATTAGCTTTATTGAACACTGGGCTATCGACAATCCAGCTCTCCTGATTTCATATCTTGCCAGGCAAGTTAATCTAATATTAACAGCATTTTGTTACCTTGTTGTTAGCTTAATTTACTTTACAAGAAATGCTGTATTTGCATCTCGATCCTGTTCCATTCAGTTATAAGAAATATCCCCCTCCCTTGTGCCATAATGATCATTCACTTTGCTGAGAGCAGTGTGTGGAATGCATCTTCTCCCAGGCTGTTGCAAGTTACAGATAGACGGAATGATCATGAGGCATATTCACTAATTGGCTGGGAGGTGAAACACAGATTGGAGGAGTCTCTCAAAGATAAGAGCTATAAAATGCGGAGCTGTACATATCCTGGAAATGTAAGATTCAGACAAATACAAAGACAGTACTGTGCTTCCAGTAATATAGCTGAACGGTAGACAGTAGTTTTCCCTTGTGGCAAACATATACAGTAAATGTCTTTAGTATGGAAATAAGTAGACATATGGGCATAACAGCAGACATTTCTAATATTAACAGATTCCTTCAGCATTTATATAGTGCTTCCATACCATTCTTCATCTTGTGCATTAGGATTTTCTGAGATTTATCTGCAGGCAAAGGAAATGCCTGTCGTTTCACTGCAAATTGGTGTAAGAGAAAAGGGCAAGCAAAGACCTCAGTCAATCCAAATGTTAAAATTCAGTGTTCATGGTGACCCCAATTCTGACCATTATAAGAAGCTCAGATGTGAAAATTATTTTCGAACTTTAATACCATACCACCGTGGGCAATGATCTCAGGAGAGCTCATCATACACAGGGTTAGGTGTGAGGAGCACTGTATGGGAGACTTCCAAGGGGGCAAAGTGCTGAAGGAAAGGATGTTGTGCTTCAGTCTGTGGCAAGCATCCCCATGAGTTAATAATAAACCCCGTGCCCCAGAATATTGTTCACGGGAATTAGGTTGCCATGTTTCACAAGATGTCTTAACTCTGGCTCATGCGAGTACTGGCCTGTGACTAAATTCTTGCTTAGATAATTAGTCTGCAGAGAATGTACACATTGCCCATTCGTGGTCCATCCTGACTACATTTTTCTTCCTGTCTTGAACAACGGGGTAGTGTGGCTGTGTGCTGCTAAACACAGCTATGGATTTCTGTACTATGAGAGGAGATAAAATTTAATTTGAGAAGAAAAGAGCAATACTGATTTTGTAAAATCTCTTTGGAAGGAAGTGGATAATTAATAGATTATATAGAATCACAAAAATATTTTACAAAATTTAACAGCCTGGAACTAAACTGGTTCTAGCACAGGAATAAAACACTGGACCAAATTATGCTCTTAGAAATAAATGGGAACTGCACAAATACATCTATCTATGTAGTACACATTTGCTGTATCTAGGACTGAAATTTATCCCATTGTCTTTTTGCTTAAGTCACACCAGCACAGTGTAATATATGTTCTAACTAAAGTGTAATGTAATATACTAAAGACTGTTTGGACAGAACAGTATAACCTTACCAACAGAAAGACATAAGATTGAAGTGTGGGCTGAAAATAGTGGAATGCTAATGGATTGGAGAAGCATGGTTTTCCTTTACAAGCTGAAGGACAAGATGTCCTTATCACATCTGAATGTTTGAGAGCTCTGTCAATTATAATTTCAAACACTCTGGTCAGTATAGAGGAAAAGCTCTCACAGTAATAGCCGCTTAAGATATTTTTAAAGATAAGTATAACTAGTGCTTTTTTGTGTGCTGGTACTTGCTAGTACTGACTACCAGAACCTTGGCAGCCTCACCCATGGGATTGGCTGGTTGGAGGGGGTGGGGAGCCAGTTGAGTACTGGCACCTTTTTATTTTATTTTATTTTATTTACAAAAAAGGCACTGGGTATAACATTTGCACCCCTCCAATCTAGTAAGCTATTTTAATGCTCGATAATGATTAATCAAAATTATTTTGCTTTAATTTAATCATTACATGTAAACCTTTACATTTTACAGTTCTACTTCAAGATTATTAAATTCTTTCAGAACTTCTGGCTATGCAATACCTGATCATGGTGATGAATTACTCCTTAACTTTCAATTTGTCCCGTTGTCTCTCTTTTGACATTTCAGTCTCTGGTTGCCTTATCTTTACTGACCTGAAGAGCAAAGCTCTTGAGCAGGTATCTCGCTAACATCCTTTGTGGAAAAGACTGATGCAAAGAACTTGCTGTCTAGTCTAATCCCTGGTGCTCCAGCAGGTCTCCCGATTTTCTTGCAGACTTTGTTTCTGGTGTGTATGTATAAATAATTTCATTTTCATTCTCATGTATTGGCTCTTGGAAATAAGATATGGTTTTGATCTTAGATTTTTACTTCCCAGGTCTATGATCCTTTTTATTGGCATAAATTGGGGGTGCATTTCCATTTCTGAAGGCCAGTTCTTTGGCTTGCATTACCTTTTGTACCTGGCCATAAACCACATTGTGTTTTTCCTTCCATTCCTGCTTCCCTTTTTGTTTTTGGTTTGGGGTGTGTACATGTGTGTGTGTGACACACATATTGTTTGGAACTGCACCTCAGTTTACCTTAGTGGTCCAACAGGGCCACCCTTCTGTGTCTCAGCTGTCACCTTTCTTGGGCAGAGACTCGCATGCCTTTTTCCACCTGACCAGAGTTTTTTCAGGCTGAAGAGAGTCCTGCCTGCATAGTGATGTCTCCAACAAGCAAGTCAGTCTAACCAAGCCAATGTCCATGCTTTGGTCTCTCTCCAAAAGTTATGAGAAGCTGTAAAGCTGTAATTGCCTCTAGTTACAACTTTACATGCAGTTCTTTACAAGGAAGCATGATGAATGGGGCGGGGAGGGGGTGTGTTAATGCTCTTCTCTGGACATTGCAGTCATTCAGTTAACTAAAGTGTTGCTCAGGGCTTGTCTCTACTGACCCGGAGATGGACCAAAAGACATGCAGAATTGATCTTACTGGGGTCAGCAGTTGATCCCGCGAGGAGTAAGGGAGGTTGGTGGGTGAAACGTGCCCATCAACCTCCCTCAGTAAGGCTAGACCTTACAGTTGACTGTAGATACATCATTCTGAAGGTTTTAATTTCCTCATGTTTGATGTTATGTTTTACCTGCGTCTTAACTTTTTTAATTATCCTTTAATTTATAGGGTGTTATTGATCTAGCTTTTTCTGTCAGAATGTTAAACTTATTTACAAAGTGAGCACAATAAATTAGTGGCTAAATTGTAGTTACTTTTTAGGCTAACTTCTCTGGGTTACATAGGACTGAATGGAGCGTAGCTTCTCTGTGTGGTCAAGAGCTAGTTGTTTCAAAAAGAAGTCATTTGAAGTGTCAAGAAATTGCTTCTATAAAACTTTTTCTGACATGACATATGACAAATTTATTTGTGGGTAGGTGAAGTCATCCATTATTACTTCTTTATTAGATTCAATTGCTTCTTTGATTTCACGCAGTATATTTTTCTTGACATGGAGGCCAGTGGTATAACTCTATTAGAATCGTGGTGACTTGAGTTTTGTGTCCATGTGGGTACGAACAAAGATATATATGGTCCTCTCCACTCAGTAATCTTATTTCATTAGTTTCAATGGACCCTTTCAGGGCTACTACTTCTTTCCCACTCTATCTTCCCTGGAGTATGTATATCCAGATAAAGCTGTGTTCTGTTGACTGTCATTCTACCATGTTTCAGAAATGAAGGTGCTCTTCTAGTGCTAGGAGATGTTAGTTTATCTTCTTTGGGTCTTCAATTTCCCACTATTGTCTATGACATTTACAGCTTCTATTTTTGATTGTATGCCTATTTACATTTAATTAATTTGTCCAGCACCATATTATTTCTAGAAAGTATGTCTATGATCTCAGCTTATTACTCCTTCCAATTCAGCTGTAATTTCCATTGAGCATCAGTGATGTCCCTGGCAGATGTGTTAGTCTGACCAGAGTGCTCCATGGCATTTGTCAGGGTATCTTGAAAAAAATGCACCCCCATCCCCCAGATATAAACTGAACAGCTGTATTTTTGTCTTATTGGTGCTCTATACTGTTTCTGTCAAGAGATTAACTTGTAGTGTCAGAAGTGAAAGGACAATAATACCAATTAATTAAAATCATGAAGAAATTCGGCACTGAGCAACTGACTTGAATCATCCATTAAAGGTATGACATCTGCTGACAGGTCAACTTATACTCAACACAATAGAACCTCAGAGTTGCAAACACCTTGGGAATGGAGAATGTTTGTAACTCTGAACAAAATGTTGTTTGTTCTTTCAAAAGCTTGCAACTGAATATTGATTTAGTACAACTGTGAAACTTTACCATGAGGAAGAAAAATGTGACAATTCCCTTTATTGTGTTAGTGGTTTATGTCTAACACAGAATTTGCTTTTGCTGTTGTCTGTCAGCTGCTGCCTGATTGTGTACTTCCATTTCCAAAGGAGGTATGCGGTTGACTGTTGTTAGTAATTCTGAGGAGCTACTGTACTTTATGGCTACAGTTACACTACAGCGCTCTGTCAACAGAAGTCATTGTTGGGAGAGATTTCCCGACAAAACTTCTGTTGACAGAGTGTGGTCACACACAAAAGCCAATCGAGAGAGCGCTCAGCTCTGTCAACAAAGCAGCTGGCCTGCCCAGCTGCTCTCTTGACAAAACAGGCACCAGGAAGCACAGCAGACAGGGCTGTCTATTGTTGTGGATGCCCTGTCTGTCAAGAGAAGGCCCCCCAGAGCGGCCACACAGCTTTTTTGCTGACAGAATCTGTCAGTAGCAGTGTTGTGCCTCAAAGCTTTGAGGCAGAACATTGGCAGCAAAAGTGCTGTGTTTTGTCCAGATATTGTCAACAAAATGCATTTTGTGTGTGCGCACACTACAAGTTTTGTTGGCAAAACCGGGATTTTGCCAGCAAAACTTGCTCATGTAACAGTAACTTCTGCGTTAAACTTTTCTCATGTGCCGGTTTCCATGGTACATTGACTTGGCTTTATGAAGACACCAGCAATTTATTTCACACAACTCACAGAATGGCATTTGGACTGTCATCAACCACTGCTCTGGGCTGGGCATCAACTGACAATTTACAGGTGAAAGACTCAACTTCTTAGCATCAATTTTGTGAAAATGTTGTTCTCTCCTTCTAACGGTTTAAACAATTTCTTGTAACTTGTTTGGGAAGTGTTATTTTTTTCCTGAGAGAGGAAAGATATTCTGCTTAGAAAGCAGTAAAGCTGGTGTACTAGTAAAACATCAAGGGTAAGTGTGTCAGGATTTACAATGAAAAGCTTTGGGGTGGGATTTTCAAAGCTGCCTAAAGGAGTTAGGCACCCAGCTCCCATGAGAATTTGAATAAAGTTGAGCTCTAATCAATTTAGGCCTCTTTCAAAAATCCCAGACTTAAATCTCAAGGAAGAGGAGCCCTCAGAAAACAAAGCTAGATGTTTACAAGGCAAATATCGTGAAAATTTATTTAGCAATTGAGTTATATTAGCGGTGGTTAGCTCAGGGGTAAAAACAAAGGTTAAATAGGTAATGACCAACCTCAATGGGTTTTTTGATACATTCACCTGGAATTTCAGGAAGTGGTAATACACAAAACCAATGAAGCTTCATCTCCTAGTCCCGCTCAGTGTATCACAGGCTACAATCTCCAGTGCAATAATTTCGTTGTCTTTTAATATAGCTAGAAAAAAATCTATGATGTGCCGTAAGCAACAGAAGTATGAGTAATGGAAAAGGGACTCTGGAGACTTAGGGCAAAATTTGCAAAGGTGCTTAGGAACATAGGTGCTTTTGACATTACCACTAGGCACCTATCTGCATCTTTAGGCACCTAAATACATTTTGCAAATGCAGCCCTTGGCATTTTCTGTGCTGAAGCATCACTTACAGAGCGTCATTCTTGGAGGCTAAAGGCCATGAAATGAAAGAGACTGCAAAAGAGATTGAGGATGGATATCAGAAAGAAAACCTGACATAACTGATCCTGTTCTGGCACTGCAATGACAATCATTCCTGTTTTACAATACATCAACAAAGGCACCTGAGAGAGAGCAAGGTGAAATGGGAGCAGTGACTTTTTAAGTTTGGAGTTTTGTGAAAGTACAAATTTCAAGTGAGAAACACAGGATGTGAGAGAATCCCCCACTGGCAACCAGCTAATGGTTTGAAACGCACCTGTCCTCATCCACACTCAGAGCAAAACTGTGTTTTGTGTTGTGCTAAGTTAACATGTATAAGTTAAGCTGCTTTCTAACATGCTGCATTTTCCAGTACATACAAGAGGTGCAACACTACAGGTTCTCATTTTCAGGTTTGTGGACAATTAAAGACTGAGAATCCCAAAATTACGTTACAAATATCCATGAGCTTACGTGTGCTCATTGAGCTTCTCACAGTTAGTCTTTCCTTGCCAAATCCTTACATCTGTCTTTTAGAAGAAGGTTATGTGACTACAGTATAGAAGCCAGTTATCTGCAAACTTGTGCCTTGACTTGATGAGCAAACTCCTGTAAAATATCGCTGCCTCAAGACTGTTTAGTGAAGTTGGTTTCTCCTTAGGTTAGCCAACAGGGTGCAGTCCTCTGTCCCCCTCTCCCTTTCACCTCTGCATTATGGTAATTGGGCAATCCGTGAAATGGTGTAGTGGGGAAGTTCACCCTGGAAGGTAAATTTTGGTCACTACATGAGCAACATAAAATTTTTGAGGCTCTAATGCAACAGAGCAGCCTTAATCCAAGACAAATAAAACAGCATGAAGTTTTGGCTATGGATATGAAGCCCACAGTGAATGAACCATCTGTATAGTTGCAGTAAGATCATTAAAGTGGAAATCCATGGTGCTGATGCTGCCATTGAATATGCTGTCTAGCAAACCATTCAACAAGCTGGTATCTAAAGCTGAATCTGCTAGCACACTCCTTGGATTTTCTTCTTCTAAAAATGATATTCCACAGATTTATGCTGCTGTGCAGTCTGATACTAAAATGAACTGAGAAGAGGATTTGGTTCATTTTATCATGCATATGTGGCCCAGTGGTCACCTATTTTAAGTTATGGAAACACAATGGGAGTGTTTCAGTGTAACTTGTTTGCCCAGACCTTGCCATTCAAATGCAATCAGGTTGCAGAGACGTGTTTTGGAGAGTACCATAGACATCAGTGTGCACCAGGAGATGCAGTACAAATTTGAAATGGGGCTCATGCACAAATTTTGGTATACTGGATTCATTATACCAAATAGGATATAAGAGGATCTCAGGTTCTAGAACTTGGCAGAATGGTTGGAGCTTCTACTGAGTCCCACAGAGCACAGGTCATAGAAACCTGCATCAAAGCACACAATAATTCCTTCTGACTCAGACTGATAGATGGATTTTATTAAATCTATACAAATTGAAATAGGGGCTGGAGTGTCTAGCTGTGGCAGAGGGTAATAAAGACAGAGGAAACCAAGCTGGATCAGTCCTGGGGAGAAAGCTGAGGCTGACTTTTGCTGTGGTATCTTTTTAAGTTTCCATTAGATTCAAAGCCCTAAACCGGAAATAAGTTTAGGCAATATACCCCATCCATGATTTGGTTAGACCAGGGTGGAAACCTCCCCTGCTGACAGAACCCCACACAGATTATATATCAAATTACAGTCTACTGCATATACTGTGTGTGAAAATCATGGTATAGAAAATGTGAGTCCAGTGTGCAGAGTTAGTGGACATGCAGTATCTACAGTTTTAGGCATACGCCATAGAAGCTAGGAAAAAGCCTGAGCCCTCACTGGCATGAGTACCACTTCCTGAGTCAGCAACACTGGAACAAATCAGGAAAATTTCTGTGCTTAAGAGGATTCAGAAGAACAAAAAAGATCTGTGCTTGTTGTAGTGGGAGGCCTAAGACAGTTATTATTCTCACCACCATGCAATGCACAATCAACCTGTGGATCGCCTTGCCAAAGGATGTTATAAAGATTAGGACTTTAACAGGGTTTGGAAAAAGAAATAGATAAATGCATGGAGGTCTATGAATGACTGTTAGCTATGATGAGTAGGAACAGTAGCCCTAGTTTCTGTTTGTCAGAAACTGGGAATGGGTGGTGATGATTACCTGTTTAATATACTCCCTGGCCACATCTACATGGAGCTGCTGTCCCAGCAGCTTTATGCTAATGAACAGGCTCACAGTTGCAAATGGCTGCTCATTTGCATACACATGTGCCTAATTAGCATAGCCACACAAGGGTGGTGCCAGCAGTGAAAGTGCCGTGTGGACATGCCTCTGCCAGCTAAATCCTGTCACCTTTGTTGCCTGTTCCTTATCCCAGAGGCTAGGGACCTGATACAAGTGAGTGTCTACGTGTAGATCCCCCTTTTCAAAGATGTTAAGGAGCACTACATTCTGGGTGCTCAGGAACCAGCAAATCAGGCACAAAGTGTCTTCAACTGGACAGCCAAAACCAGAGGCATACAAAGCTGTGAGACTTTTGGCTCTACCGATCAGCCCTTGGGCTCCTGAATCACACTGACTGACCTCAGGCCCACCAAACAAGGAGCGGGGCTGGAGTGGAGGGGGAAAGGAGGCAGTTGTCCCAGAGCTCCAGCCAGTGCCACTGCCTAAGCAGCAGTGGTGGCAGCCAGAGCTTCAGGCCCCTTTGAAAGGCAACAGCAGCGCTGTACCACTGCTGCGTATGTGGTTCTGAGGAAACACGGAGGGGCGGACTGATTGCCCTATGCCTCATTGCTTCTGCCCTTTGCCCCACCCCTTCTGGGGCAGGGAGATGCGCCCCCCCCCATCCCAATTTGCCCCTGGGCCTGTGGTGGCTGTCAGTGCTGCTGGGCCCAAAGATCAAAACTGAAGACATACTTCCAGTTCAGTCATACCGTCAGGTCCAGTTATAGTTCCAGCACAGTATAATAACCTACTTTGTATGATGCAGGATAGATAATTTCACCAATAAATCACTGAGCCCTTATGCACAAGATAGAAATGCATAAAACACCAGCCATCATCATCCTGTTCGCTAGCTCTCAGACCATTTGACACAGACTACCTTCCTGGAACATCAGGGAATGAAAATCTCACTAATTGAAATAAATTCATTCTGACAAGAACAAAAAGTTGTTGCTTTGCCTCTTCTAATTTCCAGTGCTGGAAAATATACATAGTTTGGGCCTTTTATTATCATCCCCCTAGATGAAAGCTGACTACCCATGCAAATTCATTCATCTTGTCTATCAGAGACAGACCAGCTCTATGCTGAAAGATGCCAGAGAGGATGGTGAATTAAACACTAACATGGGCTTTGAATAAGTAGGTCTAAAAACACCTGAATTGCCAACCATCCAACATATATTCACAGCATGTTTTTTTTGCTCTGGCTGGTGGCATTGTTACTCACAGAAAGACCCTCTTTCGTGTCACCAGTGTTGTGCCTCACTTGATGAGATGAAGCTGGAAAAGAGCCTAAATTATGCATCTGTGTCTCAGTCACAAAAGAAGATGAGTCTGGTCAGAAGGACAATTACATCTAGACATAGTTTGCAGGGAGGGGAGCTACTGAACATTTTCCCTGAAATAAGTGGGGAATCCCCCACTGCCCCACTGGAAAAATATCTGCTTATCTGTGTCATACAGTAACTGTGTGGCAGATTTGGTATGGGCAGATGGATGCTGGTTGATGTTTTTAAATCTTTTAACTCACCCATAAACAAACATAGATAATACAATTCTAGCCTGTGAGAGTAATTTTTACGAAGTAGGTGTGCTCTGTGAACATTTTAATTCCATTAGGAACAATTTCTCATTTTGTTTTTACTCAGATGTCCAGCTATCTCAGTAGAAACCCAATAAAAGTCCAACCAGTGTGTTAAACAGCCACCTAGGTGTTTCGGAACTTAATCTCATTCTACACTGTAATGTGCCAGTCCATCACTTGAGTTATGGTCCATTGATAGGCAAACCCAGAAAACCCTGAAGCTGCTAAAGAATGTATTCCATTGGATCACCTCCTTTTTCTATGCACATTATGTCACAGGGGATTTAATTGACACAAAGAAGAGTCCCCTCACCCCACATAGAGGCATAGAGAAAGCAGTCACCATGTCCTGAGCAGACCCTAAAAGAGTCTGTGCAGGTGTAGTGGACACTAAGAACATTGTGGAGCTTCACTGCCCTCTAGCAGAGGGTTCACATCACTTGGTCAGGAAGCTGCTGTTCCCCCTTTCAGCACTGAAGGCCCAGGCTTCACACTCTGCCTGGCCCAGGTAAAGTTGTTTAGACAGGCTCTGAAATGCCATTTTCCCTTTTCTTCCTTCCTTCCTTCCAGCAGTAACAGCACAAAGGAAGGATGAACTATCCAACAGAAGGCAACAAAGCCCCTCTTTAAAAGTGAAAGTGTCTGCGTTTATGTATCTAACCCTGCCTGCACTAAGAGAGAGCAAGCAGTAGGAAGCAGAGTTCAAATAGCAATGATATCTAAAGACCAAAACCAACCCATCTTCCATTGGCATCTCACCAGAAAAACTACACCCAGTTTTCTCAAAGGCCAACCTAACTGTGGTGGTACATGTGTTTGTGACCATCTCCTAGAGTAAAGCTACATACCCTGACAAAGCCCAACTGGTGCAAACCAAGCAGGTCATAACTTAACATGATGCTGGGGACATGTCACCCCTAGTCCTCCTGTGCCAGCTCTCCAATGGAGACCGACAACAGACAGTTCAAAGTCATTGGCCTAAAATTCAAAGCCCTGAAGGGGCCTGGTCCTGGCTAGCCAATAGTTTGCCTATCCCTCTACAAGCACCAAGACTAATTATAGACCTCAA
Organism: Carettochelys insculpta; assembly: GCF_033958435.1. Classification (NCBI taxonomy): domain Eukaryota; kingdom Metazoa; phylum Chordata; order Testudines; family Carettochelyidae; genus Carettochelys; species Carettochelys insculpta. The sequence goes on from NC_134142.1 coordinate 102,737,272, forward strand.
AGACAAAAACAAAGCTGCCAATCAATATGTGTTGCAGCTGATGGAAGTTTCACCTATCCTATCAAACTCAAAGCTGAAGGGGGTAAGCTATTCATGGAACTAGCTACTTTCAGAAGTAAATGCAGTCCTAATTTCTTCTTTAGCTCTGCTTCAGTGATTTCTATATACACAGACAGCCTGACGCACAATCCACCTATTCACTTGTCAAACAAATATAGAAAAAATACACTAATCCAGCTATTTCTCCTACATGCCAAAAAGAAAACAAGAAAAATGACTGTTAGGTTTATTTACTTGTCAGGTGGTGAACCCATGTAAGTAGCTACATGGCTTGGGATACACCTGTCACCACAAATGTTGGAGGAAGTTGTGGGATCATCATAATATCTATAAGCTACTGCCTTAAAGTAGCAAGGCCTGATTTGGCACCGGATGCACTGTAGAGTCTCGCTTTGCTTCATGGCTATATGGTACATATCATGAATGTGTACCCTTTGCATCACTGGGGCCCTTTGAAAGTGTCTGTCCCTCACCTCTTTTCTTTTACAAGTTTGTTGTCTGTGCTTTGATGGTCCTACAACCAGGTTTTAGGGGCCCATGAGGCAATGTCATGGTTTCCCACATGCCTATATAGCATCTTATTCCTCAAAGGGCTGAGTATGCAAGCACAAGCCAGCCAAATATGAAGTACATTCCTAACCTTATGTGAATAGGTCCCTTGAGTACACTGAGACTGCACACATGCTTAAGTGCTTTGCTGAAAGGGGCCAGAAGCTCAGCATGTTGGATGTTCAAACCCTAAAACTTTAGATTTTGTTCCAATGCCTATTGAAATCAATGGGCAACCTCCCACCGACATCATTGGCGTTTGAATCAGGCCTTACCACTATCCTGCACCATTCCCAGGGATGGTGCTACTGAAGATGTCTTGGCTGTTCTTTCACTGTCCACTCTGAACTGCGTAACACATGGCTGCACGGTGTCTTTCCCCTGGCAAGGCTGTTAGCCACTCACTCACACAAGCAGCGCAATTCTTTCCATTTTACTTTAGTCAAAGAAAAGAAATGAGCTACCATAAAGGAAAAAAATAGCCCAGACATATTAATGCATAACTGAGTCTCTCCTGGTTGGTTCCTGTTTGTTCCTTTGTGTTCTTGTAGTGCCTTTTTTTAAACAGTAATCCTTTCTTGAAAAAGTCTGCCCTCTGTCAGTGCTCATACCCAGATTACTGTTGTCCGTGGGTACAAGTAAACATTGTAAATGTTGAATCTCTCTAATCTGGCACCCTCGGAACCAGACTGGTGCTGGGCAAGAGAATTTGCCAGACCATATGATGTCAATATTGTCTAACAGCATTACCAACACTTCCACTGCTTACTGAGCTTTTAGAAGACATTTAGGGGTAAATTACAGCTCAATAACAGCATAGAATCCTGAGAGCCAGGACTGGTGGCTGTAAACAAACGTTATGAGAACATGGGAAACTTGGCACACCCTTGGTAAGTGATCATCTGTCTAACCAAAATCAAGCTATCTTATGGATGGTGCTGGATGAGAGAGTTCCAGATTAGAGAGATTCAGCCTGTATGAGGAGAATATTAGACCAGTTTTCAACCTTTTTTTTCAACGTCTATTAGTTAACAAAGAATTTTTTCAAATTAACATTCAAGTCTGACTTAAAGCCATGAAAATTGAATTGCTATTGAAGGAAGATTTATATTTAATTTCATTGTTGATGTTGTTCTACAGCAGTTTGTCTTCATTTCTGATAAAGTGGCTTGGTTTTTGACTACACTCTGGATGTGTTGAAACAATTGGCTTCTGTAACACATACCATAATGTAACTGGAACACACATTAATACCACTGGCAATTTTATATCATATTTATATTATTCAATTTGATCATAAAGTCACAGTGGGAATTCATAATTTTAAAATTCAACAATTGGATTACATTTCTGTTCTACATTAACTCATCAATATGGGATTTTTCTTGATTACTGTTACATTTTGTACATGGTTTCTTTGCCTTTGACATAAATTTTATTGAAAGGTTTTGAACCAGATAACAATAGATCTGAGCACCCAGGCAAGAGCTTAAAACAGTTAAGTATCAGAGGGGTAGCCGTGTTAGTCTGGATCTGTAACAGCAACAAAGGGTCCTGTGGCACCTTATAGACTAACAGAAAAGTTTTGAGCATGAGCTTTCGTGAGCACAGACTCAGGACCCTTCATTGCTAAAACATTTAAGGATCTAGTAGCTCTTTGGTGATGACTTTCAACGTACTGTCTATAGCTAAGTTTGTTGACAGATGTTTGTGCCAGAAGGTATCTTGCAACAAAACTTCTGTCGACAGATCATGGCCAGACCTCAAGGCAAAGTGAAAGAGTGATCTGCTCTGTTGACAGAATGCGGCTGGACTGCCCAGCCGCTCTAGCAGCAAAATGACCACCTGGAACTCTGTCGAACAGGGTCTCAGATCACCAGTTCCTTCCGGGAGCCCCAGCACAATGTGCAACTAAAGTGCCCCCCGCCCCTGCCAGACACCTGTTTCCTGCCTCTGCTGCAGGCATGCCTACCTCCTCAAGGGACTGCATAGATAGTGCAGGTCTTCATGTTTGGTGGCTGGGTCCAGGGAGCCATAGAGCCGGAACTGCCCCAGGGCTTGCAGTGACCCCACAAAGAGTTGCTACAGCAGCTGCTGAATTTCCTGCTAGTTGTTCTTCTCTTCTTCACACAGGGTGAGTCCAAGACCACCTGCGAGGATGTTGCCATGGCTGCAGGACATTCACATCTGCCCCTCCTACCCCAGTACACAAGTGGCTCTGGAGGCACCACACCAGTTCCTGCAATGGGACCAGCTGGTCATGGAGCAGTGGAACAACCAGCAGTGGGTCCAGAACTTCTGAATGCAGAAGACCACCTTCCTGGAGCTCTGTGCCTGGCTCGCCCACCACCCTTCAGAGACAGAACACCTGGCTGCAGCCCACCATCCCCTTGGAGAAGTGGGTTACAGTTGCCCTCTGGAAGCTCACCGTACTGACAGCTACTGCTTATTGTGCAACCAGGTTGGCATGGGAAAACCTTCTGTTAGGGTCCCTCCTCATACAGGTAACGCACTCTCGGGCTGCCATCCCTGCACAGAGGGAGGGGTGTTCTGCCGAAGGGCATCCCTCAGGAAGAGGGGTCGGAGTGTAAGGGGTGGGGTTGTGGGGGAAGCCCCATCCCTGGGTCCATGCCATCTCATGCTTGCACTGCCCTGCTGCTGGGAGATGGCCTCACAAGGGGGTTCCAGGGGATCTCGGGGAGGCAGGGGATGGGAGGGCAATGAGGACCCCACACTGGGGCCCAGGGATTCCCTTCCTCAGTCTCTAATGTGTGTGGTCGGTCCCCGCCATCTGCAGGTCATGATGGCCATCAACAGGATTCTGCTGTGGAGGGTCATCCATCTTGGAGATGAAGTCATGGCCAGATTCGCTGCCCTGGGGCACCCAAACAGGGGCCATCAATAGTACCCACATCCCAATATGTGCCCCAAAGCATAGTGTGGCCAAGTTCATCACCCACAAGGGCTACTTCTTGATGGTATTGCAGGCCCTGGTTGACCATCATCGACCGTTCAGGGATATTTACATCGGGTAGCCTGGCCAGGGACATGACTCCTGTGTGTTCCTCAACTTCAGACAGTGCCAAAGGCTGTAGGTGGGCACATTCATCCCGTCATTGTTTATTAAAAAGCAATGTTTTAAAATAGTTAGAATCAAAACAAACAAAAGGTTTAGAAAATTCCACCTCAATTTTTTTTCTTTTTGGCATCACTGATTTTTTTAAAGGAATTTGGGTTTGAACAAGAACTATTGGTTTCCCTCCTTTTGTGGTATTGCCAGTAAACAAAAAAGCTGCTACTTACACAGCTCTACTCCTAAATCATGTAGGGGCTTTGGAAAAAAGCCCACACATTTAGAAGCCAGCAGTTACCACTGAGCTGCTTCAGTTCTGAAGAGCTTATGGTCTGTTTCTGGTCATATATAACTATGTAATCTTATCCTGACATGGAACACTAAGCTTCATAAATAATTTTTCAGTGTTATGGCAATGTTGTAAAACATGAATATTTAGAACATTCGTAAGAGTTGTTTATTCATACCTAAATGTCAGCTGGTAAAAACATGTTTAGAAGGCTGCTGTCTATCAGAAGAACAAACCATCTGCAGTTAAGCTGCAAATGTGATTTTGAAAAATAAAATAGTTTCTTGGAATTAGTGAACAAAGCTATGTTGCAACATAAAGCTACCCTACTATATTTCATTGGCCTATCTGTAGGTGCTGTTGCCACATTAACTGGAGAATGGGTTGTCAGTGGCCTAATTTGGCCCAGGTATTAGGAGAGGCATCTCTCACTGAAGTTCATCGGAGTTTCTTCCCCAGGGCCTAATTTGGTGCAATGCCAGTTGCTCAGAAGTGAAGCTGGTCTAGGCATGTAACGCTAGCCTCTGTGAAGGCTCAGTACAAGATCAATTTCCTACAACAGAAGCATAACACAAACATTCCCCACGGCTTGTGCCCCACCAGCTTGCACAGATGAGCCGCTGGAAATGCTTGACAAGGTAATGTGGTGCAATCAACATGAGTTTCCACTATATCTGCACAGCCCTTCAGAATATTCTTTACACAAGTGGGTGAGGAATCCCACAAGAGCATGGCTTCTTTAAGCAGTTGTTCTTATAGCACACAAAAGCAGGCCAGATAACTTGCCTGAAGGGGACTTGTAGATCCTCATGTTCTTTAAAGGCCTTGTCCCCCACCAATCAACAAGGCTACAAAGCACTCAAACAATAGGAAATGGTTCAGCAGAACATCCTAGAGGCTGACTTTGCAGAGTTTTCCATTGGCAGTTACCCCTAGTGTGGTGTTTTTTCTGTTTGCTGGAGGGGAGTATTGTGACCTGGTGAAAGTGAATTTAGTGAGCTATACACTTACCTCATCACTCACCCACATCACTATAAACTGGCATGGCAAGCACTTTCTCTACAAGATCCGCTTAGTACTATGTTTAATATGGATGCTGCAGATTAGGGTTTAGTTGCATTGGCAGAGCTATGTGGAAAAGCCTGTTTACCACCTGCCTTCTCTATGCTTGACTTTAGCTATTCGGCCAGTCTCATCAGCATAAACATGCATCAAATTTAAAAAAAAAAGCAAAATAAATTAATGGCACCAAATTAAAGCAAACAGAAAACTTATGAAGGACAATTTTTTTGCTGTCAAAGCAGACAAAGCAGCAAAATTTGGAAGCTTTTGAGGAAAAAAAATTGCATCTGAACTTCTGAGAAAATGAGAAACTATTGAAAAGCCCTATATTTCTGAGCTCCTCTGAGGTAACTTCTGTGTTCTGAGAGAATATTTCAGAAGACATTTTATTCTTTAGAAGATGCCAACAATGCAAGACTTGGCACTTTAACAAAACTGAAAAACACATAATCTTCTTAACTAGTAAGTCTTTGAGCCCAGCGTCACATTGTTGCCATATAATAAAAAGGAACGTTATGCAGTAATTTGGGCAGTTAAGAATTCTGTGCATACTCAAAATCATGACATTTCAAGGACAATAAAGTTGGCTGGCTCTTGGCCATTGGCCATACAAAGAAAACAGAAAACTGGGTTGTCAGCTGGTTATTCATATTGCATTACAAAATAAGTCTCCCATTAGGCTAACGTTCTTTTGTTGCTAGTGCTTTGCTGTAGAACTATATTTTTAATTTAAAAAATTGCTCTTAGATTTATTAACCCTCTCTGACACTGTTTTACGAGTGACTTTCCTTCTTTATGTATGGGAAACAGACCATTGATGAGAATATCAAGTCCATTAGGCAAAATTATAGCTGTGTGTATTTCTTTTAACCATGCAAAACATTTAAGAACCATAGCCTAGTTTTTAAAATGAAAATGACTGAGGCTGCTATGTGTTTTGAGTACCCAACTTGAGCCTCCATTAAGTGACCTGATGACCAGCCAGGCACCTGCATTCATCAGTCACTCTTCTGGTTCTCCACTTGGGAACCCAAAGTCACTAGGCTCCTTGTTCTGCTCCTTTCTAGATCACTTTATGAACACCTCCTAACTCTCCCAACCTGTTAGCTAACTGATAATGGACTCAGCCCTCACATGGTTAGGCCTTGCTTGGGCAAAGTTCCTATTCAGTTTGGAGACGACGAGGTTTGTGTTCCAATGCTGGTAAATTGTTGAGCCTAGGAATGCGAAACCTTGAAACTGATGTTATAGAAAGATTTACATACACTAATGTGAAGCATCCCACATTGTTTTCTTTCTCCTCATGTCAGAACATATTCCAGGGGCTAGGAAATCAAGAGACCTGATAGTCCCAATGTTGCCACTAGCCTGTTGTGTGACCCAGGGTAAGTCACTTCACCTGGCTGTTTCCTGGCCATGCTCTGTCTGTCCTGTGGGTGACCAAATTGCTCTAGGGCAAATATGGGGCACTCGACTCCAGAGGTGCTCTCCCATGTCAGGGCATCTTGGGGTGGGGGTGTGTGTGTGTGCGTGTGGAGGGTGAGAATAGGGGCTTCACAGCCTCCCAACAGAGCGGGTCAGGAAACAGAGCAGCTGCCCCATGGAGGAGCTTGCCTGCAGCAGGAGCTGCCTCACTGGGCACAGGGTATGAGGGAATGAGGCAGCCATCCCATGGAGGGGTCCCTTGCAGCAGAAGCTGCCTCCCCTAGGCATGGGGCACCAGGAAACAAGACAGCTGCCCCATGGCAGAGCTTTCTGGCAGGGAATGGGGCAGCCATTCCTCATGGAGGAGCTCCCCCACAACAGAAGCTGCTGTCCCAAGGCACTGGGCAGCCTCCCCACAGAGGAGCTTCCTGACTTTGGGGAGGTGCCCCAAGGCACAGGTGCCAAGGAACAGGACAGCTACCCTGCAGCGGGGCTCCCTGGCAGCAGAGGCTGCCACCCTGAGACACTGGGTACCAGGGAACAGAGCCCCACAAAATATGGGACAATTTCCTAATTTTCTTAAAAAAGCTGGGATGGCTGTGAGATAGCTTAAATGAGACACTGTCCCAGGAAAAATGGGATGGATGGTCATCTTACTGTACTGTCTATTTAGCCTGCAGGCTCTTCAGTTCAGAGACTGTATTTACTGTGACTATACAGTCAGTGCCTTGCACATGGGAGACCAGTTTTGGTTGAAGCTTCTAAATGCTACAGTAATGCACATAAATTCCTGTTGTCTATTCGTTATTGTTCATCTGTAACTTTCATAGTATTTGATTCATCTCAGTAGTATAGTCTCTTCTACTTTGTATTCTTTTGTCAGTTTGAGTCTGTGTAAGATATATTTGGTCACTTCGGACTGAATTTTTGCCAGATGTTTTACACAGCTCAAGGACAGTGTAACTTACTTGCTATGGTGCTTTTGCTTTGTAGAAAACCTGCTTTGATGACTTCAGCTCTGAGAAGGTAAGGAGTGGGGTTTTTAGCTCTCATGCTTGTTAACACTTTATTTCAGCCTTTCAGGAGTCTTGGATTCCACAATTTTGATTCCCCCCCTAAAAGCACTTTATTCTAGCTTTTGAATAGCGAATGAGCTTGCTAATAGTTTGTTCTCCTGCAGTAGCCTTGTCCAGCTTGCAAACAGAATTACACTCAAAAATCAATAAGCAGCTAAAACTCCATAGTCATAACTACTAGTGGTAAAACAAATTATTAGATGGAAAATATTTGGAATTAATGAACAACTTTGGAAAAAGGAAAAATCTTGTCTACAATTATCCTAAAAGCTGTACAAAACACAGAAAAAGTTGTGCTTGCTCTGAAAAACTTAAATGTTAATTGTACAAAATATACTACAGCTATAATCCTTTCTTATCTTTCACTTTAATACTGCAACTACAGTGCCAGTGCTAAGCTTAGGTAGAGGGCCAAACATTCAGACACTGCAAATAAATAAAGTTTTGCTTTCCAAAATCGCTGTAACAAGAATTAGATTGCGCCTTTAGGCCCAAGCATGTGTCAGAAGCTGCACATGGCTGTGCCACGAGGAAGGAACAGTAACTCCATGCTCCCCCTGCTATCACTTATTGCTTCTGATGGGAAATATATTTGCCACAGCACCTTATCAGTTGTGGCACATGCCCTGCTTCCATAAGCTGGTTCAGCACTACAGCTGAAAGAAGGGCCCACTTTTGTCCCTCTCCGTCTCCTTCCTTCTCATGTCTCACCAAGGGCAGAGTCATACAGCAGCTGATTACTGAAGAAGAGCTTTACTCCCTCTTATTACCCTTCATGACTTTGTAGATCCAAGACACAGCTGTGCACTTAATCACATTTCTAATAGTATGACCGAAATTTGTGTCCTGATTAAATGTAAGCTATACCATGCCCCAAACACTACACTGTTAAATGTGGTTCCAGGCTAGGTACAGTGCCCTTGTTAATTGCTCCCTTTCCTACATATACACTATATTGACATTTTCTTGTGTTGCTAGGTATTAAGCAGGGTGGGGAGGCCAATAAATGCCAGTGAGTGAATTTGACCAAAAAGCACTTGGCTTTTCTCTAGCATGAAGGTTAATAGTTTACAAAAGTCTGCTGCAAGAGATGAAGCCTGCCCGTTGGGAGACTTGTTTTGTCTTTCACTGCAAATAGTCAACTGACAGTCATTTCCTCTGTTTTCCTTTCAAATAGCTGGCCGACTTCATTGACTTGATTTTCCACATACTGTTGATCCCTTATGGTTCTTGTTGACTAGGGTTTATAAAAATGAAAGTTATCAGCAGTAAACTTGACCCTGATGATCCTTGAAATTTATTTATTTATTTATTTGTGGCGGGGCAGACAGTCAAGGGAAATGAAATGGAAGCAGCTGATGTTTTGTCTAATAATATGGAACCTATGAAAAAAAGAGAGAATCTGAAGGGCACACTAACAGCTAAGTTCCAATCCCCAGATAAGGCCACATACTTTAATAGAAAAGACCTTCAAGATGCCAAGGAAAAAAAGAAGTTGTTCAGCCATTCAATTAAAAATAAAAGTAACTTTACACAGTTGGGTTTTATTTCCTTGTCGTCTTCAGATACTATGAGGAAGAGTGACTCCTGTTACACATTTCTTTTTATATATATTATCCTACTAATTGTGGCCATATTCTTAACTTTCTGTCTCAAAGAAGGATTTGATTTTGCTATGATAAGGTAACTTTCTCAAGTTTTGAAGGAGCCTGTCATTGTGTCATTTACCAGGCACATGGTTATAATTTTTCTTTCTTTTACAGACTTCACAGCAGCTCCAAGCTTCCTTCCCACTATTTTCATTTCACATCCCATGCATGCCAAGTGATTGCAGTGTGCTCTCATTAACACCACTTTGAAGCTGTACAATTTAAAGAATTGTAAATTAGTGGTGATGTACAGATAACAAATTAGCACTTTAGGCTCACTGTGAGTCAATGAAACATATGAACTAAAGACTGCCCTTTCTACTCCACCTAATTACAAGGGACTGTAGCTCCATAGAAAGTGGATTTTTGGCCCTCAGGCAAATAAATGCTTTAAGGCTGATTCTTCATAGCCCTTGACCTTATGTAGATGTTCGCACCTATGCAAAGCTGAATGCGAAGCAAGTGAAAGTATGGCCATTTTGATTTCGGAGCATATGACAGCTACTTTGCTGACCCTTTGCACAGCAGTATTAAATGACAATGCAAATGAAGAGCAGCAGAAAATCCAGTCCTCCTAAATGGTAAGAGTGTGCAACTATCAGTGACTTGGCATTCGTGGGGAGTGCGAAGCAGTGATGGCTCACATGCTGAGCACACAGAAGTGGGTGCAGTAGCTAATAGAAAAGATCAGAGAGAATCAACAGTGTGTCCTTGTAGCCAAGAAGGCTAATGCCATACTTGGGGGCATTAGTAGGAGTATTGCTAGCAGATCTAGAGAAGGGATTATTCCCCTTTCTTTTGCACTGTTGAGGTCACATGTGGATTATTGTGTCCAATTCTGGGTGCCCTGTTGCAGAAAGGATGTGGATGCAGTGGAGGGTGTCAAGCAGAGGGCAACAGAAATGATTAGAGGGCTGGAGCACATGACTTTTGAGGAGAGGCTGAGGGATTTGGGCTTACTTAGTCTACAGATGAGAAGAGTGAGGGGGGGATCTGATAGCAGCCTTCAACTGCCTGAAGAGAGGTTCCAAAGAGGAGGGAGAGAGGCTGTTCTCACTGATGACAGATGACAGAAACAGGACCAATGGTCTCAAGTTGCAGTGGGTAAGGGGAAGTTCTAGGTTTCATTTTAGGAAATACGTTTCACCAGGAGGGTTATGAAGCGCTAGACTGGGTTACCTAGGGAGGTGTTGGAATTGCCATCCCCAGAGGTTTTTAAGTCCCAGCTTGACAAAGTCCTAGCTGGCATGATTTAGTTGGAATTAGTCCTGCTTTTAGCAGGGGGTTGACTCGATAGCCTCCTGAGGTTTCTTCCAACCCTAAAATTCTGTGATTCTAAGAGCCAATCACCACTCAAATTAGCCCCACTATGTTTCATTTGAACTGAAAAAAGTGCCTTGTCTGTTCCCATCATGACTCTGAGTGTGATTTTAAAGTGGGGTTCTAAGGACCCTGCACTTGTGACTGATGGTAGAAATATAAAGATCCTTTGCCAGTAAGAAAGTGGGAATATCACCTGCACACTTACACCTCCCCCACAGGAAAGACTGTGAAATCACTTATGAAACTAGAATTCTGAGGGACGTACAGTATATGAAAAAGGAAAGAGGCAGAACAACAGTTAAGCACTCTTGGGTCAGGGGACAAGTCTTTTCATTATTGTATTTCTGCAGTCCTGTGTCAGAAGATGACTTTTCATTTTCATCACTTTTAAACTGCTAACAGCAGAAGACACTAGTAACTTTCTAATCTGACTTGTCTTCTGCTTCTGACAGAGTATTGAACACCATTGCAATCCTACCTTTGTCTTATCTGTTAAACTCCTCCTTTATTTTTGTGACTAACAAGGGACATTCATTTGCCACTACATTCTTCCACTGTGGCATGAATGGGGAGGGAGGAACTGCACAGGATGAGGGAAGAATGAGTCAGTGATGTGATTCCATTTTTGTAGCAAGCAGTCGCAGAAACATTCCCCTCTTTGTCCATGTCCCAAGGGTGCATGTGCTGCAAGGAGTCTGAGAAATATAGTCGTCTGCTTTCCTAATTCAACAAAAATACTTTCTCATAACCACAGCCCAGGAGAGAGACAGCACCACTTAGTAAACAAACTTTTATTAAGTACTTTTGCTGGAATTGTTTACAGTTCATTCTGGAAAAAGAAAATACTGGGACAGATTCTAAGCTGATGTAAATCTTCATGGCTCAGCTGAAGTCACAGCATTATTCTTGTCCTCCATATACTTGACAGGCACCCTATTACCTCCAGGATTCAGTAGAAAATTTTCCTCTCCTGACAATGTCCTTTCTTCCTCATCTCCAGAGCATTCCTTACCCATCCTCGTTGCCACGTTTCTTTCTCTTGCCCCATTCTCCTCACCGCACGCAAAGGAAACTCATTCCACATTGTCCTTAACATCTTGATTAGCTCCACTTGATCTAACTCTCTAGTTCCCTTCAAATCCCGTATCAAGAGCCACCTCTTTCCTGGGATCTACAGTTCCTGACCTTCTCTAATAAAGTCTGGATTCTCAAATGATGTAAATCAGCATAGCTAAATCAATTTCAACACTGATTTACACCAGATCAGGGCCTGTGCCCCCAATGCCTCCCTGCTTCCACATGCTCCTTTATTCTCTCTAAACAGTCCTTTGTTCTCCACCAAACTCACACTCATAATGTGATTTGATGCCCATGATGTTTTATTTGTTGTACTTCATGCTTCTGCTTTTATCCGTTATTTCCCAGTGTGCTTTGAAGATAAAGGGAGTTACGGAGTAGGACAGGGTCAAAAAGGCCTTGCCCCTTAATGACTCCACACTAAATGGAGGGCTTGCTTTAAAGGAGAAGTTGAGAGACAGGAAGGCAGAGAATGTAGGAGAGACTGGTCACAGCTTCCAATGGGGCTTTACAAGGGAAGAGTCTGGACTATAAATAAGACACAGCCTGGAATTCCTTTTTCTTTGGACTCTCCATCTCACTGACAAGGGGGAAAAAGTGGGTGTTGGAATGTGAGCTGTCTGAACTGTTGAGATTGTGGGATCATCCTCCATGGAGAGAGAAGCAGAGCACCATGACTAGGATCCAAACTAAAGAGAGACCAGGGGAGATAGGCAGTGACTCAGGGAGGCCAGTCTGTTGTACCAGCTAAAGGGGAAAGATACTCTCCTCACTATGTTCCCTCATTCTCCCGGGCAGGACCTGTGGAAGAGTGAAGGACTTGGTCTCCTGACCATTTTCCCCCACTTCTCTGCCCAACTGAAGGAACCTGGGGAGCATGCAAGGACTGTAGATTTCAGGTCAGCTGCGAAACCTTCAGTTTGCATGGCAAAACCAACTCAAGACGCTGAGAGGTGGCTGAACCATGGCCTGTCTACTAGGCCTGCAGGCTCCAAGTGTTGTTATACCCATGTCTGCCTCATCTTTATGAGCAATTTGGGGCAGGAACCATGGTTTACTATTTTATAAATATTAAATAATATATTCACCCCACTGCACCTTAACAAAGCATAGCTCTGTGTTATCGACTGAACACACCCCATGCTCCTTGGATTTGTATGTAGGGAGTGTAATTGGTTGTGAATCATTTTGTCATCATTTGCATGAGAGATGCTGTTTAAAAATAACTTGGACAAATGGAAGACAGTAAATTCAGTTGGCCCTTTTAACTTAAATTTATTCGCTGTCTGAAACTGGCGCACAGGAAGGAATTGGAGAACACTGAGCAAAGGGCCAATTAATGGTTAAACTTTTACCAATGGCCCAGCCTGCCAAAATGGCTTTGATGATGTCAGTGTCGGGTCTGCTATAAAGGCAGAGTGAGCATTAAAGTTTTACAGCAACATTGTTACTTAATGTCTGTTGAAATGCTGATGGCTGCTCTGAGTTGCACTGTTTGGCTGCAATCCCAAGGGGCCAATACAGCAGCCAGGAATCTGTAGGGCAATCAGCCACCCCAGCCACATGTTCTTTCCCCTGGCTGTCTCATTTCCTGGGATGTGACCCTACACAACTACAGGTGGAAGAATGATGCAATACGCAAATTTCTGGCTTCATGCCATCAGAGGCTTACCATAAACCAGGGTGGCTGGTAATATTGGCTCTTACCTAGATTTGGCCAGCAATGGCAATTCTTCCCTGGGACATCAAGATCTGGCCCAAACGTCTCAGACAGTAATAAGACTTTCTGTGCAATTACTATTGTTTCCAATGGAGGTACCATATTGTAGTCCATGAAATAATCGTTATTTTCAGGGATCATGTAATAACTTGTCTGATCACTTGTCAAAGCAAATAATTTATTCACAATGACAGGGACTCAGTCAAATTTCCAGGTTTTGAAACCCCTGAATAAAGAGCACCAGATTGAAAGTTAGATTTAACTTTATTTACACGTTTAGAAAATTCAGCCATCTGCTCTGTGCCGAACTTTCTAAAGCAATAACAATATTCTCATTTATTCTATAGCTACAGCCCCACATTTTTTGTTTGTTTTAAACTATCAAAAGTACTGTCATAGCTGAGCTTCAGATCACAGCACCAGGTGGTTCACATTTTACTCTTTGAGAACATTTGATTTACAGCTCAAGTGAGCCTGATTCCATACTGTTTCTTTAATAATGTGTGAGATCTTCAAAGTAGCCATCTGAACGATACTGGGTCCCTGGTCATTATCAAATCTCTTCTGGTCCCTTCTTAACCTTTATGTGGTCTTGCACAGTCAGGGTGACTTTCAACGTGAACTCTCTCAGAAAGGCTTTTTAAATTTCAGTAGGATCTGGGAAAGGAACAAATAGGGCCAGAGTTGCCATGCGTACCTGGCACTTAATGAACAATTCCATGTTGCAAGTCACTTTTAAAAAAATTCACATCAGCCTTTGCAAATCCAGGTTGCTTCTGTGAGTATTTATTTCCAACAACCTTTTACATAAACAATGTGCAAAACAGGCAAAATGATTGGCCATTACAGTGTAATATTCTCTTGTCATTCCTACGTTTCCAGTCCTAAGACAAGGGAGCTGATTTCTCCTCTCATGCACAGTGGTGTAAAATTGCAGTGACTCCATTAACTTCAATGGAGTGAGTCCTGATTTATACCCTTCAAAATGAGAAGAGAGACAGGCCCAGGATGTATAATCACATCATCTATCTTGGTAGCTCAGGACAGCAGCTTATTAGCAGAGCAAATAATTCACAATGAATAATTTTCTTGACAAATAGAGCCTCTTTTCCTCCTAGCAAGATGTTCACAAAAATATCACAATTTCCTTGAATTTGTTTCGTATTCAAATATATTGGACATGTTTTTTTCTTCTGTGGATGCATCCTGGACAGTTCACAGTGAGTATTTGAAATGTAAACTGTGTTCGTTATTTGTGTTTGGCCATGTAACTTATGTGATCTACCTAATAGTGTTTCTACCTCTGGTTATATGAATTACAGTCATTGAATCAGGGAAAGGGCTTATAGGAACTGCTCAATCAGAAGTACCAGCTGAGCAGGATTAGGGTGGTTTAGAAAATGCTGCATCTGTTCCTTACAGGGTCAAACAGACTTTCCCAAGGCATTATTCCTAGAGAAATTAGACCACAATGAAATTGAAATGTATCATGTCACCTTTACAGAAGATAGTTATGTGTGCACGTGTGTGTGAATGATCCAAGTTGTGAAAGTTGCAATTAGATCCCTGTCTAGATCACTCTAAGGCTACAGCCACACAGCAAAATTATTTCGCAGTAACAGCCATTAGTTTAAAGTAACTTTCCTAGCATCTACACCAGTGGTTACCAACCTTTTCACCAACATGGCACACTTCAATGAGACAAACTATTCCATGGCACACCCACTTTTTTCAGCCAAATAGATTGTTCATAAACATCACATTTACTTGCATGTACAATTGTTACTGTCTTATTAGTGAGGTTTGCAGCATACCACTGCATACAACAAGCTAAACAAGGATCAAATGCATTAATGTTTCAGAGCCACCACAGAATTCACCATGTTAGACAGTGAGCATGGACACATGCTCAATGCCATGCGAGGGATGCTGAGTAAATGAGTAACCCCTGAGACCACCCCAGGGACATTGGGCAGGCCGACATCCAGCCACACGTTGAATCATCAGAAGCACCTTTTTAGGTGTCCAAAGGCCCACTCCACAGTATTGCAGGCATGGTTGAGCCGGGGATTAGAAGTGGCCTGGCTGGCAGTCGTGTGCCCTATGTAGGGGTGCATCAGCCATGGCTGCAATGGATACGCCCCCATTGGCCACTATGCATGGTGGCATCGTGGTGTCCCCCATGGGGAGCTCCCAGGCAGGGACATATATGTCCTCTTCCATGTGGCGTCCCAGCCAGGTGTTCCAGAATGCCCAGGCATCGTGGCTCGCCCAGACCAGCCACCTGTGTGAGGGGGAGCATTGACATGTTGGCCCGCATGTCGGGAAGCCCCGTGGCCCTCCATGCCCCTCCCCTGCAGGGGCCCCCTGCCCAGAGGCCTGCTCCCCCCTTCCCAGGGTGGATGTGGGGCCCCACCCTGGCTTATCTCCAAAAGGACGGCTCCAACAATGGCCTTGCCCACCACAAATCGTTCTCCCATCAAATGGTGGCTATCTGGGGCAGCCAGCTTCCACAGTGCAAACCCCACGAGGTTCTCAACTAGGAGTACAGGCCACATGCGGGTGTCCACATGCTGCAGGGTGGGTATAAACCACTAACATAGCTCCATGAATGTCTGCCTCAACATTCGGAAGTTCTGGAGCCACCTTTTGTCATCCCACTGGCCCAGTACCAGCCTCTCCCACCAGTGCCTGCTGCTGGGGTGGCTTCAGAGGTGCCAGAGGAGATGGGGGAAGGGTGTGGTGGTTGCCCTGTGGCCAGGGCCTGCAGGACCCCAGTGGAGTGTTCATGGGCTGCAGGGCTTCTACCATGGCCAGGAGAACCACAGCCATCTGAGCCCAGAGCTGGTGGAGGCATCAGCCTCAGGCAGCTGCTGGTGCTCCATGCGCACCAACTTTCCCAGAACATGGTCCCTATAGTGCTGTCTGCTGCTCGGCAGTGCTCTGCGTGTGCAGGATGGGTGTGTTTGGAAGAGGCCCTTTAAGGGAGCCGCTGGCTGCAAGGCCTGGAAGGGCTTGTCAGCCATGTGACCGGTGCATGGTGTTTCCTGGCTTGTTCTTTCAAAAGGGATCAGGTTGCTGTGTGGACACTCCCTTTCAAAAGACCAGGGGGCTCTTCTGAAATGGCAGACAGATACAGTGATTTGCTTTGTGTGTGCAGCCACGTTATTTTGAAATCCCTTGTTTCAATTTAGATTTTCGATGTTCCCCCTTTTGAGATTTGTGTGTAGTGTAGACATAGCCAAAGTGTCTGGACATGAGACGTCAAAATAGCTGAGTGCTATTTTGAAATACATTCTAGGGTGTAGTGTTATTTCAAAACAAGCTATTTTATAGTAGCTATTCTGAATGGACTATTTCAAAATAATGCTGCTGTGTACCTGTAACCAAATTGCCCCATGCAAGGATTCTGGCAGCACTCGCCCATTGCTGTGTTCAATGGAATCCTGTGCAGCTTAAAAGAAACCAACTCTAGTGCATTTACAGGTCTTTAATGTTCTGTCATCACTGTACTATTTGACACAAAGTAATTGTGTAGGCATGCTTAATTCTGTTTGCAAAGCATGCAGTCATGTTGGAGTCTGACTCATTTAATTGTCTCTGAGCCAAGACTCTGACAAAGGTGTCACAAAAGCTCATATTCCACTGAAAATACACCTAGTGCAAATACTTGTGCATGCAAGCTTAAAATTCATGTTCTACAAGCATTTGTGCAAGTGAAATGTGTTTGTCCAAATGTTCATGGCAGGAGAACACAAAATAAATGTAAGTTAGAGCTACAGCAACTTTTTAAAATGAATACTTGGGGTATTTACCCAGTAATCAGGGTGAATGGTTCATCTGATAATATGCTAGATCTATTAGATTCTACAGAGATGACTGTGGTTTTATTTGTATTTCTATCACTGGTTAATGGGGAGAGTCGAGAAAATAATTTACTAAGGGAAAAGCAAATAAGATGTCTTGTCCTTAATAAAGTACATTCACATTTAAGCAAACACTTCCAGCAGTGTCCTTCACAACTGACATCATCTGCTGGCAAAATTTCCAGGTTCTTCTGCAAATTCAGTCTGAGGAGAAAAAAGATATTCTAAAAAAAAAAAAATAGCGCAACGACCTCTAAGGTATGAACTCACAACTTCTCTACAATACCTGCCTTCTCAAACAACCTATATAGAGGCCAGATTCTCCTCTAGTGGAAATGGGTCCACCTCCAAGAAATCAACAAAGCCATAATATTTTACACCAGTTGAGGTTATGGACCAGGGATTTTAGTTGAGAATAAATTTAATCCTTTAATATATATTCAATTCTATTAGAGGGAATCTTGTTAGTATAATATATTGACAGTGACAAAGAAAAGCAAACTATCGGTATGTGTAAAAACACACACACACACACACATACACACAAATCTATTCCCCCCACCTTTCTCTGCTAGCTTGAAGACCCACAACATCACTTTACAGAACCCCATTGAACCCCTTCAGGATTAACCAGCAGTAGATCCTTAGCTGATATATGTTCTTCCTCAGCTGACTAAACAGACGTGGAAATCCTGACGCACACTGAGGTAAATACAAATGCTGCCATTGAATGGGCCTGGATTTCACTCTGGTATTTACATCAGTGACACAGCTGGGAGTTATCAAGAAGAAAAAAATAAACATGAGGTTGAGATTTGGTTTTCAAAAAATTTAGGTCTCCAACTGAGAGGCGAAGCACCTGCTACTGTTTATTAGTGTGTGTCTACTGGCAGGTGCAAACAGTGGTTAGAGAGGAGCCTTGCAGCATTCTCTTTAGAGATCAAAGGTGGGAAGGTCCATGACCAAATTTATTGTTGTTTTGATAAACTAACAGCCCATGCCCTGAGTCCTTCCTTCTCACATATTTCAGGCAAATGATTTCTACCTGGCGTGTAACACCTGCATATTGTGATTGGTGTCCCAGCCATTCAAAGTCACAGTGGCCATCTGAGAAGCCAACGTCTTTCCATTGTGTAGAATGTCTTCTGTAAGTGAAAAAGCACAGCTTCATAGATTTTGTTTTCTAAATAAGCTTTGTCCCAGTGCACATTTTAGAATCCCTTAGAAACCCCTAAAAAGAATGGTTCTAACAGAGGTGGCTAACATGACCTAATTTCTACAACGTGAATGGCTCTGCTATTAACCATATGCCAAAAAAAAAAAAACAAAAACATTAAGCAAGCTAATTGGGAGGAAAAGAAACCTTTTTTCTTATTCTTGTCATATGTTGTTTGTGGGCAGTTAGCCCAGTTCGCTCTCTTTCTCTGTGTGTGCGTGTGTGTGTGTGTGTGAGAAAGAGAGAGGAATTTTGTGCAGTATTGTACAGTTGATAAATCTGTACCTTGCACAGTATGAAGAAATGGAAGTCTCTCTATCCTGGTAAATCACTCTGCTCGAGAGTTCAATAGATTGACTCTCACATCATCCCAGGTCTTTTAAAGTGCTTTTCTCATTTTATTATTCAATTAACTATAGACGTTAAAAAGAAATTTTCTTTCGTATAAAACTGAGCAATTTTCCTTCCATGTCTGGGGTAATATAAATAGACCTTTCCACATATAATTTCAGTGTCCTGGGATTGATTTGTAAATATATATTCCTGCTTTGGAAAGATTATAATTTACAGGTGATTGTTTGGGAGACTTCAAATTACCACCACTCAGATATATGGATATATAAATAAAGAAAAGCTTCTCAGGAGATTTCGCATAAACAATTTCTTTGGTAAGAAAAAGGATTCTCAATAAAAAAAACAATATTTTTCTTATATCTATACTGCCAAGTATTTGTAGATTATTTCAGTCCTTCATTTCTATTTCAGCATTTCTGGGCCATTTCCTGTAACATTTTATCTTTTTTTTTTCTTTCCTCATATAAATCCTCATACATTTCAGTCTCCATAGAATCCAGGAAATTTGCAGTGTAAAGGCATCTTGGTTTTGTACAGTTTACTTCATGACTACCACCTGCAAGGGGAATAGCTGAAATGAGAAGGAACAGTGGAGGACTATGGATACCATAATGAAATATCATCTGAATTCACAAGTAATTTTAAGGCAGAAGAGAAAAGATTTTTCAAAAGTGGGTGCCCAGCTTGAAGCAACTTCAGAGGGCAGCTTCCACCATCTAAAGCCAGGCCCTTCTTGGGTTTCTCAAGATGGGCACCCAAAATCACTGTCGGTTTTCAAAAATCACACTCACAGACCAGACACAATTCCTTTTCAATTCTTGTACACTGAGTACATCTGGTGCCTCACATAAATGGACTATGCCTGTTACACCATGAGTCTGGGTGCTTCAAATCTATGAAAATGTAAAGTTTGTTTAGTTAATTTTATGTTCCTTAAAAGAAAATCATTTGCAAGTAATTAACTTTCTCACCCACAAGCAAAAGCATCATTTCCAATCTTTTCATTGATGCTACAGCACAAGTTAATCTATCTTGAGCTACAAGGTAGAAATTTCTACATGATTAGGTGAACTAAAAATTACCACCGTTTGTGTGGAGGAGGAAGGGTGCCTCTGTAAAAAGGGGAAAAAATTGCTATCAGTTGATCCATATACTCCAGTAATAAAATTCTCTCCAATTAAAATATTCCCTTGGAATCTACACTGGATTTACTGCCTTTATTGCCTGCACAATTTCTTCTGAGACAGAAATTCTGAGATTGCTACTTTACCTGGCAGAGGTGATGGGGAGAAAGCTCCATGTGCTGTTATATATCACTGATCTGCTGGTCTCCAAATAATGATTCAGATTCATACTGAGCTCTGTAAAAGTCAGTGCTTTATTACTGTCTTGTATCTCTGTATTAACTACCTCATTATCATCCCAAATGGAATATAAATATGACAGCGTCCAGTTGCTTTAGCTAGCATTTTCCCCATCTTGCTTTATAAATCTTAGCTCTACGTAAAGTGAATGAGTGTACAATTTCCAAGTTCTTGAGCTGAAGACATTTATAAAATATGTATATTCTCTTGCTTGGGGGGAGAGGGTACATAGAGATCCATATTTCTCTAAATGATACCTCTTTGCTCCTACAACTTATCTATTGACCCAGTTGATGAGAAGATATAGCTGACTCATCTCCAAGGCCAAGGAAGAGATGAAGGAATTGCATTAATCTTTTTTGTTCGTTGCTCTTGGCTAGATCCCAGAGGTTCATGATGGACAGCTGACTGTCCTCCACAAAATAATCGTCTGTGGTGTCCTACAGGGATCCAGTCTCTCTCTGCCTTCTTTCTTCAGAACGCTAGGTGAGATGGGGATCCGCACTACTGGTTTCACTGACACCCAACTTTATATTTCACTTTTATAAAATATGGCCAGCTTTGTTACTGAATGTCCCAGTGCCCGAGGTGGGGAAAGATGGTACTGATCAGCTGGGAAAGTATTTTGAGAAACTCTTTGCAGTTTTGAGCTCACTTTCTTCCGAGGATGTCTGCCATTGCCCATCAATGCAGTGCATTCGTCTTCTGAGTCATAGAGTTTAAAGTGAGAAGGGAACACTGGATCATCTAGTCTGACCACCTGTATTTTATGGGCCATCACCACCACCCAGTATCCATACACTCAGTCCAACAACAGAAAAGAGAATAACTGACAAGACAATTATATAATAGTGTGCTATTAGTCGAGTCAATTGTGTGCTATTAGTCAAGCCTCCTGCTGAACTTTTTCCTGTTGTTAGCTATTCAAGTAGCAAGAATAGGTAGAAATGTAGTTTTTCTTTTCCAACTAGCCAAGGGAATATACCACTACTCTTCAGGTACCACAGTGGCATTTACTTGTATTGACTCCAGGGTCAGCTACTCTACCTGGGTTTGCCAAGAAAAGTCATGTGGACATTTCCAGTGGGCAACGTGCAGCAATCTGTCTACCAGGCAATATAGCCAGGTGAGCACAGCAGATCATAGTACAGTCTCCCATCTAGATATACTTGCTTTCAAGGCCCCTGTGCCATGGTTAAAGATTTCAGTGGTGAGGAAGGCTCATTCTCCTATGGCAGCAGCAGTGGCGATACTTTGGCTGACAAAGTCTAATAGGAAACTCAAGTGCTGGGTGTTCCGCAACAGCTGAGGAATGTCCTACTGCCAGAGATCTTCATAAAGAGCTTCAGAGTACAGATCATGGTAATCCTCTTTGCTCAAGCCTTACTTCAGTCATGAAAAATTCAGCATGGGCAGCAACATCCCCACGGGAGACACAGCAGGAATACCAAGGGGAACAGTGAAAGCAATGGAGGTATTAGTGTTAAGGTCCTTTAAAAAAATGTGGTTTTTAATTGATGAATGTGGTGTGTTGACGCTGTACTGATGGGTGATAGAGAAGAAAGAGCTGGATAAGAGCATGTTAGCCAAAACAAACGACACAATGTATAGTTGTTATTATTTATTTGTACTAAAATAGAAGCTGGAGGCCCCAGTTGCATTCAGGGCCTCATTTTGCTAGGCTGCATACATATACTTAATAAGGCAAGTCTACACTAGACCTTAAAGTCAATCCTAGATATGCAATTCCAACTATGGCAATTGCATAGCTGAAATTGAAGTATCTATGATCAGCTTATCTGGCTGGCCTCACTGAGGGAGGTTGCCAGGAGAAACTCTCCCATCGACCTCCCTTAACCTCATGAGAATAATGAGTACAGGGGTCAACGGTCGACCCCTGATAGTTTGGTTTCACATGTCCCCACTAATTGCATGAAATTTCCAGAAGTTCAACCTGGAAAATCAGCCCTGTCAATCTCCTGATAAGTGTAGATGTACCCTAAGAAACAATTCTTTCCTT
The DNA here is from genome assembly GCF_033958435.1 of Carettochelys insculpta. Classification (NCBI taxonomy): domain Eukaryota; kingdom Metazoa; phylum Chordata; order Testudines; family Carettochelyidae; genus Carettochelys; species Carettochelys insculpta. The sequence goes on from NC_134142.1 coordinate 102,759,395, forward strand.
TAGTACCTTATATTCTAAAGAAACAAGTGGTAGAAGGAGAAGTGACACGACCAAGGTGACCACTCAGGTCAGCAGCAGAGAAGACCAGAATTCAGGTCTCCTAACTTGCAATCCATGCTTTAGTTACTAAACATAGAAGACTCTCTGTGGCTTCTACTTTCAAGTTTAAATGGATTCAAGCAGATAAAACCCCGTCAGACATTTAACAGGCTTTACGAGACAGACACAGCTAGCCATTTCATGGGGTCGAAAATAATTTTCAGAGAAGGCCAGTGGACCCTAAATTTCTGCCACACTGATAAGATCTCATCCCCAGAAGCATGAATTGGAACTAAGTCATACAATTCATGGCAAATACATTTTGAACACCCTATTAAAGAGTTTTTAGTCTGGAAAATAAAGCACAATTTACCAAAAAAAAACCCTGAATCAGAACAAAATATAAACCAGCTCATGTAAATCAATCCAGCTCCTCTGACTTTTTGTTGTGAAACTGGTCCTGCACATTAGATCTCATCAGCACACTGTCTGGTGATAGGAGTTGTAAGGATAATCCAGTTTACTCCAGTCTGGCAGCCAACATTCAAGTTAGTAGGGGTTCTTATTGTTATCCTATATTTTGTTTGTGCTTGATGCCAACAGTAATTCCATGAATTTTATTAAATGAATCCCTTTTTTTCCCTGTCCCTTTTGCTTTCATTAGAAAAGAAAGAGCTAATTATTTAACCTCTCCAAAGTATTTCAATGAGGTATTTCAAATCTGAGGCAAGCCTTAAAAATGATTTAAAATATTCGTTTTCCCTCAATGAAATGTGCTGCAGTTCCCATCTCATTAATGCTAATTACTGAACAATTCATGTTTGAACAGGAGCTTTGTTCTTCATCCCCCTTCTACCTAGCCACTCAATGTTTGTATCATTACAATCTGATGCCATGGAAATTACTGTAACATTACAGGCATAGAATAATGACTCTATTGCATTAGAAGGAGAGAAGAGGTAGGCTGCAAAAGGAAAGGTCTTGTTTGACTAATGATACTTATATTTGAAAATAAGAAAGAAAAATGTTGATATTGAAATTATAGGAAACATGAATATAATTTTACATATAAATATTAGGCTGAGGGGTGCTCATTTGGCAACGAGCCTTTTTCTGAGACGATCAAATGAAAGATGGGGAGAAAAATTGACAACATTTTAATTTCCTGTGTAATCTCAGGCACTATGTTTTTTTCAGCTATTACTTTTCATTTAAAGGGCTACAACGAGCCAGTGGTTCTCAGGCTTTTTTGACAACTTCACCCATCTCCTACACTCACAGCAAGGGATGTGCTAGCAATAACTTAACAAGCTGAAGTGGTTCAGTGTCTGCATGGCTCTGCAGCGGGGTGGTAACCCCAACTCTGTTCATTGTCTGAGGGTAGACTAGAGGATCTGGCCCAGCAGGACCAGGTGGTGGGAAACACTAGAGAGTAAGAAGGCAGAAATAAGTGGCAGGCTCAGCACACTGGGAAACAGTCCCAAAGGGATTTCTGTGGCTGCACCCCATCACATTCGTGATTTGCTAGAACCCCCCAGATCCTTTGCAACAGTACTACCACCTAGCCAGTTAGTCCCTGTTTCATAGTTATGCATTTGGTTTTTCCAGGCTGCCTGTATTTGTCCTCTCTGAATTTCATCTTGTTGGTTTCAAACTAGTTTAGGTCACTCCAAGGTCATTTTGAATTCTAATCCTGTACTCCAAAGTGCTTGCTAACCCTCCCAGCTTGGTGTTTTCCACGCATTCTATAAGCATAACTCTCCAACCCAAAATCCAAGTCATTAATGAAAGTATGGAATAGTATTAGACCCAGGCCTGACTCCTACAGACTTTCATTAGATATACCCTCCCAGCAGGCCATTAATAGTTGCTTGTTGAGTACAGTCTTTCAGCCAGCAGTGCACCACCTTATAGTAATTTAATTTGGATAACTTTTGCTTATGAGGCTGTCATGCAGGGCTATGTCAAAAGCCTCACTAAAAGCAAGACATATCATGTCTATTGCATCCTTCTTATTCACTAGGTCAATACCCCCTATCAAAGTAGGAAATTAGGTTAGTTTGGCATGATTTGTTATTTAAAAATCTATGCTGGATAATCTTGATCACTCTAATATCCTTTAGGTGTTTGCAGATTGATTCTTCTCTCAACTTGTTCCAATATCTTTCCAGGCTTTGGATTTAGGCTGACTGAGGTAAAATTCCCTGGGTGGTCTTTTCCCCATTTTTAAAGATTGCATTCAGATCCTCTTTTTGCTAGGCTGCATAAATACACTCAGTAAGAGCAGCTCTACACCAGACCTTACAGTCAATCCTAGATACGCATTTCCAGCCACAGCCGTTGCATAGCTGGAATCGAAGTATCCATGATCAACTCTTTTCATTTGCCCTTCTCCTATCCTCAGGGACCTCACCCATACTCCATGAGTTCTCAAAGATAAATGCGAATAGTTCCAAGATTGCTTTAGCTAGCTTAAGTAACCTAAAGAGAATTTTGTCTGGCTGTGCCAACTTGAAAATCTCTAACTTATATAAATATTTTAACATGTTCTTTTTCTAGTCTGCTTGTGTTCCTTCGCCCTTGTGATTATTAATTGTGTTGAGTATCTGGCCGCCATTAACCTTTTTAGTGAAGAGTGAGCAAAATAGGCATTAAACATCTGAGCCTTCTTGTCATCAATTATTAGCTCTTCTTCCCTGCATTTTTCTTCATCTTTCTCTTGCTCTTAATCTATTTAAAAACCTACTTCTTACTGCCTTTTCTGTCCCTTGCTAGATGTAACTCATTTTGTACCTTATCCTTTTTGATTTTTTTTTGCCTATATACTTGTGCTATTCTCTTGTATTCTTCCTTAGCAAGTTGTTCATATTTTCACTTTTTGTAGGATTCCTTTTTGATTCTCAGGTCATGTAAGTGCTTCTGATGGAACCATACTGGCTTCTGACTATTCTTCCTAGCTTTCCTCCTCACTGAGCTATTTGGCAGTTGTGTGTTTCAATATTGTCTCTTTGAGAAACTGGCAGCTCTTGTGAACTCCTTTATCCTTCACATTTTTCATCCCATGGGACCTTACCTGCTAACTCTCTCAGTTTGTTAAAATCTGCTTTTTGAAGTCCGTTGCCCTTATTCTGCAGCTTTCCCTCCTTCCTTTTCTTAGAATCATTAAATCTGTTATTTTGTGATCACTTTTACACAAATTCACTTCCAGCCCTAGGTTCCTAACCATGTGTTCCCTTTTGGTCAGAATCCACTCTAAATTGGCTGGCCCCCTTCACTTTTTGAAACAAAAGTTTGTCCCCATACATTCCAAGTACTTATTGGACTTTTTGTGTTTTGCAGTATTAGTTTTCCAACAGATATCTGAATAGTTAGTCTCCCATTATTACTAAACCTGGAGTTTTAGGGATTTCTTTTATTTTGTTTCAGAAATTCCTCATCCCCCTCCTCTTCCTGATTTGGTGGCCTATAATGCACTCCTTCCAGTGCATTCCTCACCCTATTTTTCCACTTTTATTGTTATCCAGAGACTCTGAATTGGTCTGCCCCTCACCTCCTTCTGGATCTCACAAATATTCTTGATGGTTAATGTGACCCCCTTTATACAGAGTCATCCTGTTCATTGGATGGTTTGGGCAACTGCCCTGGGCCTGTCATTTTGGGGAACTCCATAGGACCAAGTTGAGCCTGGGAGGCTAACAGTGGGCCTGGTGCTGGCAGTAGAGGATGGGCCTGCCCCTGCACTCACTGGTGGTCAATATTACCTCTAATTTTTCTGTCCATGTGCAGAATAAATTTTGTTATGTCCACTGAGGCATGTGGGGTTGTGCACCACTAGTAGAAACATTTACTGCCAGCTGGGTGCTCTGCTATTCAGCTGGACAGCATTTGAATCTCGCCCAGTGGCCACCCAAGTGTTCAGCTCACTGGTGGTGATGGAAAGTGGAGCAACATGGACCTAACCTGTTCCACTCCACCAACTCCCAAGTACATCACTCAGGGAGGGGATTTGGGGAAGGTGTGGAACCCCCCTCCCTTGCACTCACCAGGGTAGAAAGCAAAGCAATGCTGCTGGGTTTTGGCAGCACAGAGCAGGCTGGGCTGGGTTGTGCCGCTTCCCACCGCTGCTGTGGAATGTGGGTGGGCCTAACCCCTGCTGCCAGCTCCAGCTGCTCTGCTAATGCCCCAGGCCATGTTGCTTGGGGGAGGGGTCTTGGGAGAAGGGATGGCATGCAGGCAGAGTTGGGGCAAAGCAGGGGCGGGAAGAGACAGGGTCAGAGTGGGGCCTGAGGTGAAGGGAGGGAGTTGTTTCAGGACTCTGCACTTTTTTCTTGTTGCCCTTCCTGAATAAGTTGTGCCCCTCTCTTCCAATACTCCTGACCTAAGATTTGTCCCAGCAAGTCACCATGTTGCCAATTAGATCACAATTTACCTTCTGTACTAAACTTTCCATGTCTTCCAGTTTATTCCCCAGATTCCTCGCATTTGTATCTAGACATCTAAGATACTGAGCAAATTCCCACCCCCCCACTGGTTTCCCTCTTACTGGTTTATGATCCTATTGTAATTTTTCATGTGCCCCATAACATCTAGCCCTTTATTATGCTACCATGTGGGGTTTTGTTTATCAATCCCTTTGGAATCCATTATAAAACCCTCCTCAGTTGGTTGGCAAATAGCTGTTCAGTGATTCTTTCCCTTCTTGGTCATCTGCTTCCCTTGTCTTCAGCTCAGAACAGCATCTGAAGGTCATGGAAGCCAAAGCCCTCCTGTCAACACCATTTGAACAGCCATGCATTAACCTCCAGAGTGCACAGGGCTCTGCTTGGTCCCTTACCCTCAACCAGAAGGATGGATAAGAACACAACCTGGCACCTTGACCCCTGTTCCCCAAGTCCTTTATATTGTTATTTATGTCTTAAAATTTTCTTCCAGCTTTTGGTAACCGGGTCACAGATTTTCAATGATTGATCATGATTTTGAGAATCGTTGTCATCTGGCTCATTGTATAGAGAACATGAATGACCTTGATTTTAAGTTGTCTTCAGTGAAGTAATTAAGGAAACATATACCGAATATGATGTTTAATAGGACCTAGTCTGTAGTCTGTACCACTCTGTCAGTCACCTTATCAGAATACTCAGAACAGCCTAGCAAAACAACAGCCATCTTAAATCAAAGCCAAGGTTGGATTATCTGAGGAAGGCATTTAATGTTTCCTTTAAAGATTATGAGTTATCAGCAAACTGGGGCATGCATATATAGAGTTCCCTTGAGTATCACTGTGTAAGTAAACTGGTATATATAACTTTTATGCAAACAGGTATTAAGGGGCATGTCATTTTGTACAGCGGACAACCCTTCATATATGGTGCCACTATTTTTAATGCCACACCCAAGTGTTTTTATACAACATCACATTGAAATAAATGCAGTGTGGCTTGATTTCTAAAAGGAAACACAACAGGGTTTATTTGTGTCTGTTCATATGGCTCTTTAGGGATATGTGGGCTTATGTCTGGCTAACTACACTGCATCTCCACATGTGGCTCAAGTACCTGGACTAGACACTGAATCGGTGGTAGAACTAGCTGGCCCTGTACACTTACCTTTCTCCTCCCCGTTGGGAAGAAAGAGCAGTGGATCTGCATCATAGCTCACCTGCCTCTTTCACCCTCTGCCTGTCTACCTCCAGCTTCCCCTAGATGGCTCAGCGTAGTAATCCCCTGAAGAGCTGAGGCCCATGGCTCACAGGACTTGCATCCCTCTGTAAAACCATTTTGCATAGCTGAAATGCTTGGGTTCTGCTGTTAGAAAGCCCCTCCTAGCCTTCTGGAGGAAGGGACAGGTTTTGTCCCTGGGAATGCGCATACTCTGTTTGGTTCCCTTCTGTGACCACCTGCTTTCTGCCAGAGTCTGTGGCTGTATCAGCAGTTTGGTTTGATTATAATTTGTATGACACAATGTTCAGCACTCGGGTGGAAGTTCAAGTTCATCTTTGCCCTGCCCAGCTTATATTCATTTTAAAGTTACATTTTGTGAAAGGTTGATGCTGGTGGCAGGCTGCAGATGAATAGCCCTAAAGTCTGAAGAACTTCTGTTTTTCCACCAAATATGGGCAGCAGCATAATTCCTGCCCCCCCATACATACTCATCATACATTTTGAAAAAGCCTTCAAAAGCTTTCATAGAGACACTTTGTGGAAACTGCTGCAACACCATGGCATCACATCCAAAATTATTAACCTGATCCATTCAGTGGAGGAATCCTCAACATGCCAAGTTGTTCACAGTGATGTCTTGACAGAATCCTTCAGCATACTCTCAAGAGTGCAACAAGTGTGCTAGTGTCACCTTTACTGTTCTTGATCAAAATGGACTGGATTATGAGAAGGACAACAGATGGCCATCAACAGGGCATTCAGTGGATTCTGTTCAAACAGCTAGAAGATATTGATTTTGCTGATGATGTCGCTCTCCTTTCTCACCGACATGAAAGCATGGAAGAAAAGGGTGTAATGCCAGACAAAACTGCCTCAATGACTGGACTGAGCATTAACAAGGGGAAGACCAAGACAATGAGGACCAACCAGTCCCACACTGAGATGGGATGACTTGGAAGATGTGGAGCAGTTCACCTACCTGGGGAGTATTATGGGCATAGATGGAGGAACAGATAAGGATATCAATGCCAGGACAGGGAAAGCAACATCTGCATTCAAGACTCTTCATCCCATACGGAGCTCACAAATAATATCTGTGAAGATGAAACTGCAGATCTTAAACACAAATGTGAAGAGTGCGCTCTTTTATGGAAGCAAGACCTGGCATAGTAAAAAGTCTTCAAATCAGAAGCCACAGACGTTTATAAATAGATGACTGAGGTACATCCTTCACATCAAATGGCAAGACTTTGCCACAAATGAGTAGTTTTGGAACAGAGCAGACAAGACCCACTTGACTTTCAAATCAAGAGGAGAGAGTGGGAATGAGTAGGCTACACTCTGAGAACCCCATCATCTAGCATAGCCCGTCAAGCTCTACAATGGAACCCACAAGGAAAATGCAAAAGAGGAAGACCTGGGACAACATGGAGAAGATCTACTGAGATTGAAGGACAACAACTGGGGTACGCAGCTAGAAGTCCCAAGACACAGTGAAGTGGAGGAGACTTGTAGATAGCCTATGCTCCACTCGGAGTACAAGGGTTTAAGTCAAGTAAATCGTAATCCCCAAAGTGCAGCACCAGCATGCCCTAATCCTGTCTATGGGGGGCATCTCTAGGCAGTAGTTTGGTCTTGATTACCTTTAAGTCCCTGGTGTAATTGTGCAATGAGAATTGGAGTGCCAGCCAAGGCTCTCAGTGCCAAAGGGTGATGTAATGGGGACACCTGTCCCCTAGCAACTGGCTAAGACCAAGAACCAAAAGATAGTGACATTTCAGCAGAAAAGATAGGCAAGGGAAGAGCTTGATGTAAAACTAACTGGGTGAAATTCTATAGCCTGTATTGTGCAGTTGATCAGATTTGAAGATTAAGATGGCCTCTGGCCTGAAAATCTATGAATCTGTGATGCTGTTTTGCATAATTTTGAATTGTTCCAGGACTTAAATGAGTACATAAGATACCTCAAACCTCTTTGGATTGTGGAAGTGTTGCTACCAGAGGGAGTCCACAAAATTTTCTCCATGCCCTCATAGCTTATAGTCAAAAAAGGAGAGAAGAGGTGAACAAGTGAAATAATGTATTTTTCCCATGTACCAAAAAAAAAAGTCATAACATAATTAAGGAGGAAGGCAACATTACTTGTCAAGAACATGTCTATGAAATGCATATTCTGTAAATGTGACTAGTTTGTTCCTAACAGCTTTACTGCTATGTTGCTAGAATACTGTGTGCAGCTAGAAATGGTGACCAGTGGTGAGAAGCAGGGATATAAAAGGAAGGGTGTGTATGTCCTCAATGTATCCTCTAGGGAAGCTTTTTTTTTTTCAAAAAAAACTACTGGTTGGTACAATCTGGTCCAGTCCAAAAGCAAAATATTGGCTGTGTAGCCATGTTTTCTGAGGGCCAGGGATAAGTCAACTCTGGCTGGGGTAACTTGACAAAATCCAGAGAGGGATGAGTTCCATGAGAGGCAAGGAAGTAACCCCAAATCCTACCTTCAGCTTGGAGGCAAATAGCTAACAAAGGGCTCCTTCCAGCAAGGACATCAGTGCTTTGGATACTGCTGAACTATTCCTGCCAGAAAGGACTTACCCTTGTCTTTGGAATGAACCAGCCTGCAAAAATGAATGGTCTCTACCAAATGTTCTCAGAATAAGGAAACCGCTTTTTTTTCAAACTGATAAGTAAAATACTTTGCTACAGAATAAACATTTCTTAGAGACAAAGTATAAACATTTCCAGTGGTGTCCACTTAGTATGATTAAGTTATTATTAACCAAGTGGTTCTGTCTCTCTCCTCCATTATGACTGTGAGAAAGTTCTTACTGAAATGGAAAAATAAATTAATTGATTCCTTGCAGTCTCACCACGACTCTTGTAGTGTATACACCCGGGGTTATCATGGGCAAAAGGCTGGTGAAAATACTGGGAGAGACCATGGCTAAAATATGAGCAGGATATCACTGCAACTGGCACTTGAATGTTCTGCCTTTGACATTTTTGTGCCATAGAGGATTGTAGGATGGGGGTGCTTTTGCTTAAACTGGATGACTGCTAATGGAATTATCACTACAGGGGATACCCACTATATGTTGCAGATACATTCCAGGAAACTGGGACTTGTAACAAAACACTGTAAAGAGGGGAATAGGAACTGGTGTAAATAGGGGGGATGTGTTCCACTAAGCCCTCTAAGTTATCTATGGCTGTGTCTACACGTGCCCCAAACTTCGAAATGGCCATGCAAATGAAATGCATATTCAGCGCTTCATTAGCATGCGGGCGGCAGCCGCGCTTCGAAATTGACGCTCCTTGCCGCCGCGCGGCGCGTCCAGACGGGGCTCCTTTTGAAAAGGAGCCCCGTCTGGACGCGCCGCGCGGCGGCAAGGAGCGTCAATTTCGAAGCGCGGCTGCCGCCCGCATGCTAATGAAGCGCTGAATATGCATTTCAGCGCTTCATTAGTAAACTTCGAAATGGCCATTTGCATGGCCATTTCGAAGTTTGGGGCACGTGTAGACACAGCCTATGAGACACAGAGTAGGGAATCTTGAATTTCATAGGAAACAATGGTGTATGGGAGGGTTAGGTTCCTGGACCTCAGAGACTAACACTACAGTTCTGAACACATCATACTGAACAACCAAAACACAGCTCACACTCCACACACACTTTTAATACATTTCATTTGCACTAATTTTAAATTGAACTCCATTTTATTAGCACTTTTAAACAACATTTTAAAAAACATTTCATTCCCACTTATCTTAAATCACAAACCATTTTATTAGCACTTTTACACAGCATTTTAAAAACATTTTAATGTTCCCATCATTAAAATGGAAAACAATGTTTATTAACTTTTTAAACAGCATTTTAAATCTACAAACCGTTCTTATTATTGTAACACTTTTAAGCTGCATTTTTTTAAAAAAGCTTTATAATGTTCCCATCATTTTTATTAACACTTTTAAATAGCATTTTAAATTGAAAACCCTATTTATAGACATTTTGAACAGAATATTTTTTTTTTAAAAATTCTACTTAGGCATAGGATGAGGCTGTCATCTCAACATCACTGTTTGGATTCCATCACTTTCTTTTTAAAGAAAGAGTCCAGCTTTGTTGGTTTACCATGCTGTAGTTTGGCATCATAAGTTTCTCTGTAGCATGCCAAATCATCATTGATGGTCCATGCCCTACTGCAGAATAATCAATGAGATGAATGTTTGCCTTAAAAATGTCAGTGAGTTCTTCAGCTAGCTCAGACATCCATCAAAGACTCGCAGCTGTCAGCCCCTTTCTTTCATGTTTCTGTTCATCTTCTTCTTCATCTATACTTTCTTTGTGGAATGCTTGTTTGTCTAATTTGGCAAGATCCTCATTAGTGAGATGCATAAAATGCGATTCCAATGGTTCTTCCACGTCATTCTCTTCAACTTTGTCAAAGCCAGCCTCCCTTGGTAGTTGCACTGTTTCAAAGAGAATGGGGGTTTCTTCAAACCTACAGAGTCTTTTGCAGCCTCAGGGTAAGTTTTTTCCAAACGCTTTCCATCATGCAAACTGAGATTTTTCCCCATCAATGATCATCACAGCATCCATAATCTTGCATTTTTTCCAAAATTCCTGGACTGTGGGGTTTCCCTCATGAGCAGTTTCCCCAGTGAGTGTTCGAAATAGGTTCCCCAGTCCCTTGGCTACGTGATTGAAGTTGTTCAAGTTAGCATAAAAAGAATTTTGATGTTTGGACAGAGGACTTCATAATCCAGGTTGTGACTGCTAGCATTATCCAGAATCAGAAGACTCCAAATGTCAGATTGTCTTCCTGGCAGTACTTTTTCAAATCACGAACAAAGTAGTTCACAAATCAGTTACGGAAAATTTGTCTTGTTATCCAGGCCTTCCTATGTGATTTCCATATGATAAGAAGCCAAAATTTCACATAATTCTTTATTACTCATGAATTTTTACTTTGCTCCACAAGCAATGGCTTGAGCTTCTTGTCACCTTTAGCCTTGTCCCCTACCAGCAGAGTTAGGCAATCTTTAGAGACTTGAAGCCAGGAGCACTTTTTTTGTTAGCAGAAATATAAGTTCTAGATGGTGTCCGTTTCCAATACAGACCCATCTCTTCTGCTTTAAAAAGTCAGAGAGGGTCCTAACTGCCTTCATCAATCACTTTCTTAAGTGTCTCAGGAAATGCTTCAGCTACCTCCATGTCGGCACTAGCTGCCTTCCCCTGCACTCACACATTTTTAAACCCATACGTTTTCTGGAAACAGTGAAACCATCCTCAGCTTGCAATGAACATCCTCAGCTTGCAATGAACAGTCTCCTTTGTCATCATTTTTATGTTCTCATCCAAGTTGATGGCCTTCTCCTGAATTAGGCCTAGGCTGATCAGGGTATTGTTTTTATGCAGATTTTCCAGCCTTATAATCAGCATAGGTTCCATATTTTTCCATTTTAGTACTTCTTTGCCATGTAATCTTTACAGCGGCATGCTTTGCTATAATCACATGTCCTCAGCCTTCTTAATAATAGTACGCATGGTTGTTGGTGGCAGGCCAAGAGGGCGAGCAATATTAACAGAATGTTCACTTTTTTACTGTGCCTTATAATCCACATTGTAAGTGCAAGAATTTTGTCTGTCTTGGGTCAGCTGCAAAACTTGATCTTTGCAGTGTAGCAAAGTTCAGTCTAAAATTTCTTCAGCTTTCTAGTGGGCCTATCACAGTAGTGTCTGAACACCTGATACCAGATGCTGGGTTTCTTTTGAGCTTTTCCTGGCACCTAATGAAACAGTACATGGAGCAAACTCTTCCCTTAAATACTCTGTCTCTAGTTATTTGGCATCACTCCCACACACTGCATTTTAAGGGAGAAAGAGCATATTCATTTCTCCAGTGTGGATGCTCCTTCCTCGCTCTTGTGTTCTGGCTGTGATCTCTTCCCCAGGATAACTATTGCTAAAACACCTTCTTTTAGTTTTACAGGTCATAATTTTAGTTTGTCAGATCATTTGGGTCCTATTTTCTACTTCTTTCTTTACAAAGTAAAGACTAATGTAATGTTGTAGGCACTATGATACTACAGTGATGAGTACAGTCCACATTCCTAGGAAGATAGTTTAGAATGATATGAGAAATGTAAAGGTATCATAAAAAGCAAAACAGGAAAAAAAAAACACTTGTCTAGTTTCAAACCTGTGCCCTGTTACAAGCAAACTTGGGGCAGTTAATGTTGTTTTTCACTGAACTTCAATTTTCATGTCATTTTCATGCAAAACCTGCAGGAACTTTTTACCTGAGTTCTGAGCTTCAGCCAATCCTGAAATGGCTTGTGGGGGAGAGGGAGTCATGAATACAGCTGAACCCCTCAAGAACTGGAACCAAAGAAAAGTTTTGTGCTCTGAACCAAAGCTACAGAGTTTCCCATAATTCTAGTTACTACAGCAGTTGGAGTCAAAAACAGAAGGCATTAGAGACATTTGAATCATATAGGCACTGCAACTGTACATTGGGAGTGGGAAAAGTGGTTGGCAAGCTTCACTAGGACACAGTAAACTCCTCTCCAGGTCTGCTCTTTTGTTACAAAAACTCCTGGAAGGCCAAATTTTGCTTACTTGGGTCAAACACAGTAAAGTCAAGACAGAAGGACCTCTGGGAGTAGACGTTGACTCTTGGACCTTTTAATATGATCAGCTACCTGTAACGGTGTGGCAGAGGAAGAAGGAATTGTCCTGTGACAAAGGAGTGTTTCAGATATGCACCTGCACAGATAATCGTCTTTTTTTCTTTCATAATGTGTAACACACTAGTAAAATTGCTTTCAATAATTTTCTGAATTATTCTTTACAGCACTTCAAATTGAGAAGAAGGTGTGGAGGTCTGAACATCAGGCCTTTCAGCGATCTAATACTGGTTCTGTCCCTTAGCGGCTCTGGGTCAATCATCTAGGTTGTGTCTACACTAGCAAGTTCTTTCAAATGACTTTTTGAAAGGAGGGGGCTCTCTCAAAAGATCCCACAGAACGTCTACACACAGAAAGTGTTCTTTCAAAAGTAAATTGAAAGAATGCGGCACTTCTTTAGAAAGAGCTCTTCCACTGCCGGTTCAGGAAGAACACCTTCTTTCGAAAGAAAACACATAGATGATCTGCAGGGCCCTTCTTTCGAAAGACCAGGCCTCCTGGGGCCTGATTTTTCAATCCCTGGCCTGTTCTTTCGAAAGATCTGGGGCTGTGTGGATACTCTCTTTCAAAAGAGCAGATCACTCTTTTGATCTGTTTTTTTGTGTTTGAACGCATTCTTTCAAAAAAAGTTATTTTGGAAGAGATCTTCCGGAAGGCCTTCTTTTGCGAGGTCTCTGTAGTGTCGATGTAGCCTTAATGTTTAGTACTGTTTCACTGTCAGTACTTTAGGGATAATAATATTTGTGCATAGGAGTATTGTAAGTAGAGATGAATCTGAGTCACATTTTTCCAGAGTGAAGAGTTTACTCAGATCGTACTAACTGGAAAGTGGCAATTTCAGTTGAAGATTAAGGACCCAGTTCAAAAGACTCACACTGACTTTAATGGATTGGGGACCGAAAAGCACAAGGTATCTGCTCAGTGTTTCTTGTTGGTGCAGATTTGCAGACTTTTTAGTCCCTAGTCCTCTACTGCTCCCTCTCCCACCACCTCACCCTCCAGAAGCCGAGCACAGATTATGAAGGAATTAATTTTGCTCATTCTTGACAGTTCTGGCTTAGTGTACACACTTTATTTATAAGCGTTCTGAGATTCCTAATTATAAACATTTTAAGTGCTGTAAAAGCTGTTGTGGATTTCTTCTGTCTCCTCCTCTCCTGGGGCTTGATCAGTCAATACAGCACTTCCATTGCCTTCATTGGGACTTGGATTGGGAACTTTGATCTTTTCTGAATCACAAAAAGCAAAAAGTGCATAAAATATGTAGTATAAATGCAAGTCTGGAGACTCTTCTGGTGCCTTTCTCTCTGTTTTAGGGCCTGATCCATATCGCATTGAATTCCAGACTCCCAGAGACCTCATTGTGACTTGGACTCAGTTGTTTGTCTCGAGTTTTGCAGAGCATGTTGAGTCAAACCTTCCCAAACAATCAGTTGCAGGTCTACTTTTTCTTTCAAAGAAAAACTTCCCATGGCAGGATTCAATTTTTCAATTCAATGTGAACAAAACTTGCTCTCATAGACCACACGACAATAATTTCATGGTATGAGAGGAGTGGCACACAGTGAAAGCTACGCTGCTCACAAAAAAATGGCAGCTACCTTGTGTACAACTATTGTGTCCCTATCTTTTTGCCTTCAGTATTAAAAACCTTCGAGATGAGGCTTACAAGGTTTACGGTAGAGCAGAATATATACATACAAGAAGCAAATTAAAATTCCATAAATATATTTGCTGGCTAAAATTCACACATTCTGTGTTCCTAGTGTATCTAATTAGAACTATGAAGAAAATAGCCCTGGAAAGGATAGGCATTTTGTTGAAATAATTTTTTAAAACTGAGCTAAATAATGGCCATTTTATACTGCACATAGTATAATTGTTCTCCTTGTATTGGGAAATAGTTATAAATTATCTAGTATTCCATTTGGTTTTGTTGCCATGCAGAGTTCCAAACAATTGTGAATGTAGTTACTGGGCAAGTAAATTCACTGTTTTCTGACAGCTATACCGTTATTGCAGCTACTAACTAACCTTCTGCATAAAAAAATGAAATCCCTGTGAAAGAATGAGCATTTATCTAAGTGCTGACATTGAAACATTCTGAATAACTCTTTGAATCATTTGTACTATTATGGTTAGAAAATGTAATTATTGTAATCAGCCTTGAGTCTGAGGCCTTGTTGTTTTAAAAAAAAAAGAAAAAAAAAAAAAAGAAAAGAAAAAAACCCACAGATCTGAACAACGAAAATGAACCTTGATAATGGAACAGCCTTGAATTCCACTTCATTTATCACACTAATGGATGTCAAGATGACCTCAATCAAACATTTTGTTTTCCAGTTTCCAGCAATGGAAAAGGCTTGCTTTTTCTCCTGAAAAAAAAAAAAAGTGATTTAAATTTTTTCTTTATAAAATGATCCTAGTAATTACATTAGAGTAGAAGGTCAAAGTCAATATGATATACTAGAAACCATCCCTTTGAGTCTAGCAAAGGATCTTTACTGACACAGTTTTACAAATCTCAATAATCCCAGTGACATGCTTGGGTTTCCCCCTCCCTTTTCCAATTTTTTTATATTTTTAAATGCAAAAATCCTATTTCTTAGTATTTCTTATTTTCTTATTAGTTCAATTACCCAGTTGTTTTTCTCCTAGTATTTTAAATAAGGTAATTGGCTATCAGACATGTATGGGTTTCCCAGACCATAGTCATAAAAGAAAATCACCAAAATCAGAAACCAGCTATAGCCTCCATGATACAAATGCCATACTAAGCTGGCTTGCATCACTTGGGCCTGCCGAGAGAACATTGCAGATAACACATTGTGCCTGATTTCAGTGGGGTTTCATGTGAATAATATGCTCTGTCCATACAGTTCTCTTTACAGGACCAAGGCCTAAGTTAGAGATTGGCCTAAACCAAAAGTTCAAAGCCAGACAACCCAAAGTTGGAAGATTTAGTAGTATATAGATCTTAATTTTGCAGCTGTTCTCTCCCCCTTTCCCACTTCCCCTGGCCTGTAAGGGACAACACTAAGTCCCAGAATGACAACCTTTCAGAGTTCAAGGATGGGGAAGACTGACATTTGGATCCAAAAATTTAAGTGAGGGTAGTTTGGGCCTGCCTCCAGTGGCTCTTATCCTGTGCTGTATTTCAGAAATCTGTGGTGCTGAAACCTACCTGATAAATTCTACAAGGCACACATTTGTTAGTGTCCGATATTATAGATTTATGGAAATGCGTAACTTTATGCACTGTGAGTAGCCTTACTGATTTCAGTAAGACTACTCAAGTGTGTAAAATTAGTATGAGTATGGGTCCACAGAACTGCCACCCTAAACTGCAAAGCATGTGTCTATGCATGCTTATGCAGTGGTGCTTTCCTTCCCCACAGAAACCTTTCAACCTGTTGCAATCAGATTGCCAGCTCTCCTGGCCTGGATGGACCAGGCTCTGTCATTGCAAATAGAATCACAGAACACTAAAACTGGAAGGGACCTCAAGAGGTCATCGAGTCCAGTTCCCTGCCCTCTTGGCAGGACCAACACCATCGAGATTGTAGTTTCCCAAACTGGGGTCGTGCCCCCCCCGAGGGAGCATGAAGAAATTCCGGAGGGGGTGGGGCATGAGGCACCCTGCTTTATGCCCCCTACTCCAAGAAAGAGACAGCCTTTGCTTCCAGCTCTGAGCCCTGCCATTTTACGTGGGCAACCTGGTGCAGCTGCTATAAAAAGCAGGCGGCTGGCAAAGGCCCATGTGGAGATAGCTGCCTCCTGCAAAGGAGTGTAGGTTGAGGGGGAAGGGAGGAGAAGGAGAGTGGGGATAGATGGGGGCTGGGGGAGCCTGGCTTGGGGAGAGGAGGGAGATGGGATAAGAGTGGCGGGGGGGCTGCTGGTTCCTGGCTTTGGGGGAGGGAGCGGACTCTGGTGGGTGGCTTGTGGGGCTCAGGGGGCTGGTCCCAGCTTGAGGTGGTGGGCAGGCGGCTAGCCTGCTGTTTGGGTTGGCAGCTCAGGCAGCTGGTGGGTAGGTAGCTGGCACCGGCTGCTGAAGTGAGGAGGCAGATGGCCCCAGCATCTGGTGGGCAGGTGGGCTGCTCTGGCAATGCAAGGATCAGGTGGGGGGGGGCTGGTGTGGGCAGCTGTGGTGGCTGGCTTGCTGGGGCTGCACAAGGTATCTGCAAGGTGAGGGCTGTGCCATTCACCTGGCCAGTCCATAGTCGGCTTCCGGGCTGGGATGGGGCTGGCACAGTAACCGGCACTCCAGCCAGGGCTGCAGCTGGTCTCTGCAGGGCCTGGGCCACACCTGCAGCTCTGGGGCTATGCCAGCAGCCCATTCGGGGTGAAGCTGATGCCTGTGGGGCCCAGGCTATGTCCAGCATGGGGCTGGAACCAGCCATCACAGCCTGCACTGGTGTCAGCCCAACAGGGGTCAAGGTCCAGCCGGAGGTAAGAGGGCCCTGGGTCTCAGGGGGGACACTAAGGCTTTGGCAGTTGGCGCGCGGCTCGGGGCGGGGAGGCACAGCTGCATTAAGTCTGCTGTCCACTATTTTCCAGACAACTTTTCTGGCAACCCCATTCATAAATTAGTATGCAATCCATTCAATGTTGATATGGATACATTGCCAGAAGTATTGCAAGAACAAGCACTCAAAATAAAATATGATTCAAGTGCAAAAGAATTTCAAAAATTCAAGCTTGGAGGAATTTTGGATAAAATATTTCTCAATGTACTTGAAAGTTGGGGAAGAATTGCCACATATTATTCTTTCATTTTTGTAAATATGCCCCTGTGAAAAAAGCTTTTCAAGTTTACTCACATTAAATACGAAACAAATTGACTGGATGTCAAAAACGATTTGCATTGTGCATTTCATCTTTCAAACCTAGGATTTCCCAACTTGTGAAGAAAATGCAGCATCATCCTTCACATTAAATTAATTTTGTTTCTGCTATTAAATTACATTTTTGCACCAAGAAAAACTATTTGTGCTTATTTTTAATTTTAAATAACATTTTTATATTAAGCTTTTTGTGTTTATTTTAAATTATGAATTGAATTTTTGGCAAAAGGGGGGATTTGATGATGGTAAAGAAGAGGTGGGGGGTGTGAAGGTCTCTCAAAAAGGGGATATGATGCTAAGAAGTTTGGGAACCACTGATCTGGATCATCCCCAATAGGTGTTTATCTAACCTGCTCTTAAATATCTCCAGCGATGGAGATTCCACAACCTCCCTAGGTAACTTATTCCAGTGTTTAACTACCCTGACAGTTAGGAAGTTTTTCCTAATGTCTAATCTAAACCTCCCTTGCTTCAGTTTAAGCCCATTACTCCTTGTCCTATCCTCAGAGGCCAAGGAGAACAATTTTTCTCCCTCCTCTTTGCAGCCTCTTTGAGGTACTTGAAAACTGCTTTCATGTCCCCTCTAAATCGTCTCTTTTCTTAACTAAACAGTCTTCTCTCATAGCTCATGTTCTCTAGACATTTAATCATTCTTGTTGCTCTTCCCTGGACCTTTTCCAGTTTCTCCATATTTTTCTTGAACTTTGGTGCCCAGAACTGAGACAATACTCCAGTTGAGGCCTAATGAGCACTGAGTAAAGCAAAAGAATGACTTCTTGTGTCTTGCTCACAGCACTCATGTTAATACATCCCAGAATTGTGTTAGCTTTTTTGGCAATAGCATCACACAGTTGACTCATATTTAGCTTGTCGTCCACTATGACCCCTAGATCCCTTTCTGCAGCACTCCTTACTAGACAGTCACTTCCCATTCTATATGTATGAAGCTGTCTGTTTCTTCCTAAGTGGAGTACTTTGCTTTTGTCCTTATGAAACTTCATCCTGTTTACCTGAGACCATTTCTCCAGTTTGACCAGTTCATTCTGAACTATGAACCTATCCTTCAAAGCAGCTGCAACGCCTCCCAGCTTGGTATCATCTGCAAACTTAATAAGCGTACTCTCTACGCCAATATCTAAATTGTTGGTGAAGATATTGAATAGCACTGGTCCCAAAACAGATCCCTGCAGAACCCCACTTGTTATGCCCTTCCAGCGTGACTGTGAACCATTAATAACTACTCTCTGAGAACAGTTATCCAGCCAGTTACGAACCCACATTATAGTGGCTCCTCTCCATTGTATTTGTTTAGTTTATTGATAAGAAGATCATGCAAGACCATGTCAAATGCCTTACTAAAGTTGAGGTATACCACATCCACCTCCTCTCCCTTATCCACAAGACTTGTTATCCTGTCAAAAAAAGCTATCAGATTGGTTTGCCATGATTTGTTCTTTACAACTCTATGCTGGCTGTTATCTATCACCTTATTTTCATCCAGATGAATTCCTTAATTATTTGCTCCATTATCTTTCCCAGCACAGAAGTTAAACTGATTGGGCTGTAGTTTCCTGGGTTGTTCTTTTTCCCCTTTTTATAGATGGGCAGTATGTTTGCCCTTTTCCAGTCTTCTGGAATCTCTCCTGACTTCCAGGACTTTTCAAAGATGATAGCTAATGGCTCAGAAACGTCCTCTATCAGCTTCTTGAGTATTCTAGGATGCATTTCATCAGGCCCTGGTGACTTGAAGATAACTAATATTGCTGAGTAATTTTTAACTTGTTCTTTATGTATTTTATCCTCCAAACTTATGCCTTTCCCACTAGCATGCATTATGTTAGGCATTTCTTCATCAGCCTTCTTGGTGAAGACCGAAACAAAAAAGTCATTAAGTACCTTTGCCATTTCCAAGTTTCCTGATATTGTTTCTCCCTCCTCACTGAGTAGTGGGCCTACCCTTTCCTTGGTCTTTTGCTTGCTTCTAATATATGTATAGAATGACTTCTTGTTACTCTTTATGTCTCTAGCTAATTAGAGCTCGTTCTGTGCTGTGGCTTTCTCATCTTGCTCCTGCATACACGCATTGTTTGCTTATATACATCTTCTGTAATTTCTCCTACTTTCCACTTTTTGTATGACTCCTTTTGGATTTTGAGATTATGCAAGATCTCCTGGCTAAGCCAAGATGGTCTTTTAACCATACTTTCTAGCTTTCCTATGCAGTGGTATAATTTGCTTTTGGGCCCTTAATAATGTCCCTTTGAAAAACTGCCACCTCTGCTCTGTTGTTTTTCTCTCTCAATCGTGCTTCCCATGGGACCTTACCTACCAGCTCTCTGAGTTTACCAAAATTTGCTTTCCTGAAATCCACTGTCTCTAGTTTGCTGTTCTCCCTTTCACTATTGCTTGGAATCATGGAATGATGTCACAGTCACTTTCTCCCAAGCTATCTTCCACTTTCAAATTCTCAGTGAGTTCCTCCCTATTTGTTAAAGTCAAATCTAGAACTGCTTCCCCTGCCTATGTATCTATGTAAATTGCCTAAGTTAGTGAAACTTCAACCTGACTGGTGCCTCTGAGAGCTATCACAATATAACTAATAATGAGAATTAATAAAAATATCATAAGTCTTGAGATCTTTCATATTTTCCAGGTAAGATTTATTCCTGGGCCTGCTCAGTTATGTAAAGGATAAGGAGAGTGGCATACGCAATCTTCTGTTCCAACAGAGGGGCCTGGCTCAGTCTAAATCACACCTGGCCTTGAGTGCGACCATACTGTTAGCAAAACAAAAAGCAGTCAAGTAGCACTTTAAAGACTCGCAAAATAGTTGATTAGGTGAGCTTTCGTGGGACAGACCCACTTCTTCAGACCATAGCCAGACCAGAACAGACTCAATATTTAAGGCACAGAGAACCAAAAACAGTAAGCAAGGAGGACAAATCAGAAAAAGATAATCAAGGTGAGCAAATCAGAGAGTGGTTACAGTGTTACATACTGTTAGCATCTTTGTTTGGGCCAGGATGGGAGCCACCTTCCTCTCACAGCAAATGGTAGGTATAAGCCATGTGCAGGGGATGAATTACACTCTGGCCTGGACTCTCCAATTCTTGGAGGACTTCCAGCTGCATCAGCTAGAGACCCTCTGAGGATATGTGTTGGTGTAGACAAGAGCTCTTTGACAACTGACTTAGGCTTCAGAGATGTGAGCATCAACCTTTCCAATACCTTGGTCAGGTAGGTATATCTGAGAGTAGTGACAGAAAGAAATAAACACATGGAGACAGAGAAGTTTTCAAAGGTGGCTCCTGATTGAAGTGCATCCATTTTTCAAGGGTCTCAAGTTGAGCATCCAAAGGCGGAGGCATCCAAAATCAGTTGCTGCTTTGACTATTGTGTCTTGCATGATTTGTGCAAAGCCAAAGAGGATGGGGGTGGTACAGCATATGAATGAATAGAATCCAGTCCCCTTTTCTTCTCCACCTTCTGTCCAGGTGTCCATCAGCTGTACTTATCAGAATACTATCTGAGCACCTCTAACCTCTCCTCCTCACTCTTGCAGAGAAATAAGAAACATAGTCAAACAACGTATGGGTATCTTGTGCTTTATCATCAGCTCCAATCTATTCTTTGATTCCGAGGCATGATTACATTTTCACCAGAACATGCTAGTTACCCCATATGAAATCCTGAAAATGGTTAATGTAATATTAATTCACAGGGAAATAGGCCAGGAAAGAGAAGAAACAAAAACTAATTTAGGCCATCAAAACAAAAAGCAGTCAAGTAGCACTTTAAAGACTAGCAAAATGGTTTATTAGGTGAGCTTTCGTGGGACAGATCCACTTCTTCAGACCATAGCCAGACCAGAACAGACTCAATATTTAAGGCACAGGCCAGGGCAGAGTTACCCATCTGGCTCAAGTGGGTACAGAATTTATGTCCTAAGGTGCAAAGAAATCGCTCCTCAGTTTTTTGGTTGCCATCATACAACATGGGAGGTAAGCATGAATTGTTGAAGGCATCACTGGAACTTGCAAATGGAAATGTTCCCATTTTCATAAAAAAATTCCTTGCTGCATTTAATAAAGTGTATTCCTCCTGCACTTGACAAAAGTTAAGCCCATATTTTGGGCAGAAGAAGCCACACTCGCTTGCCAGATTGGGTGGGCTCCAAGTGCTGGCACACTGTAAAAGGGAGCAGTCCATGTGGTTTGGGGATGATTGCTGGAGAGAAAGGATCCATGATACTGGTTCCAGCCCAGGAGCAGCTGAAGCCCAGATAATGGGATCTGGAAAGACTGAGACCCCGGCCAACTCAGAGGCAAACACACTTCCTGCTTCAGGGCCCTGGGCTGGAAGCAGAGCCTGGGGTGGGCAAGCTAGGCGGTTGTCCAGAGCCAACAATTTCCAGGTGCTGCCAGAATGGACCACCCATATGGGGTTGGAGCCAGTGGGTGCTTGCCGTGTGGGGACATGGTAGGGGCAAGGCTGCAGCTGAGTGGCCTGGTGGCTGGGCAAGCTGCAGGTGGCTGGGGTGCAGCAGGGCCTGGTGGGAGGGTACGGCAGCCGGGAGGGGGGTGGTGCACCTGCCACTCTCCCCACTATATTAATAGTTCTGTACAAAGTTCTGCTAAGAGAAAATAACTTTGGAGGGCTTCCTTACAGGGCAGATCTATAGGTAAATGGTTTCAGCACACTGCTGTTTTGTAGCAGTGTGCATCTGTGTTCCCTGTCCCTGAGGGCCAGCCCCACTGCTGGCTTCTCCACACCCAGGTCCTGGCCATCCTGCCAGCCTCATGCACTGTGTCAGCCCCACAGGAGCCTACCACCCTGAGCTCTGCCACACCTCCTGGAGTCCTGCTGGCCCTGACACGAGATCTGCAACCTACAGGCCCCAGGGTCCCTCCACTGGCTGCAGCTACCCCCAGCTGTGGCCCCAGTCTGGGGCAGCGAGGTTTGCCAACTCTCTCAGACTGGCATGTGCAGGTGTGCACCACCAATAGAAACACATGCTGCCAGCTGTGGGCACTCTGCTAATGGCCAGGGCAGTGTTTGACTCTCTTTTGGGTGGCCACCTAAGCACACCGCTTACAGGGAACACTACTGCCAATGCCTTCCTGAGACAGGGAGCGTCCAATTTTCAACTGGGAGCACCAATTGAAAGTGCAAATTCCATGGCTGGATGGACAGATCAGCATCTAGGAACATTAGTAATTCTTTCAGTGGAACCTGAACGTTCTGGCTAATCACGGGCATTTGGCAACTGGGGCTTGTGTTTTCTATTCCCCACTGCAAATTTATTTTTAACACCTTTCATATTCTTCAATGGGGTTATATCACTCTTCCCTATAAACGTCCACTGAACTTTATGTCCTCCGTAATCTAGCTGGTGATTTTTGGTAGATGGTTTATTTAAGTCACACAAACTGGCTGTTTAGAAATACATTTTAATTCACTAAAAGGTAACTGAAAGGATTGTAGCAATGTTTATTTCATGCATGGCTTTTTGCATATGACCCACATCCCATGGGTGACCATTCGCTCAGTTAAATGTGATGGTCCCAAGCCTTGGTAAGAGAAAATGAATAGAAATCCTCAGAAATAGTTCCAAAGGTGGTGTGGCAGCATAACTATCCTTATCAACATGTAAGGGGTGAGAGAAATGTTGGGGCCTTTAGAGTGAACCAGTGGAAATTGAGTGCATGTTGAGACTAGGGGCTCATCTTCACTACACAGTGGACTGATGCTGCAGTGATCTATCCACCAGTGGTTGATCTATCATGGATGCTTAGATGTGATAAATTGACCTTTGAGCACTCTCCTGTTGACTCTGGTACTCCAATAGACAAGAAAAGGAGGCGGAGTCAACAGGAGAGCAGCCTCTGCTGGCCTTGCCTTACCACATGGAAGACACCACAGTATGTTTGTCAAGCTCAGCTAGCTCAAGTGCATATCTTAGATCAGCAGAGCTGAGGGGGACAGGTACAGTAGACTATGTCTATGACTATTATAGTGGTGCAGCTCTGGGGTTCTAGCCATGCTGCTGTAGCACCACAGTTTCACTACTTCCAGCATCAATGTAAGGATGTTCATTCATCTCTCCTAGTAGTGGTCACTAGCTCAATGGAAGAATTCTTCTGCCTACTTTGGCATAGCTACACTGAGGATTAGATCAGCTAGATTAATTAGAGCACTGAGGGGAGTGAATTTCTCATACTGCTGAGTGATGCAGCTAGGTGGCTCCCAATTTAAAGAGTGGAACGGGGCTGAACGAGGCGGGGCGGGTGAGGTGAGTCATCCTGAGCATCCTGTTTCTGAGCAGACAAAGACCAATGGACCAAAGTAGAGGGAGGCTTTCAGTAAGAAGGCAGGAAGTAGCCAAATGTTGGAAAAGGAAAATGAACAAATGGTAGGTGTGAAGAAAAGGAGAATTGTATATAAAATATTAACACGGATGTATAAAGAAAGAAGGGAAACAGATTTCTGTTCCTTTCCTGGGAATAACGAATGCACTCAGTAGTAACCCCAGGCTAAAAAATAGACGAGTGACTCATCAAAGGAGAAGAAAAAGATCGTAGACATTTTCAAGTTAAGCTTTTTAAAAATAAATAAATCTGTAGAGTGCATCATAAATCAGCCATCTCCTTCCCCCTCCATCCCCGCTACCCCCAAACATTAACTGAATGGATTGGAAACATTTGTTAAAAATATATATATGTAAGTGCTTTTCTTTCCCTTTTTTTGCCAAATCATGCAGAAGATGCTGGCAGCTGCAAAGATTCAATTATACACAATGCAAAAAATAATTTAAAAAAAATAATGGCACTTGAAAAAAATTGCCTCTCCAGAAATTGCGTGGAACAATAAATCTGTTAATTAGCTAATTAATATTCAATTGGGGTCAGTGGGCTTAATAGAACCTTTTCCTGAGACCCAAGAAATTTTCAAATCACAATGTTAAGTCTGCCCATTTTCATTATCATCTAAGTGCAGGCAGTCCTTATCTAGCTGCCAGATGTCTTAGAACAATGCAGTGCCATTATCATCCCATTGCAGTGGGTGAGAATACCACATTTGTATGTTGCAGGCTGTGAAGTAAAAATGCTTGAGCATTTAGCGTAATTGATATATGGTTTCTGCTGTATTGTTTAGGGCTGTTTGTTTGCTCTACTGGTATTTAAGGCAGTGGAGCATCAGAAGATTGATTTTCATTGGCTGCCATTTTTTTTTACCAACTCAATGACAACTTGTCAATGCAAGACCCTGACCAATAGAATCTATTAAACAGTCATGACAGGATGAGGTTTATTTGCTAGTCTACTTGGAATTTGGTGGCCACATATGTGTATATATGGAGATGCTGGGGCCAATAAACCTCTAATATATTTGTAGGATTTTGTCTGGCAGATGATCTAGGGTAACAGGGCTTCCACTATTCTCATGTTAAATGGCAGTTGCTTTCAAAGGGCAAAACACAACGTCAGTCTTCTATGGCCTTGTTAATTATCCAAGTGATTACAGCCCTCCACAGTGAGGCCAATTATCCCCTTCCTCCCTGACAATCAAAGTAGGGATGTTTGGACCATTACTGCAACTTTTGGAGTTCACTGCAGTGAACACAGTTGTTTATGGCATTCCACAAAATTTTATAAAATGGCTGTGATCAGAATTAGATTTTTTGTTTAGTTCATAGTAAATCTTTCAGTTTAGTTTAGAAAGGCCATTTAGGCCCAAGCAGTTTGACACATACTCTTTAAATCACTGTCACAGTCCCTTGACATGTAATATACTCTTTTGATGATTAGATTGTAAATGAAAAATACAGTCAGCATTAACTCTACAGAAAATGAACATGATCTACAGTACCATACCTTCCTGCCTATGTAGCTCTTTACCAGGCCTAATTTTAGCTCAATATTATCAGCATCATGACACCAAACAATCTGAAATTTGCTTAGAATACTTAGCAATTTCCTACTCTAGTTGTTTATGTTTTCCCCCAAAATTACGTTTCTTCTTGCAGGAGTAATTTCTCTTTTCTCTTTATTTTTCTTGAGACGTTTGTTGGATGAATGATCTCCGAGATCTGAAAAGAGAATGTTTCACTGAAAGTTAAGTCACAGAATTTTTGTTTTCCTCCTGTGAAAGTTCTTTGGTGCCAGTGGCCGGGAGAGAAGATTATTTTAAAAGGAAATTGTGAGAATTCTACAGATATTTCATAAATAACATGCTTTGTACTTGTTAGCTTTCTGTATAGTTAACTTTAAATTAGAAATACTTAATTATTGATAAACAAAAAAGCAATCAAGTAGCACTTTAAAGACTAACAAAATAATTTATTAGGTGAGCTTTCGTGGGACAGACCCGCTTCTTCAGACAGGTCTGAAGAAGTGGGTCTGTCCCACAAAAGCTCACCTAATAAATTATTTTGTTAGTCTTTAAAGTGCTATTTGATTGCTTTTTTGTTTTGATAGTATATAAACTAGCATGGCTCCCTCTCTGTTACTATTAAATATTGATAGTTTTGTTTGAAACTCTGCTAAGGGAGAATAACTTCGGAGGGCTTCCTTACAGGGCTGATGTATAGGTAAAATGACTTCAGTGCATTGGTGTTTTGTAGTGTCTGCCTTTCAGCATGACTTGTGCAAAAAAAGGCTTTCTTCTGAAATTATTACCATTGCATAGGTGCTTCCTGGAAAATGAGAAATATGAAAGAGACTAAAATGGGGATTATGTGACACACTGTGAGCATTCTGGAAACTGAGATTCAGCTATTTACGTTTATTCTCTTTGTTCTTTCATGCAGGAAGCAGAGGTTTATTATTTGTTTATTTATTTTTAGCCTGATTTAGCAGGACTCAGAATTTTTTTAAACAATCCTTTTTCAAGTTTCTTGTGAGTCACCCAACTGTTATATTTAATTCCTGCATCGCCTATGTGCAGTTGTTCAGATTAGATCATAGTTGCTACATCTCTGCTATAAAGAAAAGTATCTGAAGCCTCATGAGAAAATGAAAGCTACTATTTCATATATTCACAAATGAAAAGAGATTTCAAGTACTGAGAGACACCGAAAGAAATTCTGCAGTTTGAAGATACTTCAACTTAACTACTAATTGCAGAGGACCAGTGGGCGTAATTTTGGCACTATATTAGCTTTGCCACTCCATGAATAATTTGCATACAAAATGCTTTATTTTGGCAATCTATTAAAGAGCTATACAGTATTTGTGGCTTATCGCATTCACACAGGAAGCAGGATCCTTGGCCATCTCGTTAAATTCTGTTGATGCATAACAATTTAAAGCATGGCACAAGCTGGTATGACATTTAAAGATGCCTTCACTTAATTATATTACACAAATATTGGGTTGTTTATCCTTGGGAATAAAGTCTTTTTGAAGTCAGAGTTGGCATGTGTATAAAGGAGTAAATTTTAACTGATCCCTCAAGTGGGCCTCCGAGCTGCAATTTGGGGTTCTTGCATTTTAAAAATTATTTGTGATAAGAAGCATTACATTTTTGAATAGTCACAGGAGTTTGGTTTATTCTTCATCTCCCCCCTCCGATTTTTTCTGTGGTGGAAAATGCTCTATTTAACAATAAATCATGTCATGAAACCCTAAGAGATATGGGGGAAGGGAAGGAGAGGGCTGAGCAAAGAGATGGTACAAAATAAATACCATTTTCAATAGCATTTATGGCTTCAAAAACGTTAACTTTTGTCTTTAAAAGGATGTGAAATAGTAATTTAAAGTTACTGCTAGCTTATCTGTGCAGACAGAAAAAGAACAGAGTAAAAATAGGCATTTGTTTTCAGTAGGATAATTAACATGAAGGAAAAACTGGAGTTTGGGTTTCTCTGTAGATAATAAATCGAAAGGCTGATAAGCTGAAATAAACATTGTTTGCTTCCAGTGGAGCTGCTTAGATATTCTCCAGTAGTAAAGACACTATTTCATGTTATAACCAGAAAGATGAAGGCAGTTGGACGACAGATAAGAGAGGAGAGAAGGCCATCCCAGCAAAAGTCATACTCAACTTGCAACGATTGCTGGTGAAAAAATGAAGTCATCAGTCTTTCAGTATACTGATGAGAGCATGGTCATTCTGGTCAGTAGATGTTAACAGAGAAGGGCTTTAAATTGTGACTCTGTGGACAGTAACAGAAGGGATCAGAGTTTTATTTACCTGCTAAAACACTGTGGTGGATTGGAATGCACCTTCCTTGTCATTTTCTGTCGTCCTCGTACTTGGACAAAGGACTAATTCTGCACAGCTGTACCATCTGAATAGTCCCATTGACGTCTGTGAAAAGACTTGCATAAGTAAGGCTCAGTATGACGACTGGGCTCCCATTACTTCCTATGTACGTTTATTTTGTGTAACTGATTAGCTAAACTAATGATGTTGCTAGTGGAGTCTCCTGACTGTACTCAGTGAGAGAATGGGAAGCTAGAGAAAAGTGGCTTTGAGTAGCCAGCCAAGGCACAATCATTCTCCAGATCATGGGTACAGGCATATACAGTAAACTCTGTTTTCAGCGGTATTCAGTGCACCAGAATGTGCAAACAAACAGCACCATGCACACTCCCGGTACCTAGGCCGCCTCCTCCAGGGGGCTGTGCTGCTCGTAACCGCCTCCGTCTCCCACTCCTCACCTGTCCATTGGTCACATGGGGAGCAGAGGACCCACTCTGAATCATACTGCTGCCCGGGAAATGGGGCATGCGTGGCAGCCCCTGGCATTGGGACACTCCTGAGCCAACAGCCTGGGATAAGGCAGCTCTGCTGAGGGAAGGGGCTGCGTTATCTGGGTAGGGTGGGCTGCTCCAGCTGCTGTGGGCCCCCAGAGGCTCCCAGAAACCCCTGTGAGTGCCCCCGAACACATGGCTGCCATGGAGCTGAAGCCAGAGGTGGTGATCCAGCTGCTGGAGAGCAAAGCACTGACCTCAGAGGAGGGCAAGAGCCCTACCGTACAGTGCGATGGGAGTAGAAGCAGCATGATAAGGCTCCACTGTGGGCTGCCTGGGAGAAGGATGTGCCGGTGAAGAAGGGCAGCCCAGTGGTACTGTTGGCACTGGGAGGAGCTGCTGCACTGGCCGAGTCATGAACGGGAAGAACTGCCAGCTCACCATGAGGCGGCGAAAGAGGGGGCTGAGCATGGAGACCACTGCGTTGCAGCAGAGCAAGAACCCCCCCGAAGACAGGCACACAGCCACATCAGGGACTTGGGGGAAAAAGACCTCTCCACCATTCGGACATCCGGCAACCTCCTGGTCCTCGGGATGTCAGATATGAAAGAGTTTGCTGTATTATACCCATCTGTAATGGCCTTAAGAAAGGTAGGAATGTCTCAGCCATGCTCTTTTCCCCTGGACATGCCCCTTACAGCAGGGACAGCCAGAGTGCATTGAAGTCGTGCAAAGAAGCTGTAGTAGGCCTGAGCATCTGTCCCTTTACCCCTTTCTCCAGGGTGCAAGACTTCAATGATAAGCTTTTATTTTTTAATCAAGACAAAGCATGGCCCCTGATTCTGCTCTTAGCTTCAACATTTTTCCTATAATGAATTAACTAATGAGCTGATGTTGAGTAAAGTTTTATACCATGGACTACGGATAAAATAATTCGTAAGTATCAAAGTAAGAGGGTCTTCCGAATCCTTATGTCCAATTCAATATTATAATTTAAATTACTGTTCTCCCAGTACACTCTGTGCTCCAATCTATAAACTGGCCTTTGTTTAGGATGGCAATGGAGAGATGCACTCACTGAGAAGCAGTGGCAATGCATGAGGAGTGCACAGGGGACCACATGCACCACTCGCTCCCTCCAATACCCTCCCTTCCACTCACCATGAGCACCGCAACACTTCTGATGAGCATGGGGGCAGTCCCACCTCTTGGCCACTGGGGTGTGGCCCAAACGCAATGCTCCTAGGCTGTGCTGCTCCAGTGGGGTCAGGGGAACTACCTTCACACCCACTGGAAGTAGTGTGTGCTTCCACGGGTGGGCAGGGGATAGAGCAGGGTCAGGGAGAAGTAGGGGCATGGGCAGATCAGGGAGGGGGACATGGGCAGAGGAGAGTGGGAGGGGAAAAGCATGGGCATGGAAGGGGTGGGGCTTGGGTGGAGCAAGGCAGGGAGGGGCAGGGCAGGGGCACTTGGCTGGTGCCCTCCTTAGACTCCCCACACCATTCACCTCTGCTGAGAAGCTACTGTGTAACTGGGACTATGGATCTGTGGACAGGACCAGATTACTGCATAGGCATCACGTATCTGTATGTTAGGCACAGTTCTTGGGGTCATGTGATCATCCCAGAATCTTGGTTTTCTTCTTTTTTAAAGTCAGTATCTATAGTGTGAGTGTTGGGGGGGGGGGCGGACTTTAAAATATGATGTAAACACAACAGCAATGTCAACATATCTGCCCAACTGTGTTGACAGCCAGGAACAATAGCCCAGAGAGGTGTGAACTGTTCCCAGTATTTAATAGTCTTTTCAGGGAGCTAAGTTATTGAGCTGATGATAGTGACAGTGTAAAGCAAAAACCACAAAGCATTGTGGATAAATTTTAAATTTCCATACAAATCCATGTGCTCTGTACTTCAATATAGCTCAACTCTCTATGTTGGCAAGGCTGAAAAGTGCCTCACCTTTTTCCTTAGCTAGTTAAGACCATGTTGTCAAAGGCTGTGGGAAGGGCGCCTCAACATCACCTCTAACTTTATGAGTAACCCACTGTTCTTTATATACTCTGTGACCTCCCTCAGTGCCCAAGTCACAAAGGATGTGAGTGTGTTATAGTTCTCTATTAGCAACAACGCGAAGTTCTGTGGCACCTGATAGACTAACAGATATGTTGGAGCACAAGCTTTTGTGGGCAAGGACCCAATTCATCAGATGCATTCCTATTAGCAAGACTGGTTCTTTAACTCAGGTTGTTGAGCCTCATAGTTTGTTTTTTTTAACTCTAAAGGGACCCCGTTTAATTGTTGGTTTTGACCAAGATGGCAGCCCTCCCACTTTCACATAGTTTTGCTCAGACAAATTACTGTGTTTTCAAAATTGTACACAGAAAATAACTTAGCCACTCTCGCATTCACAGAAGGAAGAGCAGAAATATATGTCTGAATAGAGCCCCATCAGAACCTTAAGTGCCACATCCTGAAAAAAGGCACAAAGGACATGGTCCTCAAAGTTCAGCGAAACCTTAGTCTGCCATCAGGAACATAGAACAGTGGTGTGCAACCTTTTTTCAACC
Organism: Carettochelys insculpta; assembly: GCF_033958435.1. Lineage (NCBI taxonomy): Eukaryota > Metazoa > Chordata > Testudines > Carettochelyidae > Carettochelys > Carettochelys insculpta. The sequence goes on from NC_134142.1 coordinate 102,789,897, forward strand.
ACGACTCCCATATTTTATTGCACTTGCATTACAACCACTGAAATAGCGAGAAGAGCAATTTTTTCAAATTAAGTCATAAAATCAATACTTCAAGAGCCAATTCACATGAATACAAGAGAGTCCTTAATAAATAATGTCAAACCGTACTTTTTGTCACCTCTCTTTTAAGAACAACGCACACAAAACGATTCACGTCAGTTAGAAAGTTGTTACCCCCATCTCCAGGCTTTACCCACCTCAGCCCCCAAATCCTCCCCCATCCCCAAGCTTTACTCTCCATCCCCCCAACCGATCCCACCATCCCCAAGCTTTATCTTCCATCAGCCCAAACCCACCCACCATCCTCAGGTTTAACTCCTATCAGACCTAAACCCCCTCCCCCGCATCCCTAGACTTAATGCCTGTCAGAACAAACCAACTCTCCCACCCACAAACTTTACCCGCCATCAGCCCCACCCCACCCCCATCCTAGGTTTTACCTGACTGAAACGATGAGCTCCGCACTCTGCTCCTCCACAGCCACCACCTCCCCTGTGGTTCCTGACACTGCCTCCTTCTCAGCACAGTTCTGGGTGGGTAGCCTTAGCCACTCCTCAGCTCTCCTTCTGCCATGTACAGCTCACAGACAGCTCCTTGCCTTGCCAGCTTGTTCTTCCAGGGGTCCCTGCAGCCGCTGACTCCACTTGTGGCTCTGGTGGCTGCTGCCACTTAAACAAAAAATATAAATTCAGTTTTAACTGCAGGCTTTGTTTAAGTAGTGGCAGCCTCCAGAGCTGCAAGAGGAGTCAGCAGCAGCAGCAGCACTCAGAGCACAAGTGGCTCCTTAAAGAGACACATGCGGCTACAGAGCTGTGACCCCCCAGGAAGATATCCACAAGCCCCAATGTTGCAACCCAGGGGTTACACACCACTAATGTGCAAGATGGCCTCGTAGTTGAGAGAGAAATGCAATGTGTTATTCAAGTCTCTGGCATGTTCCTTGAAATTCCACTAGTAATTTAATTCCAGTACTAGTAATTCCACTAGTAATTTTAAAAGAGTCTTGAAAGGATCATTTTATGGCAAATTGTGCAGTTGTATAATTTACACCGAACATTTACCAATGTTATGCCAAACACAGGACCATAAAATTGCACAGCAATGAAAAATAACTACTTTATATAGCCCATACACTTAATAATTGGTAATAACGTGTTGCTACAATAATTGTTGTTTCCAGTTCTGCATTGTGTTTTTTCAAAAAAGCATTATTAATTAATTTGCTGGCCTCTTTTCATCATTTTCATTATCTATTATATCATATATTTCAAAGGTAGCATATATTATTTAATATCATTTTGGATGGTATAAAGCATTTTAGAATAGAACATGTAAAATTCCATCGGACACCTTGTTATTAGTCTGTTTCAGCAAAAACACGGCTGCCCCATGAGGCCGGTGCTCACTTTATATTTTTATGACAAATATTTGCACTGTCAAAATAAAACCCATATTACACGATATGATATATTATGTTCTCTTTATCATGAAAGTTGAATTTACAAATGTAGAATGAGGTAAAAATATATTCATTTGGCAATACAACAGCGCAAAACTTCAGAGCATACAAGTGCATTCAGTCCTATTTCTTGTTCAGCCAATTGCCGCCTCCTTGTTTACAAGTCATCTGAAAGTGAGAAAGGTATTTGCATGGCACTGCTGTAGTTGACATTGCAAGATATTTACATGCCTGATGCACTTAAGATTAGTGTGTCCTCTCATGCTTCAACTACTTTTCCATAGGACATGTGTCTGTGCTGATGAAGGGTTCTGCTTCATAATAAACCAAGGAAGTCCTGGGTAACGTACGTTCATTTTCATCATCTGAGTCAGATGCCACCAGCAGAAGGTTGATTTTCCTTTTTTGGTGTTTGAGGTTCTGTAATTTCTACATTGGACTGTTGCTCTTTTATGACATCTCAAAGATGCTCCATGCCCCATCCCTATCAGCTTTTGGAAAACACTTCGGATTCTTAAATCTTGGGCCAAGTACAGTAGCTATCTTTAGAAATCTCACATTCATACTTTCTTTGTGTTTTATCAAATCTGCAATGAAAAAGTTCTTAAAATGAACAACATACTGGGTCATCATTCAAGACTGCTACTGTACAAATTATGTGGCAGAATTTGGGGAGGCGTGCAATTTTGTAAGGGGGGCACAGCATGATTGGTTGCTGGGTCTCAAGCTCATCCATCTCATTAAAAATGTTGAAATCTGTTAATGTTTTTATGTATGTGTATTCACATTTATACATTGATTCCTAATGTTTTTACATTCTACATACTTATTTTCTTGTGCATGCTGCAAGGGTTTTTTTTTTCCTGACAGTTTGAATGACATTAGAGAGGTTGGGGGAGGTGGGCTGTTAATTGCATGGACAAAAAGTGGGGCCTGATGTAAAAAGTTTGCTTGCCCCTGCCTTAACACCACTAAAAATTATCTGTAGATAGCTGGGGGTGGAGCTAAGAATACTACTGTCTCCTACTGGTTTCACTCATGTACTAAGTTTCCAGGTACATTGAGTTTTCTGTAGATAATCTTGTTGCAGTAATCTGAACTACCACCTCCTCTCCTTTTACCTATGTTAGACCTACCTGTGTTATTTGGATCCTGATATTCACCAGTGTTCTAACCTCTTCTTTTTCCAGGAGAGTCCATATCTTACTTGGACACAGCAGTATTGACCTCCTTTCATAAGAAGGCTAAGTTTTCAAGGAGAAAAAATCACTAATTTTGCTCTTTCTCTAACTTTGCATTTCCTTCGTAACATTGTTTCTCATCTGCACTTATCTGGCACTACATTGGTCTAAATCTTGCTCTCTTCTGAGGTCACAATTTTTCATTGTGGGACATTATACTTGTAGCATTGTTCAAATTATTTGAAAGGTCCCAGACATAGATCCTATTTCATTTGGTTTTTTTAACAATATGGGTGATGGCATGACTGCAGGTTTCAGTGTAACTGCTAAGGAGTTGGCATATTTATTTGATCTGTGCCAAATGAGTGTTGGCTTTCTCAGAACATGGCTATGAGCGCAAAATTGGGGTTTGAATGTCCTTTTAATATGTCAGCCCAAATGCAGAGTAGGCTAAATGCAAACATTTCATGCAAAAGGTAGCATTAGTGTGGGTATCTGATTTCCTTCTTGATTACTTCCTTGTGATGGCTGTTTTATTTATCCTACTCTTAGGACACAAAACTTTGAAGTTACTTTGATATGGAACTTTGTGCTGAAATCTATATCTGTCTGTAGAGTGTGTAAAGTCATCATTTGAAAAGCCTTCCTGAGCTGCAATATATGTTATCACATATGAATGCCAAGAAGACACTGAAACATCTGTTTGACATGGAAATTCTCCACATTGACTTTTGGATTCCCTTTTACTTCTCTCAGACTTGTAAGGCAGGTATAAGAATCACTGTTTCCATCACTTTGACACTGTCCACACCAATAACATTGTGGAAAAAAAACTCAAGCAAATGAAATTTAAAATTGTTATTGTACACCTCTACTGATTCATACCTGATTAGAGATAATACCTTTTGGACCAGATCCACTTTTCTTTATTAGAGGGAGGATGTGATGATATAACTCCTGTTATGGAATTTTTCTTTTTTAAGACTTTTTACTTGACCTTGAATTTTAATAGTTTTCAGTTGATTGTTTATAAGCTTTCTGAGACATTTAAGTGAAAGAGATTGATCAACTGGATATTGCTGTTTTCTATGAAAGAGCATCATTATCATGAGAACCAAAATTGGCAAGTGCTATGGGAAATGATATTTGAATTACTCATTGTAGTAACTGCTGATTTTGCAGCTAAAAATTCTTTGACACTATTGGCAATGAGTTCAAGCTCACAGCTTCTGCAACACTTCCCTGACTAGCATCAGGGTCGAATTAAGCCTTTTAATATGAAGGGTGTACATGTTGTGGGTTACGAGGCCGCTTATTGCTGTGGAGTCCAGTTTGGAACAGTCTGACACAATTAGGCTCATTAGGAATATTGCTGCTACAATAGATGAAATTCCTGCTGACGCAAATTGACACTCTATATTAATGTCAAAAGAATGGTCTAAGTCCACAGTAGTGATTTCAGACTGATTTCATTGAACTGAGTTCTGGTTTTTATTAAACTCTTGCACGTGTGATGAAATCAGTGGGGTTGCATGGATCTGACTGAAATCAGAATTTGGCCCATATACTTTCTTAAGAATGCTGACAAACACTGCAGGGTAAGTTTCTTAAAGCTCAGTGACAAAATTGCCATAGTCAAGAGCTCCTGAATATCCTTTGTGCTTCCCTGCACTGAGCAGGCATTTCCGAATTCTACATCTTAATGGTTCCAACTTCAGTTGTTCTACCAATATCCTTGAATTACCTCTGGCTAACAGCCCAGGGCCTGACATGAATTCCACTGACCACAATGGTCATCCCTCTATTGACTTCCACTGGTGTTACTGGATCAGGTCTAAAGTTATTTTTCTTCAGTACACTTAACATTATTGACTATTATCTTACAAAATTTGAAAACCACATGAACCAAATGTATCTTTACCTCAGGCAGAAGCAGAAAATGCAGAGCTTGCCAATGAGCAGATGAGGTTGTTCTCCATTTCGACTGACTGCCTGTTCCCTCAGACAAATGAACTTATGTTGTAAGCACTTAAAAGAGGTACTGAAGGCAGGATCAGTTATATAAACTTTTGGTGAGTAAAAATGTTTTCGTTTTCTGGCCTACTTGAATCCGACTGACTGATTTTCAATTAAAGAGAGAGGAATTCTAACACAAACTTTGCTAATTTTTGATTCTCAACAAAGGGTCTTAATAAAATGGGATTAATTTTGTTGTGAATAGGTTTTTAAAGGCTGCCCATTGAAAATGTGTTTAGCTTTTTATTGCGAAAAGAGACTTTTGGTAATCAAAGACATATTAAAGTATAATAATTGAATGAAAAAAGCAGCACAATCAATTCTAGAACTTTTCTTTGATCACTTGTCTTTAGTAAATCATGTATATTTATGGCACAAACGCTACATGAAAAAAATCAGAAATCAATCTCAACCTGAAAATTACAGATATCAACTTTCACATTTCATGAAATAATAAATTTTCAATCTATCTTAGCCAATGTAGTTAGTGTAATCCAATCTATTTAGCACTGTAGTTAGCATACTACTACAACTGGTGCCGTGCTGTCTTCCTGAGTCATTTTCACTTTTTTTTTCTTAGCTGAGGCCTTATAAGTGCTGCAAGAAGTGTTACTCCTTCCCCTGAAATTGGATTCAACATTTTGTTTCACTGAATAGGTGCTGTACGTATTTGTAGGTTTTGTAACTCCTGTACTTACAATACCAGGTAGGTGTGGGTGAAAGGGAAGAGTCAACATACAATTTGAGCATGTGTAGTTGAAATTAATTATGGTATACAACTGAGGTAATAGAAATGAGCTGCAGCTAAATTATGTCTCTTGTTTCCAGTCAGATGCATTAATGTTTGTTGCGAACCCTTGAGAAACCAGACATACTCCAAAGTTGTAATAAGTGCTATCATTATTGCTTTGGACATTCGCTGAAGTATAATTATCTGATCATCTGCCTCTTTTTAAAAAATATTTAAAACCTGTTATATATCAATTCTGAGCTGACAAGTTACAAAACAATCTCCTTCAGAGGCTCCACTTCTAGGTTATTTACTGTACTGGGACTGCCATCTTCTGGGGAAATGGCAGCTTTGCAAACCTTCTGGCTTTCTGTGAACCAAGCTTTCTGTGAACAAGATGCTTTGAGAGGGAATGGGGGTGTTCATTTTAAATAGCAAGCGCAGTAAAATAGCTGCTGAAGTATTTGTGGACACTCAGCCTAATGGCTTCTTGCTGTGTATGTCATGAAAGAAAGCAAAACTGAGTGTGTTCTTAAAAGTAATATTAATGATCCAACAGAGCCTCCTCTCCCACTCAAATGCACTACAGAAGAGAGGAGACCATGTTATGTTTTCCCTCAAAGTCCAGACCCATACTGGCCTGGATTCTAGCCAGTCCCTGTGTGAGTACACAGCAATGGGGACAAAGTAACAAACCTCCCCTAATTTTGCACTGTGTTTGTATGTTGAGGATTGCTGTGTTGGGGCTGCTAGGTGTCACTTTAAGAGTTGAAGGTGGAGTGGACTCCTGGTCCTGCTTGTGGCTAAGGAGTTCTGTAGAAAAACTTGTGACTGCAGACAGCTGACAGCAAGGTGGGGTGAGGTCTCTACCTTAGGAAGCAGCCTCATTTGTTTCTCAGTCTCCCTCTCTCACTGTTTTTGAGTTCCTGTGCATTGTCATTCCGAATTCTAAGAAATAAAATCAAATCATGTTGCAACCTCCCACACTTAATTTGTTCCAGGGCTGAGGCCCAGCACTTTGAGGTTTGGCAGTTCATAGCCTTGACACCTCTGCATCCATTATAAATGTAGAAAAGTTGTTTGAGCCCCAGCACCTAATTACTAGCCCCAGCACTTCTTTCATTTCTTAAGATTTGGAAACCTACCAGGAAGAGTATTTTTTTAACCTTCTCAGTATGTATTTCATGAACAAAACAGGCTGCATAAGAACCAGGGAAACCTACAGTCACTCAGAATCGCTCTTTAATTATTCCAGCTGATGGGGTCTGGGAGTGATCAGAGAGGGTATGGATGCATGGGATCTGATGCACTATTCACCAGCCATTGGTCATTTGCCTAGAGAGGAAGTATGGATCACACCCAACCATGTTCTGGCTGAGGGTTCAAGCTGTTACCTCAGGTCTTGTCTCTGAGGAATGTCCAGCAATGTCCCTGAGCTTAATCACCAGAATCCAGGTCACTCTGGCTATGACTACAAAGTGAGACTTTTTTCGAAATACTTTACACAATTTGCATTACGCAAAGTGCATAAAGTATTTCAAAATACCTCATTCCGCGCTTGGTGCCATCCAAATGACATCACATTTCAGAATAAGGGTTTATTCTGAATGTTCCATTGCTCCTCTGAAGATGAGGGGTACAGGAAGCAGAACAGAGTGCAAGAAATAGCAGCGTTATTTTGCATGCTGTGAAAAGCCGCAGGGTTGCTATTTTGGGATACCTTTGTAGCACCCACCAGGTAGACGTAGACTCTGTCTTCAGTAAAAGCTGTTTTATTTAAGTGCAATGCAGAGAATCTAATATCATAAAAAGTTGAAGAAAATGTAACCTCATCACAGTCTCAGCATGCTAAAACACAGTTTGATGGATGAGATAATTAGGGGGCAGGCACTCCTGGGTGCAACAGACAGTTGCAGAGAGGGGGCACTTGAAGATCCCTGAGTCTCAGGAAGTTTTAAGCATTAAGAAATGTTACATTTTAAGCATCCCAACTCTGTTAGCTGGTGATGTTTCCCCTGGCACTGTTCACCAGAGTTCAGTGTGCTCCAGCCCATCTCCTCACCACCCTGACACACTATACACATGGGGTATGGCAGCTTTGTACCTACTGGGGAGCTGCTGCTGGTTTTTAGTAGCACAGAGGGGCACAATGTTACCAATTACCTCAAACACCTATGTGAGGTAAATCCTTGATTCCCTTCACATGTGTGTGTGAGGCCTTAGCACAGGCTGTTCTCTCCTTTTAGTTTTGTTTCCAGGTCCCTCCCTGAAGAATTTCTTAACCCCACAAGTTTGCAACAATTGGAGGAATCATTTTACCTTCCTGCCTTTCCAGCAGCTCTAGACAGATCCCTTTTTAGACCTGTTCACATATAGCTATTAGCATTAACAACCCTCTATTGAAATAAATTCCTTGGCCGCACAGTCAACATCTTTTGAGTGCTGTGTCTGGACAGATTCCCTCATGCAACACAAGTACAAAAAACCATTCATATTTTGGAAGGACAACAAGGCTAGCTCAGCTGTCCTGTACAGCCATCTGACTCACACATATGCATATCATATCATACCATATCATATCATACCATATCATGTTAAGACAGCAACAAAGGAGATGCCTATCAAAAGCACAGTGTAAACAATGGCCTCAGTTCTACAATTACATCCACACAGGAGGAACCCAGCACCCACACAGAGACTGTGGGCCACTGTTCCCCCTAACTTTTTCCATCCATGTGCACTGAGGCATGTGCACATGTGCACAACTAGAGAAACACATGCTTGCAGCTGCTGTGGGCACTTTGCCAATCAGCTGGGCGGAACCTGAATCTCTCCTGGGTGGCTGCCCAAGTGCTCAGCTTACGGGAAACATTGCTGTTGACTTCACTGGGGTGTCACATATGGGCAGGGATTTGTCCATGTAGAATCCACTGAAATCAGTGGGGCACCATATAGTGCAGGGGTACGCCTGCAACAATCCAATCAAAGGAGAGAAGCCTTTTAGGTAGCTGCTTTGTCTTACTGTCCATAAGATAAGCCACATCTTATAAGAAAGGCTTTACGTTATAGTTAGCTCTCCACGGACGCTTTTGATTAACTGTACCTCATCCACAAGGAAAATCAATATTGTCATAAAAGTTAAAGATACATTTTCTTACAATTTAAAGTGAAAGTTTTGCCAATAATGGATAAATTTCTAGTTTGACATGATGGGCATATAGTATAGAGGCCATATTCTCTAGGTTCTAGTGTACTAAATGCATCCACCAGCTGAAAGAAAACAGTGATTATCAAAAAGTCAATTGTCATTCTGCCTCTTTAGAAAAATTCCCATTAAAGATAAAGCCAATTTTAATTAGATTAAGTATCCAATTACTGTAATTACATTTTTAAAAAATTCACATCATGAGGATGACCCTTTTTAAAAGGGTTACAAGAATAATTAGTGTATTCATATTAACCAAAATGTATTGGATAATATTTATACCCAGAAGGCAAAGTACATTACACATATTTCACCTTTGGGGAAAGCCTGCAAATGTTTTGGCAGTGGTATGAATATTTATAGGCAAGAGTGTGCTTTAGCAAGATTATATGAGAAAGCACTTTTATGCTCACAAATTTTTACCCAAGGGTAAAGAATACATAAAATGTAGTGCAGAGATTATGGATATGCAAAGTATGCTTTAACTGGGAATTTATGTCCGTTTGTTTAATTAATTGGAGCAGAATCCTGTTTTCCTTATTTTTGTAAGTGTGAGCTTTTGCTGTGCCTACTAACCATAGCAAAGGAAGTCAGCAAAGAAGGCGGAGGGAAAAGTGTTTTCTTCGCTACTTGCCAGAACATAGACAGTGCTACCCATTTTTGTACATTGCCTTCATTTTGGGTCATATTTCACCCTGTGCAGTCTCATCAGGCTTCTTTCCCTGATGCTGGACTTATGATTCCAGGATCAGAAAAGCAGGCAGTCTCTAGGCAATTTGCAGCCACATTACTACTTCTTTTGGTTCAGACATTTCAGTCTTTAGTTTGGGGAAGAACTGGGTCCATGAAAAGGGCTGGGGGATCTAATCCTAGGTCCTGTCTCTTTTATAGCACTCATATGGCACATCAGAAGGCCCACAAAGCAAAAAGCAGTCAAGTAGCACTTTAAGGACTAGCAAAATGGTTTATCAGGTGAGCGTTCGTGGGACAGACCCACTTCTTCAGACCATAGAAGGCCCACAGCTATCCTTACTTGAGGATATCAACCATTCATTAATCCATTGGCTATACATCTGCCTATCACAATATTCTCTTTGCAAAGAAGCTGCAGAGATTGCTTTGGAGGTACTCAGCAACCCATGCTGGTGATGTATATATCTATCCACTGATGTTATCCCTTCCAGCTTTTTAGGGCTTTGGAGCATATCACAGGTATTTAGGTGCACCATGATTTGGCCTTACATTCTTACTCAGGAACGGCTCCCACTGACTTCCCCAGGAGTTTAGCCTTAGTAAGAACTTCCCAAATTAGGCTTTCATCTTCAGACTTTTCTCTTCTGCTTATTTTGGCTTGCTTTGCCTTTTTCAAATCTGCGTAAGTTTTGGTACGAGACTGCTGAGACAAATCAATGCTCCAGGAAACTCAAACTATTAGGAGATGATGGACCTGGTTCTTTATTCACTGATGTCTCATTTACATCAGTGTACCTGTGTTGAATTCAAGGATGTTGTTCCTAATTTACACAACTGTAAATAAGAGCAAAAACAGTCCCATATTTTTAAGTATCCCATCAGATATAATGAAATTAAACAAACAAACCTCAAATGATACATTTGCTAATTTCACACCTTATTTGTGTTGCCAAAATTATCAACAACTGAACTTTGTTTTTTATGGTTTTGTCTCTTATTCAAGAACATTCAATTAATGTTTTAGACAAATACCAGCCGATTGTTCGTGTGCTATTTGTTATCACTATGGCTTGTGATTGATGATGCAAATCACATGGAAATATTTCTGCTGTCTGGATGAGTGAAACTTTTGTAAAAGGGAAAAGGCTTGAATAAGGAATTTGTGGTGCAAACATTTGCACAAAAGCATATTGCATGAGTATTCAAACATCCATTGTAAATATTTGTGTTGCATACAGAGTAGCACACTTTTTCTGTCTCAACTTTTTTACAAACAAAAATATCAAATAAGCATTCTCAGCAAATGATTAAAAGCATGGAGCAAATGCATGCACCTTTATGGAACAAATGTTCTTGAATGCATTTTCAGTATTCACTCTGTGCTAGCATCAAGTTGGGAGGATTATAAAGCCAGTGTCAATAGAGAGAGAGAAAATGGATGGTGTAAATAGCAGGAAGAGAAATGAAATAAAGTATAAAAAGGGAGAATTAAAATCTAATTATAGCTTTTCAAGATAAAGCATTTTTGCTTAATGGTTGGAAGTATCCCTGTTACTATCCATTATATGCACACAAGCACACGTTACAGGAGCAAGCTGTTTTGCCGCATAAATCCTTCTATTTTGAATAACATGAGGACTGTACTTGGAACATGGTATAATACAGTAGGTTCATGAATAAATATCAACGCTTGTGAAGACATCACGTCTTTAAAAACACTTCTTTTTAGACGACGGCAGGCAACCTCCAATGTACATTAACTGCAAAAATCTCATTTCATGAGCCTGACCCTTTATAAAAGTGTTTGGGCAATAACCAGTGTATTCATAATAGTGAAATTCTATACGGGGTAATATTTATACCCAAAAGGCAAAGTACACAACACTTATTTACAAGCGTTCATCTTTTTGCTCATTCTCGTTGCTTAGGGTGTTATTTCCATGCCTAAATTTGTATATCCTGTAAAGACCAGATGTTGTTCTCAATTTAGTTTATGGGAGTTTTTCTACTAACTCCACAGGCACAGCTAACTGGGCCAACTGTTCTGGCCCGTGTTTTAGGGTGCCCCATGCTTTAGGATGTGTGTGTGTGTGTCATGCAGGGTTTGGGCAGTCTTCGGCAGCAGCCACCATGGGTGCCCATTCTGTAGGTGCTTCAGGGTTGGAGCACCCGCCTATCAGTGCCTCTCCCTCCCTTCACCAGTGCCTCCCATCTGATGGCTAGGCCCACAGCTCAGTGCCTCTCCCAGCATAAAACAGCAGATCATCTCTTTTGCAGCTTCAGGAGGCACTATGGGGAGGAGCAAGGGAACAGCATGCTTGGAGGCGAGGTGGGAAGGAAGGAGGGGTGGAGTTGTGAAGAGATGGGGTGAGGCTGGGAAGAAGCAGGGTAAGGGCAGGACATTGCAGAAAGGGGTGAGCTGAGGGTGCAGGGCCTGGGTGGTGCTGGAGGTTAGCACCCCCACCAGATTAGAAACACAAGCTGATTTGCCCCAGGCCCTGCCCCCGCAGGGATGGTCCTGTCCTTAATATCAGGGTTTGGTTCTACATACCTCATGCACCTAAATTTTCTACTGAAACAAATGAGGATTTGGGAGGGAGGAATTTTTGTTCTTCTAACCATAATTTGGTGACAGAAAACGTTATTCTTGGTCCTGATATCCCCCCCTGTATATTTTTGCTTTGCTGTGGTTGACTGTTCTCCCCGTATTAGTTGTTGGAGTTTTGTTTATTTGCTGACTATATTATGACTTGTTAAATAAAACATAAATATATATATCAATTATCCTACTCGAGCTAAGTCAACAAACTAGAAATAGTTCAGAAAAACCTTTTTGGATGTACTAACGTAGCCAACTTTTTCATCTTGTTTACACTGTGAGCTTTATCAACTAGCATATTGTGTGTCAGTGGTCATTATGCAGTGTTTCCATAGTCTGTCTGGAGATTTTATTATCCAGTCTGGAAAATGAGTTTTGGAAGATAGTGGGTATTTCTAGACCTCTCTGTTGTGAAAAGTCAGGAAGAAGAAGCTAGAAAACAAATGACCCTTACCAGGAATTTTCTATTCTTTCCACTTATGTCACAAAGAGTCCACTAGCAGATAGTGATACTAACCTCTGTTTCATGCTGTTAAAAGATTTCCCCTGACTTTCCATATGTTAACTGTCACTGACTCAGTAACACTCACAGGCCCGCTAGCAGTACAATGGCCTCTTGACAGTTACTCATTGCAGCATGAACCTAGGGATGCTGCGGGAGGTGTTAGTCCTTGTTAATGGCCTGTTATAGGTGGTCTCATGCTCTATCTTGTGTACATATCCTAAGATAGAGTTAAAATGGAAAACGTGGTGGCATACTGATTGTCTGTGTAAGTTGACTGGAATGGCAAAGGCTTGTTGTCCTCAGAAACTTCAGCCTCATGTATGCTGATTCTTCTAAATCAGCACAAGATCTCAAAGCCAGCCTAATATTGTTGAGAAAGACATTTGTTCTGTGTAAGGGGGAGGATCCTGACTTTGTATTGGTCATTATACAAAGTAATTAACAATACAAAATCATATATTTATTATTGTTCAGGAATTGTTTCTGAAGTTATCCACATTCCTAGGTAAGGGATCAGACAACTGATCGCACAATACATCACTTTCATTTTCATAGAAAGATGGCAACTTCCAATCTAAATGTAAACTGAATTCCAACACTTCTGAAAATCAGAATTACAAGCTAGTTCAAAATTTTTATGACATATTTATTAAAACAGCAAATGTAGTTAATCTACACCATATGCTGCATTCAGCACAAAGTTTATCTTATTTCAGGTCGGAAATATCCCCTAAGGGAACCATATATACCATATTTTATGTTTGTCATCACAAAAACTCATTCTACAGATTCTCTCTGTATATTGCATTTTAATCAAACTTAAATGATATTTAGTTGAGTGCACATTACCTTTTAATCTTCTGAGATAGAGAAAAACAAATACAAATAATGGATCCATAGACTGTGCTATGTAGCTATGGAGTCATTTACATCGTACGTCACTGGAAAACATTTTCAATGCAAGCAAAGGGAAGGCAACACTCTGCCTCCTAATACTGAAAGTGGCAGAATCTGGACCTAAGTGACTAGTGGAACACAATCAAGTGGCTTGTCTCTAAGTCATCCTACATAAAAATCCTTAAACCATACAAGGTAGCAGCAAATACACAACAGTCATGATAGTCTTTCCTTATCCTCCCTAGAAATTCTTATTTGTGGGTTCTGCAAGGATGGATTCTGCCATACACATATAACATCTTGGAGAGATGTCTAGGGTAGCTGGCCTTCCATCAGGGGGTGCCAGCAGACAGTCAGCTCCTCCAGAAAGCAGTTTCTGGGGGAACTGGGTAGGGAGCTCCCCAGGATAGCAAACCCAGGAAACATACTCCTCATGAAGCAGCTGAGAGTTACAAATGCCAAGCCCATACAAGACCTGGTCTTAGTAGGACTTTACCACACAGCATCTGATGATCTAGATCCCAGGGAAAATATGCTCTGCTGCAGAGAAGGGCTGCAACGGTTTGACCTGTGAAAGGGCCTTGAGTCCAGAGAAGGAATTTTTTGCAGTGGCACGTGTGGGGTGGGTTGAGAGGACTTTGCTAGTAAAAAGTCTATATGGAGCAGCTGGATGGACTCAAATGAGACAAACAGACTAAGATTAAGCCCCACTTCTTCCCCCAGCTAGGACACTCAAGTAGACACTCATACGTATGTTTCTTTGGTCTTTGATTAGATAACTAGACCAGGTAAGGAACAGCATTCACTATCTAAACATGCTTAAGTGAACTCACTGAAAGCTTACTGGGGAAACTCAGGCTGCACTGTACTCTATGGTTCCCTACTGGGTCACAAGGGAGCATTCCAGGGGTGAGTACCTATCACAACAAAAGATTGTAAAACAAAACCCAGCTCCACATTTCCTTCTCAGCAAACTCTCATATATGAACTTCAGGTGCCTGGAAAAGTATATCGGTGAAGTGAGTGGTTCAAGCTAAACTCAGACAAGACTCTCTGATGTTTGGAAGCATAAGACTCTCTGAGAATGAGTTAGGATCCTAATCTCAGTCACCTGCCTCTGAAGGCATTTTCCCTCCTATTATTAAGAGAGTATGCAATCCAATGATAAATTCCTCACTGTTCCAAGAGAGATGAAAACAGTGATGAATGATATATTTTCTCTTATTTTTTCTTGGGATTTTTAGTAATTTGGGATGTTGGTTGTGTGTGACCTCTTAAAGGTGAATAGATATTCTGTGTATACTGTCATTTTGGGTTTGCAGACTTTTATGCATACCTGCTGAGGACATAGGATGAGGTGAAGAGGAATCCCACAGGGAGGAAGAAAAGACTAGTGAATTAGTCCCCCTAGGACTGTGACAAGGCCATTGAGAATTGGTAAAAGACCTGACGGAGACACTCCACAGGGGCTCAGATTAACGGGAGATCAGCTAAAAGCTGCCCTCACTCCAGAGGTGAAGTATTGTATAAGAACAATTACTTGAACCATTAGAATGGTTTCCAAGTGTTCAGAGATTCTTACAGTGTGGTTTTACTTTTCCAGTAACTTGAAACTTTCAGTGTTGTGCCTTCATAATGGTCTGCTGTGCCTTAGTGAAAAGCAGTTCTGTGTCCAGTTCAAATCCAATTACTAGTAACGTGTGGAAAGTCAAATACAGCTGCCACAACCTAGTAGTCCCTTTGCAAAATAATCTAATTCAACTACAATAATCTAATGCAACATAAATATAATGGAAATTCCAAACAATTACATCAAACTTGCTATGACACAGTTTCTGCCTATGATTCTGAGCATGAACCAATATGAACACAGAATTCTCACCCTAGCAATGAGTCAGAGAAGAATAAAGTTTATGAGAGAGGTAGTGTAAGATTTTACACAAGAGCAAGCCAAATTTATAAATTAGTTGCACTCTTCAGATTTCAAACTTCTCCCTGAAATAAATCACTCAAATATATTCCAGAAAAATTTCTGCAGTTTTAGTAGTTGATATAGATTTTTTAAAAATTCTACTGCTGCTCATTACATTTCTATTTTCTCCCTTTATATTTAAATAAATGTACTCACAGAAGGATTTGGTAGCTATATAATGCAGAGGGGCCCAGGAAACAAGTCATTGTTTAAATTAACCCAGTTTTCTTTCTTTTTTTCCTCTACCTTAGCAGCTCCACTTGTGCTAGTAACAGTGACAGTTCTCAACCAGACAAAATCCACAAAGCTGCTGGAATGTTATGTCTTCAAGATCCATTCTGAGTTAGATAGCAGTAGCTGGCCAGTCTACTCTAGACCTGCTACTGTTAATAATAGCTGAAGTGCACCTGTAGTAAAAGGCAATGGGAAATTATAAAGGAAAATAGCTAATGGAGACCCCTTTCAATGAGTATTTGTTGGTGCAATTAGGAAAAAAATTAAGAATGTGTACTGAAGTGCATTAAATACATCAGCATGCATAAATACTTGCAAATAGTGGCTCCAAAAATTACATCTTGGTCTAATCTTCTTGCACTCTTTCTTCTTGAACCTTTCTTTCATAAAATTATGACCTATAATTTTTTGCAAGTTTGAACTGACCTTCTACTGAGAACTTGGTTGGATATTTTCTCACCAGCAAGGAATATGAATAAGCGACAATGATCTTATTAGTTTAATAATCTTAATAAATGTTGACTCTGTTGACTAATTAGTAAATTTTAAACAGATTTGCTACAAAATCTTTAAAAAGTTTCATAGTAGCCTACTGGATTCTAAAATGAATAAGAGCACTTTTATCCAAGCTGATATATTGAATTTTATGGGGTTTTTTTCATATAGTCAACATACATTATGTGTGTTCAAAACTAATATTTTTATTACCTTCTCCAAAACAGAATACAATGCCCAATCCTGACAGCAGCTCAAAGCTACCTAAGTACTTCCTAAATCCTACTGAAGTAAAAAAAAGAAAAGCAGAGGACAGGTAAGCTGTCTACACTTACATTCGTCTTTCAAGAGGAATGCAAATGAGAGAAATCTGAAATGCAAATGAAGTGCTGATTTACATATCCCATGCGTCATTTGCAAAATCTCTTTTCAGAAGAGATTCTTAAGAAAAAAAGAGCACCATAGATGGGGCTCTTTGAAAAAAATTAGGAATAAGGGTTCTTTCAAAAATGGGGTTTATTTTTGAAAGAGCCCTGTCTACCCTGCTTTTTTTTTCCGAAAGAATCTCTTCTGAAAAGATTATGCAAATGAAGCATATGTAAATTAGTTTCATTTGCATTTCTGATTCCCCTCATTTGCACTCCTCTTTCAAAAGGAATGCAAGTGTAGACACAGCTCTAAATGTTCACAGGCACTACTTTGCATCCTATAGGGAACCAAATAATTTTCCCTGCCTATTAAGGCTCACGGAATGAAAAACTAACAGATCTCTGTTTGTGGAACCAAAAAGGTCCCACAGAAGCGATGAAGGGGTTGAGGCAACAGATAGGCACCCCAAGGGAAATGAAGATTTGGGAATTTCTAAAGACCCAGCTACTCCACACACCTGAATCGACTGTGAGGTGTGAACCAGGGAGATAAGAATGGCCTACCAAAATTTAGGGGTGATCAGGAAGTACAAAACTCTGATTTCTTTGGTGGGAGAGAAGTCTGGTTGTAGTCCTGAAATGGTGCCATAAGGCATTGGGACTCTAGTCCAGAATTTCAAACTGCTCCAATCCAAGGACTGAAAATGCTACCCACAGTACATCACTCCTTGGCTATATCTGCACTAGCCCCTGCCTTTCAAAACGGGTGGGGGCTAGTGAGGTGCTGCCATGAATATTAATTAGCTAATACCAAGTTATTAGTTGTTGAAAAATACCATTTCCCATTTCTGTTTCTTTGTTCTTAAATGTTTTGCTAAAACCTGCTTGCACTCCATTGAGCATTGCGCTGCCTTTCTTAGCAGAGGACACAAACCTAAACCTCTGGGTGAGAATGAGGAAAAGCATATGCCTGGCGCAGCTATTTAGCATAATAAGGATGCTTAATAGCCTATGATAATCCATTAACCTTACATACCACTTCCCCGGTGTGCGCCGGCTCACTCCCTACTGCGGAAAAGCCCGCAGCAGAAAGCCCGCATTGCAAGGGCTCCGTAGGGGGAATGTGCCACACGGCAATGAGTTTTATTCCCGAGACTAGCGCCCAGCGCCTATCCGCGGCCCCCACCGGTCAATTTCTGCTGGGCGGGAGGCTGCGGGCGCTGGGGGAAGCTGGGGATATACTTCTCAGCGATGCGCCCAAGACCACTCGGGGCGCAGCGAGGGAAGCCGGGCCTCGGGGGTCACTCCGCCTCAGCAATGCGTCACCCGCTCACGGGATGGGCGCGCGCAGCCCCAGACGAGCACCAGCTCCGCACTGGAACTGCAGAGACTGAGCGTGACATGAATCACTAACGCGCATACTCCAACCTTTCGGCCACGCGCCGGAAATACGTCTGGGTCACACAGCTCGGACGGTGTGCCGTGAGGCAGCCGGCTGCCGTTCGCGCTTCGCGCTCACTCCTGCGGCCCTTGTGGGCGGCCATGGCGTATCCGACCGTGCGGAAGGTGGCGATGGTCTCTTGCCTGGTGCTGTGCGTTTCCCTGCTGCTGCCTAGGACCTTCCTGTCCCGGAGCGGGCGGCGGGAGCCCGGCAGCATCCCGGCCGCGCCGCCTGAGGGTAAGCGGCCTCCCCCGGACCTGGCTGGGACTGGTTCCCGCAGGGACGTGGCGACTATTCGCATCCCTATCCGGGACTTCAGCTGCTGAGCTGTCAGCGGCCCCCACGCCTGGGGCAGATCTCCGTCCTCCAGCGAGGGGCGTCGCTGTTGAGTGCAGGGCGTGAGGGCCTGTTCTGGCTGTGTTCCCCGTTTGCAGAGGGGCCGGGGGCGTGGGGGGCGCGTTTCTTCTGCTTGCTGTGTCTTACCCCACCGGGCCAGCTTCCCCGGCAAAGGCAGCTTCTGCCTCTCTGCCCGAATCCGACTAGAGGGGAACCCACTCTGACTGTGACTACCCCGATTCTGGCTCTAGGCGCAACTGGAAGCATCTTGTACTGTTTAGGAGCCCTAGCTTCGGGCCAAGACCCTGTAGTAGTAAACGTGACAAACGAGGCGAAAAAGCCAGCCCCAAAGACCTTACAGTTGGTAGATGTGTGCATTTCAGTGCATAGTGTTTCTAATTCCAAGAATAAGCTTAAGAAGAAAGTGCCAAGTTTAAATTATTCTCGGCATAGAATCATGTCGGTACTTTGTCTTCCTTTAGTGCCAGGATTTCAAAGCATCTTACACACTTAAACATCACTACATCTGTGTACATTATCCACATTTGTAGCAATAAGGGAACTGGATCAAAGTAGTTAAAGGTAAGCCATCAACTTTAAAATTTCCTTGTAGTTACTGAATCAGTGCACAGGACATAGGAGGCATTGGATGTATTCAGTCTGTTACTGGCTTATTATGGGTTTGTGAGTTTGGGGTATAAAATACTATGGGATCTGCATATCTAAATTTAAATGGTCATTTTGTTGCCCTGTTTTGTAAGAACGTGTTGGCCTAGCCAACAATTCCCTGAAAGTATTTTATAGTGCCTGGCTGCAGCTCACCTCCCTTAAAATTACAGGTTTAATTTCTATGGTGATGTTTGTCCAGTGCTTGCATAAAATGCGTTGGTGGCTTTTGGAAAGAAAAGTATTCTATATATATAATATTCACTAAATGTGTTTTCCATCTCACCTGTTCTTATTCTCATTTCAGAGATCTTTTGTATACCATGAGATTTCAAAGGCGAAGTATTAGTTCAGTGTTCCCATCTCTGATTCAAATACCTTTTAATAAACTCTCTCAAGTGTTGTTTTATTTCTAAATGTGTATAGTAAATTTTACTTAAGTTATATAAAGGGAAATCAAAATACAGTGTCCTTCATTCATTGTGTTCTGTCATTATTTCAAAGAAGCTTTCTTCTGTTTTTTATATTTTGCTTTTGAAGTTTCAAGAAATAAAACTTCATTTGAATCACTTACGTTGTTTAGTTTCCTACTCTAATATTATTTCTGATTTTTGTTTCCAATGTAACACATTTTCATAACTTTGACATATAATTAGGATTAATTTTATGTACAGTAAAACAGTACTTTAAAGTATTGCACTTACATTAACCTCTTTGCTTCTTATTCTTATATCATAATTAACTAGACTAGTCCCTTGTGTAGAGTCCTATATGTATCAGCGGGGTTCTGCATTGGGGAAAGGGATCTAAGCTAGCAGATCTGATTGGAGGAGTGGGGATTTAAAAGGTGACTTCATTGTATAGCATCTCTAATAAATTCTATTTTCTTCTAGTTTTGTAGCATTGATGCAGTACAAAGTAGAACTGCTAAGCTTTGCTAACTCTGCTCTGCCTCAGATAATCTAAGTAACTGAAAGCAAACTTGCTAAAAGACTTCATTTTGCATCCTGATGCCTACCATAGTGCTTATATAGTAGAGGTACACAAGTCCAAACTTGTTGCTATTGTTCATATTTCACATTAGTTCAGTAGAGATTTACATGTTATTTTTTTCTTTTTGAATGTAATTCTGCCTCCTTGCTTTCAACATGGGAGATAGAACATTCTTAAATGTCTAGTATCTGTTTATTGGGTACCACATTAAGGACTTGATCTCACAAGGTGCTTAGCCCTCTACCACCATTCCATCAAAACTTAAACACTTGACATCAGTAGGGCCAGTCATGGTTAAAGTTAAGCTTGAGCTGTAAGTGTTTGGGGGGATCAGGGACAGTGCTCAACATCTTCCAGGATTTGCCCCAGATTTCATATTCTGATGAGAATGTAGCCTCTGTTAGTTGCACAACATCTGTTCAGAGCATATAATCCATGTTTTCAATTTGATGGCAGGAGTTTCATTACAGTTTTTACACAGATCAAGCTTTTTTATTTTTTTCATTAGAATACAAAGTAAATATTGATTAAACAGCCCTTTTTGTGTCTATTTGTCCTCTTGAGTGAATTGATATTGTAGTTACTGTTTAAATACTCTAGAAATTCAATCAGATAATGTCATTTTTAAACTTGAAGGAAATGCCTTAACTCTTGTCTAAATAAAACATGCTTGAAGTTTTCTGCTATTAGAATACAACATTGTCTGAAAGCGAGTTATGAGACAAGTCTGTAACTTAGTATGGGAGTGTCAGTTAGTGTAACAGTAAAGCTGTGTTCTGAAGTTTTGGGGTTTGTTTTTTTGTTTTTGTTTTTTTCCCCCCAAGCAAGCAGTAAACCGCATAGCTATATGAGTTTGCAGTACAGGTGACACATCTTTGATGTCCACTCTGCCATTATGCAAAAGGCTACTTTAAATTTATTTAACAAAACTCTTGTACAATAAACTCTTTCATATCCAGAATTGAATTATCTGGAAGTCCCAAATAACTGGCATTTTAGCCATAAGTAAATTTCAGTTATGTTTTCCGTAACTACATATAGTGAATGTAAACACAAATACAGCAAATATGGTGTAAATTTACAGTGTAAACTACTACTGTTGGTAAATGAAGTACTTGGCGTACATTTGTTTGTTTCTTAATATATAATCTTGTTTTTCTGTAGTGTTATGCATTGCTGGGTATACCTCTCTATTATCCAGAATATTTGAATATCCAGCAACTTCGTGATCCTGGGGTGTTGGATATGAAAGAGTTTACAGTATGTACTGAAATCAATGCCTGTTTACATTATGTACAGTGTTAAGAGTTTGAAGTAAGATACTGGTTAGAGGGGGAAAAATAAAGCCTATAGTGATGCTTAACAAATACTTTAAAATATAGCCCTCAGTACTGTATTCTATGTATTATGTGAGCGTGATTGTTTTAATTTAAAAACAAAACAAACAAACAAAAAAAAACCCCCACACAAAACCACATTGCATCTGTATGGCAAAAAATATTCCTGAACAATGGTTTTTTAGTTAATCTGCAGTTAGTTCTATGTTAATTTTTTAAGGATTTTTTTCCTCTTACACCGAGAGATCAGTCTTCAGCAACTGGAGCCTGACACAATTAGCATTTGTATTTCCTTTAGTCAGTGAGGTTTTGAGAGAGAGAGCTTTTCAGTTTAGGTCAGAGTAACTATCTTGTTCTTTTCCCCTTCTCTCTCCCCCCTCCTCCTCCTTGCATGGTTTAAATTTATTAAATATGTGTAATTTGATGACAATTTCGTGAGGCAGATTCCCGAAACAATTTGTTTAATGTGTTTTTTCTCAACTTTAAACTTCCAAGAACACAGCAAGTTCCCTTTTTTAAAAAGCCATCATAAGAAGGGTTTATATAAGAAAGCTGAACAGATGCTGTGTTCAGTACATCCTGAGAAGAAATTGCACTGGTTGCTCATATGGAAAGTGTATATAGTAGTGTCCTTACTATTTCCTTAATAGTTACCAGTAGCTCAAGTGATGTAAGTTGTGCCAAGAAAATAATGTAAGATTGAGTTAAAATGTAAACTATCGCCTGTGAAGAAAAATAAAATATCTAGGCTGGGTCTACATGTGCCCCTTCCTTTCGAAAGGGGCATGTTAATGAGCAGGTTTGAAATATGCTAATGAGGCATTGCAGTGAATATGCAGTGCCTCATTAGCATATTTTGAACCTGCTCCTTAACATGTCTCTTTCAAAAGGAAGGGGCACGTGTAGACACAGCCCTAGTGGGAGTTGAAAGCATAGAAAATAGTTTTTTTAATGACCAGTGACTTAAACATCAGCTTGTAATGGGGCTTGGAAGAAAAAGGTTAACATAATTTGGGCCTCACAGGCAGAGATATCCCGGAGGCTGTCAACTAGGGCTTGACTGTACCTGGAATAATGCATTTCATTCCAATTAGAAAGATAATGGCAAACTAGAGACTGTTCAGAGAGAGAAGCAATAAAAGTGATTTGCTGGCTCCAGGGAAAATTTAGATTAAATAGCAGGAAAAACTGCTAAAAATGAAGTGCATTAGTTTGTTGCATGGTCCCTCAAAAAGCATTGATAGAGGCAAACTGGCTTATAACATATAATACTGGACTGAACAAAACATGAGAAAATATAGGAAATGGGAGTGAGGTGCACTGAACTTTTTTTTTTAATTCCTAATTCCAATGCTTGTCTGAAAAACAGCTCTCTTTACTCACTATGATGAAAACCCCCCAGAAAAAGCATAAATGTCACAATGCAGACCATAATTATAAAGAGCTGTAAGTATAAACTGAATGAAGTTTTCTCACAATACAAAAATTTGCATTCTGAAAGTCAAGAATGTTCTTGTGCTTCATGGCTATTCGTGGAATTGGGTAATAACACATTATGTGAGGGAGTAGACTGGGTTGGGCAATAATTTTTGAGGGGGGGGTCGCTCCAAGAATTTGGAAAGTGGCCAAAGGCTGCACTCTTCCATCTTATGAATGAAAGAGATGTGGGGTCTGGAATTGAGGTTGGGTTTAAAAGGGAACTTAAGGTAAGGAACTGGAGTGCAGGAAGGGGGGCTGTAGGGGTTTGGCTAATGCCCTCAGGTAGGGGACTGGGTGCGAGGTGGGGGTATGGGTGGAGGAGCAGGGCAGAGGATTAGGATTATATAGGGAAGGAGGGAGGGTGGCTCTGGCTGGGAGACTTAACTTGGGTAACTCCTAGCCAGCAGCCCAGCTGATTTTTCAGGCAGGCTCTCCTGCCCAGCCATGGCAGGAGCCATGTACCCCTGTGAATACGTATGAACTTGATGGGATTGGGAGAGGTGCTTCAAACAAGAAGCTCCCATTGGTCAAAAACAGTCAATGGGCCTATGACACTTCTTTCTCCTCCCCTCTGGCTTGTAGCTATTGAAAAACCAAACAGGGCCCTGCAACTGCTTTTCTGAGCAGTATGTAGCAGGAGTGGGGCAGGCAGAGAGGAGACCAAATTTGGTGACTTGGCAGGTCAGATCCAGCCCCCCCAGCCGTATTTTGCCCAGATCTTGAGTAGATACTTGCTTTATAGTTTCTTCTAGCTCTTCTGTGCTATGGATGGGACTTGATGTTTTATCATGAAGCCACTTTAATTTCAGCTAGCTGGAAGGTTATCTTAAAAAGGCAAATTTTACCTTGTGTCTTTTGGTTAATACAGCATAGAAGAGCTTTTATTATGTCATGGTACAGCAGTTAAAAGTTAAATGTCATAAAAATCTCATTGTCAATGGAATGAATTGTTTGGAGTTTGCTGTTAGGCTCACTTAACAACTTGCACTTACATAATGCTTTTATCCTTAGAATTCAGGGTTTTACAAAAATAGGGTAAGTTTATTTAAGTAAACTAAAGCACAGAAATGAAGTGATTTGACTTTCCACATAGGAAGCCAGTAGCAGAGCTGTAACCAGACCTCATATTCTTTGACTCCTAGGCTTGTGTATTTAATTCACAGTTTTTGGAGTGGTTAGGACACTAGACTGCAGTCATTTCTTTGCTCTGCCACAGACTTCTTGCGTGATCTTGGGCAAATCACTTAACTTCTGTGTGGGCTCACTTCTTGCCCTGTACAAAAGAATTTGTGATCCCGTGGGGCAGAAGTCTTCTGTTATCTGTTGCATGTAAGAATACCTACCAGGACTGTCCTGGCATCCTCTTGGCTGCTAATCTGGAACGACGTGCACTTTTTGAAATATATTGTTTTTTCCTACCTCCTTGTGATGTGGGAATACTGACTCTTAGTGCAAACAGGTGTATGTAAATCTAGCAGAACTAAGTGAATCTTAGGGAGTCTGTCTAGGTAAGGGTGGTCTAATTCAGTGGTTCTCAACCAAGGATATGCATAGCTATAGGAATACACTGAAGTCTTCTTGGAGGTCCATAAGGTTGTTTAGATAATTGCCTAATTTTACAAGCGGCAAAACTTGATTGCACACTAACATAGGCCATGTCTACACAGGAAGCCTCTGTTGACAGCAGTTATTGTTGGAAGGACTTCCTGGCAAAACTTGTGTTGACAGATCTCATCTACACAGAAAAGCAGATCGAAAGAGCAATCCGCTCTGTCGACAGAGAGCAGCCAGACTGCCCGGGCCTTTCTCGACAGAAAATGGCTCATCAGAAGCTCTGCAAAAATATGGCTGCCTGGTGAACCGGAAGCCCTGTCTGCCTACAAAAGAACCCCAGAGCTTCTACACAGCTGTTTTGTTGACAGGAAACGGTTGAGAAAGGTGTTTGTATCTGACCAAGGAGAGATATAATGCTGCCAGCGGATGTGCTAGGTTTTATTGACAAACTATCAACAGTGCGCATTTGCCATGTAGACGTGCCACCTTTTTTCAGCAAAAGCCTGGTTTTACCAAGGAAAGCCACTCATGTAGACATGGCCAAAGTGTAGAAAACAATGTTGGAGTGCATAAGGAATAGCATGGGAAGCAATACCATTATAGAAAACAGTGATACACCATTACACAGGCTATTAGATTTGTTATGGCCACCTGTCTCAGAACAGGTGTTACGAAAATAGTCTGTAGAGTGGGCAGAGGACACATGTAAAAGACATGCAATAAGAATATTAGAGCAATAAAAAAACTTCCTCTTGAAGAGAGCTTGTAAAGATTGAGACAGTTATGGTGAAAGGAGACCTGATAAAGTATACAGAATAATGGGTGTTACTGAGAAGGTAAATGGGGAGCGTAACATCCGAAGAAAGAACATGAAATTAACCCAGACAAAGTCGTGGCACCAAAAGATGTATGTTTATCATTTTACAGACCTGCTTTATAGTCATCATCACCACCCCTTCATTTATGCACCATCTGTTTGGATATGCAAGCTCTCGGGGCAGTAATCTTTTGTGTGCCTTCTAAGTCACCAAGCATGCTGCTGGGGATTGCAAATAAACATTCACCCTCTAGATGAGTGCCATAGAGGGACTTGGAAAAATTAAATTAATTAATTACATAATGAATAGTAACATGAAGCAGTAATGTTAATAGTATACCCTGAAGGACCTATTTCAGGTAATGACATCTGGAACCCGTCACCAGTTATCAGTTTGAATCCAAACCAGGACAATAATGAATTTACTGGCTGTTGGATGCTCATCAGCCTCTGAATTCTGGTGGTCTCAGCCCAGTTGTTCCTGGATGTCTGTCCATACTATAAAACCCAGTACAATTTCACAAGTTACCTGATAGGTTGTCTCTGCAGAAAACTATGGAAGCTGGACTAAGCCAAGGGCAGAGATGGGTGAGGAAGCTTACGCTGGAAGAGCATAAGTTGCAGCCACTCTCTGGACAGAGGATTTCATATTCCAGAGATGTCAATCAGGCATCTTTTACAAGCACTAAGTTCATGTGACACAACACAATAAAAACTGGTAACAGCATTCGTTTATGAGGATTGCAATTTTTCACGATCAACTGATTTTTAGGGAACTGTTTCAAATGGCATTGGGTAGAAATACTGTCTCTGTGAACATTTTAAGTTTTTATAATAATTCCAGATATTTTAAATCTATTTTTCCCATTTAACATGGCAAATGCATAACATGTTTCCATTTTCCTTCTGTCTTGTCACAAAAGTGCTTGATATGGAAACAGTCTTTTATAAGCACTTGCAACCAAATATGGAGTAATGTTTCCTAATATGTCAATTTGTGAAAATTGCTTTTTTAAAATTACTTTTCATTACTTTTTGTCATAGCCTTGATTTCCTTTTGCAACACATAGAATACTTGAGCACTGATTTCAGTAAGACTTTACATAGAGAAAATTATTGTGTATTATTGCATACAAAGATCCTGTATAGTTGTGGTCATGTTGCTGCTAGTGCTTCTTGCTGTTGCATTAAATCACTGCATTTCTGTCAGGTTTTAACTACTACTGGCACCAAAGATTATTAGAGTTGAAAGAGATTGGAGGAAAAAAAATCTATTTCCCATTATTTACTGAGGACTTGACAGCACTCTGCACTCCCCTATTTCACTTTCCCCTATGTAGTCAAAGTAAGGAAAAAGATGGGAAAACATAAAAAAAAAAATAAGAAACTGTCATTGTAAAATTACAGAAAAACTCAAGGGCGGGTGTAATACCAAACTACCTTTTTTGAAAATGACTATATTTCAAGTTGACAATGTCCCTTTAGGTCTAAGTGTATTCCTTTAGGTAAATTTTAGTTTTTAAAGGGTAGTTGAAGCTTCACAGAGAGCAGAAAAGTAATCAATATAAAAACAGTTATCTGTGTCACATTTTGATCCTGTAAATCCCACAACTGACCTCTTTTTTAAACAAAGGTCATTTTAGTGAATATGAGAATTTTCCAAAGAATTTTTCCAGCTCCTGCTGCTTACTCCTTGGCTAAAGTGACAGGCTGTGTCTACAGTACAGAGATCCTTCAAGAGAAGGTCTTCCAGAGGCCAACTTCTAAAAAAAACTTCTTTCAAAAGAGTGTGTCCACACAGAAAAAAGCAGATTGAAAGATCAATCTGCTCTTTTGATAGTGAGTGTTCACACAGCCCTTGCTTTTGACAGAATGGATCAGGCAGTGAAAAATCTGGTACCATGAGGACAGCTCTTTCAAAAGAAGGGCCTGCAGAGCTTCTCTGCATGATTTTTTTTTTTTAGAAAGAATCTTCCGCATCTGTGAGAGGAAGAGGGCCCCCGGAAAAAGGGCCGCATTCTTTTGATTTCAGATCGAAAGTGCATTTTGTGTGTGGATGCTCCACAGGCTTTTTCAAAAAAGGCCTGACTTTTCCGAAAGTCTTGCAAGTGTAGACACAGCCACAGTGTTTTGTATGTAATAATTGTTTCCATAGCAACCTTTTGTTACAAGACATTCTTGCTATAACTACAAGACTCTTGTAAGTAAGCTATGCCTTACAAGGTACGCTTTTAAGAATTCAGTAAAATGAACTACAGTAGCTCTGAAAGAGCTGTTAGAGCTGTTTTGGTTGTCAGTTCCTGTGTTCCATTCCCCACCCCTTCAAAAATACTCAGGTGTTGCTCACAGACTGTAAAAATTAATGATTAGTTGAATTAGTATTTCAGCCAGGATTTTATTTTGCTGTGTTCCGGGTAGCCTACCGCCATAGCCTTTCCAAATGCAATGTCCCAGGTGCCTGGCTCAGAACCAGTTTCGGCCCATTCATGTCAGGGACGTAGAGCTTTTGTAGGTGGCTTCAGTGACTCACCTACCTGGTCTTAGCTGCTGCTCTGTTCTTAGGACAACCAAGTTCAGCAGCCTACTTTGTGGCTTCTCTGTGTCTCTGACTGCACTCTGGACTTCAGCTCTGACTCATGTTGCCTTGTTCCATGGAACAGTGCGGGAAGATGACATCGCAGTTCAATTCACTCCCCCCTTTGTAGAGAAAATTTGAGCGCAAAAGGCAACTTCAGGCATGTTAAGGAGGCAGGGAAATGACAAATTCCATGGCAAAAAATGCTTAATTCTGTGGTATGTTATAAAAATACCAGATTCCATTCATGGAGTCCCTATGACCATGCTTGTGGCAAATGAGACAGTTCACTAGAAGTAAGTGCAAGCCAGCATCAGTTCCTTAATGTATGCTAAATTCACATTTTCAACATTATCACCAGCCCTGAAGGCTAGAAAGTGTTTTTTTCTCAAATAGGGAGAACAGATTCTGTAGTTCGATTCTGGAGCAAGACATGAATTCCATGGCAATTTTTTGTAATGGCAGGCAAGCAGGCAATGTGGGGTCAAGTCTGTGCTGGCTCCATGCTCATGTTGTCTTGCTCATTGTAGCTATTGCTCTCTTCATTATCTCTCTCTTCATTTATACTTTTGTAACTCAATAATTTGTGCCACCAAACAGCTTTCTTGAATTAGTAGTAATTAAGGTAATACATATTAATTTCTTACATGAGCTGTACATAAGCCGGAGTAGTTTACTCTGCCAACTAAGATCACAATTCTGCAACACGCTCTGCTAGTGTGGACACCTTTAGGGTTCCTTGAAGTACATGGGTACTGCGTTTGCACTAACATATTCTGATGCAGAATTAGGCATGTCCCAGGAAAGATATGTGTTTAGGTGAGTTGCATCTAGGGCACAGAACCAGGAGTAACAGCTTCTGACTGCTAAGCCAATCACTGACCTTGATGTCTTCATGGTCTTGGACAAGTTATCTGTTTACCTCAGTTCTTTACCTTCATGTAGCTTGTTCTTTACCTGTAACATGGGTGCTGAAATTATGACCACCAGTTTGATGATATGCACACAGAGCATTATTGAAAAGATAGTTCACAATTTTAGCTGCAACAATCTACCATTTCTGCGATGCAAGTAGGGTATTTTAAAATAAGAACACAGAAATGAAGCTATCCATGCAAACTGTTTCAGTTCCATGCAGAACGGAGTAAAAGGTGACCAAAAAAAAAAATCAACTTGTTTTTCAGCAAAGACAAGTCGTTTTCCACCAAAGATGCATCACCAGATATCCCCAGAAGGCAGGTCTTCTGGTGTACATTTTCCGAGGTCTCACCTGGCAGAGGCAGTTGCCAAGGCAAAGGGTGTTGGAGGAGGAGGCGTCAGTGGAAGAGGTCTTGTGGGGCAGATCATACCCATTTATGGGTTTGGAATCCTTTTATACATACTGTACATTTTGTTTAAGGTAAGACTAAATATCTATCTCTAAAACACTGGTCTATCAGTGAAATCTGAAAAAAAAATCTAAGCTTGCGCTGTTTTTAAAAATCATTTATCCGAAACTACCCAACTCAGGCGCAGATACAAATTAGCTGGCAATTTATGGATTAGCGACAAATGGGACTAGTCTGCATGATAGGTTTTACAATAGTAAATGCTGTAATTAAAGATGTGTCTAGATTACAGCTTCAGGTATAATTTCCAGTTTGGATACATGTACCTATGCCAACTTGCTAAAACTAGCAGTGGGGATGGGACAGTGCAGCCCTGCCTGGTGCAATTTAGATGTATACTTAAGGTGCAGCAAAGGTCATTCTATAATTTAGGTCCTACTATTTTTAGCATTGATTATTTTTTTTTTCTCCACAAAGTTGGAGAGAAGTTGTTAAATCTATTTTAACTACCTAAGGAAAATATTAGATAGAGTAAATCAGCAGAGCTGTATTGCCTTTAATGGAATTCTAGTTGAAGATCAGGACCAAAGCGAAGGTCTAGAAAAAAATCAACGATTAACTACATCTCAGGTAGCTTGCTTTTTATAGCATCTTGTTACTCAGAAATCCTTAAGCTTTACCCTTATATGCGTAAAAATTGAGAAACTTGTGACTCCTCTGACATGTTCATATAGCAGGTGAAAGTGGCCCCGATACAACTACAGGCTGGGAAGGGTGCGAAGATTCTGTGGGGTTTTTATACCCTTTCCCACCTAGCCTGACAGGTACTGGAAGAGCTAAAATGGACATTGCCTTGATTCCAGTTATTCAGCATGCTGGTGTGCACAGGAGAGAAATTAGTCTTGCTGCTGCATAAAGGCCTTGTGCAGCTTCTTCCTTTGAATAAAGGGTGAACCAGGAACAGTGACTTGGTAGTCTCTGCTCAGGAGACTCCCAGGTTAAGAAGTGCAGAAGTGCTATTGCAGACTATAGGAAAGGCACTTTCATTGGGCTGGTTAAGCACTGTTCAACAGGATCTAACTTTTATTTTATACAGGTGAAAGGGAGTGACAAGAACATATAGTTTTTAGTAGATCCTGATGGTTTCTGTGTTGCTGTCAAGTGTTAGTACAATGTCAGAGAAGTACATGAATGGCAGAAATCTTTTGGTTTAAGAAAGACCAGCAAATAGATTGGAATTAATTCTCCCCTGCCTCTCTCCCCCAGAATTTTTAAGAGTCTGTCTTTGCCCAAACAAAACCTCTTTTAGTAGTGGGTGTTCTGTGTACAGATGGATTGTAGGCCTAGGCCATTTGGAATAATGTTCACATTTTTAAGATGTAAATGTGATATTTATCAGTTAAGCCCTTATTTTGGTTAAAAAATTATTGGTTGTAAGTATGTGATAGCATGTTTTGTTAGCTAGGTTTCCATTGTGTCTTTCATGATTGCTTGTTTTTCTCTTTAGTGGTATTTTTTCTGCTTAATTTTTAACAAAGTTTTGGCTCTCTGTCTTCCTAGTTTGATGCCTTTTGGGTTTCTGTAGTGCTGTTCTGTAACTCCTACAATAATAGGGTTTTCCACTTACAGCTCTCTTCCAAAGGAAAAACCACTACAGTGGAACGGAAATCTCCTGCTGCTATCCCTGGAAACATGAACAGGAAAATCAGTAAGTATTACTTCACAGGTGGTAAGAAATTACCCACACAACCATTTACGGTGGCTTTGTCTTCTCAACACGTTGTAAAACTGCTCTTCCTTTTATAGTTGATATTAGGTAGTAGTTTTTAACCAGTTGTTTCTCAGAATTTGGTCCAATAGGGAAATACAGCAGCAAGCATAATCTTATGTGTTCCTTTTCGATAGGGAAGATATTGTAAAGCAGATTACTGCTCCATCACTTTATAAATTAATGTGTAAATTAAAGGATTGATATGTTTATAATAAAATAAATAAAGAATGGGAATAACGTAACATGGTACCAGAAACATCTGTTCTCTTTAATTTGTTTCTCTTGCATAAACAATGTAGTGAAGGTTTTAACTACATCATGGCCATCATTCGTTAGTAATATAAAGGACACTCCATTTACAAAGCAACATTGCAAAGTACAAAGTCCTTGTTCTACCTGACTCCAAAGTACCATATGTAATATAATGTCCTAATCCTGCAAATCACTGCATATGAGCAAAATCAGTGGGACCCTCCACACAGACTCAGCACATTGCACAATTGGGGGTACTAATGGAAAGGACAGTTTCCATCTCCCCTTAAGCATGGAAGGAATTTGCCGATTCCCTGAAATCATCACTTTTTAAACCTGTCAGTCAAAGGTACAAAAAAGTAAATTTCACGATTTAGAGTTGCAGTAAATAAAATATTTTTCCATCGTGCCTGTCTAGAATAGTAGCAACATTGGTATATGGTAGTTTACATCTTCAAAGCATCAAACAAACATTAACTACGTAGTTTAAGTATGGGCCTGATCCAAAGGTCACTGAAAGCAATGAGACTTTAAATAAGACCAAAGTGCTGAAAGGCCAAATATATATTTTTAAATGGACCTACCTAGCGCCAAAAAGAGTTTTAATCTAGGGTAATGTTAGAAGCAAAGTTCTCACAGCTAAATGCTTTTTTTAATGTGTATATCCTAGGCAGTTACCAGGCTGTCTGTTATATTTTCTTCCCATTGCTACACTGTTTAACCTGCTGAAAGTTTGATAGCCCTAAGTAAAAGAAACAGACAACTCCCCCTGACACCCCATCACCCAGCTTTTGCTTTTTCTCCCCTTCCCGGGTTGAACAGTCACAATACTAATGAAATAACAAATCTACATGTTGGAAAAATTAATACATTAGCTTTGAAGCTCAGATAAGTGTTTGTAATAGCATTTAACAGCACTTTAATTAGTTGGCTCGATTGTAATAGAAAACACAAATCCTTGGCAGGGTATTAAAAGAACTATGTTCACAGATTCAGGTAGTATTGTAATAAGCATGCTATACATGTACATCAGATTGTTTTAAAGACTCACAGATATTAATGATAGAGTAAAAGCTTTTGATTCTGTTTTCTACTATTTTTGTTCCTAAATAGGGTTGCCAAATTTTTAGTAATTAAAATTGGTCACTCCAGCAGGAGTGCCAAAACCTCCCCTATTGAGGCCCCGTCTCTTCCCCTGAGGTCCCCCGCCCCCAGCCCCACACAACTGCTCTTCTCCCTCCCACCCCCATTGCCTATGCTTGTGCTCCCTCTCTCTCTTTCTCGCCCCATGCCTGGGTTAGGAGGGACTTGCCTGCAGACTGGGTCTGGACGCTGCAGCCATTCAACACAGGTAGAAGACAGCCCTGGCTGAACAGGAGCTGGTGCATGTGATGACCTGGCACTTACCTGTCCCCAGTAACCACAGTTTGGGTGTCTGGTCAGTAGTACTCACCAGAAACTGTCAGGTCATCCTTTCAAGCAGATTTTCCAGTCAACAGCTAAACCCCCCAGCCACCGGAGTAAAGAATCTGCTCACTAATCAGAGGGGAGGCATCCTAGTGGCCAGATTGCTGGCTTGGGATTCAAGAGACTGGATTCCTTGCCCTGTCATTAATTTGCTGTATGACCTGGGGCTCTCACTTTGTTTTTCCCTGCCTTTGCTTACCTTCCTGCCCTGTGTCTTCTTGTTTATTTAGGCCTCATTCCTCTGCAAGTTCAAACTCAGTAGTGCATAAAATTAAGCAGATGTTTTGTGGAATCATTGTATTTGTAGCATTCAAGGCCTGGCTGTAAACTTTGAAGAAGGGATATTTTCCTCTTACATGTGTGTGTGCTGTACAGGAGACCCTGTCTTGTTTGAGAGCTCTAGGTATGAGCATAATTCATGCAATAAATGTAGAGAGTGCGCCCTTCTTGCTACCTGAGAGCATATGGTATACTTGACTTCCTCGTGCACACATGCCACTCAACAGAGCTCATTGCTAATGCACTAGTGTTGTGGGGAAAAGAAGATGAAATTTAGTGCTTCTCCTCATGTAGGGCTGTGCCATGTCGGTACAATAAATTTATATATCTGGCATCTGAATGTTTCCGCCCCCTCTTGCTGCATCTTGTATGGGTACTAGGGAAGTACATGCTGTACTAGCAGCTCTACCCTCTTTAGACTGAATCCAGCCTACATCTTTGAAGGGGTAGTAATGGTAGAAAGGAGCCATGGCTCTACCCCCCATCCAGGCTGTGGTTGGCTCGTGTATACAGGTGCAAGCTCCTTGAGCTGTCTCCCTGGATCCTTGCACACCGTGGAGGGCCACTCATTATCAGACAGCAGAACAGGTATTAAACTTGAATAGCCTTGAATCTTTATTTAAGAAACAAATTCCTCAGGAACTGTTCAATTTACAATAATGCATTATATCACTGCATTTCCTTTAGAACATAAGGGTATGTGGCTCTTTTTTGTCAGATCATTTTCAGTCCACATATCAAGTGGTTGGTCATTAGCCATTCTGAGAAGGTGCTTTCTGTACATCTTTGTACCCTTTGGGAACCTCTCTGGAATGCTTTTATTTTGCCTTGAAAAGTGAAAGCAAATACTTCCAATAATTCTATGGAGACAGAGCTTTCATCTGCTCTTCTTAGATCCCTCAATCAGTTTTGGCTTGATAAAATGTTTGTGAGAAAACAAGAGTCTGTAATACTATTAGAGGAATAAGTTTGCAGAGCTGATAGGGATTATATTTGTGTTTCAGCTGACTATGAGCTCACGCAACTACAAGAAAAACTGCGAGAGACTGAGGCGGCTATGGAAAAATTAATCAATAGAGTAGGACCTAATTATGACAGGTAAGTGTTTTATATTACAGGAATTTAAAGAATTTCTGGCTCTTTAGAGTTGATAAACTTGGGGAAAAAATCTACTTTTTATCAAAATATAAATCTCTTGTATATGTTAAAATAATTGTTTCTACTTCATAATAGACACAAAATTATGCTCATGTTTTTCTTTTCAAGTCCCCCCCCAACCCCCATTCCATGTACTATGTAATTTGGAGGAGAGAGATGTCTAACCTGAATATTGAAAATAGCTTAGGCTCAAAAGCAAAGCACAATACACTATCTTTCATAGCCAATGAATTTTCTATTACCCAAGATCACTCCTTCATGCTCTGTTAGTGTCTCATGTTCTGAGTGCAACACAATAATATCGTTTTATTTTATATAGATGCCTCTTTGAATCTCTCTAATATGTTTCCTTAAGGGCAAGGCTGCATATTAACCTGCCCAGTAAGCAATTCTATCAGTTTAACTTGCAAATCCACTTATTTAGTAAATATGAAAAAGGAAATTTCCTAAATATGTTTTTAAATATTTTTCTTTGATAATTTGTTCACTAATATTTGTTGTAAAGCTTTTTAATATATATACTATGTTTAAAATTTTGAAATAATGAATGCAGGTTCTTTCATAAACAGCTGAATTATTTTAAAAGATTCTAGTATTTGGTTGTAATATGAAAATTGAATACATTAAGATTTTGTTACAAATTTTGCAAAATTGCAAATAAAACTGTTCCCATTTCGTTTTATTTTTAAGCTTATACACTTCACATCCAGGATGAAAAACCTTAGCACTGCTCTAATTTTGTTTCCAATTGTTTATATGCTGTGCATTTTTTGTTTATTTAAGAAAAAAGAGGTGCCAGTACTCCACCTGCTCCCCACCCCCAGCCAATCCCATGGCTGGGGATTGCTGAAGTGTGGGTACTCAGTACTGGCAAGTATCAGTAGGAAAAAAGCACTATTTTAAGTTATTTTTAAGGGCTTGATCCCATGCCCAGTGAAGTCATTGGGAAACCAGACTGAGATTTAGAAAACCTCCAGAAATGGGATTTGGAAGTGCAATTTTTGTTTGGACCTTTGCAAAAATCGGATTGATGTGTAAAATTTGTTTCTGGATTAAATGCTGTTCTCCCATAGGTGCCATCTGCACAAATCTCAGCTGAACAGTAAATTGTAGTAGTTCTTGTAGGCCTGGCGTGATGTAAGTAACTAAATATGGGAGTGTCCTGATTTTGTGGAAGACAGGATTTGGGAGGTAACTAGACCAGAAGGCTGAAAACGTAAGGTTTGTGGTGAAGTAAATAAATGGGTCAGTAAGCTAGAAGACAGAATGTTTAAACTCGCTCAGACAAGATGAAGAACCACTGAAATCCATTTACATTAAACAAAATTATAATGGACAATAAATGTTGGGAGCATTAAAATAAAGAGTAAATAAATCATGGACAGTGCATGCTGCGCAGGGATTGTTCATTCATGGAAACTGAAGACTTTTTAAAGCAGTAAAAGGCTTGTTTTGTAAATATTAGCAGAGACACAAGTAAAGAAAGATCGGAGAAGGAACAGGGGCTAGAAACATACACAGCAATATAACAGTGTCTAAACCAAGAAACAGATCACATTTGTAATATAATATAGATGTCTAGATAGATAATCTGATTAAGTGCATGAAGAATCATAAAGCTTTGAAAGAATCTCAAAATTCTCTGTCTTCTCTCTTAAACAGATGTAATCCTTTCTCAGTTTATGAATTCAGTCATGCTCTTATTAGTTATTATAGAATCCAGTTAGGATTGGGGCTCTCTTAACTTTCATCTTTCTTGCTGGCTTCTATCACTTTGCAGTGGCCTGGAAGTCTATGCTAAATCTTCCTTGAGGAAGAACTCTTCTAGATTATTCCAAACTTCACTGAGATTCTGGTCACGGGAAAACATAGATACCTGGATGTGTAGGGCTCTCTCTGTTCTTTCAGGCTCTTACTAGAATGTTTAAATATGGGAGCAATGCTGCAAATATGTGAAAAATCTTTCCATATGTAGTCCCACAAATAGCCAAGACACATACCATACCATATTCCTGCTTTCAAGATTCTGTTTGATGAAGTGTATATCTCGAAATAATTTTCTGTTACGTTTCTATTCAAGATTTGTTTTATTCATATAACTGTTATTTGGTATTGAAATGACTAGCCATGTCTTCATCTTGGCTAAACTTATTCTGCCCGTGGAACATTTTGACTCAGGCATATTGTCTTTGATCCTTTGCAAAGTAATGAAGAGTGAGAAATAGAATCAAAATGGTGGAAAGTGAGTTAGCCTCTCATTACAGTTTCAGCTGACTGTTTTATCCCTTCTTTATGTTTACTGCTAGAATTGGCTCCTTAGCAAAATATTTTTTCACTTTATTGAGAGACTGGAAATAGGAAGCCGTCCTTAAAGAAATGTTGCAGATGTTGTCAAAATAATTCCACTAGAGAATATATTACCTTTTTTATCTATGCCTGGTTTGTACCATACTATAGACTGTTCACAGGAAAATATTTTAATTTCCTTTGTTATTAAACCAATTTAAGTTCTTTATAATGTCACCTTCATATACCCTAAATTTCATTTTCAGAATCTGACCTGTTAATCCATAAAAACACTACAACAAGTAACCTTGAATATATCTTTAATTCTCTGAAAGGATGGTTTAAAACACTCATTAACTCATTCCTCTCTACCTTGCAAAAAGATTTAGCAGCACATGCAGTATTGTTCATGAACTTAAAGTGCACTTTAACTCTGAAAAGTGATTTTCATATAGAATTTGCTTGGGTTACAATTAGAAAAATCTTTTTAAAGTGCTCATCCTACAAACTAAGTCTGGGAGGTGAAGATCTAAGATACAGGCTACAGCATCAGAACCAGCAGGAAAGGTTCTATAGGTCAGTCATACCTGTGCCCTCAGTCATACCTGTGCAGCCCCACTGCCCGCATGTTATATGCTTAGTAGCCATTTATACAGTCCCATTGAAATCAATACAAATCCCCAAAAATGTAACTCGAGATAATCTGAACACAATGAACTGGTGGTACTACAATTGGAATTTAGTTAACTATTCTGTTGATGATGCACAAACCAGCAAAGAATCTATCTTTCCTTCCTAAAGTGAGGCTATGCAGAAATGAGTGCAACAAACATTGAAATCTTTCTTTTACTTTAACACTTCAGTAAGAAGCTCTAATTTACATGGGTAACATCTATGCACGATAAAAAACTAGATTTGCTAGTTACTTTTCATAGTAGAGCTGCATTTTCATTTGACATCTTTTTGCAGTTTAAATTTTCTGTCATTCAGCATATCTGCTCCAGTAGGCTTGCTTTTCAGACTTGGATGTCTGACTCTGACAAGCAGTAGCTTCATTCAGGTGAGCACTAAGGTGCCCAAATATCTGTTTGATACACCTCTTTGCTTAGTGCTGTCTTGAAAGCCCAAGTGTAGTTTCAGGAAAACTCATTTTGGAAGCCGGGCTCCCTAGTTCTCTGAGTCCTGTCTGCTTATTGGCAAAAAAACATCTAATTTTCTCTCTGCAGTACTCGGTGCAACTAAAGAGCTGGATTTTATTCTGGCTTGTGCAATGAAATTGTCAAGTAATGTTCAGCTGCAAAATCTTTGCTTTTGGCAATTAGTTAGGAGGTAGAAATGACCCAGCTTCTTTGTAAGGTACCAACTCACATTTACAGAACCATGTTTTCCCATAAACAGGATAAATATGCTGTGGAAATTGAGAGGTAATAAATATAGAACCCCACAAAACCATTTTTACAGTCCCTCTTGTACCTCTAACTGCACCTTGATGGTGCTGTTTTAAGAGGATGAACATCAAAAGCTCCAAATTGAAGTGTATGGGACACTATGTTAGATTACAGATTTTCATTGCAATCATGATAGCTCCTTAGGAACTATTATGATCTCAGTGTAAGTATATAAAAACATTGCTGTACCTGCCAATGAGTATTTTGGGACTCCACAATGCAGCATGTGCCTCATTGACATGATAAATTGTAATAGCTTTTTTAGAGCTACAGTCAGGCACAGCTATGAATGAACTACTGCCACTCTCTGAAATGATCATTTCTTCCACTGCAAAATGTCTGCCTCCTTCTGTTACGCAATGTGCAGGCAGGCAATGTATTCCATGTGAACTTCTCCCTTTACAGAAAACTGGCACCATTGTTAAAGTAACATTTAAGTTTCACTTAACTACTAGTTTGAGGGCTTTGGTGCCATTTAAATAGTGCATAGGACTTGTGCTGCCCTTCTGCACAGGGGTGAATTTCACTTTCGAGTAAGTGATTTAAAGCAGGGGTGAACAAACTTTTTACATCAGGCCTCTCTCTTTGTCCCAGCAATTAGCAGGCCCCCTCAACCTGTCTAATGTAATCCAAACTGACAGAAATTTTGTTTATGTTACTATGAAAAAAACAGCTACCTATATCAACATTTTAAATGAGATGGATGAGCCTGAGACTCATCAGCCAATCGTGCTGTGCCCCCCTTATGAAATGTCTTGCCCCCCAAAGGGGACCCGTCCCCCACTTTGTTCAGACCTGATTTAAAGCCTCAGTGTAGAACCTTAACCAAGAGTTCAAATATAAGTAGTATAGTGGACTGACCATCTCTCAATAAACTTTTCTTTGTGCTAGAACTCTGCCTTAGCCCCAATTCAAGTATGCTCTTGTTGGCTGGTTGCCATCTCAAGATGCAGGTGACACTCAGTTTATATATATTTTTGTCTCTGGAGAAGGGGCATTGGGCTAGCAGTTGTCTTTCAGTTGCAGCCAGGGACAGACAGCTGACAAAATCAATTTGTTATGCTACGATACATTCACATGCCACAACTGCAAGATTCAGATATTTAACACTTGTCATCTGAGACCCAGATCAATTTTATAGCACAAATTCTGCCATCGTGGTATAATTTTATCAAACAAAACTGATCATGTCTGTAAAGACTTGCCCTTTGGAAATTCATTACCGTCTCTCAGAACTGCCGCCCATTGTTGGTTGACATAACTGGAGTGAATAAAACTCCAGGTTCCATTGCTAAAGTCAAAGTAAAAATGAGAATGCAAGATCATAAAATCTATCAGTTCTGTGAACATTACATCTTTTTTTTTCTAGTGTCAGACTATAGAATTTTAGCTATAGTGAGAGTATGAGTAAAGTACAAGTGTCTTTTGCTAGTGAATGTATGTCAGTGATGGCATGTGGCGGCAGTGAAGAAAAAAAATAACAGGTCAATCAGTCATCCAGTTGGCCCATATTTAATAGCTCTCAGATGATGCTTACAGCTCCCATCTTTCCCAGAGCAGATATACTAGAGTGGAAGTTGTGCACAGAATAAGGAAGCCATGGAGAGACCGCCCCCCTGCATCTTCAGTTGTGTGTTGAACTCCTGATAGGCATGTCTCTCCTTGACATAGGCAACACAAGCACTCCCACAGCCCATGTGAGCTTGCTGTTCCTTATTCAGGCTATCATTCAGAGTGTGCCCCATGTCCAGATCAAAAACCTTTTCTGCTGGACATCTTGGGAGTGGAGGTTGTTCATAACTCTGGAATGTTCATAACTCTGTACTAAGTATTATGGTTCTTTCAGAAAATTACAGGAGAACATTGACTGAACACAACTTTGAAACTTTACTATTCAGGAGAAAATTTCAGCATTTTACTCTCATAATTTAAATGAAACATGCACAAAACCATTTCCTTACTTGCTAAATCTTTTTCTCCTTTTAAGCTTCCCCTTTATTTTTAGTAGTTTGCATTTATCAGAGTAATGTATTATATTTTCCTTTTTTTGGTCTCTACTGCTGTCTGATTGTGTTCTTCCTGTTTCAAATGAGGTATGTGGTTGACCATTCATTTCCTAACCCTGGTGTTCATAGCCCTGAGGTTTTACTGTATAATGAGTAAAATCACACTACACATGCTATAGCCTAAACTCAGTTTGAAAAGTGCCCTCTTAGCAAACAAGATACTACTTACCTCAAGCTCTCATAGAGTTTTTTGGCCAAGATAGTGGAGAACCTTCTTTCACAAACCTGTCCTGTGGCAACTTGCTTCACCTTGATGAAGGATAAGTGGGTGTTCATTTGCACCTCAGATGTATTTCCAAAGTTCATTGTTTTTGTTGCAATATAGGATAAACCCTGCTGTTTTTTCTTCTGTATCTCCCTCAAATCTGTCAATTAATATTTTGCTCAAATATTAAACAGGCATCCCTTGTGAACCACACAGTACTCAATTTGCATAAGCATCTCTTCCTTGCAACCCAACACGAATGTGAGGCTCTCCTTCAGGTGACTTGCTTTAGCTCTCAGATCTAGATAAACCCATCTTTGGAGAACTAAAACATAGATCCCATACCCAGATGATCTGTGTGCCCAACTGGGACAAAGAGGCGCCTGAATCACAGTCACACAGTTTAAATCCAGAGAACAGAATCTGGTCCACAGTCCCTAATCAGTTTGGCAGTTTTACAAGCCAAAGGCCCAAATTTGATGTCACACTGCATTTGTGCTAGCATAACTAGATGACTTCAGGGGAGCGAGTCCTGATTTACACTGCCATAAGTGATATTAGAATCAGACAAAGCTTTCAAAAATCACAGCTGTGCTAAACATATAGCTTTTTAGAAAGACAGCAACAGAAATAATTTGCTCAGGCTAATTGCTTCTCTGTTCATGGCATTTAATCAGCATGAGAGAATCAGACAACAGAAACAACGGATCACTTGGTTTCACCTAACAGGTGGGAATATGAAAAGACTGCTTGCTGATCTTTTTCCCCCCCAACTGCTAATGCTGTAGGACTATTATATGAGAAAAAGAATGTGTGATTACTGTACAATGAGCAGTTATAGCAAAGTGCTTCTAATGGCAAAGAGCCTGTATTCACTGGATAATAAAATATATCAATAAATAATGTGAAATTATACACCTGTAGAGACTATACTTTTGATGTAATCCTAAAGTAACCAAATTTCTCTCATCCCTATTCAAATCCAGATGCAACAGTTAAGGTTAACCTCAAAACACCCAAATTTTTCATCTCTGTTTCCTGCCCAGTGGAACTATCTTGTCTGTGATGCTTGATGATGACATTAAGTTGCTAACTGGCTTAATGATGGCGGTCAGTCTGCAAATAAAATACTTTAACTGGCCCATCAGAGTCCTGGGAAAGCAACAAATAAATATCTCCTGTCAGCAAGGAATCTTCATGGTGCTACACATGCTGTGGCATATACCATTTAAATTTTAGCGTAAGGTCTTAATGAAGCAACATGACAGGATGAGCATTTTTCTGTAGTTTCGCAAATAAGGATCTTCCAAGTTGCATTCAGCTTGAAGTGGCGGAAAAAGTTTCTAGAATACACATGCTGCATTCTTTACCGACCATGCAATGCCAGAACCTTAGTGTTTTCTTGTCCCTCTTTGTTTATCCTGTTGTACACAACTATTAAATACTGACAATACTATTAGCCGGACTCCTTCAGGAGCGGTGTTTGATGTTTTCTAGCAGGGCTCAAAATGTTACAACAGACCAGGAAAAGAGATTACTCCAGCAGCTCCGAGAGATCACTAGGGTCATGAAGGAAGGAAAACTCATCGATGGCATGTCCCCAGAGAAGGAAGCTGAAGAAGCTCCTTATATGGAGGACTGGGAAGGTAATTGAGGTCTTTTATTTCTCCTTTACTGTCACCTGTACAACGTAATTTTGCCCAAATTGGATTATTTTTCTCCAGCTGCAAACAGACTCTTGCACAATGTCCTCACATCTTTTCCAAAAGGTGGCCTGCAAGACTTTACAAGAAAGATTAGTTCTTCTTTGAGTGTTTGCTCATGTCCATTCCAAGATGGGTGTGTGCAGACACATGCCCAGTCATTGGAATCTTTTTGCCCTAGCCAGTAGCCATAGGGTCATTGCAGCGCCCCTTGGAGTGGTGCCGATATGGCGAGCAATATAAGCAACACCTGACCTTCCCTCCCAGCCCAGTTCCTTCTTGCCGGGCTGCGGGTTGTTGGAGCTCTTGCTTTCCTCTGCTCAGTTGTTTAGCTAGTAGCCTATTGTAGTAGAAATAGTGCTTGAAGATGTGTAAATAGTTTTAGTACTTGATAGTTAGTCTTAGTGTTTTAACTAATAGCCAAGGGGGGGCTTTCTGTCCCCCTCGGCACCGGGGAATGCCTAGCTCCCCAGGCTTTACGACTAGTTCAAAATGTGGCAAACATATGCCAAAAAGTGACCCCCATTCAGGCTGTTTCATTTGCTTGGGGGAGGACACTTGCATGATCGCTGTCCAATTTGTAAGGCCCTTAAGCCCAGAACTTTGAAAGATAGGGCTCAATACCTTAAAGTCCTCTTAATGGAGGCGGCTCTTAAGCCTCAAGAATCTCCAGCAGGAGTGGAGCCTCCTCAGTGCAAAGTGCACCAGCGCCATCAACTACAGTGCCACCTAAGGACTCTTGGCACCGAGAGTAGATGCAGGCATCATCACCTTCTCAGCACCATAGGAGTCAATCTCCAGTGCTGATGAAAAGGAAGAGGCACAAGAGGCATCGCTCACCGAAGTCAAAGCAGGGCAGCCTTAAGTCCAAGATTCCAGCACGCACTGCCAAAAGGCAGGAGGTGCATCTGTGGAAGCCAGTGTGGAATGGGAGCCTGGAGGCGCTGGACTTGCCCTCAGTACTGGAGGCATTTCAAGAGGCACAAGGACTTCTGCAGATAACTGTGCTGGGTTCTTCTCCATCTATGGAGGACAGATGACGTAGCACTGAAACAGAGCGATAGGGATTCATAGACGTGACATTGGCACCAACCCCTGTACCATGTTGATGCCGGCACCAACACCGTATTTAGTTCTGAGTGCTCCGGTGCTGACCCAGCAGACTGTGGGCCAGTTTCAGGTGCCCTATACTCCAACACTGTCCTCGGCGCGTATGACATCGGCACTGACTCCGATGGCCCCACCGTAGTCATCTGCTTCTGACTTGGTGTTGGAGTCAGACTCCTTTTACTTGAGCTCCAGTCAGAGCAGGGGCTCAACAAGGTCGCACCACAGCTGTCACAGGCACCATAGTCATTGCTTGGATGATACGGGTTGGTTGCCAGCTTTGCAGGCGACTCAGAGTGGCCCTTCTGGACCTCGTGGACATTTCACAAGGCACGGGGCCAGGCTGTTGGAGTGCCTTTAATGGTGCTGGGAGCCCACCGATCCCATGCTCAGCACCGTTGGTGTCACTGTGCGCCCTACTACCAGAACAAAGACAGGAAGCGGCAGTCGTTGTGGAGCTGCCTGCGTCTACTTTGTCAGCGTCAACCTCGGCTCCGTCGTCAGCACCATCACAGCAGGACTGAACTCCTTCGGTGCTGACACCATCTGTAATTGTATCCATGGTGCTGATGGGGCAGGCACCAGCCCAGGCATCATCACCAACTCAAGTGCAGGGAGTGGTAATGGCACCATTTGTGCCACCTGTGGCACCGTTTTCTGGCCAGCTTGTGCCTATGCCAGCTCTCCCCTCGCCCCAGTTTGCCCATAATTTCCATGGGGGAGTAAGTGCCTTAACAGGTGACTACTGCC
Organism: Carettochelys insculpta; assembly: GCF_033958435.1. NCBI lineage: Eukaryota > Metazoa > Chordata > Testudines > Carettochelyidae > Carettochelys > Carettochelys insculpta. The sequence goes on from NC_134142.1 coordinate 102,833,308, forward strand.
CTTTGCCTCCAAATGGCGATGCAAGGGCTATCAGCTTCTTCCTCCCCAGATGAGGTGGTGGTGAGCTTCATCAGCCACACCTGTATTGGAGGGATGGCAGGGCTTTTTAACAGCTCCTTAGAAGAGTGGCTCAAAACTTGGGGATGCAAGCAGGATGAAATGGACCCTGTCACAGATATTTTGTCCTCTGCAGGCCTCACCAGGGTGGCTCTGCTCATAATCAAAACAATTGCCACTATGGCTAAAACAGTTTGGCAGACCCCTGCTTCCACCCTTCCTATGGCCTGTAGGAATGAGAGATGGTAATTTGACCCATCCCAGGGCAATGAACATTTGTTCACAGACTGCCCCCGCCCCCCACCTGACTCCCTGCTAGTGGACGCTGGTAACCATAGAGAGCACTAAGGGTTCCAGGGTCTCTCCCTGAAAAATAGAGAAGCTAAACGCTTGGACCTCTATGGGAGGAAGGTCTATTCAACGGGATGGTTGCAATTAAGAATTGCTAACCAGCAGGCTCTGGTTAGCAGGTATGCTCATAATGCCATCAGCTCCCTGTCTAGGTTCTCTGAGATGGTGCAACCCAAAGCCAAGCAGGACTTCACAGCTGTGGTGGAGGAGAACAAACTGATTTCAAGGGCAACCTGGCAGGCAGCATTCAATGCTGCAGACACCGCCACATGGGTTATGTCTTCTGGAGTGGAAACGTGCAGGGGTGCTTGGTTGCAGGTTTCTGGCCTGCATCATGAGGTCCAGCAGACAATCCAGGACCTCCCCTTTGATGGCCCTGCCCTATTTTCAGATAAGAGAGATATAAGACTGCACAGCCTGAAAGACTCTAGGGCCACCCTCTGTTCCTTGGGCCTGCATACACTTGCCAACCAACACAGACATTTTAACCCTGTCCTCAGCAAAGACAGTTTCTGCAGCCATAAAGGAATGGTAGTAGAAGGCAGAACAGGATGGATAGGTGCCATTCAGGCCAACAACCTCAAGGCCACCAAAAGGGTGCACAGGGACCCAAGCCTCACTTTTTTCGTTTTGCCTATCCTGCTTGTACCATATGTGGTGCAGCATCACCACAGACTGATGGGTCCAGCATACGGTAGAGAGGGGTTATGCTATTCAGTTCTCTTCATACTCCCCCTTCCCAGCCCTTTGCCCTGTCCCTCTTCATGGACCCCTTTCACAAGATCTTGTTACAGCAGGAATTGCAATCTTTCCTGGGTTCTGAGGCCATAGAAGCAGCTCCTCTCAGGTTCAGGGGATAGGGGTTTTATTCCCAGTATTTCCTAATTCAGAAACCAAAGGGGGGCTTGAGCCCCTTCCTGGACCTAAGAGCTCTTAACGAATAGATAAAAGATAACATTTCGTATGGTATCCCTGCGTCTCATACTCCCAATGCTAGAGTGGGGGGATTGGTTTGCAGCTCTCTACTTACAGGATGCATATTTCCATATTTCAGTCTACCCTAATCACAGGGGGGTTTTCAGGTACATGGCAGATGGCACCATCCTGCCTTTCGATCTGTCTGCGGCCCCAAGCTCTTCACCAAATGCATGCAGGAGTAGTAGCACACCTAGTATGTATGCACACCTAGTAGTATGCAGGCTAGGGGTGCAGCTGTTCCCATACCAGGATGGCTGGCTAGTCAAGGGTCATTCTAGTGATTCAGCGTCTACAGTTGATCCATCAAACTTTTGTAAGCCTTGGTCTCTTGATCAATCAGGTAAAGGCAGTGTAGGTCCTTTCTCAGTCAATAGAGTTTGTAGGGGCCACGACTGGATGCCAGGGCATTCCTGCTGGATGACAGGTTCAGGTCCATGGGGGCCATTATCTGAGACATCCTGGCAGTTCCGCCATGATGGCCAGGTGCTGCTTGCATTTTGTGGGTCACATGGCAACAAGCACCTTCGTGGTAGAGCACGCCAGGTTAAGGATGCTCCCTCTAAGCTATGGCTGTCATTGGTGTATCGTCCTGTAAGAGACCGTTTAAACTTGGTGGTTACGGTGCCAACGTGGACTTTGTCGATCCTGCACTGGTGTTTGGACAAAGGGGTCATCGTCACAGGAGTTCCTTTTGCCCCTCAGCTGCCTTCACATTCCCTATTAACAGATGCTTAGGGCCAGGGATGGGGAGCGCACCTGGGTCAGCTATGAACCCATGCTCTTTGGAGTGTGTCACATCTTCCGCTCCACATAAATATGAGGGAGCTCAAGGCTATCGGACTAGCACGTGTGACTTTCAAGGCCAATCTGACGGGACATTGCGTGTCAGTCAGTACAAACAATGCAACAATGTACTATATCAACAAATGATGGGGTACACGCTCCTCTCCCCTGTGTCACGAGGACATGATGCTCTGGGACTTCTGCATACAGCACATCATTATGCTGTAGGCCTTTACCTGCCAGGTGTGCACAGTTCACTGGTGGACCAACTCAGCAGGTCCCTTATGGATCACACGCCTCTCCAAGCAGAGGTCATTCATTCTATTTTCCTGAAGTTCGGGTAGCCCCAGGTGGACCTGTTTGCCTCCCACCTCAATGTGAAATGCAGGATGTTTTGCTCCTACTGCAATCAGAGCCCGGGGTCCTGGGCAGACGCCTTCAGTGTCCCCTGGTTGGGCAGGCAGATGTATGTGTTCCCTCCAATTCCCCTAGTTCATAGGGTCCTCCTCGAGATTCGCTCAGAAGGGGCGCTGATCATCCTGCCGGCACCGGCATGGGCCCGTCAACACTGGTACTTGACCCTCCTGCACCTGTTGATCTGCAAGCTGATAACATTGCCGATCCGTCTGGACCTGCTGACGCAGGAAGAGTAGAGACTGCAATCTCCAATCGCTGCACCTCCCAGCATGGATGCTCCATGGCTGAGGTATCAGGAGCTGGCCTGTTCAGATCCCATAAAGGAAGTATTGTTAAATAGTAGAAAACCCTCCATAAGGGTGACTTATTTGGCTAAGTGGAAAAGGTTTTCGGGGTGGGTGTCTCACAGAGGGCTATCTCCCTCGCAACCCCAGCCTGTTGATTTTAGATTACCTCTGGGGTCTGGGACAGGAGCGCTTGTCCGTCTCATCAGTTAGGGTGCACTTTGTGGCTATCTCAGCCTTCCATCCTGCTCATGAAACGTCTTCTGTGTTCTCAGACTCAAGTCAAAAGATTTCTGAAAGTTTTAGAAAGAATCAAGCCCCAGATTTGGGCACCACTGCCCTCGTAGGATCTCAATTTGGTGTTAGGCATGCTTATGGGAGCCCCCTTTGAGCGCCTGGCTACCTGCTCCCTGCTGTTTCCGAGTTACAAAACAGCATTTTTGGTGCCAGTTACCTCAGCGAGGAGAGTATCTGAGTTGAGGGCACTTTCAGTGGACCCCCTTGTACACAATGTTTCACAAGGATAAGGTTAGGCTGAGACCTCACCCCACATTTTTACCTAAGGTGTTTTCCATGTTTCACGTTAACCATGACATTTGCTTACTGGTATTTTGCCCAAAGCCCCATGCCTCCCCAAGGGAGCAATGTTTACGTACGTTGGATGTTAGAAGGGCACTGGCATATTCTATGCGAATAGGACTAGGCCCTTAAGAAGAATGCAGCAACTCTTTGTGGCAGTTGCTGATAGGGTGAAGGGCCTTCTGGTCTCCTCCCTGTGGATTTCCTCCTGGATAGTGACGTGCATCAAGGAGTGTTACAAGCTCTCAGGGGTTCCTCCCCCTCCATTTAGGGCACACTCCACGAGAGTGCAGGTGTCGTCTGTGGCGTATTTGGTGCAAGTGCCTATCCAGGACATCTGTAGGGTGGCCATCTGGTCCTCAGTTCATACATTTACAGCACATTACACTTTGACCGAGCACGCATGGGAAGATGCTTTGGGGGGGGTAAAACTGTCCTGCAGTCCGCTAGGGGCTCCGAGCCCACCTTCTAGGCACTGACTTGTAGTCACCCATCTTGGAATGCACATAAACACTCACTCGAAGAAGAAAAGACACTTAACCTGTTCTGTAAGTGATGTTCTTCAAGATGTGTTGCTCATGTCCATTCCAAAACCCTCCCACCTTCCCCAATGTCGGAGTAGACAGCAAGAAGAAACCGAACGAAGGGTGGGGTGGGTGGGTATGGTGTCATGTCGGGTGGTGCATATATTGGTCGCCATATCGGTGCTACTCCAGGGGGCGCAGCACCGACCCTGTGGCTACTGGCTAGGGCAAAAAGCTTCCGGTGACTGGGCATGCACCTGCGCACACCCATCTTGCAATGGACATGAGCAACACATCTCGAAGAACACCAGTTACAGAACAGGTAACTGTCTTTTTTCCAATTATGTTAATGAACAAATTGATTGTGACCTATTCAGCATTTCACTTTGCATGGTTAACACAGTATCTCCTGTCAGAATTGGAGATGCGCTTGAGTACACACCATTTGCTACTTTGCCTGGCTAACATAGATTTATTTCTTTGCTTTTCTTACATTGGCCAGGTTTTATTTTCTTCAGCATACCACCATTGGAAATTAGAACCAATATATTGTGCCTTATTTACTTAATTTTGATCGTGTTTCTTTGTTTGCCCTAATATTGTAAAGATCATTGGAGACGTTAACTCCAGAAGTTCTGTCTTTCTGAAATTCTGCTTTTTAAATTAATTTTGATTTCTTGTTGTTGTAAATGTTGTATGATTGTGTTTTTAAGCCAGCCTGATAGTATTAATTTGTTGAATGCTAAAGGCTTTTTAGCTGTAGATTTAGTATTTTGCCTTTTAGTAAGTTTTCAAAATCATTCAAAACAAATAATAGCCTCCTGCTCAGGTTTCTTAGCCTAGTGCCTGATGCACTTTTAAAAAATGAAAAAAAAAAGCAAAAGCATATGATTTTTATCTAGTTATCCAGCGTTGTAAAAGATAAGTTTAATTCTGTATCTGAGATCTTCAGAACGTCTTTGTGCATCTCTAGGAATGTATGAGATATTCAGAAATTTATTACTTAAAGATTTAGGGCCAGATTTCAAAAGATAATCAGCCAGAAGCTCCCATAGGTCTCGGTCTAATCCCAGAGATGGGTGTGGAGAGCTTTGAAATGTTTGAAAGCTTGACCCAACTGTAGTCAGCAGGAGTTTTGCCATTGATTTCAGTGGGACCAGGATTTCTCCCCATCCCCTCAAAGTTTGGGATGGTATTAATTTGAAATAGCTTTTGCTCTGCTGAGACTCCTTAAAATACAGCAAAGTGTTGTTCCCTGTGACCTTAAAATTCTTAGGATAAGCTCTGAATTCCTTGAACAGATTTGTTAGCATGGTTGTAGCAGTAGACTATATTTCTTTTACAATCAGATTTAATATTTTAAAGCGCATGTCACTTTTGTTCCTAAGGTTATCCAGAGGAGACCTATCCTGTCTATGAGAATTCTGATGGCTTCAAACGTAGGCAGGAGACTCTCCTTGTGGATTACCCTGATCTCAACCAGCCCTCTGCTGAAGAGATAGCTGAAAGAATGGAGGCTGTGGAAGATGAGGATGATTTGTGTAGTGACTCCTTACTATCACATCTCACTGCAGAGTGTGAAAACCAGGATACGGGACAGAAAAAGGACCACCAGAACACCTTCAGTGACCAAGGTGGTGTCCTCCATCACAGCCATAACTCTGAGAAATGCTATTGTTGCCACTATGACGAGGACGACCCTGCTGTCATAGCAGAGAATGCTGGGTTCCATGCTGACAGCTGCAGTGAGGCTGAAGACACAGCCAAAGAGGATCTCTCAATGGATTCTGACAATGAAAATGTAGAACTCAAAAGCCAAAAAGTCAATGAACCAGACGCAGCAGGCATGCTGAGAAAGCGAACTGCAAAGGGACTTGAGTAATGGCGACCACATCCTCTGTGGGCATTATAATGATAGCGATAACAAGATTCCACAAACTTTTGCACCTGTGCTGTTTGTTCTTGATCCACACATACCTTCTCCAGCTCTTGGCATTGTTTCCACCCCGTTGATTATGGCCATGCCATTATCACCATCTGAACTGGAAGCTAATGGCTCCCTTGGTGTCACTCCATTGCTTATTACCTCCAGCACTTGCCTGCTAGAGATGGCGATGAACAGGAAAGATGATTCTATTCATACTCTGGCTACATAATCCGATGTAATTGCTGCTTCTGAATAACCATTTCTTTATCTGAAATGTTAGTGTCCTGCTTGCCACATTGGGAATGGACTTCCTGCCCCAATTGTCCAGAGCCTACCAGCTGGCTTTGGTATCCTGCTATTAGTTATGAAAACAAGATAACTTGTATCAGATTACTTAGGAGGATGGAGCGGCAAGTGTGAAGTTGGTAGCTACTCTTTTTCTCTCAAGCAGCTTTTAATTGTCTCCTTGCTGCAAAACAGCCGATTTCTTTTTCAACCGCATTGCTGTCACAGTGATCAATTTGTACAACAGAACAGGATATGTATTGCTTGACCGCTGCGGCATTCTTAGCTAAGTGCCTGCATGCACCTAGGAAGTGAAACAGTGTCTCAGGACTGCACATGCAAATGGCTAATTGCCTTTATCAGGTGGCTCCTTATTGTGACCCCTCACAAAGTGTACTCTAATGTTTGCATTGTACGCTGGTATTTATGATAGCTTACTGTTGTGAAAATAGTCCATAGAAGAAGGAAAAGGGAACAAATTATAGAGAAAACATTGTAAACACTTTATTTCCCCTGTTAGGAATATATTTTTACTTTATTTTTAAATGCATGGATTGTAAAGCATGGACTCATTAGGACCTCTTCTTGCCCCATCCATGCCCTGAATAGTTTGATTCTGGAGTTGTCTTTCATAATAAAAAGCAAGATTTGAAAGTGCCCAGAATGTTCTTAAGGGGTTTGAGATTCATGGACAGGATTATATATCTGAATCTTTTTTTCCATGATGCCCCTTATCAGAACAATTTCCGTCACCTTATCCTTTATTATACTTTTAGTATTAAAGAATGAGTTGGAAGTACTGAGAACTTTTTGACACATGGATGCCTTAAATGATATATTAATACAGATCGTGGTAATAATTCGTTTAACCCGCATTACTGACCTGTATTGCCTGCACCCCTCAGAAGCTGTGCAAAGAGTTGGGGAGAAGAGAGGTGAGAGAGAGGGAAGTAACTGCTAGGCAGGAGCCTGGGTACGAATGTGTAGGATTGTTGGGGGTGAATGGGAAAAGTATGGAACAGGTTTTTGGGCAGGGCAGAGCAGGTGAGGGTAGTGACTGCTCGCTGTGCCAGTCTCCATGTGTCCCTTCACCCCCCCACTCAGCCACCCCCTTTCCTCATGTGGCTCTCCACCCTCTTCCCCCGCCCCCCCGAGTCCCTCCATCTGAGGGTTGACAGGGTTTTTGACCAGCAGCAGAACACCTGGTCGAAAACGAAGCTGAGGTGCTGGTGAGCTGGAACTCTGTGGCAGCTGTGGGGGAATTATACCATGCACCCTCCACCTCTTCTGGGCACAAACACAGGCAAGGGACTGCTCACAACCCAACTACAGTGCGCAGGTGGAGGGGCCACAGCATGATGCCCCACAGCTGCTGGGGCTGCAGCTGCTAACCTAGCTGTAAGGGAGGGCCCTGCAAAAGTATGGATAGGTCAGGATCATCAAAAAGTGGGAAGGCAATGGCCCTCTGGGCCCTCTCGCCATTCTGGCACTACCACACGTAGGCTCCCTGTATGATGCCTGGGGAGAGAGATACCTACAAATAGACAGACAGCGACACCTCTCAAAAGCCACCTCCCTAATAAGCTTACCAGTAGGGGATGACAGAAGGCAGGTGTCCTAAGCCACTTCTCATCACCCAGATCAAAGTAATTCAGCTAACTGGAATACAGTAAACTCTTGTTCAGCTGGTAGTTGATCAACTGGAACCCTCAGATAACTGGTATAATGTCAGCAAAGCCTGAACCATGAGGTGGCTTCCCTTTTTTTTTTTTTAAACCTCCAGACAGTCCTGGGGCCCTAGCGGCCCATCCCCGTATGATTATCCATTAAGTATTACTTTACCCAAACGACAATCGATCCTTTCTGACTGCCCTTGTCTCTGTTCAATAGCAAGTGGGGTACCAGCTAAAACTTTAAAAATGGTCCGTTTCTGTGTCCTATTTCAGAAGTAACCAGTGTTCCCTGCAAGCTGAGTGCTTGGGCAACCATGCAGGAGGGATTCAGGTGCCGCTCAGCTGGTTAGCAGAGTGCCCACAGCCATCCACAGGTGTGTCTACTGGTGGTGCACATCCATACATGCCTCAATGCACATCACAAAATTTATTCTGCCCATCGATGAGGGGAAAAAAAAAATCTGTGGGAACATTGGCAGTGACCCATTTGAAGTTATGTCATAGAACTGGAAGGGACCTCAAAAGGTCACTGAGTCCAGTCCACTGCACTCACAGCAGGACCTAGTGTCATCCCTGACAGATTTATTTAAACATCTAAACCTGCACCAGGCTTTTGAAAGGCCCTATCAAGGATTGAACTCATAAACATGCGTATAGCAGGCCAATGCATTAAGCACTGAGCTACTCCTCCCCTACAGCTGCCAATACACAGCAAATCACAAGCAGATGATATGATACAGCTGTGGTACAAGCAAAGACCAAATCTTTTATTAAAATGCTTAAGAAATCAGAGCTGAGGAAGATGAGTCTGGCAATCAGCTAAATGTAGCTCTAGCAATTGTTCCTCACCTAGGTGGGGAGTGGATGGAAAAAATCAGGATTCTATTTCTTGGGAAATGCTAGTTTGTAACCTAATTGTTGTGAGCCAGGGGATTTACACAAATCCCACAGAGTTCAGCAGACAAGTACTCAAGTGGCCTGGCCCTGATCGGGCTAAGTCCAAATCCCATAACACCAAATGTCACCACACTGTTGGACCAGGAACATTCAAGTATCACAAAGGAGAGCGGGAGAGAACGAGTGAGCGAGCGAGAAGGCAGGCCCCACCTACGCCCAACTCCTTCCCAGGCCCAGTAACTTTTCCTCCTCCCTGACTGCCTTTTCTCCAACCCCCTTCTGGGGCTGTTTTCAGTCTGCCTCCCAGGCTTTGTGGGTGTTTCCTCCTCCCTGGCTGATTTTGACCCTAAACACCTTCTGCTCCCAGCAGCCTCTCAGAGGAGTTGTTAATTCCAATCAACTGCTTGGATTTTTCGCTCCCCCCGCTTCAGTCCACATGAGGGTTCACGCTGCCACAGTTGTAGTTAATGTGATACAGTGTTTTTTGAGATTGTTCAATTTCATATTATTTTGAATTTTATTTTAATTGTATTTAATGGATAGGATTTTCTATTTTTTTTTATTTCAGTTTATACAAAAGGTTCAACAAACATAAGGGCTACGTCTACACTAGCCCAAAACTTTGAAATGGCCACGCAAATGGCCATTTCGAAGTTTACTAATGAAGCGCTGAAATACATATTCAGCGCCTCATTAGCATGCGGGTGGCCGCGGCACTTTGAAATTGGCACGGCTTGCCGCCGCGCGGCTCGTCCAGATGGGGCTCCTTTTCGAAAGGACCCCGGCTACTTCGAAGTCCCCTTATTCCTATGAGCGGATGGGAATAAGGGGACTTTGAAGTTGCCGGGGTCCTTTCAAAAAGGAGCCCCATCTGGACAAGCCAGGCAGCGGCGAGCCACGTCACTTTTGAAGTGCCGCGGCTGCCCGCATGCTAATGAGGCGCTGAATATGTATTTCAGCGCTTCATTAGTAAACTTCGAAATGGCCATTTGCGTGGCCATTTCGAAGTTTTGGGCTAGTGTAGACACGGACAAGGTGAGTAGGCACCAAGCACTCCCACTCACCAAATGCCTTAGCCTAGAGTTCCCATGACAGGCTGCATGGACACATCTGCTGGCCATCTCTCCTCCCTGCACCAGTCTGCTTTCTGCACAGGGCTGCAAATGAATGGCCCCTGGCCAGGAGAAGCAGATCAGTGTGCCCCTTGGGGGATGGGCAGTAGGAACAAGCAGTCTATCCATCCCTCTCGATCACAGTCAAGGTGGTCCCAATTTGACATGTAATAGAAGAGGCAACACCAAATTAAGCCTCTTTCAGGCCTGAAAACTTTCCCATGGCCATGTGGCCAGTGAGTGCTAGAAGCCAGAGGGACAAGCATTTGCATCTTGTGCAAGAGTTATAAATCCTTGTGTTCACAGCACATAAGATACAGCTCAGTACAAACCTGTGGTACTGGAAGTCGCTACAGCTCCACTGAAGTCAGTGAGTCTTGATGGGAACAAGAGAATTGTGTTTGCTTTAAGCATGAAAATTCATTGACAAACTGCATGGGGAACCAACTGTTTATGCGAAATCAATCCTGTAGCTTTTACTGTGCAGGGACTATCAGAAGAGTTTCCCTTCCTTTTTAAAAAAAGTCATATTTGTCTGAAACAATTCAAGTTTAATTCTTCTGCAGATGTTTTGTATTAACAAACACTAAAAATCTCTTACAACATATACCACGTATTTGTGAAAGTACCAAATTAGTTCTTACATATAGTGAGAAATACATAGGCTCCAGAATACTGAAGAGTTTCTTTAAAATTTTACTTCAGAAAAAGCACATTTTTGCAGATTTATCTAAAACGTCAAATAGTTATGAACCAAAATATGCCTGACCATGTAAAACAGGATAAGACAGTCATGTGCAAACAGACATTATCACATTCTTGGCATTCTGGGGGCTGGGGGGCGGGGGAAGACTGGTTAAATACTTATTTTTTAAAAGTAAGACAGAAACTTCTCTGATTCTGATCATTTCCCCTTTTTGATCCTGACATTTAAAGGAAATCCAGACAATAACATAGTTAGATTTTACTGTATAAAAATTGTTTTGTTTTAAGAAAGGCACAGTGATGAATTACAAAATGTTTATGTGGGACCCTTTTAGTAATCCTTTTATGTTCTCTTTACTGAACCAACAAAAACAAAACAAACACATAGCATCTGGAATTTTGACTTTCTGGAAGTATAAGTAAATAGAAATCAGAAACAGAGCCAAACAGCCCCAACAATTCCTTAAAAGGTTAGTTAACACCTAGTAGTCTACTGTCATTATCTGGCTCATAATAGGGCCTGGACACATTACCTTTATTTAAGGGGGATAACATAAACTTGACCTTTTTGGACAATGAGTGGTTCAAATAACACCCACTTTTTGAGATCCAGCTTTAGTAAGCAAGTCCTGGATTAAAATCCTTTGAGAAAAATTATGATTTTTTTGTTGATCTTCTGTTCATGTTTATAAGAATCTATGCACAAAGCCCCACAAGAAGTCAGGGCAGGATCAATGCAAGATTGGGGCCTTACTAATTGACTGGACACATGCACAAGCTAAACAAATAGTAAAACATAAAACCTTTCTTATAACTTTTTTAAAGTGATAGTTACCTCATGTTACTTGCACAATATTCAATACAAGATATTAGACAATAAAGTTCTCATCAATTAACCAAGTCTGTTTATAGATGAACCCTAAAACAAGTTAACATCACTGTTCATGCTGTCAGTGCAGTAGAAGTCAAGTGCAAATCAAACCGAGTACCACTTGCTGAAATTTCTTTTACATTTATATGAAACAATTGGGCAATGGTGGAAAAAAAAACACATTAAAAGCTACTTAGGGTACATATGTTTTGTTTTTTTTTATGAAGTACAAATAAAATACACATGTGCCCTAATTTTCCTCTCACTTTACGGACGTCTTCCCAGTCTCTTTTGAAAGACCTTTGTTTAAATGTCATGTAGACAACTTATGCTTTAAAATGGCAGCAGAATTAACTTAAGAGGCCAAATGGTTATTTTTGTTTCATAGAAATTTTAGAATATGAAGCTAAAAGGCTCATTACTTTACTATTTACATTTCTTATCTCTCAAGAAACCATCCTAGGTGATTCAGTAATTACGTGGCTATTATTTGATGATGTTCTGCAAACTTGGTGTGCAATGCAACATGCCTAGTTTCTCAGACATGCACAAGTACTTACATGTTTTCTTACACATAGCACTTGGTTGCAACACAGTGTCTTGTGACTTTTTTAAGGCACATTCCATAGCCGGGCCAAATTCTGCACTGACCTATTCTTGAGGTAAGTCCTTTGACTTTAATCAGGTTAGATGGGATGTACCTCAATGGTTAAATATAGTCTCAAGTCCAGCTTATTTCAAAGAGTTTTTCTGCAAGTCCCTGTTGTACTTGCTTGCTCTAAGTCAAGGTCAGTCCAATTTAAAAATAAAGAAAAAAAAACCAAACACAAATGGCTCTCTTTAGAGAGGTACACAACTACATGGGTGCAATACAGGGGATAGCCCCAAAGTCTATCCAAGTCAATGGAAAACCTCACTTACTTCAGTGGGCTTTGGGGAAATACAAGTATGTACAAATTTGCATATGAGATGACACTTTTTCACTAACCAGCTAGAAAACTCAATAACATTACATCATCCCACCAATGATCATTGTATTACAGCAAGCAAGATCAAACTCTATTATTCCTTGTTCATACCATCCAATAGATGTGGCAGTCTTTTGCTATCGAAGTAAGGTTTCCACTAAATGACATGCCAAAGCTTTGACACAACAAGCACACTGACTGTCAATTATTGACTCCCTGAGAGGCTTTCATTCTATTTCCAGTACACCCTTTCATGTACAAAATAAAACTCTACAGTCTTAGTACATGGATTTCTTTAGTTTCTAGGTTCTTTGTAACTACACTCCTCTGTTGGCAGAGTCACTAAAACAATATTTATAGTTGGGGTGCTGAGTGCCACTGAACCAAACTGTAAAATCTGGGTCTAATGGAAGCCACTTCAAGCCAGGTGGTGCATCAGCACCTCCTACCCCCCCTACTTTCAGCACCTGTGCCTGTTGGCATTTTCATTCTTTTAAGAAAACATGGCCAAACATCCGAAACCATTGGAATTAGAAAGAACAAAGGAATCCACTTGAAGAAGTTGTGATTAAAGTTGCTATGCTCTTCTGGCCGGTGGTGGGCAGCACATAAAGACATGAATTCTGACCGAAAATGCTAGCATGTTTAGAGTCTCCCATATCAAAACTGGTTGCTCTCCTGAGAAGTTATTCTTTACTGTTGGAGCATCTCTCCCTCTAATGTAATGTCATTTGTTTTCTTTGAGGTTCCTCGCATGTCTTTGCAGCATCCTCCCGGGCACACACAATGCACTACTGTACTTGGAGTGGGAAGCAAGCATGCAAAAGGACACACACAGGATGCAGCAGAATTATGGCTGAGAATACAAGAGTTGCATTTCTTAATGATAATTATCCTTCCACTGTAAAATGCAGTGTGGTTTTCTCACACCATGACCTTTGCTATGGATGATATCAAGGCCCTTTGCAGGTATTAAAATCCCTGGAGGGGAGGGGAAGAGAGAGCAGAGAAAAGCAAATATTGGTCATTCCAATGAGCAGCTAAAAATAGATAGATGTTTCTGTCATAGTGGGGCCATTTTAAAAGCTGAGCATACAGGTATGCACTGCACCTTGTTCTGAATGTCATCAAATCCTGGCTCTCTCATAGCACCAGAAGAAGCAGACTCTAAAAGTCAGAGTCCACAGAGACTTGGTGCTGTGTCTGGACAACATACCTTAGAGATCCAATATTTAGAGCAACCTAGCAGCCTAAATGGGCACTACTGAGGATAAGGGAAAGGTGAATCCATTTTACAAATGTGCACAGATATTCTAGTTAGAGATAACCCAGCCTTTAAAGTTCAGCTACCTTGCACTGCAGTGGTAAGAACCAATCTGATCAATTAACTAAAGCCATTAATGCCTTTAAAGACTCAACACCTTCCCAGAAACAGTCACAAATATTCACCCTTGATAGAATTGGGAAGCAGGGAAGTTAGACAGTGCCATCCTCCTCTCCATTATAATGACCCAAAATGTGAACAGAGGTGAAGAGCTGAGACCTTACTTTGTAGCAGTTTACTCATTTAACTTAAGCCTCTTTAATTCTCTCGAGCAATTCCCCAAGGCCAGTTTATGTTTTTCCCCAAATGTATTTGCTAATCAAAATGACATGCTAACTAATTGCTACAGACCATTCTTGGCTGTACATGGTTCACAAACTATTCTTTGTTAGTATCAGAAATAGGAAATTCAAGTTCTCTTGGAGCATTCTGAATTGGACACAAACCACAGTATTGTCCTGGCTAGATGAGCTTAACTCAGAACCTTGAAGCAAGAGGGACTTGAAGTCAGAGTGAAAAGCAGAGGTTCCAAACCAGAAATATACTGATCTGATTAGACTGTAAGAGGTGACCTGAAGCAAGACCATGCAGGAATCCAACCTCATGACTGCCTTTAACTATTCCAAAAGACATCAGGATCGATGGTGCTGAAAACACATATAGCACACTCTTGGGGGCAGATAATCAGATGATACCAATCACCATTAAATGGATCAGTTACAATTTACAGCAGCTGATGATCGATGCCCTGGACTCAGCTTTGAAGCAAAACTTTGTTATAAATCTCGAAAAAAGATGTCTTGGTGCCTCGTCCCTACCTGAATCCAGACTTGAAGTTAAGAATGATAGTAAAGGGTATGTTTACACTTACAGCATAAGCACATTAAACTTTGGAAAGAACTGGCAGGGTTAGAAATCTAATACAATTTCCAGTGTTCTCTTACTAAGCAGAAATTTGCTGACCTAATTTAATTTACTTGCCAAGCAGTCTTTCATTTCCAGACACGTACTCAAAAACAACCTTAAAGTCTCCTGCCTGGGAATATTTACCCCAAATTTAAAACAAAACACCCAATTTAAAAAAAATTGCCTACATGGAAGATTTTCTACAATGGTGAGGGAACCGGTAGAGCCCTATTTGGTAACTTGAATTATTATTCCTTCCGTATACCACAGGAAAAACCTCTTCAAGCCATTAAGCTATCATGAAATCATTGAAAAGGAAGAGACAAAGTCGGACCTACATTGTATTGGAGAGACCACAACATAGTTCAGAAACTCTTCTGGAAAAGCCCTGCCATAACGTGCCATCTGGAATGTTAAAGATTCTTAAAGTTCTGGCACTGATCATTCCAGATACAGTATGTCTTGCTTACTCTACTGGCCATCGCAATAAGGAGTCCTGCCATAGCAGAAGCAGGGTTTATGGGATTCAGTTATTTGAAGCTGGATTTCTAGTACAATTTTCAATTTCCTGATGAGAAATCTTAGAAATGATGAAGTTGTACTTTTCTGTAACCAGTATTAAAGTGAAAGAGATTGATGTTATGAACATGAACTGGAACCTTGGTACTGCCACACAGAAATTAAACATCCACACTTTAATCATCAGAGAACCTGTCTTGGACCAAGATCTCCAGAGTTCTAGTTCCAGTTTCAGCCAATGACTTGTTGTTTGCCCTAGTGTGAGTAATTTAACCAATCTACTTCTCAGCTACCGTAACAAGAGGATAATAGTATTTACCGACCACTTTGGGGCTATTTTATTAGCTAACTTGTCCAGGTCCTTGCGAAATGCTACACAGGCTTATTATTTTCTGGATGCTTGTTTAGAAGCTTTGACATTTATTGGCCTAATAACGTAAACTGAGCCTGAACTATCTGGAACACTACAGCAAGAAACATAATACAAAGGAATTTTTCATGAAAGAAGAGTATGATCAGGTGAGTGCCCAAGCCTGTGATATAGTTAAAGATTTACTAAAGTGATTCCTGCATCTCACTACCAGCTGGTAGCAGTTACCAGCCAGACAGGTAGTATGGTTTTAAGTGCTTGGGACAAAGTCTAAAAATCCTTGTCTGGTTTGAATGAAAATTTTATTTTGTAATGCCAACCACTAGGCTCCAAACTAGAGCTGATCAAAAACATGAGGGTGGAGAGGTAGGGCCCAGAAGAAATGTGCTAGAAATTGCATTATTTTGGTCATAAAATCGTTGCTTTTTTGGTCAACTCCACTACAAACCCATCTGTGTTAGCAGCGGAAATACAGATGTCCAGAACTAAGGAAGTGATAGTGCATCAAAGAAGGGAGCCTATATGATGGTGAAGATCAGAGGCTTGGCATTGTAACCCCACTAGGATAATCCTCAAACACTTGTTGACTACTACCCAAAAATATATGTGCACAGATTGGCAAAGAAGGCTGTTGGCAAAGGCACAGATCCCTCTCAGCAGGACCTAGGCAGGGTATATATAGCTACACAGAAATCACAATTTTATCTGATCCCCACCTTTTCTTTGGGAATGTTTTGATTAAGGCCACCCTCTGAGTTTTAAAAATACTACCATATTTAGAGACATTTGAAGCTAGACAATATTGTAACAGGATTTCTTCTTTCTAGGGTGGACAAGGCAATCCTTTCGGTAGTAGGGAACCAGCTTTTGGTCCATCTCAAGTCTTAGGATGTATTTTATCCATTCCATACCGGAAAGAAACTGTCCTGGTGCAAGGTGGATAGATTGTTGCCGTATCTGATAAACATGTTTTAAGCGTTACTTTTATAATGTAGATAGTACCGAAAGCTGAGCTATTAACAAAAAATCCAATCAGATTTCATACGTTTTGGGGTATCTTGCCATTGCAAAAATTACTGGTCAAATGTTGTCAAGTATCAGAGGGGTAGCCGTGTTAGTCTGGATCTGTAGCAGCAACGAAGGGTCCTGTGGCACCTTATAGACTAACAGAAAAGTTTAGAGCATGAGCTTTCATGAGTTAACTCACTTCTTCAGATGCTGGTCCAGCATCTGGTCAAATGTTGTGATTTTTCCCATTGCTCAAGGCCAAACATAGGTGAAAGTGATGGGATCAGTATCCGAGACAGTGCAGAACAGCCTGAAGAATCAAAGGGGGCTAAAAAGACCATGTACTGTAGTTATTTGCTATTATTAATAGCTAATTAATTAGTTATTAATACAGGGACTTTAGAAGTTGTCTGGAGTGGAAGGTTCAAAAGTGCCTAAGGGAGTGAGGAACAAAACTCCAGTTGGTACTTTGGCTCCTAACTCTCTTCGGCAGTTTTGAAACTCCCAGTTTTTACATACTTGGTTCCGATCTTGCAACTGGCCTTCACATTAGTATGCTACTCTAGCAAAAGTCAATGGGATTATGTCTGAGTACCAGGGCCCATAATACAGTGCCAGTTGGAGGATCAGGGCCTCAATCTTTCTCTGAATAACTTAAATGAAACTCAAACCCCAAGCAAGCTCCCAGCTAGAAATTCTGAACAAGCAATTGCCTTATAATTTCATCACATGCACAAATAATAATGATCAATGACACTATAGCACTAAAAAGTAAATCTGATTTACCCTCCCCATTCTGTTTCTCTAGAAAAGTTGTTTTTAAAATGTATTGTTACTTGTAACATCCCTAAACGATCTGCCCAACCCTGGGTGAGGATAACTAACAGGGAGAACAAGCACTTACATGTTCATATGTCAGAAGCATGTCTCTATGTGGTTGGTAATATCCCATACAGGTAAGATGTCAGTCATAGTTCATATAAGGCCCTTTGTTTTTAAACCAGACATGCACCACAGACAGACTGACTGCAACACCAGTTAGAAATGGCTGATTCAAACCAAAATACAATGTGCCACAGAAACAATGAGTGTCTGAATTGCCATAGGAATAAAGAACAAACAGGCAACGTGATGAGAGGAGTTATCGGGATATGTTCAAGAATGCTGGTTTTATAACGACTTACAGATGTATACTAAAATACAACTACACAATCATTTTGAAAAGAGGAAAACTAGCGTGTTGTTTGCCCAGTGTCTCTGACTCAGCTTTTTTCTGCTCATGTGATAATCAAGCATTATATTGGGGGTGAAAGCTTGAGCCTTGATGAAATCAGAGGCAAAACTCACATTAATTCTAATGGGACAAAGATTTTACCCTAGCAATTTAGTTAGCTAAAAAGTTTCTCTGAAGTGCATGGGTAACAGATAATAAATTCACACTTGTATGTTTCCAACAATACCAACTCAAATTTAATACTGTACACATAAATAGTATCTGCCATCCAAGGGTCTCAAAGCATTTAACTGATTAAGTCTCAAAATATAACTGGGAAGATGATCTGATAATAATTAACACCATTTGACACATGGGAACTGACACAGTGAGTCAGCATAGTACTAAAACTAAGGTCCACCTTCTTCCTGGTCACATGCTCTAACTGCTACATAACATTACAATTGTAGGCCAATTTTAAGACAGATTTTGTCTTTTAGGGGTATGTTTTCCAATTAATGTGCAATCAACAATCATGTAAAACATATCTTGTTGCTTTTCTCAGACTCTGTCTTGTCAGACTCTCACCCAGGGCTTTAAAAGATTCCTATGTATCCGCAAGCAAGAGTTTGTACGTGTTTTTTTAAAGTGCTACTATAGTTTTGTATAAAAACACTCATTGTGTGGCAATCGTTGGAACAGTTTCTGACCAACCAAATTATAAAGCAAGTAGAAAGGTTTCTTCACCAATTTAACTTTTCATAAGTGCACTGTCAACATAGAGCAATTTGACAAAACCAACACACTGCATCTAAAAAACAGGCTTTCAATAAAGCTCATATAGGTCAAGTCTTCTTGGAAAGGGTTCTGACAAACATACACTTATAAAAAAAAAATGCATACCTTCTTGCAATTAAATAAAATACATGTTTAAAACATTAATACAGTTTCTTCCAATACAAATGTATTTCTGAGTATCAGCTACTGAGCTCAAGTTCAGTGGAAACAGCAAAATATTTTGAAATTTCTGAAAAATAAAAACAAAATGAGTAGTATTTTCACAAATCTTTTTTCTCCTCCTCAGCCAGCTGCAATATCAAAGAAACACTAAAAAGCAACAAAACAATTAAGTTTACGTGGCTACCGATCAGGAAATCTAAAAGGCAATTTACAATGGGCAGAAGCAAATGGATGGAGTGTATTTTCACAGAGCACTGTGCATGGCAGGTGTCTGTAGAGGTCATGTGTGATTAGCTAAAGGAGTATCAATGCTGTGTAACGGCATCCTTCTTACCTGCAGAAAGCTCTATGGGCAAACTGAGGTTTATGTGAGAATGGAGGTTTTCCATTAGCCACACATGTCTTTTATGAAGATTTGCCAAGAAATTTGAGAATCAACCCATACTTCTAATAAGGGCAGCCACTGTGCAAAGTATGCAGATTTACCAGAGAAGGTATTGTGGGCAACTGCCTCCTTCAGTACAAATGTACACGTGTTTTCTTCTTGAATCACAAGATCATGTGTTTTCAGACAGTCTTGAAATTAAGTGTCGGGTTCCACTGCTGAAAAAGGCAGACTTTTATGCTGTGCAGAGAACTGTTGACTTCAAACGAAAACCCTGTATCTCTGGGCACCTCTCAAATAGCAGAAGCACCACTTAGGTGTCAGAGTCCACCAGCTTTTGGCAGAAGCAGGGAGTAAGACTGATGGAACATAACTGAAGACTCCACTTGCGCCAATCTTCTGGGCAAAGACTGTCTCCTCCTGTGTGCTTTACAGTGTCCAGTATAGTGGATCACCACATGAAACAGATAAATGAATGCTGTGAAAAGTTGCTGAGATGAAAGAGGTCACACTGGACCTATTTAGTGAAAGTTCTTGTCCCCATGGGCCGAACTGATCACATTCTCTTCAGCTGGCAGTGAATATTGCAAGGTAAGAGCTTTCATTGGGAAACTGAGCACTTTTGAAAATCTGACCCATAACGTCTATGCTGGTTGAAAATTCCTCACTAAAGCTAGAGATGGGCTGGAAGTGCTGCATCCCAGGCTTTGGTTCAGCATTATACAGAGAATGGTCAGCACTGGTTTGGTTGAAGAGCCATAAGATTACAAACTCTCTAAGTGTGGGGTCCTGATATACAGGATTTTCTTGTGGGCCCCCTTTGAGAGTGTACGTAGAAATGTATTGCTGGAATGAGAACAGTGTGGTCATTTATGGTGCTGTGCCATTACGATGGTCACACTACTACTGTAAGGCCACTTGAAAAATAATTGCTTCAGGCAGAAATTAATTGGAAAGACACAAATGGATTACCATGACGTCAGAATTCATAATAAAGGCCTAGCTAATGCTACTGTGTGATGATGCTTTATTCCTTTTTCTAAGTGACATTCATTGCCTCAGAGTGGGATGCTAGCTAGCTTCTAAGATGCGGACTCAGTGTAGCAGCACTGACATTGTGTTTTATTGAATCACTTCCCACCTCTCCACAAGGGCAAATAAGAAAACCCTACAAAGAGAATGTTCACAACAGAAACTCCAGTTTGCTGGATGCTGTTGCCCTCTGATTTGCAACTGGCTTGGAAACTGCTATTACTATGTTTCCTAAAAATCACTGAAATTCTGATCATATTTCAGCCAAGCTCCTTGTATCCACTTACATCTTAATGTGTTAACTTCACTGTAAAGCTGAATGGCCATATGCAGCCTTCAGATAAATTTCCCCATTGTGTGGACAACATTAGATGCACATCCAATGGCACTATTCAACTGATTCACTGATACTGCCCAAACACACACATTTGTCTTAGATAATGGACTCGGAGAGAGGAGGTGGAGCAGCAGTGTAAGAGCTTCACCAATGAGGAAAGCGTGAAGAAATGTTTACTCTAGGTGTTAGAGTGACAAGTTAAATTAAGAAGTTACATTAAAATGTAAGATGTTAACATATAAGCAGCTCAGGGAGAGTTTCTTTATGTCCCTCTGCCAAAATTAATAAAAAAGCAAGATTAAAGTGTCAGTACTTACAGTTTAAAACAACATGGAGTCAATCTAACCAAATTCTCACTGGGACATTGTAGAGGAATTATATGATTAGATATTGTTCTTATCATTCTCATCTGTCTATCAAAAGGCCGAGATTTATCCACTGTTAAATGCCAATATGAAAGCATTCCAGAAAATATTGGTACTAACACTCTCTTACCAGCATGTCTAATTTGGATGCCAGTCAAACCGGTTATTTGGGATGGCAGATCCCTTTGAAAGTATTTATAAAATGCACTGGCATTGTGCTAGGCATGAGCTACTTTCTTGGGACTTACACAATCCCATATATTGTGCTTTGTTTAGAAAGAATCTGCAGGCTTAACAAAATAGCAAGAATAAAAGCTTTGGGGAGAAAAGAGAAAAACTTTAAAACATTAATCTGCCATTTCTTTGTTAAAAATCGAAATCAGATACTGGAAAGGGGCAGAGAGTGAGTCAGGTGTGGTGAAGAACTAGTCAGCTGACAGAGAGGAGATCACACCTATTTGCTGGGGGTCTTGTAGCAAAGCGGTAATTAATGAAAAACACAACTCATGGTTGATTGCCATTTTTATCATTCATTGTAGGAACTCACTGCTCATTATTCTCAGATCAGGAGATCGTTCTGGTTTTATACTGCAGGAAGAAAATACTTCTTTTGTGAAAAGGCTGAAGATAAAGGACATTCTCTGCCATTGTTCAGAACATATTGGATAGATTGGGTCAGAAGTGAACAGACCATCCCCCAGTCAAAGCCACCAGGCTTCTCTCCATTGACTTCAATGGGACTTGCAATGGGTTTATTCCCTTGAAAAGAGTCTTTCACATAAAGCTGTAAATCAAGCAACAACAATCCAACTGCAAGCACATTTGTCCACTGAAATTTCTTTGTCTCTACTTACAGAGTAGACCATATTTCTCTTATTAGTTGAAATTGTACAGTTCAAATGGCACAACCGGTCCTGTCCCCTACAGTCACTCAGGGACCAGAAGCCATGAGACAAACAGATCTGATTTCATTTTCTCATATAATCTTTGGTTATGTAATGAAGATATCTTCTTAAGAATAAAAAAGGGGATTTTAATAAACCATTTAAAATGTTACTCCCATATTTTATGCTCTTCTGATAAATTGTTATGCGTCAATTTGGGTAATATTACTGTGTGGAAAAATAGAAACCAGCCTCAGGATCTCTATTATTTTTCAACAGGGTTTTTTATGCATTGCTCACAGTTAAAGTCTTTCATTGATGACTTCTGAGATGTTTACAATGCAAGAAAGATGAGTGGTGATCTTGTATTTTGAATTATTTCTTTATACTCCCAGACCTCTCAGAAAAGATGAAACAAAAGAAAATGTGACGTTAAGCTATTTGTGTGTCTTGAATGAACCTAATTTCCCTGTAGGGTATGCTATAATTGCCTAGAAAAATTTAGCTCAGTAGCTGGTACTTTTCATTATAATGTAAAATAGATTTCAATAGATATTATGTACTTTTACAAAGAGGAAATAAATATGAAAACTGTTTGATACTGTAGAGTTGACAAAACTCAATAACAAAAATTCAAGTCACAAAAGGCCAGACTAATTTAACATACTATCTCTACTATTTTGCTCAGCCATTCACACAACTGGCTTAAAATAATGATGCAGTTCTGTGAGGAGATCCTCATCCAAATATTTATATCACTTGACACAATACATGTATTGGAATTGCTAGTGTGACCTATAAGGATACAGTCTCCAAGACCCAGCACACAGAACTGCTTGTATTCAGGTCCCCCACCTCCTGCCTTCTAGAATTACAATAGGTTTTAATTTGAAATAGAACTTAAAAGCAAATAGATGTTAAAACATAAAAAAAGACACCTTAGAATTCAAGTGACTTGTGCAACATTATTTTGTGCTTCCTACTTCTCCTTTTAACTCCTACTGCAAATAAAATTCACCCTGCACCTCCACATAAATAATAGCAACAAATCGAGTTCAGTCCAACGTAGCCCTTCCACCCTCAGACTTGGTTTCATATTACACGAGATCCTTGTATGTTCAAAAAGTGCATCTTCTGGGGTGATCTTTTCTTCCATGTTAAGTGAAAGTTCGAAGTATTCAACACAATCTTGAGGTATTACAGCCTCTGGATACTTCTTAACATAAAAACAGACTTTCTTTGAGATACTCAGCTTTCATGGATTTAGAAAAGACACACTGCTAGGAATGGTGTGTACCTTGAGACAAGGTACGTGCATCATGCCCTGTCTCCATAACATAGCTAAGAATATCAGACAGGACTTTTATTTACAGAAATTTGATGCCACTTCCAGAAAAATGTATAACAGATAAAACAATATTTCCTGTATGTCCTGAATGTTTAAGAAATTCCCATTGTTTCCCCCCCAGCAATATGAGGGTTCTTCCAAAAATGAATTTTACCTGCCCTGTTTTGTATGAACCATAAATGATATCAGTGAGTATTTGGAATCATGTTGTTTTCCCATGTGGCATACTGCACAGCTGTGTGGAGATTCTGCCGCTCCTGTTTACTCACAAGCCAATTTGCTGTCAAAACTGGAAAGAGCAATAGCAAAGGCTTGTAACGCACACATTGGGTAGTTGTAGTCCATGGTGAATACATCCTCAGCTACACGGCCAAACTGCATCACTATATAGTCAGCTGTAATAGAAGTCATAGAAGAAACAAAGTGTTATTTTTACTACAGCCTTATTGAATAAGCGTACATTCAAAAGCAACCCACTGCTCCAAAACCCCCATGACTGATTGATTGAATGCTGTAACTCATACCAGCAGTCATGACTTCAGTGAGACTATTCACGTGAGGAAAATTTGAATGAGGATAGATTGCAGGAATAAAGGCCTTATGTGTGTTTTCTTTCAAATTTTTAGCTCAGTAACCAAAGGGTTTTTTCAAAAAGGCAGGCTGTTAGTCCCTATCATTCATAAGCATGGAATTCACTTCTGTGTGGAATGGCTGCACAAGACCCTCTGCACAGGGGAGAATTTCATTCATACCAGACATGATCTAATTCTACTCTCACTGACTTCAACCAGTGGGGCACACCGGCTTTTTAGGCCCCTGGGCAATGTGGGAGAGGGGTCAGCTTCATGCCCTGGAAGGGGCCGGAACTGAAATGGAAGGGGTGGGCCTAGGACTAGACACACCCCCAGACACTCTTCAGTACCCAGAGCATCTCATGCCTTCTAGGCAACCCTGAGTGCTGCTCAGAGCATACTACACAAGACTAGTGGTGATTTAAACAGCCTGGGGTTTTGGTCACTGCTGCTGCAAGAGCAGTGGTGGCAGCTGGGAGCTCTGTGCTCTTTTGAATCACCAGACCCAGGGGCACCTCCCCACTTGACACACCCCTCCCAGTCAACAGGCCTGACTACAAGAGAAGCAAGATGAGGCAGCCAAGCAAAAAAGATTGGGAGAAGGAACGTGAGAGAGAGTAAGGAGGATGTAACTGTGCTGCCCTTCTGCTACTGCAGTGGTTCTCAACCTTTTTTTTTTTTTTTTTTTTTTTTTTTTTTTTAAATAAAGTACCCCTTTTTCTGAAACCAAAAAGAAAAATTGTAAGTACAACCAATACCTACAATTTTCAAGCATGAAAATTTTTTTATACCATTGCAATACATTTGTTTAAGCAACTTAATTGTACTGGCTGGTTGGAAGACATTGCCTCTAGGCAAGAAACTTGCCATTGTACTTACGATTGTGCAAAAAGGATAAATAAAAAAAATTACACAAACATAAAACAAGTCCAATTTTTATTCATACATATATATTTTTTATGCAAACACCAATAATAGTGATCAATGAAATTGCAAGAAAAATTATAATTAATTTAATGCAAAATTTGAGCTTGTTTGGATGAAATCAAATGGTCAGCCCTGTGTTCAAACTACTGAGGGGCCACAATTAAATCAATGTTTCTGATAGCATTTCCTGTGTAGTACCCTCTTTCAAACCTGCAGTTTTATTCTTTGTTTTCACAAGGAATTCTCCATTTTAAACCCTTTCAGTTGTAATTATAAATACTAAACTAAAATTGTACAAGTAGAAATTTTATTACCTACTTCAGATAACAAGCACAATAGTCCAGAGCCAGGCACCCCCAGCTCCCCACTTTAACTCAATCCCTCTCCCCTCTTCCAGAGTCAGGCAGTCCCAGAACTCCCCACCCCACTCGTTAACACAATCCCCTCTCCTCTAGAGCCAGGCACCCCCCTCCCTCCACTGTAACTCATTGCTGGCGACTCACCAGAGCCACCACTGCCATCGCCACCATCGAGGCTGCCACACGCTTCTCCCTCCAAACACTGGGGCAGGACGTATAAGTAGAGTGGTGCATAGCACTCTTGAGCCTTTTATTGCTCAAAGAGCCGCATACAGCTCAGAGCGTCTACCCCCCCAGACTCTTCTCAGAGACCCCTAACCGTGCGCGTGCCAGGCATTGAGAAACACTGTGCTACTGTGAATGGAGACACTTGAAACTCTGCAAAGGTAGATGTGTGGTGTGCATCTCAGTGTCACTCCTGGCCTAAATCAACAGGCAGTGACAGCACTGTGGTGACGGCTGTAACTGTTTCGCTTTAGAAGCCCTGCCAGATACTTGCTCAAATGTTTCAAGCACCATATAGTTCTCAGAGACTGGTACTGCCAGGTCCCACGCATGATCTTCACAATATTGATCTTACCACACCTTCAACTCCCCTCACTCTCCTAGACAAGACACAGGTCGGCTGCATCTGCATCCTCCTCGTGTCATTCAAACCTATGAAAAGTGAGTGCCTAATGGAGCACATTTTGCTCCCTGCCCCCGCGTATGCTGCAGCCCCTACACTCCACACTGAGGATACAAAGGGGACAGAAAAGAGCCACAAATGGTTGTGGTACAATTTCCCAAGCAAAGGACTAATGCAGGCTCCTATGTATAAGACTGTATTGAGGCAGCACCCGGAATAGCACCATGCTGAGTGCTACAGTATATCCTGAGCTGCTGCCTGGTCCATATGCAAGGCCGATAGACCCACGTCGTCAGCAGGAGGGAATTGACCTGCGACCTCAGGGGCTAAAGCCCTGTGCTCTACCACACATGAGCTAAAAGCCATCTGTCTCTCAGTCAAGTCTGTAGAGCAGAGACTTCACTCTCCCTACTACGTGATCTCAGGGCTGTCGGGGTTACACACAGATAGTCCCAAGGAGGCTGCTGTAAATTAGCACAGCCTGCAGTGCTGCTTTAGTTTACACAGGGGCTCTACTCAGCCTCCATAGCAGCCTGGAATCCAGAGGAGAGGAAGGTGGCATAAAGCAACTTTTATCCCTACACCGTATTTCAGTGAGCACAGCAGTCTGTCCCAGTCAGTATAAAACGTGATCTGAACACGTGTCAGGATAGAACCAGTGTCCGAGTATGTACAAAACAAGCATTGGTTTTGATCAGTTCAGCTAGGTGATCTATACTTACGATCATTATCGTGAATAATTTGGAAGTTTTTCACGGAGGCCTGTGTGACTCGACCGTGGAAATTTAAAACATAGGACTGGGTGTCATCATTCCAGACCGGAGTTTTGTTATGCAGCTCAATGATGCTCTCTATGTTTTTGTTTTGCCACCTTGCAAGAAGTGTTTCATGCTCCTGAATACATCACACATAAAAACTTCAGGTTACTACTCTGAGGGAAAAGAGGCTTAACAACTTCTGCTGTCTCTCTCTAATTGTCACCATTAATTCCTATGTCACAATACAAATAAACTGGCTCCTCTCTCTCCCTGTTTCATTTTTTTTTTTTTTTACTTTAAACAGAAAGGCACTGGTAAAAACAACCATCACAGACGAGTGCTAGGTGCTGCACAAACACAGACCGACGCTCCAGCCTCCAGTCTTTCAGGAGCAGAAACATAACCGATCTGAATAAAAGAGGGCATCTTGAATTCATTTTAATTGTTGAGAGACATTGTGACTTACATTACGTGGTCGGATAGAAACTCTTTCATGGTCCATATTCATTCCTGGAATGACCACACTCATTTTGCGAGGTCCTTTAAATCCCAAGACATTTGTTTCCTGTAATTTTTTTTAAGAAAAGTATTTAATTCTGATTATTTTAATTATGGAATTTAACTTCTTTACCATACAGGATAAAGCTGTGTCATCACCCGAGTATTAGTTCACACAAAAACTATCTGAAGCACTTGCATTCATCAACACTGACAAACTCTGTCTTAGAAGTTCTGAAAATAAGAAAAATGGAATTAAAATAGTCTTCCACAAAGCCTCCCGTGACAAAGTATCTAGGACAGGCTGCCAGCTACATTAATGCAGGCAAAAATCAATCACTACAAAACAGATATGAAATAACCAGAATGCCTGGGAATCAGTAGTTATTACAATAAATTGCAGTTACAACCACTAAATGTTCACACACATTTTAAGGGACAGAAAGAAAGGGAGAGAGAAAAACAGACCTTAGCTTCCTTCCATTTCACAGCCAGTACAAAAGCAAAAGAAGAGGAGCTGCCAAAGTCAGCATCTGTTAGTATGGCTTGATTTCTAAAGTCTTCAGCTATGTTAGGCTTGGAGATGAGAATGGAAAAACAAACACACATGGCATCACGAAGGCAGATTTACTTAGTTTCAGAGACAGCACCAGTAGAGAGAAAAAAAAGTGGTACAGAGGCATGTCCATGAAAATATTGCATTTTGTATTAAATGCAACTTTGCTCTCCACCTAATCAGGTTTTAATGGTACCCACCACTGTCAGATCTGAATGTCTCTCAAAAGATAAGTGCCAAATTCAAAACAGACCAGTATTCTGATGCCTCTTTTCAGTTCCTACTTATCCTCAGGTATTTAGGGCTATGATCCTCCCCACTCCTCCTTTCTTCATGGGGTAAGAAACTGTAAAGGCGGGATTCTCCAATCACTCCATGGTGGCTTATCTCTGTGCCCACCAAAATCACTGCAAGCTTTACCAAAAGTTACCAGCTACCCAAGCGAGACATCAGTAGATATCAAGAGTCTTGTCTACACTAGAACAGGTGCAGCTTAAGTAGTGGGTATTTTCAAGTGACCCAGGATTGTATATGCCTCATTTTTAGGCACACAACTGGAAAACACCTGGAAAGGGCTTGATTTTTCATGAAGTGCTGAGCATGGTCCACCTGCAAACCAGACCCTTTTATGACACCTCAAGTTGGGCACCCAAAAATTAAGGCATCACACATGCATAGTCACTTTTGAAAATCCAGGCCTAAAATTCCCATATGTAGATGAAGCCCTTAGCATACTCCAAATCTCAGAAATCACTCCAGTTATTTCACAAACATTCCAGGGAGCTTATCCATACCATTTTACCAGCCCTGCAAAGGATTTTCAGCCTTGCTGGATAATTCCCACTGGGCACAGAATACACAACTGGACTTCTGTGTCTCCAGGACAGTAACTGAAAGTTTTCTGCCAATTTTACAAAATATAAAAGTCTATGACAAAGTACAAAGAGGTTATCATTTCAGCTGGGAATTTCTATTTGATGCCTGTAAAATAGCAAGACCCAAAAGAATACATATGTCAACAGCATCTGCAAGCTATAGAGTGCTTAGATAATATAGGAAAAGCCAACTTTTGTGAAGTGACTCATGCCTATGCTGACCCTGCACTAGCTATTGAAAATATTGGTTTTCCATTCAGTGTCTTGAGAAATTCTTTTCAAGAGGCTGTTGTTTTACATGCCAGCTGTTGAGACACCAATGTGACTGGAGACTGTGAAAGCTGCAGTTAAAAAACAAAGGCTTGTAGCCCATACTCACAAGAATACATTAACCCCCTGAAACTTCAGTAACGTACTCTTCCGACTTTCTAGTAAAAACTAAAATGAATGCTTTTGCTAAAGGAAAAGGGAACTGAAGGAAGAAAAGTACTGATTTCACACTGCAAATTATACCGTTGATGAGTAAATCACGATAAGGCTTTCTGAAAGCATCTATCAATGGATGTCATCATTTTGCCAACATCAAACTGCAACATTAAAATTCAGTTCTGCATAAACATGGAATACAGAAATAAACCAAGGCAGGAAGCAAAATGAACTTAAATTAAGCTCAAAATTTCCCAAAATATCATTCAAATAAAGCCAATTTTCCGTATCTCCACTTTTGCACCCAATATTTTTGTTATAAATATATTTTTATTTCCAAGCTATGGCTAGCACTATTTGGGAGAATGGACAAAAATCTGATCAGACCCCAGTGTAACTTTATTTACTGTAAAACAGTCCTGATTCACACAGGTGCAAAGGAGCTCAAAAATAGGATCTGTGAACCAGATCCTCTGTGCCTGTAAATGGAGTAGCTACATTCACTTTATTGGAGCTACAGTGAGTTAAATCAGTTGACAAACTGCTCCAGCATGTTTAAGTGATGGATCTGCTGTCATTTACCGGATCATTGGGCTGTTCCTGGGGATCATATAATGGTGATGTATGGGTTTTTTTTTTATAAACACCATGTAGAACTTTTCCATACTCAGGCTTCTGAACCACAGTGCACATTTAGATTATTATCTACACACAGCTGCTTCCATTCAAACCACTGTAAAGGAAACACAAAAACTGGATCCATGGTATGTACTGTCTTTCCTTGGTTTCATTCCCTTCCTAGATGCAGTACATGCATGCACCAGTGCCAGTATGAACTGTTGAATCACACACAAGACCAAAATTCTGCTACATCAAAACACACTAAGATATACTATCTACCTTGCTGTGAAAGTGATTTAGAGGCTGCCAACAACCACTGAAGTCAATGGGAATCTTTTCTTTGACAACAGAAACAGATAATTAAAAAAAAATTAAGAGCCTGTCTGTTAATCCTCTGGGTTGAGGTGTCCTTGATTTATTTGCAAACACTTTGTTGCTGTATTCCCCCTTTTAAAACAATTCTTTAAAGACATCCCCTTTCGCCTGGACAGTATGCTATATATTTTTAATAGTCTGTTAATGTGGGAGCCTTCAGGAGTAAGTTAGGGTGGTAACTGTGAGGAGGCTGACTGACTCTTTCACCAAGTATGCTTCCCATTTTAACAGGAATTGATCTAGGTTTTGGCAGATATTTTTCCAAAACCTGGTTATTATCTTAAGGTGACAATTGTGGTGCCATTACCCACAGGTCAGTGGAGGAGGGTTTACCTGAATCATTCCATATGACCCCCATGTACTGTCCTGCAGCTTTGTTAAGGCTACGATGTCTGTATCTATCTCATTTGTGCCAGCATAACCAAAAAAGGCACTCTGTTGCTTGGCAACAGGGGATGACACACATTTTTCTTCCTCTTCCTTGCAAGTTCTTAACACCTCTTTTCAATCAGTTAAGCTACGTCTACACTAGAACACTACATTGAAGTAGCCTATTTCAAAGTAACAACATGG
The DNA here is from genome assembly GCF_033958435.1 of Carettochelys insculpta. Classification (NCBI taxonomy): domain Eukaryota; kingdom Metazoa; phylum Chordata; order Testudines; family Carettochelyidae; genus Carettochelys; species Carettochelys insculpta. The sequence continues at coordinate 102,863,538 of NC_134142.1, forward strand.
AAATAGGCTACTTTGACATTTATCGTCCACACATACTCCGGGGCTGCTGCTGTCGACATTCAATGACAAAGTAGCGACAGGGAATGTCGAAAGGAGTCGCCCTGGAAGGAAATGCGGCGCGTCCACACAGACAAGCGCTCCCCATCAAAATAAGGGGCCAGTAAAGCCCGCGGACAGGGTCACAGGCTGGACTAGCCGTTCTGGGGCAACAGCAAGCTGCTCCTTTAAAGGGCTCCTCCCAGACACCCCCAGTCTGCACAGCACGAGGTCTGCAGAGCGCTAGCCACACTCTTGCAGATGGACGCACAGCAGCTATGGACACCCAGCAGCAGCAGCACCTGGAAGCCTTCTAGGTAGTCACCCAGGGAGCAAGTGCCCTGCTAGGTGATGCACGGGAGGTCGCCCAGCAGCACCTGGCAGGGGGACCCTCCCAGGGGGCAGATGGGGACGCCCCTGATCAACGGGCTCCCCTGCTCCTCCCCTGCCAAATGCTCCGCCAACTCTGGAGCTACCCCACCACCTCTGAGTGGTGGGAGCAGCTGGTCATGAGGGAGTGTGGGGACGACATGTGGCTGCGGAACTTCCGTATGCGCTGGCAGACCTTCCTGGAGCTCTGCCAGCGGCTCACCCCCCGACTGAGGCACCAGGACACACAGATGCCACGCGGCCTCCCCATTGAGAAGAGGTTTGCAATAGCCATCTGGAAGCTGGCCACTGCAGCTAGCTACCGCTCCATGGGCCACCAGTTTGGAGTGAGACAGGCCACGGTCGGGGCTGTTGTCATGGAGGTAAGGGGGCCTGGGTATGCACCCATTGGGGGTGGGACCATGGAGGAGGCCTGGTGTGGGGCTGGGGAGGGAGGGTTGCCAGAAAGGGAAGGGGCCAGGTGAGGGGCTGGGAAGGGAGGGGTGCTGCGGAGGGTGCCTGGGGCACCCTGCACACCCTCATGGGCACTTGTGTTCCCTCCCCACAGGTGGTGCGTGTGCTCAATGCCAGGCTGCTCCAGAGGGTCATCCAAGTTGGGGACCGCACACCATCCCCCCAACAAGCACACGTCTCAGGTTCTTTGGAAAATAAAACTGGATTATTGAAAACTGGTAAACTGTCATGCGCACAACGAAAACTGGAACCAATATACAAGGGGGACAACTATATACAAATGGGTGGCCAGCGGATGGCTTGGCTGTTGGCCCATCAATCTGGGGTGGGTGTAGAACTGGCGGGTATGGGTCGCAGCCCCCCCTTGTCTGCGGTCCCCAGCATAGCTGGCTGGGGGCCAGGAGGACCAGCAGGTATGGCTGGGATGCCTCCAACAACTGGTCTTCAGCCCTAGTGGGCTCCAGTCCTGGGAGGCTGGCAGGCACTGCGGCAAGTGAGGCAGCAGGCAGCAAAGCAGATGGCGCAGCAGGCGGCACAGCAGGTGGCGAGGCAGGCGGTGCTGCAGGTGGGGCAGTGCGCAAGGCAGGTGGGGCGGTGGGGGGGATATTGGGTGAAGCGGTGGGAGGGCATCAGGGGCTGGGAGCCGGGTGACAGCCTCCCGGAGCGACCTGGCTATGTCCCAGAAGACACCCATGAATTCCTGCCACACCACCCAGTGCCGGGTGGACTCCTCCCAGTCAAAGTGGAGCCTCTCCTCGGCCGCCTCCACCTGCCGCCAGAGAGCTGCCAGGAGCTGTGGGTCCACGGGGGCCATCTCTTGGGCCTGGTGGTGGCGTGCCTGTCCTGCTGGCCTTGGAGATGTCCCCAGGTGCTGGCGGTGCCTGAGGGCTCTTGGAGACCACGGGGGGTGCCTGGCTGCCTGGAGCCTCGGAGGGTGCAGTTGCAGGGAGGGAGAGAGGGAGGGGAAGGCTGTTAGTACTGTGCCCTGGTCTATGTCCCATTCCCCCCATCCCCCCTTGCGTGCTGGGTCTCTGTCCCTGTCGGTGGGTGTGGTGTCCCTGGTGGGTGTCCCCATTGCATGGTCCCCCTGCCCCCAGGGTTAGGGCACAGTGCTGTCCATGGGTGTGGGTGCTGATGGGCACTGATGGCCCTGAACTGTGCTGGATCATGCTGTTGTTGGGTCTGCTGGGGGTGTATGGGGCTCCTAGTCGCATCTGGTGCCCCCACCCCGTGGCCTTGGGGTGTGAGCCCTGTGGGGTATGTACCTGACCATCCACTGCCACGGTCGGGAGAACCCTGGTGGGCAGACGTCCAGCTGGTGCTCCAGGAGGGGAGGTCTATGAGGTGACCCCCCTCCTCGCTGCTGGAACCCTTCTCTCCGCCATCCCGAGGCGTGGCTCCTTGGGTGGACTCCGAGGTGCAGGGCTGGCCTCCGGGCTGGATTCCGGCTCCGAGGCCTGCTGGGACTCCTCAGCTGCGGTGTCCAATGTGGCCTGGGGGGAGGAGGTGCCCCGGGGGCCCAGGATGGCCCTGAGCTTCCTGTAATAGGGGAAAGCGGTGGGGGTGGCCCCAGACCAGCTGCCCAAGTCCTGGGTCCAGGTGTAACCCTGCCGCAACTCCTTCACCTTGCTATGGAAGTGATCCGGAGTGTGGGCAGAGTGACCCTGGGTGGCCAGGCCCTCAGCCAGTTGGGAGAACACTTCCGCGTTCCACCACTCGCTTCATATCACGTGGAGCACCTCCTCCTCACCCCAGAGCCCCAGCAGGTCTCAGAGCTCGGCCTCCGACCAGGAGAGGCCCCGCCGCTTTTTGGCTCCTCGTTTGGCTGCTGGGGGTGCCTGGGTCCCCTCGGGGGGGGGGGAGCCCTGGGGGCACTCTGGGGGCTTGCTGGATGCCATGGTGCTGGTTGGAGGGGTCGGGGTCTGTGGAGGGCATGCAGGGCTGCCAGGTGCATGTTCTGCTGCCTGCACGCTCTCAGCCTCCTGCCATAGGAAATCTGGGTCCATGGTGCTTTAAGGGCTGCCGTGCACAGTGATCATAGAGTCCCACAGGGGCTGGACAGCACGTCTGAACCCCTCAGCTGATTGCCGCCTTGGAGGACCCCGCTATTTCAAAGTAGGGGGATGCGGATCATCTACATACGCCCTACTTCAACGTTGAATATCGAAGTAGGGTGCTATTCCCATCTTTGGATAGAATAGCGATTTCGACATCTCACTGCCTAACTTCAATTTCAACGCTGAAATAGCGCATGGCGCATGTAGATGCGACACATGCTACTTCAACATTGTGCTGGCTACTTCAAAGTAGCCGGCGTGTGTAGATGCAGCCTCAAAGGAGGAAAATGTTATCTGTTTAGAATGTTTGCTGCCCTGTCTGCAGGGTTAGCACTTTTCCAGTGATTTATTGACTACGTTACCTCCTTAAACTGTGCCACTTCCTGCTGTGACCCCTGCTTTTATTCACATATACAGCAGAGTGCACTTAGGATTACCCATCCAGCCTGACACACCCCCTTATACTTCTGCACTTCCAATGCCTTCAGCACCTTTTGGATGCCAGCGGGACTGACCCCTTCAGCTGGCTCCCCCTCAAACTGCATGACAGGTGTTACATCACACCAAAGCTGAGCAAATGAACCCCAGGGTGATGTGCACAGCCAGCCCAGAACTTGGCCTTCTACCCTATCCTCTCCCTGACTCTTCTGCTTTCCTTCTTTCCACATGCTGAGCGAGATATACTAAAAGAACCCTGCTTGCTGTGTCAACTGTTGCAGTCAAAAGTTACCTCAGGTTTGACACTGGGTTCCCTGAGTACAAAGCACGCTGACAAGACAGTTGTTAAACATAAGCAGTTTATTCCCTGACAAATTTTAACAAACCTCTAAACTAAAAAGCATGATAGGAAAGTGGCGTCTTATGTCCCTTCAGCAAGCTGGGGACCCTGGTCAGCTGCAGACAAGTGGGAGTTCTTTTTCAAGTCTGAGGCACCCGGCCATGGCCCATGGGTGGGTTCCAAATTGCACTGGTTTCTGTGCTGGTTATATACAGTTTTTCTGACTCATCATACAGTTCCATTAGGTCACTCATTACCATTTACGGTATTTCCTTAGCTGTCAGTTATTGATCTGCTATTGGTTCTGTTACTTCTTGTTCGTTAACCTTGCTTACATGTTTACCACACCTTATCATACAAGATTGTTGCATATCTGTGCCCTTCCACTTTTCTCTAGCTACAAATTGTTTTGCTACAGTACCACCACTTACCTTGTTTGGTAATTTTTCCCTGAGGCTCATTCCTGGCTCATTATACATGGGTGTGGGGGTGGGGGTCGTGCCTCATCACTCCTAAGCTTTCACATACAAAGTTCTTCCGCAATTGACGACTACAGTGGGAGGGTCTATACCTGTTTCCCTTAGATCAATTTGTTAATATTTTTGGTGATGGATTGCTGATCCTGTTTGGACATCTCACTGAAGGTCTTAGGCACCTCTGGATTTTTGGGGAGACTATACTTGTTCCTGCCTCCATAATAAGACACCTTACCACATCAAGCCACCAGTAAGTAATCTGGAATCATGCTTCCACAGAGAATTCTTGCAAATTTGCTAGCATGGCACCCAGACAGAATAAACAATCTTTCCTTATCCCTTTTTATTATTCTGAGGAAGCTTTGTGAGTCCCTAATGAATTTTTGCCTGTGACCCACCCAACGCAGAGCAAAACTCATATAGCCTGACTGGATTTTTATGCCCCCACTACCCTCTGGGCCAGCGGGTGATCGGACCCTGCCCTGTTTCTCATGTACACCTGCAGTGACTTTTAATGATTTTTTATACCCTGGCACAGACTGCTTTAAAATCAAGGTACTGATTTAAGAAGCCCTTGTGTTCAGTTGCTGATAATTTCTGGCCAGGAGATCTGCTTCTACCCCCCATGCAGGCATGAAATTCTCCCCTGCATCTCACAAATGTTGTGAAGAATACAGCAGGCCCCAATGACAAAGGTAATGTTTTCTTCACTGAGGTCTAAGCAGGTCAGAAGGCACCTGAAACTGGCTTTTAAATGGCCAAGGGCACATTCTACCACCATGCTGCACCTGCTAAGCCTTTAGCTGAAGAGCTCCTTACTGGACTCCAGAGTGCCTGTGTGTGGTTTCATGAGCTGAGGGAACAAGGGTAAGTGGGGTCACCAAGAATCACTATTGGCATTTCCATGCCTCCCAGTGTTCCTTTTCTGATCTAGGAAGAAAGTACTACTCTGAAGCCTTCTAGACAGACCAGAATTCCTAAAGATCATGCATCATTCATCCTTCCTGACCACCCCATATTGATGTTGGTGAAGTGACCTTTGTGATCCATCAATGCCTGCAACACCATAGAGAAATGCCCCTTGAGGTAAATGTACTCTGAGACCGGGTGGTCTGGTGCCAGGATGGGATGTATGTTCCATCTATAGCCCCCCCGTAGCTGCAGAAGCCCATAGCAGCAAATCCAACCACTATGTCCTGCACGTTCTCCAGAGTCACTATTTTTCACAAAAGAAACTTATTGATCAGCTTGGCTACTTGGATGACAACAGCATCTACTGTAGATTTGCCAACTCCAAATTGATTTTCCACTGACCATAGCTGTCTGGCATTGCAAACTTCCACAGATCAATTGTCACATGCTTCTCAACGGTCAAAACTGGTATCGCTACACTTCAGATTGGGAGATAGCACTTCACAAATTCCATGAAAGTGGCCTTATGCATGCCAAAGTTTTGCAGCCAGGACTGAAAAAGGATCTGATCCCAACAATCTGAGCTGGTTTTGCAGGTCCAGAGCCTGCGCTCCGTGCTGTGCAGTGACTCCCGAGCTATGATCAACTCCGTGGTGCTATTCTCCAGATCTTCACATCCATCAGTGCCCCCTGCCATCAATCCACTGATACTCCATGGGCATTACATTCAGAATATACTGCATCACAATGTGGGAAGTCATCTCAAAACACTGTATCAAACATTGATCCGTCTCAGAATCCATGTTATTCTTTGTAACGGTGGGTGGCAGTCAATGTAAAACCAGCACAAAAATTCCCCGCTCCATTTCTTTTCCTCAGGAGGCAGGAAGTGAGGGAAATGTATTCTGGGATGATGACATTAGAAACTCAGAACCACTTGTGGTAACTTTTTTCCCCAAAGACACTGCCACAGAATCCCAAAAAGCAACGGGTCTGCAGGAACTGTGGGATAGATGCCACAATGCACTGCTGACACAGTCAAGCTTAGGCAATTTAGGATGGACACACTGAGTCAACCGTGTAAGCAGTTTTGGACACTCAACTTCAACTTTAAAAAATCTAGTGTTATAAAACACACTTGAATATATTCAACTTTATTCCCAAGTGTAGACATAACCTGAGAGCCCAGCTTCCAGAATTGGGGGAAAACCAAATTGTGTGCTGTGTTGAACATGGCAAAGTATCCTGGTGCTAAGCTTACAGCCAGATCTGTGTGTCACACTAAAATCTCATTTCAGACACATTTGCAAAAGCACAGCTATTCTCAAATTGGCCTTTAGGTGCTGCTAGAGATTTATTAATCAACCATGCCACCATCATGAAAACAGTGAGAACAAAGGATTGCTGACAACTTAGTTCCAAGCCATAACAGTTGAACATAACACAGAACGGAGCTCCGCAATTAGGGATTTCAGTGTGTGCATCTCACAATTAACAGTGAAGTTACTGCCAGTCTTTGATTTGCTTCAACACGAGACCTGCTGGTCAGATTCAGTATGCTGGCTACTGCCAGCACAGCCTTCTTCAGATGGAGACTTTATCTATGAGCTAAGAGGGAGTTGTGTGCATAGTAGTGCTTTTCACACATGACATCCAATATCTGTTGAAGAGGGTAGCTTTTGCTCAAGAGAAATCCAAAGCTAGAATTTAAAAGATCACTTTAGGACAAAGTTGTCCTAAAAGCTCTCTGTGTGGTACCTTACTAAATTGCACGTGTACTGCAATCAGTACTGATATTCCACATGAAGATGGACTACAAACTATCAGGAATACCATCCCTGATGTCACCACAGCAAATCTGTTGGCTAACCTATGTAACTTTGTTCTCACCCATAATAATTTCTGATTTGGGGACAACTTATACCTCCAAATTAGCAGCACTGCTATAGGCACCCGCATGGCCCCACAGCATGCTAACATATTTATGGCTGACTTGGAACATGATTCCTTAGCTAAATTGATGACATTTTTATCATTTGGACCCACGGTAAAGAGACTCTGGAAGAATTCCACAGAGATTTTAACAACCTGCATCCTACCATCAATCTCAGCCTTGACTATTCCGCACGAGAAATACATTTCCTGGATACCACAGTACAAATCACTGATTGCCACATCGACACCAACCTCTACTGGAAACTCACTGACTGCTATACTTACCTACATGCCTCCAGCTTCCATCCAGCTCACACCACACACTCCATCATTTACAGTCAAGATCTTAGATACAATCGCATCTGCTACTGATCCTAATGACAGAGGCCGAAAACTACAAGACTCCTACCAAGCATTTATAAAACTGAATTATCCACCGGGAGAAGAAAAAAACAAATTGGCAAGGCCAGACGAATACCCAGAAACCAGCTACTTCAAGATAGGCCCAAGAAGATCAACAACAGAACACCACTTGTCATCACCCATTGCCCCCAACTCAAACCCCTGCAATGCATCATTAAAAATCTACAGACTATTCTGGATCAGGATGCTACACTCCAGAAGGCTCTAGATGACAGGCCTGTCCTTTCTATAGACAACCGCCGAACCTGAGAAAGATTCTCAACAGCAATTACAGCCTACACCACAATAATACGAATCCTGGACTTTTCCTTGCAATGAACCCCGCTGCCAACTTTCGCCACATATTTATTCTGGGGATACCATCACTGGACCTAACCATGTTAGTTACAAAATCAAAGGCACATTCTCATGCAATTCCAGCAACTTTATATATGCTCTTATGGGCCAACAATGCCCTGCCACTATGTACATTGGACAGACTTCGCCAAAGAATAAATGGACACAGAGCAGACATCAAGAAACTCCATACACATAAGCCTGTCAGTGAACACTTCAATGGAGTGGGCCATTCAGTTAAAGATCTGAGAATCTCTGTCCATCACAGAAAATTTAACAATAGATTAGAGTGTGAGACTTCTGAGTTAGAGTACATATTCAAATTCGACACACTAACATGTGGTACGAACAGAGACATCAACTACCTGATGCATTTCAAAGCCTATCAAAACAAAAAAGCAGTCCAGTCGCACTTTAAAGACTAACAAAATAATTTATTAGGTGATGAGCTTTCGTGGGACAGACCCACTTCTTCAGATCAGATACTCTGTTACTATTACAAAGCCTGCTTCCCTTTCTTTGATGCTCGTAATTATCTCAGGAAGGACAATTAAGATCCCCCCACCTCTCACTCCCTTCCTTCTATCTTATTTGATTTGACAGTTTTATTGCAATTTTTTTCGTTTTGGTCCTCTGTACTTATATAAGTCAGTCTGTATTGGAAATGAAATTGATCTGAAGAAGTGGGTCTGTCCCACGAAAGCTCATCACCGATGAAATCATTTTGTTAGTCTTTAAAGTGCTACATTTCTGCTGGTTTCTTTTGTTGCAATCAGTAAAAACAACCTTTACTTTAATAGGTAATGTCATTAATCAAATGAAAACAAATCCAGATCTCCTCATGTGCTGTGGTGAGAATCACAGTACATTTGAAAATCTAATAACTTTCTTCTGACATAGTAAAAGATCAGTGGAACAAGTAACAATCTTCATTACATAATTTGAGATATACACACATACTAGCAGATTTATCTGGTGTTACTTGGGTCTTTAACTCAACTAAGTTCTCATTTTTAAAAAAATAAAAGGAAAATGTACATGCTTTATTTAAATGATTGTATTTTTCAAAAATACAGTGTTATTTTTACAAAATTAAATTTATTTTAAATTTTTTAAAAAGAGATTGTTAAAATTTTTTATTTATTTTTAGTAAATTTTTAAAAATTTCTGTTTTACCTTTTTTCTATAAGGTTTATTGAGAAGCAATCCTATTCCAGGTTCATATTATTTTTTTCTGGTTCATATTGGTTCAGTGTCTTAACACTCACATAGTTATGTCAAGTTCAAGGACTGTATTTGATTTCATGATTTTGTGTCTTTTCTATTTGGTTTATCAGAAGCAATCCCATCCCGGGAACATCCCATTTTCCTAGCACAATCATACCATTATGCTGCTTTAAGTTATGATAAGAGGAAGCTGTACACCAAATTTGGTGGCCTTACTTCTTACTATTTAAGAGGAATTCTTGGTCAAAACAAACTAAACTCTCTTTCTTTAAAGTGTTAAACACATTGATCTGGTGACAATGACAAAAGAAATTCATTAATCTATTTTAGCCACACTCGCCAAACCATGGATATGATTGTGATCTCACTTTAGTTTTATGCATGTAGATGCTAACTCCATTGACTCTGTGTGTGGGGGAGGGGGGGAGAGAGAGAGAGATTTACCTGCAAAGTCAAAATTGCTGGTGCAAAGGATGAAAGGATTTGATTTGCATATTTAGAATGATAGATATTACCTCATTTGCATATTTCTCCTTTTTTTAAGCTGCTTTTTTTTAGAAGCTCATACTCCTGACTTGCAGCAGCAGCAAAGTTGTTCTGCTACAGGAAACGCCACAATACAGAAGTCAGTAAAAATAATTCACTGGACATGTAAATGCCTGTATGTCACAGACTGAAGTCTAAATATAAACTGAAGTCAAATGTTGCGATTTATGATTTTAAAGGTGTTGGGTGTTGAAAATCTAAGGGGGTGGGCATGAAGGGTCCTACACCAGAGTGAAGGAGATGTTAGTAAATAAGTGGGGCAGATGTGTCATCTGCATGAAGACAGGACCAACCCCATGCTCTAAAAAACAAGGCATGTTCATGTTGTTAATATCACAAATGCTGTTGCCTTAAGTCATGCCCAAGGAAGAGGAGGAGCCCGTCGTTTTGGCTGTCATGTTTTGACAATCCTTCAGGTCATTCAGTGCACTGCCCAGCACTGCAGACAGACTATTTCTCACAGCCTGAGGGGGGAAGCTAGCTGGTCCATATCATATTGTAGCTAGAGGCAGGAAAAGTCTGCCTGGTTCCTTCAAAGAGAGGTATGTGCTCTTTTGTCTCCCTGAAGGACCATTTCAGACTTAACTGCCCAGCTCCCTGTGAATGCTACTGAATCATAGGTGACATCATTGCCAATTTTATCTTACTGGTGGCAATCTTGTCCCCACAGCTCCACTGAGAAAGAACTCTCCAGTAAGATGTGTACAGGAGCGGAAAGTATTCTATCTCCATAATACTATGGCTATGTGGTCTTCTGAGTACAGAGGAGGGGGCCTATCAGACGGCAATCTGGCTGGAGATGAGGAGTCTATGTGGATAACTTTCTTACCTCTTCTGACTGTTAAGTTTCCTGGTCTTCTTGAGGGACAATCTATAACTGGGAACCTGAGCTGCACAGGGAGCAAATGCCAACTTTCACCAATGTAAGTCAGATGAGAACCAGGCCCAATGTTTTGGGAATTGATTCCCATTCCTTGCAGGTTTTGCCCAAGAGCAGAACTTACATAGCAAATAGCAGCTAGCTCCTGACGCAGGTTACTTGCTTCTAGGCTTGATGTTGTTTTCATTGGATTTAGTCCATTGTCATATACTGTAAACTTAGTCCCCATAAGATTTGATCTATCGAAAAACAGAAAGACAAGTTACTTTTGTTGACAATACAGACTGAACTATCTAGTCCCTTACCAAATCAGAGTCTCATGTGGTAAAAACCCATAATAGTCTATTAACTGTAAATTAAGTGGTCATCTGAAATCCTAAATATGCATGCACCCTTGGGAGGCAGAATATTACAAGATACATGCTTTAGTAACTGACCCGATTATTGCACTGTGCTGGGAAAATTCTTGTAATCTACCAAGCTCAAGAGGCAATATATCAGATATAAAAGAAGCTGTATACTTCTATCTAAGCTACAGTGCCACTTTCAATGCATATCATACATAAAAAGAAAGTTAAATAATTTGAGAATCTTGCATGGTGCTTAAGACACTCATGAGGCTGCACTGGGAACTGCTGGGTTAGTAGCTATATTTGTCCAATGGTCTTCTTAAGTTCTGTCAAAGGCACCTAGAAGAACAGATAGGTATTTTTCGATATATCGTCTTAGAAATCTAAAAAAACAACTAAAACGTGTGTGTGTACGTACAATAGCACATATCTTTAACGAGAAATCTATGCAGTGATTATTTCACCATTATCCATTTAACTATTCATATCAAATATGAAAAAGGTCTGGAAATAAATGTTTTGCCACCCAGGGCTGAAAATGTTTCAATACATTCTGAGTGGTCAAGCAACAAAAAACTGTCAGGGAAATGCAGTGCCTCCTCATCTGCACCTCTGGAAGTTGGGGCTCTGGGTAATCACCTAACTATCTTCTCCTGAAGCTGGTCCTACTTTGAAGAGCAAAGTTTCCAGTGACTCAACTTCTCTCTTTTTTTTTTTTCTCATTTTTACCAATTCTAGTACTGCATCCAATTTTTTAGCCATTAGTCCTAATAGAAATCAGATAATGAAACTTTCACCTGTGTGTTTACATTAAAGTTTTTGTCAACGTCAGCCTTTCTTCCTTTCTATCATAAAAATGTGTGTGAAAATACAGTAAGAATATTATTAAATTATTATTTTGCTGTGCCTGTCCTATAGTAGCACCCATAAACCTGAGTCCATTGCACTAGCCACTGTGCAAACATACAGTAAGTACTTATAATCCATGTAAAAAATGAGACCCAACAAGTGTCTATTAATAACAGACTGGGGAGATTACAAGGACAGGGAAGAAGCACGTGGTTCTATAAGAATTCCTCTACTTGTAAATAAATGCAATTTAAGACTTCTATCAAAGTAGAGGAGGAAAGGGGTAAAATTTTCAAAAGAGCCTAAGGGCAGACTTTAAATGGTTTTTAAAACAATGGGAGTTAGGCACGTAATGTGCTTAGATCAGGGACAGGCAAAATACAGCCTGCAGGCTGGCTCTGGCCCACCAAGCCTCTGGATCCAGCCCATGGATGCAGTGGGAAGCCTCAGGCAACTTCCCTAACTGCCCCTGCTCGTGCACACTGCTCAGAAAAGCAGCTGAGGGGTCTTGCTTGTCTTGCAGCAGTTATGAGCCCAGAGGACACGGAGAAGGTTCATGTGCTGTCCCTGCCCCCAGCACAATCCTCTTGGCTCTTTTTTTGCCATTGTGCTGGGCTGCTGGCCGGGAGTCACCCAGGTAAGTCTCCTGAACAGAGCCTACTTTTGGAACCACAGCCCCTCTTTCCTTCTAATCCTCTGCCACCGTCCACCTCCCCCCACCCGGACACCTGCATCCCCAGCCCAAATAACCCAAACCCTATTCTGCTCCTCCTGAACCCCTGTCCTGTCCCAGACCCCACCCTCTCTTCCCCTGTCCCAAGTCACAACTCACTCCTGCACCCAAAATTCCTCTCAGACCCACCCTCACCTTCATCCCTTACCTCAAGCTCCCTTCTGCACCCAACTCCATCCCAGACCCTGCACCTCCTCCATTAATATAATGGAAGAGTGCAGCCCTTGACCACTTTCCAAATTCTTGGGGTGACCCATCCATCAAAAATATTGCCCACCCCTGGCTTAGATGTTTATCTCTTTAGATGCACATCTGCATCTGTAGGCACCTAAACAGCCTTGCAGATCTGGCCTTTAGGCATGCCCTATTAAATTTAAATAAGATTTAGGATCCTATGTACCTCACTTACTTCTAAAAATGGGGATTAGATATGTGGAGCAGAGACTTCACTCACCCCAGATGAGGTCTCAGTGCCTCTGGGTACTACATGTAGTAGTACTACATGTAGTACCCAGAGGCACTGAGACCTCATCTGGGGTGAGTGAAGTCTCTGCTCTGCAGATACTTACAGAAATTTTACCCAAGGCCTAGAGTCATATGGTATAACCAAGACTGTAATTAAGAGTCAGCCCTTTTTTTAACTTACAAATTTACAGGGAGATATTCTTTCCTCCCTTCTCTTTAGGATGTTTAAACAACATTTACCTTAGTTTTCCAATGAAGCTCTCTCCGCCTCGAGAAAGGTCAGTTGGGTCTATAGAGATGAGGTAATTAGAGGTTTTGCTCTTCTTTCGCTTCCTTCCAGCTAATAAAAATACCTAAGGAATGGATAAAATATCACATTCTAGAATGCCAAAGAGTGTTTTACACCGCATCCTCCAAATAAACGGGCAATGTTCCTGAGGTTTATCAGCACCAGCAGGCTCGGTCACCTGAGACTTGGCAAAAATGGGTAGAAGCAAGAAAGGCACACAGTGACTGATTTTTCCTTCAATCCATTATTTATGGTTTGAATAATTAAACCTGATATGCCTTGTTAAATGTTTAATTCTAACTTGTACTGGCTCCTCCAAGGAAAGTGAAAATAGGAGTCTTTCAGTCGCAAAGGCAAGGAGTCTCAATTGTTAATGATTTTCAGCTGCCCGACATGGATTCTTTTGAGGCCCACTATAGGTTAAACCGCTCTAGTCTAGCGCCATCAGGACATGACCAGTGCCGAACAAGAGAATTTGCTGAACCACGAGTGGTCAATGTTGTAGTGAATGGGTCTCTTTATTTTTATTTCATTGAAGTGAATAAATGGAACAATGCTTGCAGCGTTGCTTAATAATACATGACTGCACTGATACACCTTATATAAGCCCAAAGCTTATCAGCTCTCTACATAACAAAGTGTTAGTGTTGTTATACAGTTTTACTGTGTTGGCACAAGGAAATAAGTAGTTAAAAAATAAAAAGCATATAGCACTTTAAAGACTAACAAACGAAACTAACTAGAAGACTGCTGGTTTGTTTTGTTAGAATATAGACTAATATAGCTACCTCTCTGTTACCATAAAAAAACATGTTTACGCTTAGCAACATTACCTACACTTCCACTGCTTATGGACTCTTTGAAGACATTTAGGGGTAAATAAGAGCACAAAACACAGAGCCAGGAGTGGTGACTGTGAACAAACTATAGGGCCATGGGAAACTTGGCTATACCCACTATAAGCAGACATCTGGCTAACTATAGTAAGCTCTTTCATATCCGGCAGCCCCAGGACCAGGAGGTTGCAGGACATTCAAATATTCTGGATAATAGAGAGGTATAGCTAGCAATGCATAACACTAAGGAAAAACAAGATTAGATATTAAGTAACAAACAAAAATGCATGCAGAGTACTTTATTTATCAACAACAGTATTGTACACTGTAAACTTATGGGCCATGGTTACACTCGCTCCTGCCTTTCAAAAGGGCTATGCTAATGAGCCACTTTGGCAGAAGCTAATAGTGCGCTGCCATGAATATGCTGTGCCTCATTAGCACAATGGCAGCCATGTACATTTCAAAAGTGACGCTTTCGAAACACATGCTGCTTGTGTGGACAGGGGCCTTTCAAAAAGACTCCCCAGATTTCAAAAGCCCCTTCTTCCCAAAACCAAATGGGAAGAAGGGGCTTTTGAAGTTCAGGGTCCTGACTACATGACCAACATGCGTTTCCAAAGGGCCTTGACTACATGACCAACATGCGTTTCGAAAGCGGCACTTTCAAAACACGTGCGGCTGCCATTATGCTAATGATGGGATGCATACTCATGGCAGCGCCTCATTAGCATGTGCCAAAGTGGCTCACTAGCTGTGATGGGGTTCAGGGGTCCCCCTGCACTGCACCCCGTCCGCTGGCAGGAGTGACTCTCACTCAGCAGGTACAACAGCAGGTTTATTAGGCAACAGATGTCCAGTTTCTCACAGAAGCAACAGCATAGCAGCCAGAGACAGTCCTTCCAACCTGTCCTGGGGAGAAGACCCCGAGGGGTGCCCCTCTGGGGTGAAGCTTCCCCCTCCTCAGGCTGGCTGCCTTCCAGCTCTCCCTTTTCCTAGCCTCTAACTGCCACCCCCGATTCAAAAACCCAGCTCAGCTCCTCCCTGCTCTTTGTTCAGGCAGAGGTGTCACCTGCCAGTTGTAGCCCCAGGGTCATCCTTAGCCACTGGGAGCTGCTGCTTGCCTCAGACATCCAGCCTGACTCACACATGCATTCCCCCCACTCCATCACACTAGCATACCCCTTTCAAAAGGCAGGGGCTAGCATAGCCACGGCCACACTGTATTTGCTGTGTTTATTTTTTTTTTAGTTTCACTATACTGTACTTATGGAAAACATAACTAAAATTTACTTATGGTTAAAATGCCGGTTATTTGAGAGTTCTGGATGATAGAATGCTGGAGATGAAAGAGTTTACTGTAAAATCATGCCAGACCACGGATGTTGCTGGACCAGAGTGTGCTCGACTAGAGAGGTTCAACCTGTAGTAGGATAAAGAATAGGAAGTTATATATGATGTGGCAATGCACTGCCTAATTCTAAAGTCTTAGTTCAAGGAAATCTAACATTCTACTGGACATATAAAAATTTTGAAGACACTGTTCATGGTTTTACATGCAGGTACAACTGGTATGTCATTCAGGTATATTTTATGACCTTTTTACCATCCTCCCTTTCCAAATGGAGGTAATAGGTAGGGTACATTCCTCGGTCCATTCCCTTCTTATCTCTTGTGATTCGGCATTTGACAGTAATGCCCTGTGGAGCAGGTCTCACAGCAAACTCCTCCAGGTCATCAACATCTACGACTGGCTCATTTGTGGAAGGGCTAGGTGCTGACGCTGCCTCCTAGAAGAGGAAGAAAGATTACTTCACATGTAAGATTCCAATGGAAAGACTGAAAAAACAGAATTTTAAGGCAACATCTCAGCGGCTGCACTGCAGCAACAGCTTCTCTTTAAAAACATCGCAATAACCTACCTAGCACGTTGCCTTTCCTCTTTCTGGCCCCCTTATGCCTCTCAGATGCTAAAATGGGGTGTTATTTCGGTGTAACTGCACAGATACGAATCCTCCCCTCAGCTGGTATAAAGCCAGTGGAACTGTCTCCTATGCCAACTGCACAGGGGGTATATCGGTAAAAAGCAATCAATGAACTCTCAGGCCGTTTCACCCATCCTAGTTTTTGGTTTTCAAAAGATGCTATCCTGGTCAGCTTTTCCATTAGTTGCTTGTCTGAGTCCTGTGCTGTACCACAGCAACCTCCCTTAAGCTGCTATATTTAAAAACATACCTGTTAAAAAAAAAAAATGTGGGCCTTCTGCCCTGGAAATGACACCGTTCACATTTATCTCTAAGCAACACTTTTGCCTTCTAACCTTGTTTGACTTCTTGCTTGTTGCAGAGCCAGGTCGGGTGTTACGGTTTAATTGGGAGGAACCTGAGCTGTCTTCATCCTCCTCATCCTCTTCATCAAAATTCATGCTGCTTGAAATGCCTGAGGACCAAGCAAACAAGTTTATATGAAATGTGAAACCACTCTAGCCGATCCCAGGTCACACTGGGATCCCAGTGGTGTTGGATGCTGCACAAACACATAGAGAGAGCTCCTCCTCTCAAGAGGCTTTACAGTCTAAAAAACAGACAAGACAAAGGGTAGGAGGAAAGGAAGTGTCATTATGCCCATTTTATAGGGAGTGAGTGATTTACCCAAGAACACACAAGACACATTTGATATAGGCAGGAACTGAATCCAGATCTTCTGATTTGAATGTTTTAATCATAAAAGCACCAATCCTTGAATTGGATTGGTGACGGCAGCCCCTTGCAGCTGCATGGGGGCCTAAAGAAATGGCAAGGTATACCTCACCATAGCAAGATCTAATATTTAACTATTTCTAAAGGCCCTATTTAATTTGTTCTGCTGCAGAAATCACAGACCCGGCAATACTAGGCTTCCACCATAAATTTGATTTTAATTAACTAACTTTGCACAGCCCACAATTTTGCATACACTTTGAGGTTTGCAACATGTTTTTATTCCCTATTAGTACAACAGAACCCCATTTATCCAAGCAGATAGCATCTGTGTCTTGGTCTCTCTCCCTGCACAGGGCAGGGATCCTGCTGTCAGCCCCATGCATTGATGAGTATAATATAGTTGCAGCAAAATGTCTGGTTATCAAAAAGAAAAAAAAAAACAGGCATAACATAACACTTTAGTGTTTATATTGTACCAGCAAATTTTTCCTATACAAATAGGTCTTCTTTGACTTTTCCAAATTACCACAACAAATAAAACTTCATTATTACTTTTCTGTGATTTTTCTATATCTTGTCAGCAATGTTGCTGCACTTATTTAACAGCCATACTGCAATTCAAGTAGGGTTTTAGCTATTTCTATTTGATATCCTGGGGGGCAGATCTTAGTGAGAGAAAAAAAGTGATAAAAATCTTATGTTTTTAAGAATGTTTTTGTATGCAAATATCAGACCAAAAAAGGAATTCCAGATCCATTTCACTTAAATACTTTTGTGTCAGTCCCTTAAGTGTGCCTGCCACACAAACTTGGGGGAATCTAAGGAAATAGTACTTTGAGAACGAGGATGCCGTTGGCAGTAGAAGGTCTTGATCTTAGACCAGGAAGTTTAGCAGGCCTGGTTTTCCCAGAGAGTTTTATGTAAATGAAGCCACCTTCCACTTTTAGACTAAATCTGAAACTACTGATTATGACTACAAAGTATGTTCCAAAAATGAGGTATTTTCCATAACTTTAGTGAAGAATTTCCAGGATTGTTAGTTCAAATGCTGAAGGGAAACAGGACAGCTACTAATAAAAAAACAGAAACAAAAAAAAAAAAAAAAACACAAAAAAAAACAAAAACAAAAAAAAACAAAAAAACCTTGGAGCCTAACAAACAGCACGGGCAGGGTTAACTTCTTCCTTCTCTACTTACCTGGAACATGATCCAGGGCCACAAGACTGGATTGGGAGGTGGAAGTGGACCAGGATGTATTTGCGTGGGGATCTGGGAAAGGAAAAAAATCCATGGGCTTGGTTCTGTACACCCTTATCACATGATCAATCCTAATTTAATGAGAAGACCCCACACATGAACTAAGGATTTGCTGGGTAGAGCCACATTTCTGCCGCCATAACTCTCAGATACTCTCCTTTATAAAAGCCATCCCTTGCTGAAGATTCAAATCTACCTGGAAACCTGGTGTCACCTACCTAAAGGATTATAGAATTGAAGTTATACAATGTGTTAGTCATAACAAATGGTTGCATTGCAAACCTTCCAGTACATTGTGGGTGAGTTCCTCATAGGGAGTTTATGTTCTCCTCTTTCATCTTTAGAGACATATAATTCAATAGTACACACAGATGCTACAGGAAAATGTATTCAATAAAAAATATTTATTTAACAG
Source organism: Carettochelys insculpta (assembly GCF_033958435.1). Lineage (NCBI taxonomy): Eukaryota > Metazoa > Chordata > Testudines > Carettochelyidae > Carettochelys > Carettochelys insculpta. The sequence continues at coordinate 102,881,883 of NC_134142.1, forward strand.
CAAGGACTAAACAAAACTAGTGCACAGACTAATATACATTACAGATTGAACCCCTCTAGTCCAACACACTCTGATCTACCAACACCCATGATCCAGCATGGTTTTAGTTAGCTGGATGCCCACTTATCATGGGTGTGGCCAAATTTCCCATGGTCCCATAAAGTTTATTTATAGCCACCAGTCCTGTGTTCTGTGCTGTTATTTAGCTCTAATTTGCCCCTAACTGTCTTCTATGAGCCCAGCCAGGAAGCATTAGTAATGCTGTTAAATATTGACCTGCCATGGTTTGGCAAACTCTCTGGTCCAGCACCAATATGGTACTTAGGGTGCCAGACTAGAGAGATTCAGCCTGCAACTGAAATGCTTGTGGCAATATTCTTAGGTTTGAATTTTGAACTGTGAATTTGAACGCTTCATATGCTCACCCTCCCACAAATGTGTAGAGGTCAAGTATACGCAGATACATTGCTAAATATCCTTTAGAGAGAGGGCCCATCATCTATTGTTCTATTTCTTCCCACTTTGGGAAAAATATAAAAATGACATCAAAGGAATCTCCAACAACATCTTGGCCGTGTCTACACTAGCCCCAAACTTCGAAATGGCCATGCAAATAGCCATTTCGAAGTTTACTAATGAAGCGCTGAAATACATATTCAGCGCCTCATTAGCATGCGGGCGGCCACGGCACTTCGAAATTGATGCGGCTCGCCGCCGCGCGGCTTGTCCAGACAGGGCTCCTTTTCGAAATGACCCCACCTACTTCGAGGTCCCCTTATTCCTATGAGCAGATGGGAATAAGGGGACTTCAAAGTAGGCGGGGTCCTTTCAAAAAGGAGCCCTGTCTGGACAAGCTGCGCGGCAGCGAGCCGCATCAATTTCGAAGTGCCGTGGCCACCCGCATGCTAATGAGGCGCTGAATATGTATTTCAGCACTTCATTAGTAAACTTCGAAATGGCTATTTGCATGGCCATTTCGAAGTTTGGAGCTAGTGTAGACATAGCCCTTGTGTACAGGGAAGTCAAAACTCCCAGACTAACTGGTCATTTTGGCCTTAGTTTAAACATCTGTGCTCACCTTCCACCATCACACATAAACAAGAACTGCCTGAAAAGAGTATGATTACGTGCCCTGCTTCATTCTTTGACTCCTAATGACAGCCTGAAAAACTTTTTAAGCCAATATGTCAAACTGGTGCCATAGAATTAGTCACTTTTCTCTGGATATTAAAAACATTAGACAAGTTCAATGATTTGAAGTTAAGCTCATTAGATTATACAGACGGCAGACATTTGAATCAGTAACATATTCTGCTGCCTTGGAAAACTGGTGTAGTCAACTTAGAGTTACAAAAAATGAAGTTTCTGAATCTTGAAATAGACAAAAGATAAAGTGCTGAAATGCAGCCACAGCTAAGTAATAGAACAAATACAGTTTTATGTGTACCTAGGAAGCTTTGTCAGTGCTGATGGCTCCATCAAGGATGAGGTTAAAAGGAGATGTCTTAACCACAAGCGCTGCATAGAAATTGATTAAATTACGCACTGTTAAAAACATTACGCTTGGTATCAAAAGGGAAATTTATCAAACCAATGTACTAACAGAATTACTCTGTGGCCTGGAAGCAGCTGTATTAAACGGAAAAGAGACCAGAAGCCTAGTGGCAGTACAGATGAAATACAGCAGGTGTGAAATGAAATCATTTTAAGACAACTGAAGAGATTAGGAGAAAAGTAGGACACCAAGTCAGGGTAGAAGTTTGGCTACAGCTGGAAAGATTACAATGCTGGGGATGATGCAAGTGAGAAACAAATGACTGGAAGCTAATGAAAGTAATTTAAAACACAATCAACAAAAGTCCGATTGCCAATGAGCCAGAAGGATGTAATACACAGGGACATGATCAGTCAAGCACAAGAATGAACGGCAACGCTGTACGATGCTATCTTCTGTGCCTTCAAAGATGCTCTGAGACAGAGGAGGAAAAAAAAAGGAACAAAAAGACGACTTTTTTAGATGCTGCCATGCAGATTATATCCCGCATTTGTGAGGGCAACCCCAGCAGTCCATGTCCCATGTGAGTACTGGTGCATAAAAAAGCCGGGAGCTGAACACACTCCTATGCAGCAACAAAAAGTTATTTTATTTTTATCTGCATTTATACCTATTGTACATTACTCAGGTTTTGCTTGTATAATAACCAGTGAACAATTTCCAATGTTTGAGGAACTGGTTCAAGCCATCTTTTGGAAACACCGTGAGAATAATTTAAAAAATCTCCTGTTTCACCTTTGTGACAAAAAAAAAAAAAAAGCAATGTTATTTGCAGCTTTAAGTATTACACAAATCTATTCCTTCTCTAAATCTCAAAACAACAGCAGTTCTATCTCCAGCTAGCAAAGAATTAAAACTATTCAGACTGCTACAGTCACAGTCATTACAATGACATGAATGAAACCGATAAATTTGCACCTAAATGTTAGCATTTTGTCTGAGTTTTGCTAAAAACCGAAGAAGTGTGTGTCTGTCCTTGTGATTTATTCACTGACAAGGAAGGTTCCATGTTAAAAATACTGACATCAAAAGGCCAGAATATTTCCCACAGGAAAAGAGTAATTTTAGTTGTGGCACTTTCCAGCAGATGGGGAAATCAAATAAAACATTTGGCATTTCCTTGCAAGGCAAGTATTGCTTGTGCACTAATGTATTCCATAATCTATCTTCTCCTAACTGAAACAGACATCTTGGGTGCTCCCTGTGGAGCAGACAAGTGTCTGATATTAATGGACACTCCCACAAAGTTCATGTCAAACAGCAGAACAGGTTCAAATCAGAGCTAAGCAATTCTAATGACAATCAGCATGGCCCTTCCTACAGTCAGCATTGCCCTTATGTGGCTTTTCCCTTCCCCATCCACAACAAATTAAATGTGGCTTATGCGCAAGTACTCTTCTCAAGGTTCCCACAGGAACACTGAGCTCTTTAGAGTCATAGTGACATGGCCATGAGACAGTCTAGGGAGCAGGACAGAACCACTGGACCTGCACTTGAAAGCCTCAGCCACTAAACAAATGTCCTCATGGTTCCTGGGACATGCCAGGGTAAGAAAATCTGGCTAACAAGTCTCCTTCTCACTCCATGGGATGGCAAACTCCACCATATAACAAGAATGTCCCATGGAACCTCCTGTAGTTTGATCCCAGCTGACTGGTGCTTTGTAGCCACACAGGGCGTGGTATGATCCACTGACCTTAAGAGGAACCACAAAGCTAAATCCCAGAGATCTCATTTAAAGCATCTCCTCCATAAACTAACGGCAACATGTAAGGTGTGTCCCCCTATCAACAGAGAGACAGCAAGGGAAATCGTCAGCCACGGAGAGCTGACAATCTTTTCCTGCTGCCAGTCTTCCCCAGCGGTGGGGAAAAACAGTGGGGAGATGCCCAGCTCTTTCCCTGCTGGCTCCCTCCTGCCAGAGCTTTCGCCCACTGATGTGGCAGAGTGGGGAGTGCCCTTCCTGAGAAGCAGAAAGGCTCCAGCAGCACAGGGCACTACACTGCAAGAAACAGAGAGGCCTTGCTTAGGTGCATCAAGACCATTGGAGTATGTACTTGTACATATTCCCACACCCTACAGACTTGCCTTTATTCTTCTTCCCTAAGCCATGCCTGACCAGCTACACCGCTCCTTATATCTGTGCCAGGAGTGCAATCTGGGTATGTATGCTGCATGACACCATGAGAAGCATGAAGAACAGACTTTACTGTCTGCCAAGTACGACAGTTTTTGGCCTTAAAAAAATAAACTTCCCCCATAATAAATCAGTTGTTTTATGTCATTGGTTTGACTTAACTTAAAAGTTGGTTTGTAATTTGAGCTGGTTAGAAATTTCCTAGGACAAACATTTTCCCTAAGACATGTCAACTCATCAAGAGCAAAATGCTTTGTGGAAAAGCTTCTATTTTGATGAAATTTCATTTCAAGAGGGGGAAAACATGGAAAAAGTGAAACATTCCGTACGGATGTCTTCAGAATACAACATTTCTATCTTTTGTTTCAAAATGACTTTTTATTTTGAAAAGTCTTTTGCATCATTAAAATGTAAGCAAAATAAACATCAAAATCAAAAAAAGTTTTGATTTTTTTCAAAATGAAATATTTTGTTGGAACTTGCTTTCATAGAAAAGTTTTAAAAAATTGTTTGCCTTCTGTTTTGGAACAAATTTCATATTTTTGTATCTTGCAGAACTTTCCAGGAAACAGAAGATGTTTTTCCCAGCTCTATTTATAATTTCTGTATCAACCAACATTTATGAAAAAAGTGACTGGGTCATAAACATTTTGAATTCACATACTAAAACAATTTCAAACACTTTGAGCCATGAATTTAAGGGGCAACCAATATGCAGGTCTCAACTTGTTAGTCAAATCACTCTCTTTCAGCTCCAAATACCCAGGAAACTTCAGACCTGGGGGAAATATGTTCATTTCAGGCTGCATTGCTCATATCCACAGTGTGGAAAGTGGATTCACTGGAATAATGAATCTCAGTGAGAGCTGCTCTACAAAGCTGGCATACAGAAAAGAGCAGCCTATTCTATACAAGTCAACTTCTCACTTAAAATTAGTTCTTTGTAGACTATGTGTATATTTTTAAAGCACCAGTTGTTCTCTGGAGAGCAGCTTTGAACAAAGCCATCTTAACTTCAAAGGTTGCATACGGAAAAAGCAGAGCCCTTAAGTCTTCCGGGAAGCATTGTGCGGTTTTTAGGATTTCTATCCTCCTAAGCTGCTGCTACTAAGAGATAGCATTGTTGCAGAATGGAGTGCACGCGTGTGCACCAACACACACACACACACACACACACACACACACACACACACACACACACACACACACACTCATTTCATCCCCACTCAGGAATGTCCTTGAAGAAACCCGGAACATTTGAGAGAAATGCTGCCAAGAAGTGTTGAAGAATACAGTTGTATCATATTTACCTTTAGGACGATGAATGTAAAATGTGAATTTGTGAAATGATACTATCACCACATCTAATGTTGTGCCTTCTAATTTACATGTGGCCTTTACAACCCTCTCCCCTTTTTGTGATGCTCATGATTTCCAAGATTCTACAATTCAAACTGTAAAACTTATGGATGAGAGCTTAAACACCTGCCACTTTGATCAAAACATTGCACTGAAATACGGGAAAGCCACGTCTTAGAGTACACACGGGCACCTTGCTGTGCAAACCAATGGAGAACTCCCCTGTGTCTATACGTGCCCCTTCCTTTCGAAAGGGGCATGCTAATGAGCAGATTCAAAAGATGCTAATGAGGCACTGGTGATCGGAAGAAGGGCTTTCGAAAACTGGGGGGGTCCTTTCAGAAGGTCCCGTCTCCACGGGTGGCATGTGATTTGAAAAGCCACACTTTCAAATTGCTGCGACCACCATTATGCTAATGAGGCACTGCATATTCCTTGTGGTGCCTCATTAGCATATGTCAAACCCGCTCAGTAACATGCCTCTTTCAAAAGGAAGGGGCACGTGTAGACCCTGCCCTCCATTACTAAAATGGAGGTAAAACAAGCGAGCAATAAGGTAATGACAATGATTACTCACTGAAGAAAGGACCTCCCATGAAATGGTGAAACAATATGAAGTCTATGCCTTAGTTTAGGACCAGACTACCCCTGGGAGCAGGAGTTGCCAGCCTGAAAACAGAGCGAACAACAAAGAGCATAATTAGGCAGCCTGGGCTACTTACCCTTCTTCTGCATGGATACTCTAAGGTCCTGCCTGCTTTGTTGCTGGCCACTAGCCATTGTCTCTCCATCGTCTTCACTGTGGCTAGACTGCCCGACAGTCAGAATCTGAATTTGACTTCCTACCTCCTGAATATCATCTTGAAATGCAGCAGGGCCATCAATTCCTGTCAGACAACCGAAAAGTCTAGTCAAAGGATTACTGAAAAGCTAATCAATATCGACTCACAAATACTTATACATCATCCCATCTAAGACTACATCTACACTACAGCGATCTGTCAACAGAAGTTGTTGTTGGAAGACATCTGCAACAAAACTTCTGTTGACAGATTGCAGCCACACATGAAAGTGGATCACGCTGTTGATCTCAGCGTGGTTAGACAACCCAGCTGCTCTTCCGACAGAATGGCCAACTGGAAGCACAGCAGACAGGGCTGCCCAGTACCCCAGAAGCCGTCTGTCTGTCAACAGAGGGCCCCCTGGAGTGTCCACATTAGCCTTCTGTTGACAGATTGTATCAAGGAAGACATTCTGCTTCCTGGGGGGAACTGCAGAAAGCTGCTGTCAGAAGTGCTGCGTTCTATCAATTTACTGTCAATGACACATTTGTAATGTGGACACTCCATGAGTTTTATAGACAAAACTCTCTAGTGTAGACATAGCTGAAGACACAAAGCTCAGCAGTTCACCTGCAATTACATTTATGTGACTAAAACGGTCTTCAAGGCAAACAATTAATTGGCACCCTCAAGCCTTTAGATTTGTTCCCAGAAATTAATTTAGCTCTGTGTCCTGAAAGAGAGTGGTCCGAGTATTGGCATGCAGGGCAGTTCACGAAGAAAAACCACTTGGCTTCAGACTGTCCGTTGTTGACACTACATCAACAAATACTCTTTTTGAAACTGGTATAGAGCTTACCAAGGCCCTCAGTGTAAAAGCTATTTTGCAGCAGTAACAAAACAGAATGGTTTGGTGATTTTTCCTTTGATTATAGTATATCTATTTCCATGAGGTCTAAGCACTTCACTTTCATACATACTGCTGAGACTTTGAGCAAGTAAAAACACTCCATATGAGTGATAAGTTGAATTTCATAAACTAAAATAATTTCAAGCATGTTTGTTAAAAATATCCAACAGAAAAATATTTGTGCTTCTAGATTTTTTCTCTTAAACTATTGTGAGTCTTGCATCTTCCAGCTGGACCTCACCAGAATGTCAGCAGGGATCTAATGGGAAATATACTGAATTACGCCTCTGAGGAGAAACCCTGTCTACTTATGGAACTGGGTGCCATATTCAGGCTTCTACATTATTCAGGAGGTGCATAAAAAGGGTATTTAGGCTCATGATTTAGTTGCTCAACTTTATGTGGTCATGTTTATAAAACTGAGAAGAATTATAATATTAACCACCTCCCCGCCCCACTGCATTACTGTTATACAGTAAACCCTTGAGATACATGCAACCAAGTTGTGCCTGCCTTGGATTAACACAATTGCCACCTCTGACAGGAGCAGCAGTGGCAGCTTGACTCTCAGCTGTGCCCCTGACAGAAGCGGTTTCCTGCTCCTGTCTGAGGTGGTTTCCTGCTCCTGTCAGGGGCAGCAGCCTGACTTTTGGCTGCCGCCCCTGACAGGAGTGGTTTCCCAGTCCTCGGAGTGATGGAAAGCCAACAGCCAGGTGGCAGCCTGGCTCCCTTCCTCTTGCAGAGCCGGGAAACTGAGCAGGTTGCCCCTGGTTCCTGGCTCCCCTCCACTCCAGAGACCGGGAAATCGCTCTTGTCAGGGGCATCAGCCAAGAGTCAGGCTGCCACCCCCAGGAGGAGCAGTTTCCCCGCTCCTGTCAGGGATGGCAGGCTGATTCTTGCTGCTGCGTCTGACAGGAGTGGCTGCTGCCTGGTTCCTGTCTCCCCTCAACTTGTGTAACTTGAGGGCTTACTGTATTATTAAAATTCTAATTTGTTTCAAGACTAAGCTTGGTAAGTTTATGGAAGGGATGGTATGTTAAAGTTGCCAACAGTAACATCTAGGAAACAGCCAGAGACAGTACACTAGATGAGGAGTCCTCTGCGTTACTACGGTAAATTCTTTGCCAGGTGTCTGGCTGCTGCATCTTGCCCATGTGCTCAGGGCCTAACTGATCATCATATTTGGGGCCAGAAAGCTATTTCCCCCCAGGGTCAAAATGGCAAAAACTCTGAGGGTTTACTGACTTCCTCTGCAGTGTAGAGCATAGGGCATTTGTCGGTTTGACTAGAGTAAGGCTTCTCTGTAACCTGAAGACTTAAATCATAATTTGAGGATACCAGTAACTCAGGCAGAGGTTATTGTTCTACCACAAGAAAGGGTGGGTGAGATCTCTGGCCTAACATGCAGGCGACCCAACCAAAAGATTCTGATGCTCCCTTATGCTTTTAATCCTGTGAGTCTGTGCATTTATTGTTTGTATTTCAGCAGCACTTAGAGACACCAGCTGAGATCATGTACCCTTTTTGCTATGCCCTAGGCACACACAATAAGAAAGTCCATCCCCAAAAGAAAATACAGTCAAAATTTTTGAAACAGAAAAGTGAAACACCTTGTCCAAGACCAGGTTCAGAAACAGTACTGAAGTCAGTAGACTCTCATTCGAACGCTACCTGTTCATTAGATCACGCTGCATCCTCTAACACTTGGAGGTACTGTCATGGTCAAGCAATGTCTAAAGGTGGCTGAAACCTGAGAAAATACCATTTAGAAACAAAAAAATACAGAAAGAGAGCAATACACTCCCTGGGTCAGAAGAATGTGTTAAAAGCAGGACTATAGTATTCACCGAGCTTTCTCCCCAGAGCTATAAACAAACTACTGTTTAGGCCTTAACAGTGGAGGTACGAGTTTCTATACTATAGAAAGCCAATTTCACTTCTGCCATGACAGCAAGTTATCACCATTAGGCTATAAATGAACTTCAACTGCTAGTTAAGATTTAGTGCCATTGTATACTATGACAGCCACATAAAAATGTGCTTTTACATTCATAAAAACTGCAATAATATCATTTATAGACACAGTAAATAATAAAGGCCTCCATAAATTGCTGTTCCAAAACGTTCCTTAACAAACAAGAGAGAAAAGACTTGGTAATGATTAGTAATGGCTGGTATTTGTGGGATGAACGTCAGCTCTTTTGTCTGAAAAAAAAATGGTCAAGCTTGGTCAAATGGAGCTGAGTAAATGCTGCTAATTTTTTCCTCTTCAACTCTTCCTTTGTCTTAGTGGGTAAACACATTTTAAGACCTCTAGCTTTATTTCATATCTATATCTTTCCATCAGTTGCTTGCACCTGTAGTCTGCAGTAATATTAATTACTAGTGAGACAGGTGCTTGTATTACTCTTATCACATGTATTCCATGACATTAAAGAACTGGGATACATATGAACTGGTTAAGCCAACAGCATATCATTACCAGCTCTCCCAATACCCTGGGCCTGTTCTTAATATCACAAGTGAATGCTGAAATAGATGGACCACTGCACAGTATGGCAGTTCCTGTGTCCCTCCACAGATACACATGTGCACTAAGTACCTAAAGTTAGGTTTCTAAACCAGACAGCTGACATTCAGAACTGCTGAGTACCCCACCAGTTCCACTGACATGAATGGGGCAATGGAATGCTCACCACTTTTGTCATTCTAGCCACTTATTTACCTACCTATCTCTCTACTTAGGAATCTAATTTTAGCTGTCCGATTTTTAAAAATATTGGTCACGTTCCTCCCAAGCAGACTTTCATCTGCAGCAAATTAAATGCCTCCAATAACACTGTAAGTCCAGTCTAATCATGCTGAAGTTACTGCTTCTCACGTACACATAACTGTCTGTGTTCACATTCCATACTGTCAGGGCCATCACACATTAGGCATTGAGACAAACCTTACACTGGCCAGTCGTGCATTAAAAGGAGGAAGAATACATGACTAGTACAGAGTGTAATTAGAACGTATTAAAAACTGTCCTGGGAGCAGACTCCATACTGGGGGATTGAAAATATAACCAGAAAAGAGTCAAGAGAAAGGGGAAAAAATTCCTCTGCAATGTTAGTAACAGGGAATACTGCACAAAAGTAACTGACGATTCCTGATGTTTAAAGGCAACAAAGGAAATGTTTAGAAAGCTCATGTTCACACAAGAAGTATCCCTATTTGAGAATGAGAGTGTGATTGTTATGTGTTACACTATATAAATAATACATGAGGTACACGTATAGGCAGTGTTACTGATGCTCATCTGATTTCTTGAAGCATTTCAAAAGCCATGCAGCCCTGATTTATGTTTCATTATACTTTTAGAATAGATCTCTTCCTTCTATACTCCTCACTTTCTAGTCTTTGTGGGCTCCTCCTGTTCCTTCCACCCACATACCAAAAGAGTTGCCAATTTTGCAAAGGGAAAAATATTTATAGTTAACACTGTCCTGTAACTTCAGCGGTTTGAGAGCATGGGTTTAAGGTGGCAAAGGCAAACAGTGGACTGTGAGAAAGAAGAAAGCAAAGTTTTTAGTAACAGAGGTCAGAATTTTCCATTGTATCTAAGTGCAGAATGCAGTATTCTTAATGCAGAAATGTCTCTCTTCCCATTAAAATGATGCTGAAATCAGAATTCTTCACATTATTCAAGAGAGGAGGAATCAGCACAGAAAGAAAATAACTGATCTGACCTGAATGCTAGCTAAACCCTTTGGGAGAGTGAGAGCAAGACCAATCTGGTTAAAACTGACATTCAGTATTATCTTTTAAAAAGTACTGTCTCAACAATTGTTCAGATAAGGTGCAGTTCTTCTTGGTGGTCACTCGATAGCAAGTAGGACGTCTTCAAGTCACCCTCCTATTTGTGAGTACATTGATGGCTGATCAGCCTGATTCTGGAGCTGCAGGTCCTATCACAGAAGAGGCAGGTGTTGGTAGCTGTTGGAAGACCATGGGCAGTTTTTGCCACTCTATTCTTCTTCTCTGCCTCTCCTCATGTGCACTGAGGCAGGACTTCTCAAATTGCGCCCACCCTCTCACGCATTACCGTTCTCCACTGGGGACTGTCGTGAGCAAGATTCTCTCAAGGTCTATATTTTGAAAATACCCTTTTAAGAATTTGCAACTGAGCTGTATGTATATACAAAATGCCACAGTGGGTTGAAACTTCGCTTCGTGAAAAATTTTGCCAAGGAGTGAAACATTTAAAAAAAACTGTAAAACAAAACATTTTGATCCATTTTGAGGAACAGCATACCTCTTAAAATAGATTCTAGTTGTCAAAATTTGGAGAGCCATTTGTTCACATGTGTGCATTCTCCTAGGTATTTTTGAATCTTCAACTAAAGCATTTGGTTTATGAAAAAAATAACTTAAATTTGGGAATTTTCCATTCTATCATGTACAACTCTGGTTCACTAATCTCCTAAATAGGTCTTGATAAATTCTACTCCAGGAGTGGCTACTCTTCCACAATCTATATGCTAAGAGTGCCTGGGGTTTGACACCAGAGACCCTACTGGATTTCCTTACAGTCAAGTTCAGGTCAAAGGACAGCCTGTAGGGTATTATCATGCACAGAGATAACAGGCATTTCCCAGGTGAAGCCTGTTTGTTCTTTCATTTTTTTCCATTGCTTTTATAAACATATCTAAATGAGCTAAGCACCTTCCATGAAATAAGGAAATATGGAGTAATGGAACTTCTGCTAGTACAGGTGGAGATGAAATCCTACTTGGTCTCCTCTAACACAGCTCCCTGTTGCATACAGATAGGACAGGTGGGCTACTCCCAGCTATCAAATGGAAGAAAAACAGAGGGAAGAAACAAAGATGAAAGAAACCCATGAAACTCCCTCTCCCCCACCGCACCCCCGAATAGCCATCCTGCCCAAGAGAACTTTTGTGGCAAACACACACAGACAGAAAGGACTACATCCAGAAAATCCTATTCTGCTCTTGATTTATAACCACAGCAACAGGTGAAGTCTGAATAAATTAAGTAACCTGAATAAAAACAAGAGAGAGACAGAGACAGACAGACAGAGATGGAAGGATATTCTTTATTTCGGATCTTGGCAATGGAATACTTCCAGACTGCATATTAATATGCAATTTAAGGATTTAGCATTGTAGAACTTACTTACTCCTGATTATCCTTAGTATATTTTTTCTTTAAGTCATGAGTTTGAGAATTTGTAAGAAGGTTATTTATCTATTTGATTCCATTTAGTCCACAGGACATAAGAAAACAACATTTTACCAAACACAGTTATTAATCCCTATTCTTGGTAATCGTTAGTGGAAAACAGACACACTCATGTGTACAATGTTTCTAGAAATTTCCAATTTAAAAATATAATGTGTGTGTTTGATGTATAAGCATTCCATGTCTTAGGGGTCTCTCATTAAGAGCTGTGCTCACAAGTGTGATAATACTGTACAATATGTATTTTTCATAACTCTTTCTACTTGCTGATTTCAATTATTTTTCTAATTTATTTTTGCTTCTCCAGGCAACATTGCAAATCAGATACATGAAGCAAAACAAATTCTTGTCAATTTGTACCCCATTGGCATAATTGCATGGGGTGGTAAGTCAAGGCAGAATTTCTCCTACTGTGTTAACTGGAAACAGTTTGGATGTAGCCATAACCTAGCCTCTTCTCCTCCCACCACCCAAATTAGTTTTGCACCCAACAATTAACTGTAGATCCAAATGTTTGTATTCAGATGCCTAACTACCAGATTTGTCATTTTAATCAGGTAGCTACAATACTATTAACTGCTGGTGCTTGTGCTTACAGCTAATTGCACTTGCAGTTTTGCTCCCTAAGCGTAGGCTTGTACTTTTTTTTTTTTTAAATCAGGCTCAGTGCCTATTAACTATCACAGTGAGTGAGGTGTGAAAGACCCTAACAATAACAGTTCTTGGCGAAGCTGCTAAGCATTTGACTACATAGAATGGAACCACAGAATTTATTAATGCAGAACTCTGGAGCAGCCATCAGCTCTACATCAGCAATCAGTCTCATCCTATAGCTGCTTGTCCTCCCGTCACTCCGTGCAGCCTCATTAAGCCTAATATTTCCCTCATGCTCATCTTTATCACATTGTTCTGATCACAGTTTCATCTTCTTGGAGCCACTCTGAAATGCATTATACATCTAAGACCCACAGTACACTCATTACAACAGAGGTTCAAGTGTAGCTCATATATAATTCAAATGTATGAGGTTTGAATTAGCTGGTTATTCAGAAAAATCGGGTCTCTTTAGCACAAAGGGATAAACCATGATCAGAAATGAAATCTGCACCAACAGCTAAACATCAGAGAAACCTTAAGGCAGCTCATTTTAGAGTACATAAAAATTCACACCTTTGCCAACATGCCAGCCGCTGTTTAAAGGGACTAGTGAGGGTACAAATCCTGGGGTAAATTAATTTACATTAAATGAATAAGATTACTCAAGTGTAATTGAGTACCAGATTTGTCCCAGTGAATTGTGTCTGTCTGTCTGTCCATATTCTAATGCAATCTGAGGTGATGGTAACAGAAGGCAAAAGAAAATTTAAAGGTTTAGTTAACCTCCAAAACGTACAGTCTTTCGGCAAAATCACTTCTCTCTGCACAAAGCAAGAGTAAAAAGGCCCACTGAAGAGGATAAAACCCATCATCCACCTCCCTCTACTGTAGGCAGGGCCGCTCTGAAACCCCTTCTGAACAATCACTCTAACCATGGGCTGGAATACTAAACAGAGCTTCTGTGTCCCTTGCCCAGCTGTTCACCGCCATTAGGAGCCATGCAGTTGCAGATCCAGTGCTTCCTCACAGAAATCTGACCCCAGCTTGCCTTCAAGAATGGCCTAGTTAGCACCAACATTAAGGTGCCTTTTTCAAGGGACCTGGGAGGGATAGAGGTTCCCCTGTACAACTGATGTGCCTGTGCCCCATCTGCTCTCTCAGACACATGCTGTATGCATATAACTCCAAAGTAAAAAGCAGTCAAGCAGCACTTTAAAGAGTAGCAAAATAGTTTATTAGGTGAGCTTTCGTGGGACAGACCCACTTCTTCAGACCATAGCCAGACCAGACCAGACCCAGTATTTAAGGCACAGAGAACCAAAAACAGTAAGCAAGGACGACAAATCAGAAAAAAATGATTAAGGTGAGCAAATCAGAGAGTGCAGGGGCGGGGAAGGTCAAGAATTACATTAAGATTAAGACAAGTAGATAAAACAAGCATACTTGGCTTAATCTAACTCTTGACCTTCCTCCCTCACTCACTCTCTGATTTGCTCACCTTAATCATTTTTTTCTGATTTGTCCTCCTTGATCACTGTTTTGGGTTTTAAATTCATACTCAGTGTACTTGGGGCCACACTATTCCCTCCTTAGACAACACAAGTAAGTTTATACGGGCCTCCCTGCAGCTTATTCTGCTTATCCCTGCTTATTCTGTGCATAAAGTGGGCTGTATGGAACACACCATGGCCAACAGCCAGCCACCTAGCATGATGTCTTTGAGGACCCCATGCTTAGGTGCCCATCTCTCCCCACACATCACGTACAGAGCCTCCGCACCCAGCTCTCGCTTTGCAGCTCACCTTGCTGTTGCAGTCATTTTGATGCTCAGTGTTGCAGTGCGCAAGTGCCACTGTGGATCTGGGAATCAGTAACTAGCTTTCTTGTACTAATTATTAATACAATTGTTAACCATTCAAGTTATTTTCTTCCCTATGCAGTACCAGAGAGAATGTCAGATATACATAAAAAAGGAAACTGCAGAGTCCAGACAATATAGGTTACAATTGCTTGATCTACTGAAATCAGTGGAAGGATTACTGATTTTAATGGCTTTGGATGTCTCCAGTTAAAAGCAAATACACGTGCTGATAGACAAAAGAAGCCCAAGCCATTGATATAACTTGCAATCAGTTCATTTCACTTGCTTTGTCCAGTCTCATGTAATTCAGCTGTTAAACCAGGAGTGGGCAATAATTTTCATAGAGAGGCCACTCCATGAATTTTGATACTGGTTTCAGGCTGGTTCTGGGCCCTGAAAAGGGGAGTAACCTTGAGCAGAAGGATTGAGGGCTACAGAGAAAGACACAGGTAGTGTGTGAATGTGAAAGAGAAACATTTTTGTGAGATAGATTTTGTGACACTGTGTGTTCTGCAGTATATATATGACAGTGACTGTGTGTGTGTGTGCGCGCGCTGGCTGCTGTTGTGTAAGTTTCTGTGAGTAGCTGCCCTCTGTCTCTTTAAAGGAAATCTGTCCTGCTCTGTTGTCCTCCACCTCACCTCAGTGAGTCACTTAACATCCATGCCTCCCTCTCCCTGATCCCTTCTCTGCAGAGATGGGGTATAGCTGCTGGGGAATACCCTGACTTTAGCACTACTCTCCTCTCCACCTTCTCTTCCCCTACAAAGGAATTCTACAAGCAGCTTGGCTGCAGATGGCACAAGGTGGAGGAGAGGCAGCTGAACACATGCTGCTGGCTGTAAGGATGCATACTCTGCTAATCAGCTCGGTGGGCTTGATCTGGCCCTCACACCTGATTTTTACCACTCCTGTGTTATTTTGACTCTGATTTTAACCACTCCTTATACTAGCAGTAAATCCATTTCCATCCAAACTTTTGTCATTGTCTGTGGTAAGTATTTGTTGTTACTAACAGCCTTAGATATTACATTTTCAGGATAGCTACTACTGTGCCAATAAGCTAGCATCCAGAATTATTTCACAAAGATGTTTATTTATGCTGACCTTCTGGTGGTAACCACTCTGAAATACCTTTAGATTGAATCCTTGATTCCACTGAAATCAATTACAAAACTCATTGATTTTCAGAGGGGCCATGACCCTAAATTTGTAGAGTTTTTAAAATTAAGTGCAAGTTTGGGCACAAATTTCTGCAATTTAAGTCTGATTCCTGCAACTGCAGAGTGGTCTGAAAGATTAATTGGTGTAACATGGCTCTACACAGATAATTTCCTAAAACTGCTATAGGATGTAAGTGCACATTTTAGTAATATTTTGTTACTTTGTTCTTTCCGTACAGGCTCCATTAATACACAGCTTTGCAAAGCAATTAGGATGACAAATCTTGACCACCCCTCCCTCCAACATGTAGGTGTTCAAAGAAGACCAAGCAGTAGCAGTGTGAATTTCCCCATCTGGTTCATGCATTTGTATAATATTTGTTTTAAACAGTTGTCAGCTATCACATCACAAGCATTCAAAGAATTTTTAAAAACACAAACATCTTGCCACTCAACCCAATGTTTGATATTCAGCAGCATGCAGCTAACCTTTGTGTTTCCCCTTTTTCTCCTTTCTTGTGCTGCCAGTTTGACAGCTTGGAGCTGCTGCCTTGGTTTTTTTAGTTGATTTTGGAGCTTGAGTATCTGCTACCACCTTTACATCTTCCTGCTCGGCCTCCTGAACTGCTTGAGAGATTCAGGGCACCCACCAAAAAAACAAAAACAGAGAGGAAAACAATAAAGAGATTGAAATGAGAACTTTATGAAGCCACAGAAAAGAATGCAAGTGCAGCAAAGTTTAAGGTTTGGCTGACATCTCAGTTTGTGCAGAGAGGAAATTAAACTACACCATAGCAGAGCTACACTGAAACTTGCAGTGACAGATTTGTTACAGTTAGGATTTTTTATCTTATTTTGAACGTCTCCCATTCTTCCCACTCCTACAATGCATTGTTTGCTGTGCAGTAGGCCAGTACTATATATATTTCTGTGCTTTTGAGGGTCTGTAAGCAGCACATTTCCCTGTAGTAAATCTCAGTCAGTGCTGATCACTGATCAAGCCCCATGAGTAGGGACCCATCAAATTCATGGCCATGAAATAAACAAGTCATGGACCATGAAATCTGGTCTTCTCCCATGAAATCTTGCCTTGTATGTTTTTACCCTATACTATACATCATGGGGGAGACCAGCATTTCTCAAACTGGGGGTTGCAGGCAGGATCACAAGATTATTTTAGGACAGAGGTCAACAACCTTTCCAAGGCGGAGTGCCAAAACTTGACATTTTGACCTCTATGTACAGTCTGAGTGCTAGTGATACTTTTTAAAGTCCCTAATAGTCCTACTTACAAGTTTCATTAATAAATTAATTAAGATGCAGAGCTTTACCATTTAGGTGATGGTTGATAGCATTAGCTGGTCTTTTGTTAATCCACTAGCATCATGGCTTTAAGCAAGCTCCTTGCTGCATGGGGAAGGAAGGGTGGTGCTGAGCTCCTGCCTCATGTGCCAATGAAAATTGGCTTGCGTGGCACTCTTTGCACCCAAGCTGGGGGTTGCTGACCCCTGTTGTACAGTGTTGCCACCCTTACTTCTGTGATACCTTCAGAGGTAGCAGCTTCCCAGAAGTCAACTGTTGGCCAGGGACCCAGCTCTTAGGTCAGCAACCTGCCAGCAGCAGTGCAGAAGTAAGGGTGGCAAAACCATACCATGCCTCCCTTCTGCACAGCTGCCTCCAGAGACTGGTGGCTGCTGACTGAGGTCCCCAACTCTGCAGACAGCAGTGCAGAGGGAAGGGTGGCAATACCAGGCCACCTATACGTCTGCACTGCTGCTGGCATTAGCTCTGACTTCAGAGCTAGACTCCTGGCCAACTGCCACCACTCTCCCAGCTCTGAAAGCAGCATGGCTGCCAGCAGCAGCACTACAACCCGCTCCCACAATAACCTTGTGATAACCCATTTTTGGGTCAGCATCCCTCCAATTACAAGACCGTGAAATTTCAGATTTAAATAGCGGAAATCATGAAATTTATTATTTAAATTTCTATGACAATGAAATTAACCAAAATGGACCCTGAATTTGATAGGGCCATAACCCATGAGCCACTTTAATAAGATAATGATAGGTGGATTTTTTTTCATAGTTCTCAGCTCTAAACATACTGCTAATTCCAAAAGCATCATCTGAAGCTGAACTTCAAAAACCTCATTTCTTATGGTATAATTCACAGCAAAATCAGTGTTAGCAAGAATGGTCCTTTCGTTTACAGAGACTTAATGAGACAAATATCCTTTTAAAGTAAAAAAAAATTGCTCACATTTTATAAAGTCAGTCAGCATAGTAGGACATTCTATAGAAATCTCAAAAGAACAAAGACAGTATAATTGCATGACTGCAGCAACTTTCAAATAAAGATTTACTATATGTAACAAAGTGCTGCTGTAGGACCCTATTTAATTTTCTTAAAAACATAAATATGTAACAGTTCATTCTTCTAGATAGAAGAAGCCCTGAAGTGAAAGAACGTGACTTTTTTCTTACAGTGGCTTTGTGATACTTTTCAGGTTTTGCACACATAGTTAAAGCTATTACCTTCATGAACCACATACAAACAAATGATCAAGCCCTCCAGCCTCCAAACATACCAACACTGAGAAGTACAATAAGAACCTCATGGGCTAGATCTTCAACTTTTGTAAACTGTCATCAATGTAATTATGACATAAGAACATGAGACTAGCATATTAGGTCAGATCGATAGCCTACTATCCTGTCTTCCGACAGTAACCAGTTCCAGATGCCCCACAGGTAATGAACAGCACAGGTAATCATCAAGTGATCATCCATCACCTGTCACCCAATTTCCAGCTTCAGGCAAACAGAGGATAGGCACACTCAAGAGGCACTTTACATCTACAGAGGCTCTGGCCCTAAATCTGCACAGAATCCATCCTACAGGACATGAATCCCATACAATTTCATTTTTAAGGTGTAGATTTGCCATTACTATGCACTCACCTGCACCAGAAACAACAAATGTTTTGTTTCGGGATAAAAGTTACATATGGCAAGGCATATAGAGCTAAAAATAGTTAAATGACCTTGTGAGCATGCCTATCACTGGCAAGCTCCAGAAACTCAGTGAACAGATAAGGCCCAGTGACAGTTGTAATGCAGCAGTCTCTACCACAGAAGGTGGATACCAGTGGCTCTCAACCAACTGGACGCTCGTGGACAATCAGCACACAGCTACAGCCCATATGGCATCCTCGGACCCATACAGGTAGCATATATGTTGTGCGGACGTAGCCCACAAAAAACATAGAGAGATCTGAATACATGGCCCACAATGGTAAATAAATTGTAAACCACTTACGTAAACACTCTCCAAATTCACAAGTTACAAAGCAAGTCCAGTATAGACCAAATCCTGGATTCCTAATACATGAGTAGTTCTATGAACTTCACTGAGAAACCTCACGCAAATAAGTTATGAGCACCCAACTGGTACAAAAATATTTGTACACTTGCATCTCCTGCAGCACACCAGTCTATACGCAGTATTACATTTACAACACACTGTTGGTTGACCACTTTGTTTCTCTTACTAGAGAGCTCTGTTAATGCAGTTGTATCTAACAGACCCCTTAAATCTGTAGAAGTCCATATGATCAGACGGGCCAACGATGCTGTCTCAGCCCAGCTCCTCATTCCATCTACACACTCTAGCAAATGACTAGTACTAGTCACACACTCATTGGCTGCAATCTCTTTGCAAAACGTTAGAAAACATTATGGACAATGCATGGGACAGAACAGTGGCAACAATCACTCTGTCCTTCAGGGAACATGGCAAGATTAATGCTGTGATAGGCTGCACACTAGTCTCTGTTTCACCAGTCATGATGGCCTCTGACTAACCAGGGCAGCAAAGACTGCTCTAACCATTAGGCTACCCTGCTGCCCCCTAACCCTGGTTGGGTACTAATCCCAAAGGGGCGGGAAGAATAAATGCCAAGAGGAGCAGGGCTTGAACCCTGGACCTCCTGGGTCCTGCTGCAGGGGAGCCAAGAGTCTCTGTTGACTCCTGGGCAGAGTGGGGGCAGGAGGTCTGGCTCTGTGCTCGCAGAAGGAGCAAGCCCTTTGGCAGAAGGGCCAGGGCCAGGGGCAAGCAGTCCTCCACGTGACATAAAGCTGGGCCTCCCACTCCCCCCTGCCCTCAGCACTGCATGGAGCACGCATCGTGTTGCTCAGCGCTAATTTAAAGGGCCAAGGTTTCCAGCCACTGCCACAGGACCCCCAGGCCCCTTTGAATTTCTGGCCCCTGGGACAACTGCGCCCATTACTCCTCTGTTGGTGGGCCTACCCTGCTGTGAATAATCTACATTTACGTGCTCAGGAATTCTGGTCTATATTTGCATCTGTCTCTCTCCTTTCTTAAAGTAGGTTTTTGTTTTGTTTTGTTTTGTTTTTTCTGGTTTTGTTACTTTCAGGATGATGATGGTCTAGTTTGTAGAATTCAGTATTTTCCTAGCAACTGATCAAATTACTTTCATGTAGTGACTAGCCTGGACTCTAAAGCCACTCAAAAATTGTGTTTAATTTGCCCATCCATTCAGGTCAGGTGAAGGAGGCTAAAAATGTGAGTTAATCAAAATGGGATCGAACATTTGGACATTACTAACTGACAGGCTAAAAGCCCAAAAACCTTTTAGGACCAACTGCTTGCCATCGTGTCAGCTATCCTTTGATATAACAAGTAAGAACCTGAATTTAAATAATTATAAGTGTGGGTTGGAGCTGCATAAATTAGTTTTGAAAATCTGACAATTTCAACAGCAGATGCCTGAATGTGAAGGCAGAGGTGTGACCTCCTAAAGGAAGGGTATGAAAGATGTTCTCCATTTTATGCTCAAGACCAAGGAGACATTCAGTCTAGATGCCATCTTGAATATACATCATAAGACTGATAAAGATGGGAACATCAGGTGCAACTGGTAGAGGTAATAAAATGACATTTAAAGGCACATCAATGCCAAGTAACAATAAGTGATAAATGAAAAAATACCACTCATGTTTATTCATCTGTAGCTAACCAACACACACAATATAGTGAATATTAAATGCCCACAGAGAACTCTCTTGGATCAATGCACTTCGTTCGGAAATACCTGGCAAAGATTATT
This sequence comes from Carettochelys insculpta, assembly GCF_033958435.1. Lineage (NCBI taxonomy): Eukaryota > Metazoa > Chordata > Testudines > Carettochelyidae > Carettochelys > Carettochelys insculpta. Next base: position 102,902,628 of record NC_134142.1, read on the forward strand.
TGAATAACGAATACATTTGAAGAAGTTGCCATCTGCTCGAAAAAAGCATTGCACAAGCAGAAAAGGAGGCTAAACAGCTGGATAAATTATTCATTGCAAATTATTCACTTGGCTTTCCTCGGCAACCCTTCAGTCCATTTATCAAAGTTCTCACAATTTTCATTTCATGACAAGTGAAACCAGAATGAGTATTAAGCAAAGAAAACTAAACAACAGTTTAATATATGCACTGGCTTTTATCTGCTTGCTTGATGTGCTCTCATGGGATTGCCATAAAAATGGCTTGGCACCTTTCTCTGTAATTTCTTGGCCGTTGAGAATGTTACTATTTTTTTGGACATTGATCCACTGTGAGTTTATCTGAGATATTTAAAAATATTTCCAACATTGCTTAAACTGCAACTTTTTGACTAGTGTATAAGGGCACGGGATGTTCCTAGAGTTACATCAACTTGCTAGTGAAGTAAAGATAGATAACATTACATTTCACTGAAAAGAAACCAGCAATTTTTATTAGTTTTGTAGAAGGCCTGTAAGTGATGCCCAAAAGTCCCTGATAGCATCAGCGTGCCAGTGTCCAGGTGCTGTTCAGACACTTGGCAAAACAGTTTCTTCCCCAACAGATTACAGTCTAACACCCTGGTAGTAATCAGGCAGATTGCTGTGCTAGCACAGAACACCACTAAATTTAATAGTGCTGTGTGGAAAAAACAACTACTCTTTCAACTTGCTGTAGGAATCTTTCTTTGGTGATTCAAAATAGCATGGCTCCTGACAAGCTGAATGTAACTCCTTGCAGAAATGTCCAGTATGTCAAGTACAAGGCTCAAAACTATGACTAGGTAGCAGATAGTGCCAGGTTTAATGGGGATGCGTTTCTATGCTTAAGCGTATCACAGTGCAGGCACCCACAAAGTTACCCTCAGACCTGCTTCTGTGATTCTATGTGTAGCCTGCAATTAAAGACATGCAGTCAGCACGTTAGCTGATTGAGGCTCCTTGGGATTCAAACTGTAAAACTGAGGAGCAGATATTCAGGCCTGGACTGGACTCTGGGATCCTCCCATCTCTCCATCCCCTGAGAGGTTACAGTCTCAGGGGTCAATCGTAACCCAATGGAAGCCCAATTCCTTTAGATTTCAGAAGAGTCTGAGAAAACTGTCTGAAAGCGTAAGTGTGAGGGTGCAATAAAATAACTGATTGGCATTATTTAGGTTTGGCACAACTTGTAGTTCCAAGATTTACTTGTTTAGGAGAAGATTATATGATTGCCTTAGTCATGGATTAAGCATTTATTGCATCATTGCCTTTCAATTATTCTTCTGATGATAAATGTCAAATTAATTGGATCTATAATCATCTGGGTCACCCTATTTAATATTTTTTAAAATATTGATGCAACACTAACTTTCTCCAGTTACCTGCAACTTCTTGAGAGTTTCAAGGTTTATTTAAATTAACATGAATCTTTCAAAGTGCTCTTTGGTCAATTCTTTTAATATTCTTTAAAATATTTAAAAATGTTTTCTTTTAATAGTTGCTGTTTCTCTAGTTACTCAAAAGGAACAGAATGTATTTCCTAGTTAGTACAAGCTATAAGTACATTATACTACTTCTTCCTAAATGTAGAGCAGAAATGTTTCTTGAAGACATCTGTCTTTTTGGCACCATGACGGACAATTTTTCCATTCTTATCCAGCATCAAACCTACAGCGTTGATATGATTTTGTTTGTTCGTGATACATTTAAAGAATTCCTTCTTACTATCCTTAAACCTACTGGTCACTGGTCTTTTCATTGCTACTCTTAGCTTCCCTAATTAATTGATTGTTTTCTAACTGCTGATTTTTACTCATTGCTATCAACTTCACCATTTTTACATGTGTTATGTACTGGGTTTTTTAAAGGGAGGAATTAGAGAATGCTCACTTGTTAATATGAATCTGATATAACTGACACCTGGTGGGATGAGTCCCATGACTGGAATGGTAAGACCTTATTCAGAAAAGAAAAAGTGGACAGAAGAGGAGGAGATCTGGCACTCTATGGCTACACCTACACTTGGCACTAAGAGTGCGATTCCCGTACTCTCCCCAGCTCTCCCTGAGCTAGCAGACTAACTGTAGCAGTGTGGCAGGGGTAGCACAGGTAGCAGCAAGCAGCAGCATGAACTAGTTGTACTGAGCACAAACCCACCTTAACCCTAACGGTATGAATTCAGCTCAGCTAGCTCACCGCTGCCTGTGCTCTCAATAGTCTGTATTAAACATACTGTTACTTAAGCATTGTTGACAATCTGGGGGGAGGGGGGAACAGACCTGGAATGCTTAAGGATCAATGCGCTAATTAGCAAACCACAGAATGGGGTGCTGGAGGTTTCTGTTTCATTTCAAATCAGACGAGGGAAGAGAATGAGCAAATCTTTGCAACAAGATTGTGGGTAGCTGCTTTAACTGTATTAGCAGGGGGAATTTCAATCCTGGAGACACATGCTGGAGATGTGCTGCCATTTGAACCACACCTTTGAAGTTTCTAAAAATGATTATAATCTTCTAACATAAAACTCTCCACACCTCACTAAGAGGTAGGGCAGCACTCCGACCATCAAGAGCATGATCTAGTTCAGAAAACATAGTTCCTGCCTTCTCCCAAAAAAGTACAGACACCTTCTCGGACTGAAGTCAATAGAAAACAAGATCCAAACAATTACATTTTGCTAAACTTGCTCAAATATTTTTTAAAATGAATGATTAAATGTCAACTTAAAATCTACCAATTTATTGTTCAATGAAAAGCGCTCTCACACTCTCTCACCATCATTGATGCTTCCAGAACAGAATGACATGACAAATTTAACAATCCAGAAACATGACTTATGATCAGAAATCTTTTTGGCACAAAAAGAGAAGTTACTCACCTGTAGTAACGATGGTTCTTCAAGATGTGTCCCCGTGGGTGCTCCACAATAGGTGTCGGGCTCGCCCGACGCCGCAGATCGGAACTCGTCCAGCAGTTTCTCCTGGATCGCACATGCGCCAGCGTGCGCCGCCCCCCCTGCGCGCCCCCAGCCACGTGCATGATACGGTCGCTGCCAGTTCCTTGACCAACCGCCTCGGATGCTCCTGAAAAACACCAGACAGAGATCCGAAGCGGGAAGGATGGGCGGGTGGTGGAGCACCCACGGGGACACATCTCAAAGAACCATCGTTACTACAGGTGAGTAACTTCTCTTTCTTCTTTGAGTGGTCCCCGTGGGTGCTCCACAATAGGTGACTACCCAGCAGTAACCCAAGTAAGGAGGTGGGTAATCGGTTTATGTGCAGCTTGCCCCCAAGAGGACTGCTGTCGACAGACGGGTATCCTCTTAGAATACCCGAGGCAGGGCATAATGCTTGGCGAAGGTGTCATAGGATGACCAGGTCGCCGCTCTACAGATGTCTGTTAACGCAATGCCCTTGAAGAAGGCTGTTGACGCTGCCACCGCCCTGGTGGAGTGAGCCCTGGGCGGGGCCAGCAAAGGAGTCTTTTGAAGTTCGAAGCACATTTTTATACAGGACACAATGTGCTTTGAGATTCTCCGGGCAGAGACACCTTCTCCTTTTGACCTGGGAGCAAGAGAGACTAGAAGCCTGTCCGTTTTCCGGAAGGACTTAGTTCTGTCTGTGTAGAAGGCCAACACCCTCCTCACATCTAGGAGATGCAGGCGTGCCTCCTGGCAGGAGCTGTGAGGCTTCGGGTAAAACGAGGGTAAAACTATTGGCTCGTTAAGATTGGACTCCGAAGAGACTTTTGGAACAAAGGCTGGGCGCAGCCTTAAGGTTACCGCCTCCTTTGAGAATACTGTGCAGTGCGGTGTTGCCATCACTGCCGCGAGCTCACTCACCCTGCGGGCTGACGTAGTTGCAAGGAGGAAGGTTGTTTTTATCGTAAGGGGACGTATGGGAACTGTGGCTAATGGTTCAAAAGGTGGACCCGATAGCGTGCTGAGCACCAAGTCCAAATTCCACAATAGTGGAAGCGGTTTCCGAGGGGGGGTACAGGTTTACCAGCCCCTTCAAGAACCTGGTAACGATAGGATGGGCGAATACCGTGGGCCCTTTCTCTGTATGCCAAAAGGCTGATATAGCGGTGAGGTGGACCTTTAGCGAGGATAGAGAAAACCCGCCTCTCGAGGTCCAATGAGTATTCTAGTATTACAGGTATAGGAACGTCAAGGGGAGCTAACTGCTTGGCGGAACACCAGGCTGTGAATCGAGTCCATTTCTGCTTGTAAGTCCTCCTGGTGGAGGTCCTTCGGCTACATTCCAGGACTTGTTGTGCTCCCTCCGTACATGTGCTCTTTAAGGACCTGAGCCATGGATTAGCCATGCTTGTAGGTGCAGACCCTGAGGGTGTGGGTACACTATGGACCCTTGAGCCCGTGTGAGTAAGTCCGGCGCCACCGGTAGAGGGAGTGGTGGGCGGTCTGACATGCGCAGAAGCAAGGGAAACCATTGCTGCTGATCCCAAGCGGGACTATGAGTATCATGGGAGCTCTCTCCCTTCTGGCTTTGTGCAAGACCTTGTGGACAAGCGCTGCAGGGGAAACGCGTAAAGTAGGGAGACCTTCCATGAAAACATGAATGCGTCCCCCAGGGACCCCCGCCCCACTCCTGCCCTGGAGCAGTACTGGGGACACTTTTTTTTTTTTTTTTGTACTGGGTGGCAAACAGATCGATCTGGGGAAAACCCCCATGTACGAAAAATGCACTGTAGCAGATCGGAGCGGATCTGCCATTTGTGCGTGACTGCGAAGCACCTCCTCAGCTGATCTGCATTCACGTTGTGAGCAAGTACGAGGCTTTCAACGTTATGTTGTTGGCGATGCACCGATTCCACAATTGGAGTGCTTCTGCACATAGGGCACGGGATCGTGCTCCCCCTTGTCGATTGATGTAGAAACATAGTGGAGGTATTGTTGGTATTGAATCTCGACTACTTTGCCATGTAGGTAATCTCGAAAATGTTTGCAGGCATTGAACACTGCCCTGAGCTCCAGTATGGATATGTGCAGTGTCTGTTCTGCAGGAGACCATAGCCCTTGCGTTACCTTGTCGCCGATGTGCGCTCCCCATCCCATGTGGGAGGTGTCGGTAGTAAGAAAAATAGAAATTTGTGGTTGGTGAAAAGGCACCCCCACTAGCAGATTCTCGGGGTTTTCCCCACCACGCCAGTGATCTGTGCACCTCTGTTGTGGGCGACACCACCCTGCGGACAGTGTGGGATGCTGGTTTGTAAACGCTCGCCAGCCAATGCTAGAGGCTTGACATGTGCGACCTGGCATTCTGTACCACAAACGTCGCTGCCGCCATGTGGCCCAGCAGCTGTAGGCACATTAAAGACCGGCACCGTGGGGCTGTATGTAATGACTTGCACCAGCGAACTGATGGCGCGGAAGCGGGCGTCGGGTAGGTACACCCTTGCTGTGATAGAATTTATGCGTGCCCCTATGAACTCTATATGTTGTGTGGGTTCGGACTTTGACTTTGCGAGGTTGATGACTAGGCCCAGCGAAGAAACGTGTCCACTGTGACACGTATCATGCGTGAGACCTCTGCCTTCGAGGTCCCTTTTAGCAGGCAGTCGCCCAGATATGGGAAAAATAAACACCCCCGTCTGTGCAGGTAGGCTGACACCAGTGCCAGGGTTTTGGTAAAGACTCTGGGGGCCGAGGAGAGGCCAAACGGAAGAACCCTGTGCTGGAAGCACTCCTGGCTGACCGTGAAGCAGAGAAAGCGTCTGTGTGCCGGGTGGATTGTTATATGAAAGTAAGCATCTCGTAAGTCGAGTGCTGCAACCCAGTCTCCATCGTCCAGTGCCGTGAGTATCAAGGCAACTCTGATCATCCGAAACCGTTGCTTGCGCAAGTAACGGTTGAGGCCCCGAAGATCTACGATGGGCCTCCAGTGTCCTGTTTTCTTCCCTGGTAGGAAGTAGTGTGAATAAAAACCTTCCCCTGGAATTATTCCGGCACTCTTTCCACTGCCCTTATGAACATGAGGTGAGTCACCTTCTGCTTGAGCCTCGCCTCGTGGCAGCGTCCCTGAGGTGAGGCCTGGTGGGAGGCTTTGTCGGTGGAAGCAACTGGGAGGGGATCGCGTAACCCGTGGCTATGATCTCCAGCACCCATATGTCTGTGGTGATCTTTTGCCATTGGGAGTGGAATGGTCTGAGGCGATGATGGAACATGAGATGAGAGTGGCATTGAGCGAGGGTATTGATAGTGCAGCCCCCGACATACCCGTCAAACTTGTTGCCTTTGGGCCTGACCTGAGGGCGTACGGCTTTGTTGAGAACATCGCCTAGGAGTTCTGTACTGTTGCCGCTATTGATAGCGCCCTTGGCCGTAGCCCCGTTGATATTGAGCACGCTGTGGTTGTAAGCGTACCGTCTTTGCTGAGGATAAAATTTTTCCCTCCTGTATGGGGAAGTATAAATGCCCAAGGTTCTAAGTGTAGCTCTCGAGTCCTTACTGGAGTGAGGGACCGAGTTGGTTGAGTCTGCAAACAGCTTTTGTGTATCAAAGGGAAGGTCCACGATCTTCGCCTGTAGGTCCCTCGAGATACTAGACGTCTGGGGACAGAATTCTCTACGCATGACCACAGCTGTAGCCGTTGAACGTGCCGCCGTGTCCGCCACGTCCAGGGCAATCTGGACTCCTGTCCGCGATGCTGCGTAGCCCTCTTGAACAATCGCCTTTAACACCGGCTTTTTATCTTACGGCAGTAAGCCCGGAGTAATTATCAAAATTATGGTTTGCTAGGTGTGCCCATAATTTGCCACTCTCAATAGCAGGATAGGAGAGGAATATACCTTCCCGCCAAACAGCTCTAGCTTGTTAGCATCTTTGTCCGATCCCCCGATTTGTACTGAGAAGCCTTTGACCTCTGCTGGGACAACCCGACCACCAAAGAATTTGGTTGTGGGTGACTGAAGAGGAACTCCATGCCCTTTGCCGGGATGAAGTATTTCTTATCCGCTCTCTTGTTTGTAGGCAGAACAGAGGCCGGAGTCTGCCATATAGTAGTGGCTGACTCCAGAATGGCTTCGTCCAGCGGAATAGCAATTTTGGATGAAGCCGGGGGTCTCAAATTTTTCAGGAGTTTGTGATGTTTCTCCTGCACCTCTGCCGTTTGAATGTCTTGCGTGAAAGCCACCCTTTTAAACAGCTCCTGAAACTGTTTAAGGTCATCTGGGGAAGAGACATCCCCGGGGGGCATGGCCTCATCTGGGGAGGATGAGGAGGAACCACTAAGGTAAACCTCCTCGAACCCTCAGGTTCCCGCGATCAATGATACACTTGCTCGCTGGAGGATTGTGAAGGAAAGTCTCGGGGTTCTAAAATTAACTCCCCTTGAGACAACTGTGTTTCCGTCCCCGATCGGGAGTGCCCATGGGGGTATTGAGCGGCCAGGGGGGGACCTGCCCCTGGGGTGTAGGCCTGTGGTTTGCCTGTGTCCAGCATGATAAGGACGACCATGGCAGCATGGGTGAAGGTGGCCGAAGCCATGGTGACATTGGTTGGAGGAACGGAGAAGGAGGTTTTTCTTTTTTTTTTTTGTTTCTTTTTTTTCCGGATGGGCCGGTGGAGACACAGGCCTTCGGTGTGGCGTGTGTATCACAGGGGGAGGGCTTGGTGCTAACAGCAGTGCAGCCCTGTCCAGAGATGGACTGCGGTGCCGGGTTTTTGATGTTGCCTTGCCCCTCCGCTGCAGGGCCGGCACCGCCCCCTCCTGTGCCGGGGATCTCGGCCCCGCCGTCAGCGCCGCACTCGGCACCGTCAGCTGCGGTGCCGCGTGGGTATCCTCCTCCGGTGCCTGCAGGCTCCGTGCCTGGCGCCCCTGCACTGCTGGTGCCGTGGGGGTCTGTGCCGCCTGTGGCGATGCCACCGGTTCCGGCGCTTGCCGGGCTGACGCTCTAGGCGCCGCGCGTGCCGGCTGTTGTATAACCAGAGGCTCAGCCTCTGCCACGTGCGCTGCCGCTTGCCTGAGTATGTGGCTGGTGGCTGCGTGCTCCGCTCGTCCTGCTCGCTGCAAACGCACAGCAAGGATCGAGCCAGGGAGAGTTTCCTCCGCTTCTGCACTGAGGGGGTCAGAGATAACCTACCCTCCTCTTATGCAACCCAGAGGGCCCTTCTGAGTGAGGCTTCTCTGGCAAGTCCGGCTGGAGAGCCTTATCAACAAGAGCATTTTACGCCTCATCGCTCTGTCCTTCCTGGCCCTGACTGTGAGCTTAGCACAGTGAGAACGTGTCTGGGTAGCCGTAATTTCCCCAGGCATCGGATGCCTTCGCTATGCCCCACGGAGGCTGGCATAGCTTCACAGCATGACTCCCGCTTTGTAAAACCTGAAGAGGCCATTGCGGTGAGTCCTTTATTGTTAATAGGGTACTTAGCACTTAATCCGTGCCTTTCCACCCCAAATAGTGATCACCGGCCTGCGGTAGCGGGCGGCCTAAATGGCCTTCACGTCCGCTCTTCTCTTCTCCCCTCCTCTCTTTTTCCTTTTTTTTTTCTTTTTTTTTGCTGATATTCTCTTTGTCTTTGCTTTCTCTCTCTTTTTTTTTTGTTTAATAACCAAAAACAACAAATTACATGTGGAAAAAAAAGCCACTTAGTAATCTGACTCTGGCCTTAGCCTGAGTGGATTCCGTCTGCAGCCGATGGCGGTTGAGAAGGAACTGGCAGGGACCGGATCGTGCATGCGGACGGGGGTGTGCAGGGGGCGGCGCGCGCCAGTGCATGCGCAATCCAGGAGAAACTGCTGGAAGATTTCCAATCTGCGGCGCCGGGCGAGCCCAACTCCTATTGTGGAGCACCCACAGGGACCACTCGAAGAAGAACACAGATGTCATTTAGCCCTGCTGCCAAATGTTAAAGTACACAGTACTGATGTAGCCATGCTGGTCCCAAGATATCTGTGTGGTACAGCCAGTGAGATAATATCTTTTAGTGGAAAGTCCCCCTTCAGTCCCCTACTCATCTCTCTCCCTTCCCTCTTTTCTCTCCCCTCACCTCCACCCCGCCATGACTGGAGAAGCCTGTGACTGAAGAAGTATATGTTAACTGACTCCTGAAGAAGAGCTCCATGTCAGCTTGAAAGCTTGCTTTTCTTTTACTCCACCCACCATGAGTCTCTAATATCCTGGGACTGGGACAGCTACAACAACACAGCAAAATTACTTTGTCTTTAGCTGTATGCAGTCTTGTACATGGTTAAACTAAGCTTCTCAACCAAAAGCTGTTCTGAAGTTAGGTGGTGAGTTTTTTTTTTTAAAATAGAAAACATTTTAATTCCAGACATATAAAAGCCACACTTGCAAAATATTAACAATAAAAGCAGACTTGGCCTTCTTCAGATACTAGCCTCAAAACTGTGAACAAAGGAGTTTGTCCCAAGTGGAAATTCACCATTTTTACAGGGAAAAAAACCAAAACCAAAGATACCTTCTTGCCTATGAAAACTGCTTTTGTTTTTTGATGAACATTTAAGGGGGAAGTAGAAAAGGGCCCTTCTTTACTGGTTATCAGATTAACACAAATCAAAATGTTTTAAAAATCACCCGTTGCTGTACATTTCTATGTACAGAGCCACACTCCTGTACCTATGACAAATGCACACATACTTCCACAGATGCAGGACTTAGCTAAGGTGACCATCCGTCCCGTATTGGGCGCGACAGTCCTGTATTTGGAATGCCAAAAGGGCATCCTGACTTTTTTTTTTTTTTTTTTTTTTTTTTAAAAGAGACTCATTGTCCCATATTTGGCCCTGCCCCCCAGCCAGTAGCTGCTACTTTCACTGGCTCCCAGGGAGCGTCCGTGGCTGCTGCTTCCACAGGGGTCCCTGGGAACGCTGGTGGCTGCCACCTTCTTCCTGGCTCCCCAGGACTTGCAGGAGCCACCCATCCCCCCCATATCTCCCTGTCCCATATCTGGGACAGGGAGAGATGGTTGCCCAAGACTTAATCCATCACGATAATTAAAAAAAAAAATCAATTCTTACATTTACTATGTTTCGGTAAATATTGTAGCTATGTAAATATGAACTTTTTGTCTATTTCCCCACTTTACCTAAACCAGTGACATCCTCAAAGGAACACACATCAGATATTTGCAATACTTTAAACAGCCTTCAAAGAACACAGTGAAAATTTTTGCTAACACTAATTTGGAGGAGTTCTTATTTTTGTCTAATTCTGTAAAAAAATGTATCAATATGTGATGCAGAGATACCTGAAACACAGCCAGCAGACATGACCCAGATGTTCCAGAATTATGAGCAGAATTTCAGAAGTAAAAGTTGTAAGCTACCGTTAACAGTATGCCCTACAAGGATATTAAGTGGAAAGAAACAGGGAGCGGGGTAGGGTGAAAGTAGTTAATAAATGGCCTTTTTGGGGTAGACATTGTTGTGAACTATTTTATTTTAATTACTTGTATCTTCTATAATGAAGCAAACAATGAGAAAAACAATATTGTTGAAAATCATTAAGCAGTTATAATGATGAATAATGACATTTTTCATCTTCTGATTTGGGACATATTGGGATTATTCACAAGGCAAAAAGCCTGATTCAGAGCTCACTGAAGTCAATGGAAACAATTTCATTGGCTTCACTAGTATATGGCTCAGGTCCCAAAACGATCTGTTTGTCTGCCCAGAATTCAATCAACTTTTAAAACGTGAGTACCAAAAGGACATTGACCTTTCATTATTCTCATCTTTTGTGTCAATACTTTATCCCCTCCATCTACTTATTTCCCCCTAGAAACAGCTTCAAAATTGTACCAAGAATCACTGTGTTACGTGCTCCAACTGCCCTACACATATACAGACTCCATAATGGACTACATCTACAGTGTTTTGAAACTAAAAGGTAACAAAGTTGTGTAATTTCTTCCAAACAGTAACACAAGTTGACACTCCTCTTTCATACACAGACTCCATTTGTATATGTAAATTTGATTTTATTAAAATCAATTTTATAAATTTGAATTCAAATTTGACTGTCCTCACCTCCCCACAAAATTCCCCACACTCATTTGTCAAACATCTACTGTTACAGCAGAAATTGTGGAAACCTATCCCACAATTCCCTCAGCCCCATAGCATTCTGCGTATTTGTCACTGGTGCAGTATAGGAAAACAATGACCCGCAAGTGGTTGTGGGTATGTGATGTCATCTTCCCATATTGCATCGCCCTCATTCCCGCCTGTGGAAAGCAAACTGTCATTTTTTCAGGGTGAAAAGTAAAAGTTGGGAATCCCAGGCACAGAAAAACCAAATAGGCTAGCTTCAGAAGATGTAGTGCCCCAGGCAGGGGGTCTGTCATACTGACCTGGGATCACCCAGATGTCCATGTCATCTCAATTGACCCTCCAACCACTTTCCCCCTCCTCCCCTTGAATCCAGAAACATCATTCCTGAAAATATGCAGGAACAGAGCACAGCCTGAAGAAAGAAGTGATGTAAACCACAGAAAAGAAGATTCTTGGCCTCACATACAAGCACGACCCCCACAGTTTAGCTGCCACATGGTGCACTGGCACCATTGCTGGGAAAAAAATCAAGTGTTCAGCTTACAGTGGGAAAGGCAGAACCTCAAATTCCATGTTGGGGCTATTTTTAATGGGTAGATGCGCTCACCACACTGATAATAAAATAAGAAGTTTCTCAGCCTCTCATACACGCTTGACCCCACAAGCTAGCTGCCATGGGCTTCTTGGTGCCAAATTCAAATTTGCAAACTCCGTTACCTAATTCCTGCACACCCGGAGAGAACTGAAGATGGAAGCAGCCAGAGTGGACAACAGTGGATCATTGTGGGATACATATGGGAAACCTCTGGAGGCTAATAAAGTTGATTTAAAGACATGACGTTACCACACTAGCCTCAATTCACACTCAATGTGAACTCAATGCTACACCAAGTCATCTTCCATGACGTTATAATAACTACCTTACTGCTCCCTAAAATCAACCTAATAGTATTTACAGTGAAGACAGTGACATTGTAAAAATCAAGCTAACTGTTAAATTTGACTTTATCATGTAACGTAGATATAGCCTAATTGTTTTAAAGACCAGTACTAGAGACAGATGGCTCTGAAATGATCCCTCCACAGTGTGTGTCTAATGTGGAAATAATATAGTTGCTGGACTGTTAAAAGTAGAAGCTCCACTCAATACTTAAGGGAAGAAGATTCTGACAGTGTTGTCATTGTTCCTTATTAATTGTTTAGTCAATTCAGTCACTTTATGGACTGGCACAGTGTTAGAAGCCCTCAGTCTATTAGAAGCCCTTGCTTTACTGGAGTTTGCCTTTTCCTGACAGTTTTTCAAAATTTATCCTATACTATTTTAATTATTACCATATTAGAATTGATAGCAGAGTGAAAGATGGGAAACAATGTAGTTCTATGAGGGACTACGGGCAGGTTCAGAGACACATCTTTCACTCCTAGGGCAACGGAGACTGAAAAATAATTTTCAGCTGAAGTGTTTGGGGGCAAATGCAAAATGAGTTTACAGTCTCAGTCCATTTCCCAAATGGACAGATGTCATCAGCCAGGGCATTAAAAGGTGCTAATGGGGACTCTCAGGAGCAATTTTAGCACACACCAGGAAATGAATGGGCATAACAAACTGTCTTTGCTCCTCTCTGTTAAGAGTTTAAGCACATTATTTTGTTAATATCCAGGGAAGCCTATATGGCTGCTAGCTATGCTCTTTTCCATTCTTTAGGAAAAGACCTTCAGAGATGTCATCTTTCACCAGCACTAGATTCTCTCAGATAAAATAATAATAATAATGTATTTTAAAAAAAAAAAACAACCACCACCACCCTGTATTTTGGTCTGCTCTATCTTATGTTGAGAGTTAAAGTAGGCCCATTGCCAGAATTTGTAGCTGAAAAAAGTCACCAACTCTTGCTCTGACGGAATGAGGAGCAATGGTCTCAAGTTGCAGTGGGGGAGATCTAGTTTGGATATTAGGAAAAGCTATTTCACTAGGAAGGAGATAAAGCACTGGAACGGATTACCTAAGAAGGTGGTGAAATATCCATCCCAAGAGGTTTTTAAGGTCCAGCTTGACAAAGCCCTGGCTGTGATGATATAATTGGGATTGGGCCTACTTTCAGCAGGTGGTTGGACTCAATGACCTCCTGAGATCTCTTCCAACCCTATGATTCTATTATTCTTTCTGGCCTCAATCCCATTTCTGATATCTGATTTGTGTGCGTTTATTCTTTTATGTAGAGACTGTCCAGTTTGTCCAATGTATATAGCAGAGGGGCATTGCTGGCACATGATGGCATAAATGATATTGGTAGATATCAGATATCAGAAATGGCAATATACAAAAACCCATAGGAGAGCACTTCAATCTCCCAGGCCACACAGTAGCAGACTTAAAAGTAGCTATCCTACAGCAAAGAAATTTCAGGACCAGACTCCAAAGAGAAATTTCTGAGCTACAATTCATCTGCAAATTCGACGCCCTCAGCTCAGGCTTAAACAAAGACTGTGAATGGCTGGCTAAATACAAAAGCAGCTTCCCCTCCCTTGGTGTTCACACCTCCAGATCAACTTCTGGTAGTAAGCCTCACCCTTGCTGACTGAGCTAACCTTGTTATCCCCACCCTGGCTCTGGCTTATTTATACCTGGCCCTGCAGATTTCCAAGACCAGCATCTGATGAAGTGAGTCTGTGCTCACAAAAGCTCATGCTCAAAACTCTTCTGTTAGTCTATAAGGTGCCACAGGACCCTTCGTTGCTCTAGGACTGGAAATAAACTTGATAGATAATCCAGTCCAGTCCCCTGCACTGAGGCAGAACTAAATATTAACTAGACCAGTGGTTCCCATCCTATTTCATGTAACGAAGCATATGTAACGGTTAGAATTGTCTTTAATGGGGGCCCGCAAACTTTTTTCTTGGGGGGGCAGTGATTGGAGGTCCACATTAGTGAGAAGTTTGGGAACCACGGAACTAGACATACCTGACTGGTCTGGTCTATAATTCTTGGGTTGTTCTTATCCCCTTTTTTTTACAGATATACACTAGATCTTCTATTTTCCAATACTCTGGGATTTCCCATCCTCCATGAGATCACAAAGATAATAACTAACGGCTCAGAGACCTCTTCAGCCAGTTACTTAAGTATTCCAAAAAGTATTTGTCAGACACTGCCAAACAGAAGACATCTAAGTTGTCTAAGTTATTCTTAACTTACTCATTTTCTATTTTAGTTTAAGGTTATACTCTAGTTACACAATGGATTGGTGGTCATCATTCTACAACTCCTGAAGAATTCCAACACCAGCTAAGAAATGTCTATAAAAGGAAACTGAGCGAAGAAGGACTGATGTGACATAACGGCTACGTCTACACGTGCCCCAAACTTCGAAATGGCCATGCAAATGGCCATTTCAAAGTTTACTAATGAAGAGCTGAAATGCATATTCAGCGCTTCATTAGCATGCGGGCGGCAGCAGCGCTTCGAAATTGACGCGCCTTGCCGCTGTGCGGCGCGTCCAGACGGGGCTCCTTTTCGAAAGGAAGCCACCTACTTCGAAGTCCCCTTATTCCCATGAGTTCATGGGAATAAGGGGACTTCGAAATAGGCGGGGCTCTTTTGAAAAGGAGCCCCGTCTGGACGCGCCGCGCGGCGGCAAGGCGCATCAATTTCGAAGCGCCGCTGCCACCTGCATGCTAATGAAGCGCTGAATATGCATTTCAGCGCTTCATTAGTAAACTTCAAAATGGCCATTTGCATGGCCATTTCGAAGTTTGGGGCACGTGTAGACATGGCCAAGAAGGGCTGAATTCTGCCTTTAACTAGCTAACAGGCAATCTCACTGTGATGCCAGAAGGGTTGCCCAGGATACAATTATTTGGGGGATTTAGTGTAGTATAAATAAGGATTTTACAACTGTTTGAGAGATAATGTCTGGTTTCTCTGGGCTGTAGTTGACTAGAAAATCTTGTTAATTGAGGCAGCTTAAGGGTAATTGCTATCGTGTATCATAAAATAACATTTCTTAGGACAGGGTTTTGCATCTCTGATTAGCTGTGCTGAGAAAGACGTAAAGGGAAATTTTCTATCTCCTATACCTAACTACCAAAGAAAACACTTTTTATAAAATTCTCTACAAAATCAACTCCTGGACAGTATGGGGAAAAATTAGTCTCTCTTTTGAGATGTTTTTCTCCCTGATTATGACAGAAAATGTGGCGGGGGGGGATGAGGGGTTGTTTTGTCACCTGCAATCAGATCTTTATTATTTCAACAGTTTTCAGAAACTGGATTAAAAGTGGTTCTTTATTCAAAAACACTTCCTCATAGCCGATGCATTCTGGAACTTCTACGAATAAGTTCCACAGAAAAGAAAAAATAAATTTCACTCACTATTTGTAAGTAGAGTGTAGGCCCTCTGAGCATTATAGTACACTTCCATATTTTATCTTTGGCCATAACATTCAACAACCCTTTTCCCATGTTGAAATCAGACTCAAAGGGAGGAAATAAAGTACAGAGATTACAGAATATTAAATGGAAAGCAGGCATCCACACAAAGAGGACATCATATTTAAAGTTTCCACTGTCAAAAAAGTTCATTTTAAAGTTATGATATTGTTTACTTTGGAATTCGGCATAGTTATTATTATTTTCTTCAACAGACATATCTGAGCTAACATGTCAAGAGTTCATTTAAAATATTATGTTCTTAATAATTTCATTTTTTCAACAAATAACAGGACTTCTAGCAGTAAACATGCATGCTATACATCATATCAATATACCATGAAAAATGGTGCTGCTGTTGCTGTTAAGATATGATTCAACCAATGGCGCTTGTTCCTCTGAATGTTTCATTCTGCGTGTTCGCGGACGGCTGTCTACATTGGACTGCACCATTAGTGGCTCCTGGCGTTTTTTTTTCTGCTTCTGTTCTAGCAATGCTCGCTGGGGAAAAAGGCAAAGAAAAGTAATTTAGTGTTTGAATAAATGCCCCTTTTTAAGGGACTGTGTTTGTACATAGCTTCTGTTCTGCAAACTCTGCTTACCAATATTGTTTGGCTTCATACTGTGGAACTTCCAATAAATTGCAAAAGATATCCTTACATCTCCTGCAACGGCAGCCCACCTTGTTTGCTATTTTCAAAGGACAACAGCACAGTGTGAAGGAACACTGGGATGCCAGACCATAGAATCTTTACTAAAAGCACCTCACAGGCAAAACAGACTTTTCTGAACAGTCTCCTGGCTGCCAGTGCTGGATCAAAAACATCTCTGTGGAAGCCAATGGCGTGGGAGTACTGGCTGTGAACCAGGATGATAACCAAGAGCATGCAGCATGAAAACACTGATTTATGTTTTTGTAAATCAAGAAAAGATCATCTGTAAACTTAGAATCAAATGACAAGACTGGACACAAGCCCAGTGTAACAATGATACAGGCTGAATTTTAATTACATACTTTTCCACTTCAATTCCCATTTATGCCAGGTAAAAAGCAGGTGTTACTACTAGAAGGCACAGGGGATTGTTTTTAAAGTATAGGTTTCTTCAGCGATTGCTAAATCTAGAATTTGATGAAAGCTAATGTACATTTATAAGGTATCACTATCACTACCAGTTTGAACATCTACAAGAAACTACGGGGCTTAACGAAGTGTAATTTTAATAAAACAATGTCTTATTTGTCTCCTTCCTCTATACTGTGCTGTTTGTACATGAGTTATCTTTTGACTTCACTCCATATAGAGAGACAAAGAAAATATAATGCTGTTATAAATAGCAAAAGGGCTGGATTAAAACAAAGGAATATCCACCGAGATGCTCAAAACTTTTCTGTTAGTCTATAAGGTGCCACAGGACCGTTCGTTGCTGCACCGAGATTCTGACAGCTTTCCCTTATGGTGAGTACTACTGTACTCTGTGAATGATGCCTTATTGCTCAACCTGAATTAGAAGTCAGGATCTGACTCAGATGATATGCGAGAGATGAGGTGGATGAGGTAATATCTTTCATTGAACTGACTTCTGTTGCTGAATGAGAGTAGGCTTTGAACTACACAGAATTCTTCAGGTCTGGGAGAGGTGTTTAGCTGTGACATGCTTAATACAAGGGTGAATGGATTGTTTACTATAAGTAGTTAACGCATACTGTAAGGAAATATGCAAGCTGAAGTGGTCCATTAACAACCCTGGAGCTCTAGGAAAATGGGCAGGGGGTTAGTGGGGTATGGAGTGTTATAATAAACTAGAAATCCAATGTCTTTATTAAGACCTGGATTTTTAGTAATTAGCAAAGATACTAATTTAGTTTCCTAGCGATGCGAACAAGTCACTTCACTTAGAACACCTGTTAGCTACTTATGCTAAACAGTCTGATTCACTTTAATTTAGCTGCAACAAAGAGTCCTGTGGCACCTTATAGACTAACAGAAAAGTTCTGAGCATGAGCTTTTGTGAGCAAAGACTCACTTCATCAGATGCTGGTCTTGGAAATCTGCAGGGCCAGGTATAAATAAGCCAGAGCAAGGGTGGGGATAACAAGGTTAGCTCAGTCAGCGAGGGTGACTTAGCTGTGACAATTCAAGTACCTTTTCCAAGTCTGAAGAGGAGCTCCTCATAGGGGGAAAGCTTGTCCCTTTAACCCACAGAAACTGGTTCAATAAAAGATATTATCTAACCCACCTTGTCTTTTCTATTATGCTGGGTACAGCACAGATATAACAATGCTGCAGTCAGAGACAAAACGGCATTAAGGACTTGGATTTTGAAAATGGGGCACAGATTGCAAGAATGACAATGCATATGGAGTAGATATTTAAATGGAAGCAAAGATAACAGGAAAAACAGTTGATGAATAAGGCACTGTCTATACTTCCAAGTTTTGCCACCAAAAACTGCCTTTTTGCAACAAAACAGTGAGAGCTAACACACTGCAATGTGTATCCAATGCCACAGATGGTTTAGTCCTGGGGGCTAGTTTGAGGTTAAGCCTGGGGATGGGGAGCAGGTTTGCAGGATGGTGAGTAAAATGTGGAGACGGGGAGTGGGGCGGATTTGGGGACTGAGGGCTGAGGCGGGTAAAGTCTTGAGATGGGGTGGATTTGGGAGCCAAGTGGGGTAGAGCCTGGGAATGGGGTTCTGCATAATTCTTTCAAATTTAAAAGGGTTGTGTGGCCAAATGAAATTGGGAAACACTGCTGTCATTGTTTCAGGGGTGAAGTAAACTCCTCCTCCCCCAAGCAACTAGTGCTGAAATATGCCAATGACAGTGCTTTCCCAGTGACAAAGTTATCACCCCTCATTCAGGTTTTAATCACTGGGAGAACTCCCCCTGGTGATAAACCATAACTACACAGTCCACGCCACAGCTCTACAGTGCAACGTGGGCAACGTACCTATACCCTAAGGCTGGGTCAACACATGCCCCTTCCTTTCAAAAGGGACATGTTAATGAGCGGGTTTGAAAGATGCTAATGAGGCGCTGCAATGAATATGCAGTGCCTCATTAGCGTAATGGCGGCCGCGGCAATTCGAAAGTGCGGCTTTTTGAATTGTGCGCCACCTGTGGAGACGGGACCTTCCAAAAGGACACACCCCCCAGTTTTTGAAAGCCCTTCTTCCTATCTGTCCTTTTGGAAGGTCCCATCTCCACAGGCGGCGCACAATTTGAAAAGCCGCACTTTCGAATCGCTGCGGCCACCATTACGCTAATGAGGGGCTGCATATTCATTGCAGCGCCTCATTAGCATCTTTTGAACCCGCTCATTAACATGCCCCTTTTGAAAGGAAGGGGCACATGTAGACCCAGCCTAAGAGTATTAAATCCTATCTGACTGGGAATAAGAAAAAAAATTCTTAAAACTGTATGCTAATTCTCAGCTGGTTGACACTCCTGCAAGTACCCTTGTGCTTTTCCTTTTTTGTGTTTTCTGGTCTGCCAAAAGGAACTGCACATTCTAGTCATCATAATGCAGCTTTAAGGACAGATCTACACTATGGGGAAAAAACAATTTAAGATATACAACTCCAGCTGTGTGATTTGTGTAGCTGGAGTTGACGTATCCTAAATCATTTTTTCCTCCTAGCTCAACAGTAGAAGGTCAACAGGAGAAGCATTCCCATTGACTTCTAGGGTCAATAGTGGAGTCCTGGTCATTCAATTTAGTGTGGCCCCACTACACACGCTAAATCAAACCCCACAAGATCAACCACCACCACATCAATCTTCTGGTAAGTGTAAATGTACCCTAAGTCAACAAAAATGAAAACCACTCAAATCACAATAATAAAAAGTCAGCTTTAAATGTAAACTTCACAATCCTTTCCTTTCTATCACTTAAGCATGTATGGCACACTCCTGGAAGGCCAGGGAACTAACATTGCAAGATGTAATTTTCTGGTACAATACCTTGATCAGCTATGTGTGTCAATGAAAGGAGGGCTCCATATCCCACAGTAATCCTGTTGAGCAAGCCCTACTTGTCAAAAGGAAAATAGGCAGAAAGCAGACTCCAAGATCTCACCTGTCTGTCAAGCTTCTGTTGACGCAGATTGCTGCCCTCATCATCTAAAACGCTGCAAAGACAAAGAGAATTCATTAGAAAACATTTGTCAGTCCACAGAACACCAAGTTGCAATTACTGGAGCCACATCTTGCAGGACTTATTCAGGCAAAACTCCCACAGCAGTCTTTGGAAGTTTTGCTTAACTAAATTTCAAGGGAATTAAATGCAACTCATGAAATATAAGGCAAGTTCTATGTATAATGTGTACCTACCACAAAGTTCAGAGGTTAGATCATAAAGGAACACAAATCTATGGCTACTCCTACACTATCACTCTCCCGTTGAAGGTAGCATGGTAATGAGGCAATTCGAAGCAGGGTAATGAGGTATTAACATGCATATGCAGTGCCTCGTTAGTATAATAGCAGCCATGCGAATTTCGAAGTGCAGACTTTGACAGTGAAGATGTGGGCACTAGATCGAAGTAAGGGAATATTGAAATAGGGTGCTTATTTCAAAGGTGCCCTCATCTTCACTATCTGTCTGCAATTAGAAGTCTGCACTATGAAATTTGCGTGGCCACCATTATGCTAATGAGGTACTGAATATGCATGTTAGCGCCTCATTAGCCTGCTTCAAATTGCCTCATTACCATGGCACCTCCAACAGGAGACTGACAGTGTAGCAGCAGCCTATGCATGCAGCACAAAATGCTTTGTTCTCCATTACCTTCTAACAAAAATACTGGCAGTACAGCAGTGCAATTTGAGTGTAAATTTGTGTATAAAGCACACAGAAAAGGTAATGATTTTCAGGAGCAGTTTAACAAATCATCAGTATTTAAAACTGGCCTCAGAAAATCATGGTATAAGGTTGAGAACCAGAACTGTTTCTTTCCTTAAAATCGGAAGAATTATATTTACAAGTGATTCTGATTTAGTGTCTGTACTCAAAAAGTCAGAGCTCTGCTATGCAAACAGTAGGGTGTATTACCAATCACCATCATTCTCCCTCTGTTTCCATGTGATTGTTCATTGTTGCTGGTTGGGAGAACAGTTCATGCCAGATTAAATCATTTTTATTAATTAGATGTTGGTGGGATATAAAAGAGACTGAAACCTTTGCATTATATTTGGTAACATGACCAAATCCACCTATAAGTGCTACCTGCTGTAATAATATCACTAATAACGTAGATAAATAAATTCATAGGTTTAATTCAGCAAGTAAATAAAGTTAATATAGACTACCAAAAGATATAAATGTAACATACTCTAAAATTCACTATGTTAATTTGCATCCACTTATAACAGCGTCAAGCAACTTGTCACCCATCAGGGTTCTATGTGTGGCCCAAGAAACATTTTGTCCATCATCCACATGTGGAAGGTTGCCAGACTCTGCCAGTTTCCCTCCACGTAGTTTTTTTCCCTACCAGTATTACTAAGGAGACATGCATGTAAATCAAAGACACGTGAAGTGAGGTGCATTCTGACTGTGAGACCTATGCACTCCTGCTACATCCAATCATAGCGCTGCTACAGTTCAATTGGCACGCCCCTGCACATTCTAGGTACACAAGCGCAGTTAGCAGAACTATTCCAGGAGACCCTCTTGGTAATGACAACCCTATGGCTCACTGATATTATGGAGGGACATTCCTGCAGCCCAGTCAAAACATAAAAATGTACATCCAACATGGGCAGTCTTGACAATTACAGTACAAGAGTCAGAACTGGTTTCTGGACTTACAAGTATTTTAAAATATTTGGAATATGACATAATTCAGCACGTTCTGCAATTGTTAACTCTATACCATGCAGCTAGAAACCTAGATAAGCGAGAGACCTGAATGTAAGAACAGCCTCTGGGGCTTTCATCCTCTAGAGAGCAAAGAAATAAAGACGTGATGAGGTATGTAGCATAACATCAGCCTTTTACAAGATCTGCAGCACACATCATTATATATAGCTTATAAAAGGCTGATGTTATAAGATACACAATGAAGCGAATGTCATAGTGGGAATTGGAATTGTGCCTTAAAAGAATTACAGACATAAAAGTTTGTGGTCTTTGCAGGAAATAATGCTAGATGTGTTATATTTAGGATGCCCCTTGCTAAAAACCCATTCTGCATCCCAGGCAACAAAGAGATAAATGATTAGCTTTTCAAAGTTCATATCCTCATTACAGGCATAAAAAGTGGCCTCTGAAAAGTTTCTACTCATTTATGCCACCAGCTGTGCTATCAATAAAATCTCCTCAGATTATCTAAATCTGAAAAGTAACAGGTGAGATGAGACACTAGTCTGGCCCATGGGCATCTAAATGAACTTTACCACACTTGAATAGTAACAGAGAGATAGCCATGCTAGTGTATATACTATCAAAACAAAAAAGCAGTCCAGTAGCACTTTAAAGCCTAACAAAATAATTTATTAGGTGATAAGCTTTCGTGGGACAGACCCACTTCTTTAGATCATAGCCATACCAGAACAGACTCAATATTTAAGGAACAGAGAGCCAAAAATAGTAATCAAGGTTGACAAATCAGAAAAATTATCATCAAAGTGAGCAAATCAGAGAGCAGAGGGGCAGAGTGGGGAAGGGAGTTAGGAATTAGATAATTGGCTAATTAGACTTCCACTCCCCCCTTCTGCCCCTCTGCTCTCTGGATCTGCTCACCTTGATAATAGTTCTTCTGATTTGTCAACCTTGCTTACTGCTTTTGGTTCTCTGTGCTTTAAATATCGAGTCTGTTCTGGTATGGCTATGGTCTGAAGAAGTGGGTCTGTCCCTCATCACCTAATAATTTATTTTGTTAGTCTTTAAAGTGCTACTGGACTGCTTTTTCGTGTTACCACACTTGCAAATTTTGAGTGGGCATCAGCTAAGGCCAGTTGATGGGAGATATACCTGGACAGACTCAATCATGACTGCTGTTAAAACAATCCTGTTTGAAACCTTTACTCAACAGGTTTGGGTACTCCACAAAAAAGCCAGACTCTCCTCCCACCCAGCCAGTGACTCTCACCTGCCAGCAGCCACACTGATCAACAACTTCCTTCCCATCCAACATCTCCTGCCTACTGCAGTTGGGTGTTCCATGGTGTATAGGAGGCACTGGGGAGCAGCAGGGACGTGGCATGCACAGGGGTGGGGAGAAGGGAGGACTCCAAGGGAAGAGGCAGAGTGGGAGTGAAGCGGGAGCAGGAAAAGACAAGACTGAGGCTTAGGAGATGGTGCGAGGCCTAAGGGGAAACAGCGGCCCAATCACCCTAGAGCAAGCTGGTACCTTTGCTTTTACTGCCTCATTCCACAAAAAAACAATATCCTGAAGGACACAGAGTTGTGAGAAAAGAGAAATTTGTTTTTGGACATTGCACCAGACCCGTACAGAAACATGCCTAACTGTGAGAATACGACTGCACCAGGCAAAGGATTCATTTTGTGATATTTGGGAGAATGAACATGTGTTTTGGACATGGAAGTTTGACAAGATACACAGCTGGTGTGAGAGAGGTTAAAAGAGATTGACATGTCAAACACAGCATAATTAGGTGTCATCTGGAATTTTCAAATTCTAGTAGCCTTAGCAGCCTTGGCTAGAGGACCCTTCCTAATCACCAAACACCCTGCACAAATTAGATACTCAGCTATGCCAACTGTGTTTATTATTCTTATATATTAAACACTGACAGCACAAGCAGTGTGGGACGAGACACAGAAGATAACTTTGAGTGAGCTGCTGTACAGTGCACAGTACAAAACTTGCGGCCCTGAGGCTAAAAGGGGAAAGGTGGCAGTAAACCACACATAACCTCTCAATTACAGTACTGCTCAGAATACCAGTACATAAATAAAATGCTATAGCTCTGGTACACCCCACCACACACCCCCACCACGCTTGAGAGCATACAGCTGTCTCACATAATTCGTCAGCTGGGTGGAATTCTGAATCTGGCCACAGGGCTTTCACAACTCCCTGCACATTACACAGGTGTGTATGGTGGTCATAGCGGGGTACATGGGCAGTAGGGGAAAGCTGGGCTTGGGAAGGCAAGTCCCAGTCCTGCCTCTTCCATGCCCACTGGCCCCCACTCCTTTGGCCCACCCAAGACGATCACATCCCTCCCAGCCCCAGTGCTGAGCAGCTATGCATTTCCAGCACCCAACTTGCCACCAGCTACCAGAGTGGGGCAGCTTTAGCTTCCCCTCAAACCCAGGAGCAGCTGGGCAACAATGCATTCATGGCTACACTACTCTGGCCCCAGGAGGAGCTGGGCAGCCATGCAGCCCTGGTCCCAAGAGCAGCTGGGCAGCCATGTGACCTTGGCCCTGGCTCCACAGCCCCAACCCCACGAGCAGCCAGACAGCTGCACAGCTTTAGCTCCAGTCCCAACACAAGCCCTATGGCTTCAACCTCATCCCTCAGAGCAGCTGGGCAGCTGCATTCCAGCCCCAGCCTTCCTAGGTGGCTAAAGTACTTTTTTTTTTTTGCGGGGCGGGGAGGGTGGAAGTAGCTGCACCAAAGCCAATGCCCTAGCGTTCCCAGCAGGCTAGCGTGTGGTGGGTGGGGCTACCTAGGTCTTTCTGGATAGGCAATGGATGACATTGCCTATATCACCTGCTGCCCATACAGGGGTGAAAATCTCACCCATATCCCCTGTTCCAGGGAGTTTATGATCTTGACATGGTTCTCAAAAGAGCAAAGCAATCTATTTATTTTCCAAAAGATGCAGATCACTAACAGCAAAGTTTGCTGGAGTTTCCAACAAACTATCTACAACAGATAATATTTAGTGTCCTCCGCATCTTTCTTTTCTGTTGAGAAACTCAAAACACATTAGGAAAGGGGTATAAGTATTATCCCCATGTTATAGATCAAGGTTTCTCCAACTTTTTTTTTTTTTTTTTTATAAAGTACCCGTTTTTAAAAAATAAATAAATAAATAAATAAATACCCCACTATCTACAATTTTCAGACACAAATTTTTTTTTCTACCATTGCAACACATTTGTTTAAACAACCTAATCATAGCTAGTTGGTTAGAAGAAATTGCCTACAGGCAATGAACTTGCCTTTGTACTTATGACTGTGGGAAAAAGATAAAAAACATTAGATGAACATAAAATAAATCCAATTTTTGTATTCATAAAGAGGTTGAAAAACACTGAATTAATGTACCTTCCGGAAGAGCTCTGCAAACACCCAGGGTACACATGCCCCAGTCAAGAACACTGTTATACATTGTCTGCATTCTTCTGAATGTTTATTTTTCCTATAATACTGTACACATAACATGTCCCCAAATACCTTTTTGGCCAAAGAATTTTTGTAAAATATGTGTGTCAGTCAATTCTATTGCATGAACTTGATAATCCTTTCTTGAAATTTAAAATGAATGCTTAAAAATTTAGGTAAAAGCCCAGAGTTTAAGAACTGCACAGGCAAAAATGCATAGAGACACCCAGAGAAGGTAACTGACTTGCAGTCATGTCATTTGCATGGAAATAGAACTGTTTTCCTGTCATCTCTTGTATTATACATTAGATCATTCTGCTTCTCTCAGATGATACAGCAAATGAACTACAGATTTTATCATCTATATTTCCATATAAATAGTCTAATTATTGCAAGCCATATTCCAGTAATACCCTGGTTTGTCTGTAATTCTAAGCACTGTAACATAAATATGGTAGCTAAACACTCAGGATCTAACTTTGGATTTTCTATACTGCATGTCATCACAATATGCTAGTGGTCAGGGTAGAGGAATAGATAGCTGGCTTTCTAAATTTCATGCTCAACTTTAGCTTTGATTCATTGGGTTAAACAGGCTAAATCCAGGCTTTGAGTAAACAAGAACAGCTGGTAGAGATGCCTGGCCCAAACTCTAAGATGTGTGGCAGGGTGGGGCCAGGAGGGGAAAGGCATGGTTAAAAAACAGGGCTGACGAAGTGGGAGCAGCTGAGGAGTAAGTGGCCCTAATTCAATTAGGGTCAGCTGATCCCACTCAGGGCTACCTTTATACACGCTTCTCCATGCAGGGCAAGGGGGGGTTAAGGAGTGTTTGGAAGGCAGGTGAGGAGAGGGAAGGAGATTGGGAGAAACAGCAGAGACCACAAAAGAGGAGGAGAGGAGCCTTGGCAGCCCAGGGGGCCTGAAGCCCAACCAGAGACTGTGGGGAACTGGCCAGCCAGAGGAGCCAAACAAAGGAGGGGACTTGCTGCCATGGCTATGACTAGCAGAAGGAAGTACCAGGGGAATTGACTGGGGAAGTGGCCCAGGGAGAAGAGCTGCATGGGCAAGGGTGAAGGGAGTCAGCCCTCGCTGGTAGCAGCCATCCAGAGTCCCTGGGCCAGAACCTGGAATGAGTGGGTGGGGACTGGGTTCCCCCAAGACCACCCTCTGCCCCAGCAAGGGTAATGGGGTTTGTCTGGTGGGGCCAGTGGACTGATCGGAGGACCTGGGGCCCAGGATTGAGACTGACCCTGCAACAGGTGTTATTAATGGGGGTTTAAATGGCACAGTATATGGGAACTGGTCAGAAAACACATGTAATTTTCATTGATTTACCATGCAAATCAAAAAAATGTGACTGCCTTGAATGATGAATAGGGCTCAAAGTAATGAATCGGCAGCCAGGTGTTGTGACGATTGGCCTTTTAAGACACCTCTCCATATCCTCTCTTCCTGTTGAATGAGATTATTTTTAGAACCTCTTAAGTATATGCAGCCACAGCTTGGACTGAGAGCTGCTTGCCAACAATTAATGGAGCACTCTAGCTGCTTTCATAGACCCTTCTGTATGGCCCAATGACTATTATCAAAATCTCTAAACTGCAAGCCTTGTCCCTTGGGTTGTTTAAACTGCAACTTGCCTCATTTAACATGGTTGCAGATAAGAGGAGTAGTGCTCAAGTCCTGCTGGAATATGAACATGCCCACCTCCTCTCAGCCACTCAGTGCACAGTCTTTGTGAACTGCAGACTGGAATATATCCCCTCCACCCTCCTTCAAAAGGGGCAAAGTAAACTTAACATTTATGAAGTGCTTTGGAGAGCCAAATATGCAGGCATTAGAAAACTCTCATCATTACTGTCCCCAGCATTCCTGCAGCTCATTTTTAGACAATTATCTGCACTGCAGGATATCACTTAGGCCCTGCCGGGGCTAAGATTGAAAAGTGTGATGTTAGAATGCATTAGCCAACGTGTTCTAATTAACAGAGTGACACTAGACTTTTCAAACAAGGCAGTGAATACATTAAAATGTGCTAAGATGGTCAAGCCTGTTTGCTTTCTCTCATCCAGTTTAGCACACGTGAAGGGCTGAACACCTTATCTGCATTAGACTGCTCAGATGTATTGGAACATATTAGCCAACAGATTCTACAGCTCACCTTTAAATCCTTCATCTTGACACAGGGGTTTCATTCTTAAACACAGAATGCCAACAACAGTACCTGGGGTGTCCATTGTGCTCTCCCTTAATGTCTATGTATCCTCCAGTGAAGTCAGTGAGGAAATGAGGGTAGAATTTAGCTCACAGTGTTCTTCTGTTAAATTAGTAGCAGGTCACCCTCAGCTGGAAATATAGTGTTCTATTATTATTGTCTAAGGGGCAGCAGTTAGCCCTAGAGCAAATGGCTAATGACTATTTCACATTCCTAAACTCCCC
Source organism: Carettochelys insculpta (assembly GCF_033958435.1). Taxonomy (NCBI): domain Eukaryota; kingdom Metazoa; phylum Chordata; order Testudines; family Carettochelyidae; genus Carettochelys; species Carettochelys insculpta. The sequence goes on from NC_134142.1 coordinate 102,929,883, forward strand.
ACAGGAGGAATTATTATGAGGTTCACTGACTCAACAGATAGGCTATTAAAGGGCCATTTTATAAGTAGGTTTCCGGTGCCGGGATAACTCCGGTGGCACTCTGCCATGATGCCCTAAAATGCCTGCATGAAAATTCTGGGATATATCTTGTTTCTGGCCCTGAAGCAACCTCCACTGATGTAGATGAAAACCCACTAGAAGAGTTAGCAGAAGATTCTGCCACAACACTTAGCATCCCTAGTATACAAATGTCCTGACCATTAGACTCTAACTGCAGGGGATTCATTTCGCACCATTTTGTGGGAAACAAGAAAGTTCAGAAGCACCAGTGATACTTTCTTCTTTCCCAACCTTTGGGAGAACATAGTCCAGTAGCAACAGCCTCTACATTCCACAGTTCCCTCTGCAGACAGGGGAAATACAAGTTTCACATTCTCCTTTGCTTGCAGAGGACTTAGGGCAAGTCAATGCTACAATATTAACTCAGCCTAAGTTAGGTTGACTTTAACTGTTTTATGTTGACAAAACTGTAAGGCAGACAAGGCCTAAGACAGTTGCTAAACATAGCTGTGCATGAACAAGTGGACAGTTTTATTAATCTGTGGTAATAATGGAGAAGGTCTGTGACTAAAAGCACAGTATGATGGGCAGAACTGATGGGAAAGTATGGCAGATCTGCTTAGTGAAAGTAGCTACATATGGCAACCTAGCTGTACCTTTGACATACAAGTCAGAAAATCCCCATCAATACAAAGACTACATCTACACTTGCCCCCTTCTTCGAAGGGGCCATGGTAATCAGAGTGATAGGAGAAGTTGCCGTGGGGTAGAATTAGCCCAGTGAAGTGCTGCATATGCATCACAGCACTTCATTAGTAATATCCAATCTGCCTGATTACTATGCCCCCTTCAAAGAAGGGGGGACGTAGCCAAAGATACATATTATTACAATAATTACATATGTTAAACAGATGCAAATTTTAAAGTAATTTAGAGGCCATGACATTCAACGTTTTTAGTGTTGATTAAACACCCCATATCAGTAGCTGTTTTTGCCAAACTCTGAATGGGCTTGTCTGCACTAGTTCCCTTCTTTGCCGGCACTTTGAAGTTAAACACTTTGATGTTGCTATGGGGGAGGGTGGAATTTGCTTAATGAATATGCACCACAGCACTTCATTAATAAACTCCCAACACCCTACTTACCATGCTCCCTTCGAAGTAGGGAGTTAGTGTAGATAAGCCCATATGATCCATCAGAAAAGGCAATTATATCTTGCATAGTGTATTGAAAGATTATTACTACAGTTTTGTTGCAACACAATTCTAATTCATATTAAATAAGATTTATGTAGGTCAACTATTAGATAATTTTCCGTACAGGATCTGTCTTGTGCACCTAACTCAGGTAAACTCCCCTTTCAGTTCAGCCTTGTGTAAGATTCAAGATCAGGCAGATAATTCTATATTTTAGAGATTTGCTGTAGGGACCTGATACAAATAGCCCGCTGATGCCAATAATAGTCTATTAATTGACTTAACTGGGCATTGGATCAAAACCTAAAATTTAAAATGGATGATGCCATATTTTAAATGATTAATTTAAATATTTTCCTCCTCATTACTATGTTTCACTACAATCTCTCGGCCAGGCTACTATGACTGGTATCACTTCTTGAGCAATGCATGAAACATTGATGAAAGAAATGCCTCAATGCAACACAGATAAAATTCATAACAATTTTTAAGTTCTGTATGACAATGAAGACAAACAAAAAAAATCAATTATTGTGATTTTAACATTTTAGAGTTAGAGGCCATATTTTGAAATCTGGAAAATGCCCCCAAACAAGATATGTGAGAAACCAATCAGAAGCAGATTTTAGCTAATACAGTCTATGACAAAAGTCCCTCAATTTCCAGCTGGGAGTCAAGAGGTTCAGTAAATAAACTCTCACTACATATGTCATTTTACATAGCTGGATTTCAATTTAATGCAAAATTGGGAAGTCTTGATTAAAGTAATGCATTTCACAATAATTAAATTCTCTACTTCTGCTGGCAAAACGTCTCTTTAAATGTGCAAATTGTTCCCATGTCAGTTAGTCCCTTCAAAAGAAAACAACAAATGAAAAAACATATTCTATTAGAAAGTGCAAAATGAACATATTTACTAATTATTTTTAAAGTGAAGATACCTTTTACAACGGATGCAAGCTGTGAAAATGCTTTGTTGCTTTTTACTTCTTGCTGGCTTTGCTTCTGCTCCACTCATTAATGAGAATATTTTCAATTAGACAGGTTTACAAGCACCAGGCATGTAACTTAGCTGTACAGCCAAGCTGTCAAGAGAGAGATAAACTGCAATGACAAATGCTCCAGCTCAGACAACCAAATACACAATATTTGGTACTTTGCACATTGATTTGAAGTGTCAACTTTGGATTTTTCCTTTTTCCATTATTACAATTAATTATTTGCACTGCAGTAACACCTAGATGTGCCAACAAAATCAGAGCCCTATTGTTCTAGATTCAGTATATGCACATCCTAAGAGGGAATCTCTGCTCTAAACAGACAAGGGTGTGAAAAGGTACTACCTCTATTTTCCAGATGGGAGCAGAAGCAAAACTAAATAAAGTGGTGCCCAGTTTCACCTTTTTTTTCAGATTAAAATAAAGAAGGATATAGTATTACAAATTACCAGTTCAAACAACATGCAGGACCAAACTGGAGAGAGAAACAGCAACCACTAAGAGTTCTCAAATCTCTTCTGTTCGGACTTTATTATAACTTTTGCAGGGAAAAACATACACAAACAGTAACTGAAGGAGAAGCCCTTTTAATATATTAGATCAAGGCAGAGTTTAAGGACACAAGCTGCTGGAAATTTAAACAGCTATTTAAAACTTTCAGAGTCCTATTTGGTATAACGACTGATGTTTTTCTCATAAATTAAATAACTACCATCCTACAAAAATGGTAGGCTTTGGCTCACTGGCTACTGCACTTGTTTCTGTGACATCTGCCCAATTACATCTTTTGACTTCATTAAACAGATGCTGAAAAAAAAAAAAAGAAACATTATCATAAAGAAAAAAGCAGTCTTGTAGCACTATAGAGACTAACAAAATAATTTATTAGGTGATGAGCTTTTGTGGAACAGACCTACGTTTTCAGATCTGGAAACTGAAGTGGGTCTATCCCATGAAAGCTCATCACCTAATAAATTGTTTTGTTAGTCTCTATAGTGCTACAGGACTGCTGTTTTGTTTTGTGAATATACAGACTAACATGGCTACATCTCTGTTCCTGTAAAGAGATTAGCGGAAAGCTTTCCAGAAGTACCAATGACCCGCTCATACTTCCTCTGCAGAAGTCCAAGTATAGGCTCAAGGAACTCCTACACTTTATATGCACTCCACAGGAATGTCACATAATTATCTCCTTGAAGCACATTTAAGTTCCCAAGCCAGTCAAACTCACAAACCGTAAGAAGGCTCTGCCTCTAAAAAGTCCCCACATTATATACCTGCTACGCAGCCATGCCTGACAATGAGGAGGGACAAAGGAGGCACTTGCCCCTAGGCCCAGTGTTTCAAAGTGGCCCAGAACTCTGGCTATCACCACCACGGCTACTGGGGCGGGGGGGACTGACTGCCATAAGCCACGCTCCTTACACCTTTGGCTTTGCCCCTTGCCGCAGAACCCACAATGGCTGTCAGCACCTCTGCACGCAGCCAATATATTGCAGGTCCTTAAAAGTCACTTGGCAGAACATTAGTAGCCCTAAGGCCTAAGTTGCACAAATCCTGTAAAATTTGGCCTGGGCTGTTCACAGGGGCCAGTGTTCCCTCTAATTCTCTCCATCCATGGGAGGAATAAATGTTATGTGCACCGCCAATAGAAAGGCATGCTGCCAGCTGTGTGTGGCTGTGGGTGCTCTGCTAATCAGCTGGGCAGCACCACCTGAATCTCTCCTGGGTGGCCACCCAAGCACTCAAGATAATTTAATTTCCAGTGCAGCTGTTGAACGGAACTCTAAAAAGACCCAAAAAGATGAAGCAGGAAGAGGATAAAAGGAATGAGCAGAAAGAAATACACTTGTAGCTGTCTTATATACATAATATTTTGTTATAATTATCAGCACTCATTCAGCAAATAAATACAAGTAAATGAAGAAGAGCAAACAATGTAAGTACCAATGAAAGGCATTCTTGCCAGCTGAATGGCTAGAACCAGAGAGTAGATTTGCAATTGTACTTACAATTACAAACACAGATACTCTAAAAAACATACAAACAAACCAAAACCCCACAACCCCAGCGGCCATACTAAACTGAAAAATCACTGCTATACCATTCCTAGAAGGCTTCAATTAACTGACATGCTGGCACCAAAGTGGCTTATCTGAATAGTCCATCCTATAAATATCAGTTATAATTTGCCGAACTCCAGCATTCCAGTACTTGCAGATTAAGATTACTTTGGGAATTTTGTACTTTAAATCAGCCAATATACAGTAGGGCTTTTGGAGAGAGGCGAAGAGTTTGGGGACAATATTCTCCTTCCTCCACCACCAGGCATCTGTACAAGTGATACTGCTAGCCTTTAGCAACACTGCCTTCGGAAATCACACAGTGCACAGAGCTGAAATGTCAACCTCTTGGCTCAGCTACATCTCCTTGTATATCACACAGCCAAGTATAACAAAGCAAGAATATGTTCACAATTATTTCCTCAATTCCAAGTACTTAATTACTAAACTAAACTCTAACCAAATCTCCAAGAATGCATGCAATACCCAAAGTAACCTGTACAACTCATGGTTTGTTTAAAATGTAATTCACAGTATTCATCATAATACAGCACCATGGGTATGTCTGGAGGGGCACACGAAACAGTTTGGAAGCATAGAAACAAGTGGGGGGGGAGTTGGGGGTTTTTTGTTGTTTGTTTTTTGTAAAAACTACACTCAGAACAAATTTGTAGAAAGACAGAAGTCAATGAAGACTCAATTCTAGGACTAGAGTACTATAGGGTCTTACCGGGGTAGGGAATAAGCTGGATGAGGTTCACCAGGGTTAGCGCCTGTTGGATCACTGGCACTTTCTGCAGGTCCATAGGTATGGCTGCTTGCAGCACCTGTTGGTTGTAGATCACAGTTCCCAGCCAGTGAGAGCTTTGGGAGGCTGTGTCCTGATCCAGGCCACTTCCCACAGCTCCCATTGGCCAGGAACAGTGATCCACAACCAACAGGAGCTGCAAGCAGCTGTATCAGTGGACCAGCAAATAAATAAAACACCGACAGCCTGCCAGGAGCTAACCCTGGCAAACTGCATCCAGCCTGTGGTCCACTTATTGCCTACCCTGGAATATACAGTCAAGTAGCACTGCCAGTTGATCAGAAAAACAAAACAATCCTACACAAACTCTCCATTAGAATATGAATAAGAAGTGTAGACAGAATTTATATGCTATGCACCATTCACATGTGGTTTAATAATCTGGTAATAAGAACCAAATCCTACAAAAGATGTCAAATGTGCTCATATAGTAAAAATGAAATTAATGAACAAGGAAGGCACACAGCAGGATTGGGTTTCAAGTTAGCACCCCATAGCAGACTTGTCTTGTTTTAGCTCGTGTGAAATACTTGGATTTGTGACTTTAAATTAGTACAGCAAAAAGAATGTGATTTAATAGGTAACAAAGGACTGTCGCCTTGAGTCTGTTTTGAGTGCTTAAAGAGATCCAAGCCACCATTTACCTAGAAAGATCTATTAAACTCATATTTGGGCAGCTTCATTCAGTGCAATTACAGACAGGTGACTGAGAAATCACATAACAGTAAATTACAAGTAATGGAAATGAAGCCTGAGAAGAGAGCAGATGATAAGCTATTTTTTTTGTCTCTCACCAAATGCAATATTTGGAAGATGAAGATTGTGCTCCAAAGAGGAAAGATGTAAATTAAGAAACATGAGTGGTGGTGCTTCCATACACAATAGACTATAGATATCATGTGAGATTTCGCGAGAATGATTTTTAAATAGATCAGTGAAAAAATAAAGAGAATTGGAGCAAATTAAATGAAATCTGAACTAGAGGTACCATATCTCTTTAATGTAGGTTAAGTACAGCAAGGTCATGACACTGGCGAGCATCACATTCGTGAATTCACTTATTCATGAGCGGCTGCCGATGCTTCCCAGGGACTTGGAGCACTGGTGGCCGTTGACACTTCCGTGGCTCCCCATGGCCCCGACACCTCTCTCGGCTACTGCCCAGAGCTGCTTGCCCTATACATGAAATTCAACATTTGCGAGGGTTCTCAACATGGAACCTTGTGAATGTTGCGACCCTACTGTATTTTATCTGTGCTCTAAATGTATGTAGAGTCAGGGTGAATGACATTACCTCCAAGAAGCACACTTCCTGAGAACATTTAAGAATGCAACTTTACAGCACCAGCACCACTAATTGGCTTACTCATAGGTCCAATCATTCAACAATTCATCAGGATAGGCAAACACCCAGCCACTGGGAAAAAAAAATGTCACAAAAGAGCCTTTTTATACAGAAACCAAAAAAAAAGCCACATTCTGATAAAGGGCAAATTAAGTAATCCTAGGCAAAAAGAAGAAAATAGGGAAAAATGAAAAACATTATTCGTGAGATATGGTGAATTATGTAGAAAAGGGGACTCAATACAGAGGTTGGACATTAAGAAACTTCCTGTCAGGATAGTCAAGCATTAGAGTAAATTGCTTAGGGAGGTTGTGGAATCTCTATCACTGAAGATATTTAAGAGCAGCTTAGATAAACATCTGTCAATGATCTAGATGGTGCATGGTCATGCCACGAGGACAAGGGAATGTACCTATTGACTTCTCAAGGTCCCTTCCTGCTCTAGTATTCTATGAGTCTATGCAATATTGCTAAATGGGAAGAAGATCCTAGCTAGCAAAACTGGCTTCCTGGATAACCCTGGTATGGTGTGAAAAAGGCTGGGATTCACTACAGTGAACAGGATACTTGCTAAACAGAATTGCTAGTCTCTCCCTACTTATTCATACAGCATTTTATTAGAGAATTTGGCATAGCCCTAGGACTAAGTCATGAGACAGGCAGTGACAAATGTTGGGCTCTGTACCCGGTTCTTTGGCTGATCTGCCACTGTGTTCTCAAGTCATGGCTAATGTGGCTTATCCTTGGGCATAAGCATCCTTGAGATGGAAGACTGAAAAGTTCTAAGCACCACTATTTTAAATGCACACTTTTACCTACAATTACAATTTTTAAAAGGATGACCAGGTGTCCCATTTTTAAACAGACTAGTCTGTTTTTAAGACCTCCTGCAGATGTCCCAGCTTTTTCTTTAATAATGAAAAAATTGTCCTGTATTTTCTACCTCCACCCTGATCAGCACCAACAGGTCCTGCTGCTGGCCAGATCCCTGGCTCACTAACTGCTCATCCAGGAGCAGTGAGTTGTGATGTCCAGTGGCTGCCAATAGAAGATGGGTCAGCAAGGCTGGTTCTCCAGCTGGGCTATCACTGGAGCTATTGCTGTGTGTGAGCTATTCAGCCTGCTACTACTCTGAACCTGTGGGGGCTTAGGACACTGTTCACCAGTGCCTCCCCGATTGCCCTGGGTCTTGCTCCAAGGTAGCACAGACTGCTCCATCCTTTAGGCACTCTTTTCTGGCTGATCCACCTCTTTGGCCAGACTCTGGGGCTGCAAAAGCACCCGCAGTCAGGTTCCCTGCAGTCTGGTGCACAATGCATGCCCATGTTGTAGGCATGGGACAGGAGTCAACTGGGTCATGTCAGTGGCCAGCAGCAGTCTGGAGTTGTTAACTGTCATTCAATATTATGTGGGTGGGAAGGAATGAACTTTGTAAGGATGCGAGCCAGGCCCAGTGGCTGGAGGCACCACCTGTTCCTTCCCTCATACACATCACCAAAAGGCTGCTGCTGACCACATTCCAGAGTGAATGCTGGCAGAAATCTATGGAACTACATGACCATGCATGCCCCTGCCCTGTACGTGATGTCTTGGTGTAGCCAGACATGAACCCCTCATTTGGCCTCTTCTTCTTCTTCCTCCCCCACTGGGAGAGACAGAGAGAGAAACAAGCAAGGGAGACAGGCAGCCTTTGATGTCCTGGGAACGCAGGTGTGCTGTCTCACCCAGCCTCTCTACTATACACAAAAACCAGACAGTGAATGGGCTAGCTAATGGCCGCCCTTCTGGTTGATCTCGGTAATTGACACGCCTGATCACTACCCCAGGAAGAATGGGGAATCTCTGCCCATCACCTCCAAAGGTGCCCAATTGTCCACAATTCACAGGTGCAAATTGAGCCTTGCACCTTCCCTGGGAAACCTGGGGTTCAAACACATTCCTCCCACTTGGCCACTTGAGACCAGGAAGAAGCCTACGTGACAAAAGGGGTACAAGAGGGGTTTGGCAGCCCAACCCCCTTTGAGTTTCAATCACCTACACCTGCTGGCCAGGTTTGGAATTAACTCCCGAGACTGGGGACGCCTGGTTCGTATCTACTTCTTCCCGAGGGATTGAGAGAAAGATTCTGGGTCACACCGGATCTAGGAGGCAGGGGTAAGAATTACACCTGTATTACACTTCTTTCCTACAGGAATTGAGGGAAAGACTCTGGTTCCACCAGGTCTAAGAGGCAGGGGTGAAAATCACACCTGCAACGTGCCTTTCTTGTGTACACATTAATTGTATTAGTTTAAGTTAGCTAGTTTGTCTAAAACTTTTCTTAAGTTAAATTGTGTTGTTTCCCCTTTAAAAACCATGAGTACTAACTTGTACTTTAATGATTTGTCTTAGTTAAATTGTTTCTATCATTGTATAAATAAAAAGTAACTGTTAAAGCCTCTCTAAGTGTAATTTTCCTCTTGCTGCTGTACCCGAACTAAACACAAACCAAAGAACCCAGCCTGCCCTGGCTGCTTAGTGTAGCTGCTGGTGTGGCATCACCCCCTTTGCCCCACCAGACCCTTAGCTGGCACCTGGGCATTGGCTCACACTTGGGAAGATGCACTGCCAGGTACCGGGTAAGGTGGGCCCATGCCAGGGGGCCCAACCAAACACAAAGAATGGAGAGTGCTGGGCAGAACAGTTGGTTGGTCATTTACCTCCTGCCCCTCTGTGAGATGGGGCACAGGTGTGTGTCACCTCTCCCCACGTGTGAGGGAGAGTAGTAGCATGCATGTCACCCCTCTGTGTGCACCCTAAAGACAAGGTAAATAAAAGGAATCCAGCCATGCAGTTTTTCTTGTTCATGGGGAGGATCAGTCTACAATGTTGATTTGAACATCTGCTGCATAATTCTGATTGCTGCTGAATTCACTCGAATACAAGTGATTTTATAAGGTGTCCTGTATTCAGCATGGGAAAACATGGTCAACCTAACAAAGAGGCACAAAAAATGGAAAAGGAATTCATGAAAGTTGACCTTTAAAATAATAGCATATATTTACACAGTTCTTTTCTCCCAAAGTTTCCCAAGGTGCTTTACAAATAAAAACACATATATAAGCTATGGGTAGAATTTTCACATTCCTGCTGCTTTCTCAGAGAATACAAATTTGCAGCCACAGGACCAAATATCAAAGGCTCTGGCTACATAAAGTAATCAAAAATGAAGAAAAATATAGTGAGAATTACAGGTCTACTATGCTACATTTGTAAAGTGATAAATCACTAGCTCCTATGTAATTGTTAAAAGGTTTGAAGTCTTATTTTAGATACCATGTTTCTGGTTAGAATGATGATAGTGTCAATTTCATTATCAATTAATTACATGTCATACAATTGCCATCTTTATCACATATGCTGAGAATGAAGAAAGTAAATTTTTCATACTGTTTTGACTTCACTCTCTGAATTTATTGTATACATATTTATTTTACACCCAAATGGAAATGTCTGAAACTGTTTTTGGTGGACAGCATCTTGCTTCTGTGAGAACAAACTATTTATTTCAAACAGACATTTACTTTAAAAAACCTCCAAGATCATGTACAAAAAAAATAGTTGGCTTATATTCCACACATATTAAAGCTATTTGTTATTTCATCTGGAACTCTACAAGTGTGAAATATATCTAATACCATAAGGGCCCAAACCTTACAAGTGTTTAACTTTACTGTCTGTGAATATTCCACTCACTTCAAACTGGACTACTCACAGGGCACAAAATTAAGCAGGTGCATAAGTCCTTCACAGGACTGGGGACTGTAACTCTTTGGCCATGTCTACATGAGCTGCTTTTACCAGAAAAAAAGGCGAAGCATCTATATAGCAAATGCACTTTTTCACCAGTTTGTCAACAAAATCCGGCACATCTGCTGGCAGTGTTATGCCTCTCCCTGTTTGGGTGTAACACCTCTCTTGACAATGTTCTGTCCACAAAAAAAGCCATGCAGATGCTGTGGTACTCTTCAGCTCACCAGGCATCCCTGCTTGCAGAGTTTCCAGTCAGCTGTTTGGTCGACAGAGGGCCTGGCAGTCTGTTGACAGAAGATTGCTCTTTCAATCTGCTTTTTTGTGTAGATGCAATCTGTCGGCAAAAGTTTTGCTGGGAAATCCCTTCCTACGGTAACTTCTGTCAACAGAGGCTTCTAGTGTAGGCATGGCCTTTGAGACAGGGAAGGAATTTTCATTATGGATGTAGACAGTTTCCTAAGAGCTACAAGTAAATTTTAAAAAGCATAACAGAAAATCATAGTGATATTGTATGAAATGAGGAAATAAGAGCCTAAGTAGGGACCAAGTACAGTAACTCACTTTTCATTTTTACTGGTCTGAAATTCATTCATCTTTCCAATATTGTAGTCTGAAAGGGTGCTGAAACTGGAGGTGCTAGGGGACACCTGGCTTAAAGCTGATTTCAACATATGCAGGTTTTACAGTTTTGCTCAATGGCTTTCAGCATCTGCACTATAAAAACTGTTCCAACATCACTGACTAGGGGAAATTTCAATATGTAAGCCCTTTAACGTAAACATTTCATTTAATAAAGACATTTATCCCAGTGATTTTACCCAACATTCTGCAAGCTATTGAATATGAATTTCTTTTTTCTAAAAATGTCCTATTAATTCTTTGCCAAACAAGAAAATAAAAACAGACAGACATGGAGTATGTTATGGTTATCTACCCTGTTACTGAGTTGTCTCCAGTTGGTCGTCTCAAACTGCCTCCAACAAATCACATGCGAAATTACCATTTACTCTAACAGTTATTTTGGATGATTCTTCTAGTACTTTTTTCATATGTTGTATGGAGAATCAAAAATCCATATGAAATAGTGGTAGCCCAGTGACTTGATGTAAGTATTACACATTGCTCTGCCTGGCCTATAAACAATTTCTAAAGATGATTAGGAAAGACATTACCTAAAGTTATTTTGTAAAAGCAGCTCCAATTTCCTCACTACTTTTAAAAAGACAGAGAATGACAAGTCAAGAAATCCTCCATTTTCTTTGCTTAAATGAAATTTAGAAGTCAATTACTGGTTTCTTGCATGACTCGTGTGTTTTAAATGTTGTTCAAATTTTTTGGCTGGTTGCTGATATGCCAAACTCTCATAGTAAGATTAAAACTTTGCTCTCAACATGTTTACATACACATGTCCTGCCCATACAAGCTACTAGGCAGGCAAGGGATTCTGGGAAGCTGTGTGGAAGGGAAGCCACAGAGTGAACAGGCTTTCAATTCTACAGCATTAGGAACAAAAGTTTCTCTGAGATCAAAGCTTCCACCATTGTCTCAGGGACATCTGTCAGTAACCCCCTGAGATGGATCTCTTGATGCTTTTCCCCTTCCTTTCTGAAGTCACTTACTTTAACATGTGCAATTGTCAATCCACTGTAAGAAGTAGGGCTGTCAAAAGTGATTAAAAATATTAATCGTGACTAATCACAATAAAAAAGTTAACCATGATTAATTGTACCGTTCATACTGTTAAACAATTATTGTTCTTTTAATTTAGCCTTTATGGTTGTAGAGAAAAAACCTTTAACATGGAACCCTAAAGGACCAGAACCCAGAAGCAAACAGAATGCAAGTTTTATTTTTCTACAAATCTCCTGATTTCTAAATCAAATCTCCCAGTTTTTGAATGCTGGGGGTTTGCAATATGGCAAGAGGTGCAGCATGCAATGTTCCCCAATGTGCACAGTATCGGAGGGGTAGCCGTGTTAGTCTGGATCTGTAACAGCAACGAAGGGTCCTGTGGCATCTTATAGACTAACAGAAAAGTTTTGAGCATGAGCTTTCGTGAGCACAGACCCACCCTTGCTCTGGCTTATTTATACCTGGCCCTGCAGATTTCCAAGACCAGCATCTGAAGAAGTGAGTCTGTGCTCACGAAAGCTCATGCTCAAAACTTTTCTGTTAGTCTATAAGGTGCCACAGGACCCTTCATCGCTGTTACAATGTGCACAGGTTTTACTATAAGTGCTAATTCTACAATGAGATATGCTAATGTAGACCTATGCAGTCCTAGGATGGAAAAAAGGCACCAACAAGAGCCACTCTCATGGCAGGACTAGGATTTTATTTGGTATTGTGCCACCAGCAGAGGCCAGTTGCTGACACAGGAAAGTGAACTAGCCAGAACGAACCTGGCCCATGTGTCGGGACAGAAATAAGGGGGATTCCTACCCCAGACCAAGGAGCTGTCAGCCTGTGACCTGAAGCACAACATTCCTTTAAACCTCATTACAAAGGATACTGGTATGCTCCAGGCCTTCTGAAAAATTAAATCACAACCTTTAAGGTTATTGAGTGCTCTCTCTAGATCCCTAGACCATGGGTGAGCAAAGTGGGAGATATCAGAGAGGTGGCCAAGTTAGTCTGTATCTTCAAAGAACAACAACAAGAAGTCTTCTGGCACCTTGAGACTAACAGATAATTTAGAGAAAAAGCTTTTGTGGGCAAAGACCCACTTCATCAGATGTGTGAGTGGTGGGGTTTCAAAGGAGGGTATAACGTGGGAGGACAGGTCTCCTCAGGGAGGAGGGGTGAATATGTAGGAGGCGCAGTACGATCAGCTCTGGGTCTCAGGCTCATCCATCTCATTAAAATGTTGAAATATGTTACTGCTTTTATGTATGTATAGTCACATGAACATACCGATTCATAAAGCTTTTACATTCTACATATTTTCTCATGCACGCTGAAAAGGGTTTTTATAAAAATATAAAAAATTTCCAGCAGTTTGGATTACTCTAGAGAGGTTGGGGGCCCCCCGTTAATTGCAGGGACAAAAAGTGGCACCTGAAATAAAAAGTTTACTCGTTACTGCCCTAGACAATGGCTGCTGCTACAATACCATTCTCCCGTCAGACGTGCCATGGTAATTAGGGAATTCGAAGCAGGCTAATGAGGCACTAACGTGCATATTCAGTGCCTCATTAGCATAATGGCAGCCAAGCAAACAGATTTGAATTGCAGATTGACAGTAAAGATGGGGGCATCTTTGAAATAAGTGCCCCACTTCAACATTCCCTTGTTCCAATCTATGGTTGTATAGCCACAGCTAAAATTGCACCTTCACAGAAGTATTCACATGGCTACCATTCTACAAGACAGCAGTTTTCCAAGAGTTAATCCAGCAACTCCATCTTTTCACCCACTGCCCCTCCCACAGAGTGTAGGAAAATACTTGCTAATTAACACACAAACTTTTTGTTATGGGAGGCAAAGCGCAGTTAAGTTGAGCAAACCTACTGCAAGTCAGGGCTTGCAAAATTAGCATGTAAATGGTCTAAGAGAATCCAAAGCAATCTCTGCTGCAGTACAAAACAAAGCAAGCAGTCATGTAGCACCTTATCCCTGCTTTGGATTACAACAGCCTCAGGCAATGGGAAGTGTAAAGTAGGGCTGTCAATTAACAAGTGTTAATGCGCATTAATTTTAATGCCTTAATTCTGTTCTGCGTTAATCACAAGTGCCTGCTTAAATTAACAGTCCTATTAAATTCAAAACAGTTCCTGTTTCAAAATGTTTTTCCCGCCACTAAATGGTTAATAATTTTGTGACACAATTATGAGTTTTCAGAGTCCATAAGAACCATTTTTAAGAGTTCTGGTCAGTTGGTTTAATGAGTTTGAAAATGGACTATTGTTGTTGAACAAAATTCTTCAAGAATCTCAACAAACTTGTTCGGGTGTCAGGAAGCTGGATGAGATGACCCAATTGTCCCTATTTATTATGCTCCTCTCCAAAAAATACTTTCCATAAGCAATCAGAATAGAATTGTACCGAATCTTCCTTAGGACACACTTCAACTGCCAACAAATATGGAAGTTTGAAGGCCATTGAATTTCTTTTAAAATAAATAAATAAATAAATAAATGCCAGGCACTTGAAATTAGGGGATGGTATTAAGTGCCCTGTCAATTACAATTATGTCCCCAATCCTGCAAAAGCTCCTGAATGTGTTTTGTTTTTATTCATGAATAATTCCATTAGCTTCAATGGGAATACTTAAGTAAGGCTGCGTCTACACTACTTGCTAAAATTGATTTTATTAAAATTGATTTATTAAATGCTAGGTTTATCAGTTAAATTCTGACCATCCTCACCTTCCCACACGTTCACCACAAAATCAACTTACTGCTGCCACACACAAGTAGTTTAAATCGACTGTTGCAGCAGCGTATTGTGGGAACCTATCCCACAGTTCCTGAGCTCTGTGGCATTCTGGCTATTTTCACTGGTAGAGCATAGGGAAAAAATGTACCGCAAGTGGATGTAGATATCTGATGACATCTTCCAACATTTCATTTCCCTCATTCTCCTGCCACGTTAAACAAGTGTCCCTTTTTCCAGCCAGGGTCTGGCTGGCCTGTATAAGAGACGTGCTTTTGACAATTGAGTAGGAGAGGGGTAGTAAAATGCTTAGGAATTGTTAGAAAAAATATTTTTCGTTTCCCAACCAACAGGTTTTCAAAACAGGTTGCAAAAGCACTGGATCTTTGCAGGCTTGGATCTGGGCTTAGACCTCCTGGCAAAGAAGGTCCTCAGATCAATAATGTTGTCTCAAAGGCCCAAGAGCCAGCCTGGGGCAACAAGAGCTGGGTCCCTCCTGGACTGGGCGATAGTTGCAGACCTTCTTGGACCTGTGGGGTGAGAACCAAGACCCCAAGGTGAAGTGCCATAATGACCAAACCTACACCAGACGGCCATCCCCTGCTGCAGCATGGAGGAAGTCCGAATGAAGGAGGTCCAGCAGTGCTACATCCGTGCCCAAGATGCTGGTTGACACTCCAGGGCAGGACCCACCAATTGCATCTGGATTTAGACCTCCTAGCAAAGAAGAGCCTTAGAACAAGAGTTTGCACCTGACATGTATGTTTAAGTAGACATGGGTGCTACACTGAAAATGCAATGGATCATTGAATCAGTTATGCCTGCTTTGGCTGCTTGCCAACACTCCGGGGCAGGAACCATCACCTGCCCCTATTACCTGAAGACCCAGGCCTGGATCTAGGTTTGGAGCTGACAAAGAAGTAAACCTCCCGGTAAAGAAGTCCCTTAGAACAAGAATTTGTTTAAACAGATACAGACACTACACTGAAACTCCAATGAATCATTTAGCCACCCTGAGCTGCTTCAAAGACCCCTGACTACAGCCATCCCCGAAGATCACGTCCACCAAAGGAGACTTCCCCTACTTAGCTAAAAGGCCCCAGACTACAGCTAGCACCCAAAAATCGTGACCACCCTGTGCAACTCACCACCTGCCCCTATTCACAGTGTGCCTAGGCTTGGATCTAGGTTTGGACCTGGCAAAAATGTAAATTCAAACTGAACGCTACATCTATCAGGTTACTATGATATTATATCATCAATATTGTGTCGATTTTAGTGCACCATAAATCAAGCTAATGGAATTTAGAGTGAAGACAGGCACTTGGTAAAGTCAGGCTAAACGACTTAAAATCGATATTATCTCATAGTGTAAACATAGCCTAAGTTTCCAAAGATAGAAGTGTAAGAAGCTGCAATAAGCCTATGGCTATGACTATGTCTACATTTGTCCCACGATAATCAGGATGATGGGAGATTACTAATGAAGTGCTGCGATCCATATGCAGCACTTCAGTAGGCTAATTCTCCCCAGCGGCAAATTCTGTCATACTTCTAAGTGCAGGCACACTGTGTAGCCATGGGCACTTTGAAGTGCCTGTGCTACTTCGGCGTGCCTTTACTCCCAAAATTTTGAGGACCGTGGGCGCTTCTAAGTTGCTGTGGGGGAGAATTAGCCTAATGAAGTGTTCAATATGCATCGCAGCACTTCCTTAGTAATCCCCAATCAGCCCGATTACCATGCGCTCTTTGAAGAAGGGGACAAGTGTAGACATAGCCTATGGGTGTGAAACTGGGGCCGTCAAGAAAGAAGCTAACGAACCTGTCAATGTTAATGTGTGTTGTTTTTTTCATCTAATGTCAAATGGTAACATTTCCAGGTAGTAAT
This sequence comes from Carettochelys insculpta, assembly GCF_033958435.1. NCBI lineage: Eukaryota > Metazoa > Chordata > Testudines > Carettochelyidae > Carettochelys > Carettochelys insculpta. The sequence continues at coordinate 102,946,408 of NC_134142.1, forward strand.
ATATAAGGGAAGCAAAAGAATAAGATACTTATTCAGATGGACTTCTGTAATAATATTTGAAGATACAGTTAATACAGCCAAAATATTTTGAGATGGAAGCTTCTCTTCAAGAAAAAATATGCAAGGAATTTGGGGGGCAGCAGAATTATAACTCCAGGAATGGAAATAATGCTCATTATGAAAATAACACTCAATCCCTAAACTGCAATACAAAATCCCAATTTATTAAAATAACCCAGGAAATTTGGATTTATCATCATTTAAGCCATTCTTAATTGTTTTAGCCTTTAGTCTTCTCTTTGTTATTTGTAAAAGGTTTGGCATGCTTTATAAGCCAAATGCCATGTGAGAAATTGCTTCTATATTCTCCATTAGCCATAAAATAAAGTTTACTTCTTAGCAAATAATTTTGAGTCTCAAATAAACAAACCAGGATCCATTACCAACAAAATAATAGCAGAATTATTAATAAAAATCTTATTAAAGTTGTGCTGCTAATCCTCCACATAAAGTACATTGAAAATTTGTATCTGAATGTTATATTCCACTTTGGTAAAACCAGTAATTCTTTCGAATGCTGACAAGATTTTAATTATACAGAATAGCAAATTGTATGTTTGTCAGTGCTTTGAAACAAAATTGAAAGTAAAATCTGCAATTCTAATGGGTGTTTTTGCACTAAATCTTTATACTAAAAACACTGCAATTCATTTACCACTTAAGCAAAGTCTGTTTTCTTTACCATTTTTTTTAAAGTACAGAGTGACAGATATTGCAACCACATGAAATATATCTGGGGGCATATTATATTAAGTTGGTATATCACTGTGGGCTGGAATTTCATGCAACTCTCATGGAGAGGATTATCACAGCTCCTCCAGAAATCCAAAATAGTAGGGGTGCTGGTGGTGGGGTGATTCGGGTGAACAGTTTAGGCTGTGAACACCTCCAGAAAGTTACTACTCTTAGAGAAGCCAGCACACGCTGGTTCAAAGTGAGACTTTCAGAGACCAACAGAAAAAGAAAGTGTTTTTAAATATAAAAAAATTAGAATTAATTTGACTCTGAGCCCTTTTCCTGATCCAACAACTATATAGTTACTTCTGGCAAAGGGAGGCCCCCATCACTGAAAAAGGATTGGAAAGATTTTGGCCTGCTGGGGCCCAATAGGGATGATGCGTGACTCCTGGTATGTTTCATGTGTACTTGAGTCTGTTTACTGTTTTGTCTTATGTTTTCTCTGTAATGCCTTTCCCATAAGAATAAATGTGCCAACTTAGAGCTGTGTGGTAATTTATAATTTCTACAGCCTTAAAAACCACTGGTCAAGTGGGAGTGAGACATGGCTCTCCACCCTAGGGCAAACCCAGAAACCATAAGAGGATGTCCTCAAGTTAACGTGGAAAGGAAATAAGCACGCAGTTGCCCTAAAACTGTGATACACAGCACACAGTGGAAGTAGGGCAGGAGACCTGTGGCCAGGATTATAAGGGCGTATCCATGTTCTTCCCAGAAAAGCCACTGGAAGTATTACACTCACCCAAGAAATCAGGGTAAACAAGGTATCAGTTTATAAGATTTATTCTAACAGAACTGCCTCAAGCATAGAGTTAAATGCTTCAAACTAATTTTTTCTACTAGGAAAGATGAAGATATGATGCTGTCTCAATTTGAGTCTATGATCAGTAACGCCATGATGACTCTTACATTCATATTCAATTTGAACACAAAATTTGCTGTGTCCTGGTGTTTACAGCCAACCAAGCAGAAATTCAAGACAGGGAGTTTTTTGAAATGTAACTTATCTTTTATATTTTCAAAAGTTATTTACAAATCTGCAAGTTTGCCCACTCTGAAGTACTCATTTTTGTCTGTATGAACTTACCTCCAAAGTTATGCATGTAAGTCTAATTCTCGAAGCCCAAATTCTCTCTCTCTCCCATCATATCATAACTTAAAAGGGAAGTCACTGGCATGAGCCAGGAATGTGACTAGCAAATAGAAGTTAAGCATGGCACAGAAGTAGGCCATAGAGAAACATGGGGTCATGCCATTTTTGTTTCTCTTCAACAAGAGAATGAGGAGCAAAGAGAATGGGTTAAATTTACTAGACTTTACTTCTGGAAAAATCTGTATTGACTTCTAACTAAGCTCACAGACAAAGTAAGTTATATTAATTAGTCCCTAGTGAACAAGGAAGGACCAATGTTCACAATCAGCTCATCCACATTTTTCCCCTTTGGATGTCAGAAGACATGCAAAGTTATGACAAATGGATACTTAACTGTTGCTACAGAGTCACAGAATACTGGAACTGCAAGGGACCTTGAGAGATCAAGTTCAGTCCCTCTACATTCACAGCAGGACCAAGCAACATCTAAATCATCACTGACAAATGTTTGTCTAATCTGATCTTAAATGATGGAGATTTCACGTCCTCCCTAGGCAATTTACTTCAGTGCTTAACCAACTAGATAGGAAGATTTCTGACTGTCCAAACACAACCTCTTATGCTGCAATTTCAGCCCACTGTTTCATGTCCTATCATCAGATGTAAAGGCAAATATTTTTCACCCTCCTCCACGTAACAACCTTTTGGGTACTTGAAACGTGCTATCGTGTCCCCTCTTGGTCTTTCCCTTTCCAGACTAAACAAATCCAATTCTTTCAATCTTCCCCCACAGGTCTCATTTCCTAGACTTTTAATAACTTTTGTTGTTCTTCTCTGGACATTCTCCCATTTCTCCACATCTTTTCTGAAAGACGCTCTACTATGTTTTCATTTACTGCTTATAAAACACTGAAAAAAAGTAAGGTGTATGCAGTACCTGGTCTTAGAAAAATCAGAAAAACAAACAGTGAATAGCTGCTATAAATAAAAGGGCTTTTGTACCATCACTTTCATATTTTATTAATGTATAACTGCAGCTGCCATTTTAATCATTCCAGTTCATTGCCATAATGTCTCTCAGCAAAAGAAGCAACTACAATAACAGCAATTCTCCAGTGAAAACTAAAGGTCTCCATGTGGCCCCACCAGTGCACATCATTCTAAACTTACATGGAAAATTTCAATTAAAATATGGAAAAAATTACAGAAATGTATAATACTGGAATATAATGACTACTGATTTTATAGAAGGGAAAACTAGCATAAAATAGTGAAGAACTAACAGTACTTAGTACATTTGTCAAAAATTATATTTTAGTTCTAGCAAGTGCATTGTATATTTTAGTATTGAATGCACAATGTGTCAAACAGTACAGATGCATGTCTCTAAGGTCGCGTCTACAGTAGCAAATTCTTTCTAAATATTTTTTGAAAGAAAGGGCTCTTCTGAAATACTCAGCAGACTGTCTACACATAAAAAGCATCCTTTTGAAATTAAATCGAAAGAATGCAGTGCTCCTTTTGAAAGCGCTCTTCCACTCCCGTTTCAGGAAGGGCACCTTCTTTCGAAAGCTTTTTTCAAAAGAAAACGTGTAGATGCTCTCCAGGCCCCTTTTTCCCTTGAAAGAGCAGTCCTTGTGGCGCCCGATTTCTCAATCCCTGGTGCATTCTTTTAAAGACCAGGGGCTACGTCGACGCTCTTTTTTGAAACAGTAGATCACTCTTTTGATCCACTTTTTTGTGTGTGTGGATGCACTCTTTCAAAAGAAGTTCTTTCAGAAGAGATCTTCCAGAAGAATTTCTTTTGAAAGATCGCTATAGTATAGACATAGCCTAAGTATCTGGTTAAACTTAACAGGATTGGAAAGTACTCCTTGTTTATCCTTCTCATCCCTGCACCAATCATTTTACATCTATTTACTAGTGTTAAATTAAAAAAGCCAGAACAGAAGCTTCTTTTTAAACCTGGGGTACCATAAAGTAACTTTCTGAAGTTTATTGGGTCTTAGATACATACACATATTTGCCATTATTTTTATTTTGAGTTGCATATGTTTACAGTGAAACACACCAAAAGGCAGCATGGTTTCTAGTGGTTATGAGGATGGGACTGTGTTGGGTGGCATGTGAAAGATTTGCGTTCTATTCCCAGACTCCCAACGTGACTGAAAGTCACGATCTCATCCCTGTCTCAAATGTCCCATTCAGTAGCGTAATTCTCTTCCTTTGTAACTTAATCCATAGTCCTCAAATGAAAATCACACCAGTGTGTCACAGATCTAATCAAATGTCCCCTCCTGTGCACTTCCTTCACTGCTGTTATGGATCCATCCACTGGATCCTGTCCACACTAAACCTTCAGAGGCTGAACAGAGTCCGCCCACTTCCCTCAATGTGGACTCTTTAGGCATAGTCTCCCAGTGCCAATCCTCTATTTAAAACTCACTCCTAAGAGTGCAGAGTCTGTATAGACCCTGCAGTCAAACTACCTAGCTGTTGGTACTAGTACTGACACCCCAAGATTCAGAGCTTAATCACGCTTTCTGCCAAGAAACTTCAGTCATGTGGGTACTCCGGGATCAGGGTTGCCAGATTTTTGGGGAGGGTTTGCGGGACAGGCAGCCCCAGCCATGGGATCCCCTGCCGAGGGGACAGGGGACACCAGCAGCCACATGGCTGTGAAGCTGCAGTGGCTCAGAGGCTGCCTTCAGCTGGTAGGTGAGGGCCCCTGAGCCCCAGTTGACTTGCAGCCTCTGAGCTGCCAGGGTCTCCCTGCCCAGAGATCCCATGGCTGGGCTCTGCACCCCCACAGACTCCCAGCTGAGGGGAGGCCAGGGTATCCCCAACCCCTACCTAGGGTTCCCACAGTTGGGAGTCAGCTGGGACACAGAGCCCCATCGGCAGCCCCAGACATGGGAACCCCAGCTGGGGCCTGGAAATTTCCATGACCAGTACCACACCCTGGGGGACATTCTTGCATTAATGCAGGATGCGGGACTTGTCATGGCAATTAAGGACTGTCCCACAGATTGTGGGACACATGGAAACACTATCTGGGGTCACCTGCTAACTTTTTGATAACAAGTATAACATGCAACACAAAGAAACTTTACACAGGATTCTAAAACATGAGTGTTTTTTACACAATAGTACAAGACCCTACAGATTATTCAGAAAAAACAAGTGTTCTTTGTGCAACTCACGACTCATTCTTCCTTAGGCAGTGCTGGGGGACCACCTGAGCAAATGATCAAAATCCCCAAAGAAATCAGTTCTTGGCCTTTCAGTCCTTCTGTCAAGTGACTACCAGATTAGTTTCCTCAGGCAATCCCAGGCTCCTACCAAGTGACTTTGTTGTCAGGCTATTCCTCCTCAGACAACCCACTTTCCCTGTGGGGAGAGCCAAACTATCCATGATGCCTGTATTTGAAGAGAAAACCAAATGGATTTAACAACCCTGTACGGTCAGCCCTGTTTCTCTACTCTTTGAAATGGCATCCAACAGGGAGCTAGACGAACAGCAGAAAACACAAAGCTGCACATTCAAAAGAAGGTTTGCTGCTTGGTAACGATACATAATCTCATACAGAATTCACAAGATTCCCCAAATAGCACAATAGGCAAAGTATTAGCATGTCTGCTTGTCTAGCAAAAGTATGTAGCAGGGAAATACTGCAAAAAAAAGTGCCATCTGCACATAAAGACTACTGAAGCAATGATGTCCAGGATCACTCGTGCCATAAATCAATATGGATGTACCAGAAAAAGTGGGATACAATTCTTAATAACCATCTTTCCTGCTAGATGCATGACGCTGGATTAGATGATTCAGGTGGTTCTGTACAATTGTAATTAAGTTGTTTCTGGCCTGTGGGAAGCTATTGTAAACACTGATGAACAAGGTACTATGTGTACTTTCCAAAACTGAGTTGTTTATATAGTTAAAACAGTTTCCTTCTACTCAGGATTGAAATCCATATGCCAGCATATGTTTGGCCAGATTTCCCAGATAATTATACGTGGCTGTGTATTTCCAGATTTCTTGATGAACTAGCTGAAGGCACATCTAATGACAGGATGTAATCAACAGATCATGTGCCAATGGTCGCTATTTGCACAACAAGTCAACTCTCAGTGCCTAGCCTGTTAAACTATTCTCATCTTTCTCCTTGCTTTTCCTTTTAATCTTCCCTAGTCCCACTATGGAATACTCACGATAGGCTCAAAGAAATGGCAGCAACTCAACAGCAAAACACTGCATTTGGCATCCAGATGATCAGACAGGAAAAAGGTTTTCCAATCAACACTCAGCACAGCTGAAGCACTTCAGCATGGACACTACCTGCATGAACAGAGAGATTTGCCAATTGGTGTAGTTAATCCACCTCCCTGAGGTGGGAACTAGATCAAAAGAAGAATACTACATAGATGAGGAGTTAGGTCAGATTTATCACACCCCTGACTGACATAATTAAACCAACCTAATCTTGTATTGTAGGCCAGGCCTCAAACAAACAGGAACTTTGTAATCATCCTAATATTTATATAGTGTCTTTCCTGTAAACTTATCCCAAAGAATTATGCTAACTGAATGCATATAACTGAGCATATAGCCTGTATCCAATCACTTTACATAAAAGAGTGATGTGCTTCAGTTTGTGGGATAAAATACCACAATTTGTTCATAGCAGCATAAGACAGGAAGTGAAGAACATTATACCCACTGAAATTATCTTCCCATACACAGAAACAAACTCTATTGTGACATTGAGGATGATGTACAACTATACACCTCTGCAGGTCCCAGTTGAAGGGAATAGGGGTTTTTCAAAAGCTTCATTGCTTCTTTTTCTTGACGTCTTAGAGGATGGTACTGGCTAGCTACTTTTCCACCTCAAAACTCCTTTCATGTTCCCTGTTTAACATGGGATATGAAATTCCATAGCCCAAATTGCCTGACCATGCAACCAACAATATATAAACAACATGCAGCTCTACAGCTATTTTCTCTCTTGTTCAGTACCTGGCCAGAACTGGAAACTAGATGACAAGAAGTTCAATCCAGAAAAGATGGACACAAGGCTGAACAGCACAGGTTGGCAATTTGACAATTCAGGAGGATTACTGCTGCTTCCTCAACTGATGAATGCATGTACCCATTTCAAAGAGAGTTTCACAGGGGGACACCACCCGCCCCCCAAACAGCTCTAGACTGTCTGTATTTACATCTAACTGCGGCCATTTCTTGATGTAATCATCACAAAACCCATCATTATCTTGGTCACCACCACACTGGATTACTGCAATGTGACCACCTACTTGCTTAATGGAGTGCTGTTGTAAGCAAATTATTGTGGAATTTCCCATCCCCTTCTACGTACAAGTCAATGTGTTGTTTCTAATTTATAAAGCCTTACATAGATTTGAAATCTATTTTAGGTGTACTTACTTGAGAGTGGAGGCAGGAAATCATTCACAGAGTGTCCTCAGCTCCTTGACATCATCTTGGTCAAACATAAATCTTTTAGGACTACTAATTACTTATAAATACCTGGAATACTACAAGGAGGAGAGGTATTTATACTTAATGATTTAATACTACTGACTTGATGAGTATTACATTTAATTCATGTCATGTATAGAAATCCCACAGCTATAGAGATGTATGGTTAAGCAAAAGGGAATTGCAGAACGCAACTATCCTGGTTGGAATTTGTCCAGCTCTTCCAAAAAGAACCATGAGCCACTAATAACCAGAGAGATAGAACACCATAAAGCAATTATCCCACCATGAAGGGTCCACATAAAAAATAAAGTATTCACTGAGGTAAAATTCAGTAGAATCCATGATGAAGAAGTGATATGATTCTTATAATACAGAGGAAAATGGTTTGTGAGAGCCAGAAGAAATATTAATAGATTGTTTCCAAATTCACAGGTTACACAATTTCAGGACTATTAACACAGGCAAGTAAGTAAACAGACGAGTAGAAAGTAAAGAAATAAGAAAGGATGAAGGAAAGAGAGAAAAATTTCTTTTTCTGAAGGATGATCGACAAAATGCAATGCAGTTTGAAGAAAAAGCCATGCATTAGTTACTGCTTATTTTATACGCAGGTAATCCAAACGTGTTCACAGTAAAATGGGAATTGCAAAGCTAGTTATAAATTAAGACCCTTTGGGATGAATTTACATCATGATGCACAAGGAATTAATTTGAATACTTCCAGTATTTTAATTAATTGCATGCATAACTCATCATACACTGTCTACTGTATATTTTATATTTTTCTTGATAATTATCATTTAGCAATGAGAATGAATTGTTCTTACCAAGGAATACACAGAAAACAGCCTGCGTCTCAGTGATTCATGCAACATGACATTCTGAATAAGCAGAACAACTTTTCCCTCTAGTCCCACTCTCGAAAAATAAGCATTTTCAGTAATAGTTATGTTGTGAGATTTTCAAAAGAAGCCAATATTGGGCTAGCAGTGAGAAGAAAAATTAGAAAAAAACTCAGAGTGCTTTTGAAAATCCCACCCATAATTTCAAATACATTTAATCCCACATAACACTATTTCTTATAGGTATACATTAGCCTAACAAAACCTTCTATTTTACCTGCAATCCTAATTTATATAATAAGATCGGGAAATCTTTAGAGTCAGCAGGATTACTTTTATGTTGTACAGTCCCAAACTCATGGTTACTATTAGATAAATAAACAACTAATGACTGCCTCAGGGTCACAACTTTCACAGGAAAAATAATATTGCTTGCATTTTAATTATAAGTTTCTTTAAGGCTGAAGTTGCTGTATCTTTAAGACTATGGGTAAAATGACAATACCATTTAAGTCAATGGGGCCATGTCTACACTTGGCCAAAATTTCGAAAGGGCCATGCTAATGGCCAGATCAGAGAATACTAATGAGGCACTGAAGTGAATATTCAGCACCTCATTCGCATGCTGCCAGCCGCAGCACTTCAAAATTGCCGCGTTTCGATCACATGCCGCTCATCTACACGGGGTCCTTTTCAAAAGGACCCTGTAAACGTCTAAATCCCCTTTCTGATAGGAATAAGGGGATTTCATCGTTTGCGGGGCCCTTTCGAAATATTGGCCAACCGTAGACAAGGCCTGGAAGTTTTGCCACTGACTTCCATCAGACTAGGATTTCACTGTATGTGATTGTTACACTGGCTACAAAAGTTAAATACTTTTCCAGATACCCCAATTTTTTAGTGAAGTGGCCAGCATGTATATTCCCACCCACAAGAACTGCTCTATTAACCCCCACAGTTACAACTGTAAATATATGTCTCAATCATCTATAACGAATGATAATCTAGGGAATGTTGCTGTTAAAAATACAAAGCCTGGAAACTCCAAATTAAAATTACACTCAAAGAAAGAAAAATCAAATTTGTTGCCTAACTTTCTGGATTGCTATTCTAGATGTCCCTGAACAAATATGAATGTTTGTGGTAAATTATTTCTTACGTACCAGGAAATTGCAATCCTGGTTCAAGAAGAAAATTGTGCTAAAGAAATGCTTAGGGTAGACAGGTCATGCTGAAATAGCTTATCTTTGAAGCCAGGTGTTAATGCTCACAGTAATCTATTTAGTCAATTTCAGACTTAGAAATCAAATAGCAGAAAAGATATTTAACCAATGCCATATCTAACAAAGGAATAAGACTAGCCATTTTTATTTTATAGAATATGAATAGTTATATGCCAAGTAGCAGAGTTCTTAGTCCTAATTTATAGGAATGTGCGGGGGCGGGGAGGGAAAAAACACAATGTAGTATTATTACAGTGCAGATATGGAAAAGTTTCCCTGATGGATAGCTCAGTGGCTTGAGCATTAGCCTTGTAAACCCAGTGTTGTGAGGTCAATCCTTGAGGAGGCCATTTTGGGGGCTGAGGCAAATAGGTTTAAAAAAAATTGTCCAGGATGGTGTTTGGTCCTGCTGAGAGGGCAGGGGACTGGACTCAATGACCTCTGAAGGTCTCTTCCAGATGAATGAGACAGGGGTAGGGATTTTGTACATTCCTTGTTTTTAAAATCTGCAACAGAAGCAGATGAAGTGATTTAAAATTAATTAACTTAGAAGAATCAATTATCAGAGTCTGGCTCATTGGTATACAAAGCAATTTAAATGTTATTTATTTACCAGTTGCTCTGTAGATGCTGTCACCCAAAGATGAACGATCTCTCCATAATGCCTACCCTGCAGTTTAGCTAGGCATATAAGAGTACTTGCTACCCTGACGTCTTTAAAACCTTGTTTAATGGAAAGGAAATTCCTCCTATGCTGGGAGGAATTTTCTATCCTCTACCCTCCTCCCAAAAATGGAATGCTTTTTAGTGGACAGGTCACTGTCATCGGCAACTAGGAAACCAAATGGTTAGCACCTAGTCAACTCATATTTTATTTGCAATAATTGTTATAATATTTTAGTAGAACAGCAGTGTACAAGGTGATAGTGTCTTCCGACACTTACAAACCGATGAAAATGTGGCCACATCAGATCTTATGTACTGAAAGAAGTACAGCTGGTTGTCTTTTTACTTTAAAGTTGGCACAGTCATTATCTGAGGAAAGTACTTATCTTTGTACCATTCTGCCTTTCAAAATGGTATCATTAGAACAGAGAACTGTTTTGATCTCACCTCTAACCAGGGATCAAGTCCTGCTGCATCTAAAGCAACCGTGGATAAACTTCTGTCAGATTCACAAACATATTATTTGAAATCAAACAAGGAATTTCCTCAACATATAATTCCTCATCTGCGGCTAGCTAAAATTGTGATTACAATCAAATATACCATTCAAAACTCATGCTGTGGCTTCATTACCTTTGTCAGATGATTTACATCACTAATTATGAATTATTATAGTCACAGATTCATGTTAACATGCTTCGCTGAAGCAACTGCAAGTTTTATGATCAAACTTACAATTCACAACTCAACACGAGGGAACATTTGATAGCTAAAATAAAATTCAGCTTTGTGGAATAAAGCTGGAATTCTCACCCATTCAGACAGCGAACACAAGAATGTCTCAAATACAATCAAGTTAAATTCTCCCTCAAAAGTAGACTATTGTTGACTATTCCCATTATTACCTCAGCTATAGTGCGATATTGCAGAGCCTTGAGTCCAGTTCAATCCCAACAATACCCCCCTTCAGTTCATACAGACTACAGCCATTTAAAATATTATCCTCACTAGTCAATCTGATCATACCCTTCACTAGAATGTCCTTCCCGACGTCAGATTTGAAGCATTAAACCCTGCTTTCACGGCTCTAAATAACTCTCTCTCTGTACTTTCTTGTGAGTTTTCTGGGTGATGTATGCCACTCCAGCTAAGGTACTACATTTATCCACTTCTTCCACACTCCCCTCTGCATTTTCTTCCATACACCTATTTGTGGAGCGCTGTAACAGGATGGCTGGTCCTTTAAACTGAATGGCCTCCTCTTCCAGGCCAGGTTTGCCCTAGTCTGGTGTAATGGGGCAGCTGGAACTACTGCTCACAGTTAAAAATGAGAGCCCATCATCCTGAGAGGGACATTCAGAGAGGCAGTCTAGAAACAGACAGCAAACTTCCCCAGGCCAGAGAGGGCTGAAAGCAGTAGACTTCAAGCTGAAGGGTCAGAGACAGCCTGAAGGCTCAGGAATGATGGAGGAGTTAGCCCATGGATCTCAACCTGGGGAGGAAACCAGGCAGGAAGGGTTGGGGCAAGGTGTGGCAAGACACACCAGAGCCGTATGGGGGGTTTGACTGCTGCAAACAGTGAGACCCTCTTGTTTTGTGGGGACTGGTGGAAAAAGAGACTGGTTTATGGTAGATGTGAGGAAGTTTCAATAATACATTAATACTATGCAAATGGCTATTTGTGCACTTTAAAGGCTTAAAGAAATTTATCTGAGGAATCAAGAGAGCAACTGATGCTAGGAGCCCCATTTAGGGATGCTCTGAGGCCACACATTCACAAACTCCTTTCCAGATCACTGCTGTAAAACAACCACTCTCTCCTCCCTTCTTCTGCATAATCCAGTTCAAAAGCCATACCTACAAGAAATCAGTCAGTCAATAATGGCCAACTAGAGGGACACTGATGCTCATGTATCCATAACAAAAATCAGTAACAAAGGAAGTAACAAGATGTATGGCAATAATCACCTTGATAACTTTGCCAGCATACTGGACCTTTTACCCTGCCCGTCTGCTGTTCTCTCTTTTTGACTGCAAGCTCTTCAGGGAGAACAGTCTCTCTCTATGTATCTGTAGAGTTTTATTGTAACGTAAATAAAAACAAAGCTTAAAGTGAAACAGCAGGGTCTACAGCAGGGCACTCTCATCAGAGAGCCCTCAACTGCAGAATTCCCTGGCTGCCTCCTTGCACGTGCACAGCACAACACTATACTTCTCTCTTTCCACAGGCCTTTCCTTAGTAAAGATTAAGGATGCAAAAACCCAAAGCAATATTTCTTTTGTTCCCCACTCATTCATTTCCACTTATCTTCTGCTGGCACAATTTACCACTTCAGGGAATATCTTCCAAGTTAGACAGCAAGGATGCATCTACTAATTCTTACATTTGGAACCTACATATTACTGTATCGGAGCATAAGTAAACAGAGGAAAAGTTTTTAAAAAACTCTCTACTTTTACACCTGTGTTAGTTTATCTTTGAATAACCAACAATAACAGAAATAAATAAATTTCTACCAATACTTGATAACAGTTAGAATTTATAAATTCAGTTAAAGGGTATTAACTATTGAAGTTTTAAAATAATAAATTAGAATACTATAGTGGAAGATACACAGGATTTCTTGTGGCATCTTATAGACTAACAAAATGTATTTGGGCATAAGCTTTCGTGGACTGGAACTTACTTCATCATCGGTTCCAGCCTGCAAAAGCTCATTAGTCTAAGGTGCCCCCAGGACTCCTCATTTTTGCTGCAACACACTAACACAGCCACTTCTCTGATACTTATTATCTGAATTATATATAATAAAAGGTAATAAACCTGTTGGAAGAACACATTTACTACACAATCATGCTGTATTTAAACAGATTACCACACCACTTACATAAACAGTCTCACAAGCGATATAAAAATGCAAATAAAACACCATAGTTTATGCTGACTTGAGGTACTTTTCATGGTTTGATTGACTTATATGTAGGGCCCTACTAAACTCATGGCTGTGAAGGTACAACAGTGAAATCTAATCTCCGCTGTGAAATCTGGTCCCAGCAAGGATCCAGCTATTAGTCCCAGCTGGGAACTGGGAGGAAAGAGACATCCTCTACCCTTGCCAGAACCACCCTCAGCGCAGTTCAAACCCATCTCCCAGAACCTCAGCTGGCTGCAGCAAGCTATGAGGCTCCAGCTCTCTCTCTCTCTCTCTCTCTCACACACACACAAGTTTATGTCTCCAGCTGTCACCCATGCCTGACCATCTGGGGAGGCAGTGTCCCAAGCTGTCAGCCCCCTGCCACCCCAGGGGCGGCAGACTGCTAGGACAACTGTACATACAGTAATCCAGGCGCTGCAATCCTCACTTCTGGAGATGCTGACATTAGACTGTGCAAAAGCCAGCAGGCTTCCTCTCTAGCTGCCTAGTTCCACACGGGGGAGGACAGAAAGGTGGCAATCCCACAACTGCCTCCAATAACACTACAATCCCTTCAGCCTCACCAGTTTTTGGCTTATGACCCCAAAAGTTACACCACCATGAAATTCCAGCGGTAAACATCTCAAAACATGAAACTAACTGATTTTCAAAGCCCTGGTCATGGAATTGACCAAAACAGACTGTGTACGTGGTAGAGCTCTACTCTTGATTTCCACAGAAAGACCATTTTTATGACTTTTACGAAAACATAATACTAAGTGGTTTTGTTTTGACAGTAATTACTGGACTCTACACTGGAGGAGCTCGTCAGGATTCGTGGAGCTATTTGAAGATCTTTGTATGTTTCCAAAAGAACTCCACGGATGCTTTGCTGAGAGCTTCAGAAGACTAGGGACGCAAAATTCCCCATGATCACAGCACTTTTCATCTGGCAGCACTATATTTTTCTGATGTAAAGACTGCACTTTATAAATTTGAACTACACTTGTCTATTTGATTGTAATGGGAATTTTATACAGTTGGAGCAAAGAAACTATATTACAATGAACTCTTTCATAACTGGCAGCCCCGGGAACAGGAGTTTGCCAGATATTCAAATATTTTGGATAAAGGAGCCGTATACTTAGCAATGCATAACACTACAGAAAAAACAAAATTAGCTATTAAGAAAGAAACAAAAATGTATGCAGAAGTACTTTATTTACCAGCAACAGCAGTATTGTACACTGTAAACTTATACTGTATTTGGGGTATTTATTTGTATTTACTTTGACTGTACTGTACTTATGGAAAACATAACTAAAATTTATTTATGGTTAAAATGCCAGTAATTTGCGCACTCCAGATGACAGAATAGTGGGTATGAAAGAGGTTACTGTACTTCATCCAAAGTCTCTCTCATGTCCTTGCTAGCATTAAACAAAACGAATATGTAAACACCAGAGATTCCACAAGTTAGCAATGGGCTCAGTGCAAAATATGGATCCCTGTTTTTGAATGGTTCTAATAACATTTACCTATTCAGACATCACATATGTTTGTTGAGATTCTCCAACAGATATTTTAGATATTGAAATATTTAGACACATTATTTAAACAAATAAATATGGGTCTTGGTTAACATTTTTCAGTGAAAATTGCCAAAGGGCACTATTGCAGAACATTTCACATATATAAACAAAAATATTTTCTGAAGCAGAGGTAGCTTAGTGAAAATTGGAATGAATCACAATTTTTGCAGGTGATCTACACAATTTGTAAAATGGGGCTCTAAAGCTCTTTTTGTTCCCTCCTAACGATGGCCTGAACAGTTCTTTTTTATTACCTATCTATGATCTCACTCTAAGCCTATAAAGACTCATTCACAAGTTTAACTTCCCAGGAGTAGCCTCATTGAAGCATTTTTTTAACTTTACAGCTCTATTCAATAATAGATTTCATTTTACTACAGAAAGAAAGTGACACATTGTGGTTATCAGTGCCACAGCCCATCGGCTGTTAATGCTACAAACAAGAGAATAAAAGTATTTAAGGCAAAACACTAAATATTTCTAGTCTAAATACTTTCCAACAAAATATGAATTTTCATCCATGGGGAGCAAAAAACACACTGATCCTTGAAGGATACTCTCATATTTTTAGTTAATCTGCTAAAAATTTTTCAATATCTCAATTGTAGTAAAATTAGTAATGAGCTCTGGAAATTCATAGATGGCTTAGTAGCCCCTCCTGGCTCAATATATATTAAAGAAAAAAAGTGTACCCACTGTGCTCAGATGAGTAGTCTGACACTTTGTGAAGAAATACCTTTAAGCTTGAATCAATATCTACATATTGTGATAGTTAGGATTGCTAGGATGACCAATGTAAGTGAAGGATTTCTGTTATTATTTTAGAGCCCACGCTAAAATTCAAATTTCTTCTCTAATACTTTCGTGTCCTTAGAGCTCTTGTACCATGTTGCATGTAGGTCAATGAAGTTCAGACCACGTTACATGTGTCTTTTTGGACGGCAGCATGCTCTTTTCCAAAGCTAGCAGTGACACTGCATTGCAGCCAACAGTAAGTATCCAACAGATCTGTCAGCTTTAAAAAACTAAGACTTACTAAAACTAAAACATCATACAAGAGGAGCTAGGCATTAACTAATATTTCCAACCAGATCAGCCAACGTAAGTCTCGCTGTCAGAAAGAACATAGTCTAAGATGTACACTATTTCTCGGGTCTTCTCTTGCTGTGCACGTGTAAATCTGTGAACAGCAAATTTTGCCACAATTTACTGAAAACTTTTTCATATATAATTCAGGTACTAAAATAAAAGAGACTTTAGAGATTTACATTTGTGTGATAAACACATTTTGGGCTGGATCTCCTTGGATACCGAAGGCAACAGAGTTTGGTGGGATTTGCCAGTGCTTACCACTGCTCGGGTTCTGCCCTTTGTCCAAGGAAAAATAAAATGCTCAAGTCCCATGGGACAAAATTAATAATATTAACATTAATATTTAACTTGTGGTAATAATATTGAGTGATTAATTTCTTGTCATAATAATTAGTATTACCATAAATCTAAACAAAAACATTTACTTCACAGAAAGAATTTTAATTTTTAGCATTCATTAATTGCAATAGTAAAGAAAACAAGTGTTAAAAATAAAACCACATAGATTGTGATAAATATCCACAAGAGGCAACTATGAAGAACCATGACCAAAGGCATGTTTCTGTGAATTGTAAAGTACAGAAGAGACCAAAAGTGTATCATGGAAGGAAAATGTAGCAACGCATGCTTTCTTTTCCTCCCCATAGCCACTAACAGCTCCTCTGCAAAATTTTAGCATTGTCTGTCTACTGTATGAGAAAAGGGGAATGGTCAGGCTACAACAGGGAACAGTCATGGAAAAACTGAATTTGTGGAATATTGCCCTTTCCTACATGCGTGTTGTGACAAAATAAACTCAGTAGGTTTTGGAGCTGCCTATCAGCTTCCTTTGTTCTCATTCTCTGCACTGGCACCCCCACCTTGAAGGTGTCATCACAGTATTCTTATATTTTAAAGCTCTTGAATTTCTGAAATACTTACATTAATTTCAGACTATAAGCTACATGGAGCACCCAAAAGAAAAATATTACGGTTTTAATTTGTGTAATTAACCACCTTATTTTTCTCCATGCTAGGGACAGAGTTATTCATCTTCTATATTTATAGTGCATCTGTCACCATGATATCTAGCCAGTAGGACAGCTGTAACTCACATAAGGGTAATATATACTGGAACAAAGCACCATTTCTCTACAGCATTTTTCTAACAGTTGTACCACTGTTTAAATGTTCTGCAAATAAGTTTTTAAAAAATATGATTTCTCTCCCAAAAAGTGTTGACTACTTTATCTGCACATAAGAACTGATTTACACAGAATCTGGTGAAACAAACATAACTGTTGTGCCATCAATGTTCTGAATATATCTGTTCAAAGTAAACACCTTCATCTAGAACCCAAATATCTACTTGTTGTACAGTAGCTAAAGTCCTGAAATAGGATTTTATAAAATGAAGCCATTAAACAAAACTCACACATTTGCTTTTTGAAATCCTTCAATTTGAAACACACACATTTTTAAATGAAATGTGATAAGCAAAATACACAAAGAAAAATGAGTAATAATAGCAGGTGTTCAAAGCTCTGCACAAGCAAAAGGAATCCTTATGAAACAGGAAATATAAAATTAAATATTCAAAAAGCAAACACGGAAAATACGTAAGGACAAAAACAGTATAAATTTGTAGATGAAACATAAGCAACCTGTAATGCAATCACTTCCGGGACAGAAGCAACTTTTTCTTTTTGAAGGATGTAAAGTTAAAAATAATAAAGCAACTGAATATCGTTTTCATAGTAGTTTTGTATCACAGCTCAATTTACCCACTTGTAATAGTGAGATAAATGAACTTCTATCCCCAGCAGTTTTCTTTATTAATTCAATAACTCGGGGGCAAGGGGAGGTAATGGTAGCCTGCCTGTCTACACCAGTCCTTTGACACATTTATCCTGTATTCCTTGTGCACCCAAACTCTTAATGACTTCAGTCTCACAGCCAATACAGACACAAAAACAGAACAGAAGCCCTAAAAGTGCAGCTGCCCTACAAGCCCTGATTGCAGTCTGTCTTGTAGCCCTTCCTCCTCTCCAAAGAGCAGAGATAAGGGGATCCATTCCAGAGTGACAGGGGCTGCCTACCACACTTTTGACGCACATACCTCTCCGGAAAGAAAGCCAGGAGACAGAGACTTTGGTAGCTTATGGCAACCAAGGAACCAATGACAGCGAGATATAGCTGGCGCTGCCATGGCAATCACAGCTCTTCTCCATGGCAGCAGCATCAGGGAGGGCAGCTAATGCTGACTGCCAGTCTTCTACATGGCCCATAACATGTCTATTCTGTAGAGTGGGAGAGTGGGGCAAGAAGAAAGGGACATCGTGTACAAAGGTTATTTTGTTCTTCCCATCAATGCCTACACTACAAACCAAATAAACTGGGGATTCACACAACAGACACTCCAACAGGTGCCTAACTGGCTGAGCAACACCCTTCAAACTGCTGTCCTTCCCCCAGTGACAGCCTCTTTTATTCAATAGGGTCCTTTCATCCAGTACAAAAAGACAGAAGTGAGTCCAGAGTGCAGCAGGGGACTCATCATGCACTCTACAAAGTAGAACGGGGATGGTCTTTGGAACTGATGTTGCATTAACACAAAGATATCCGCAGCTTCTGCTGTAAACAGCCTGGGTGCTGCTGCACACTGCACGTGTGTAACTGTTACAAAGCTTTCCAGCTGCAAAGTAAATGTACTTTTCCCAACTACCAAGATCATACTACAGCAGTCAGAGACCTTCATTGATCACAGGCAATGGGCCTACACTTGCTCTGAGAAGCGGGAAGGAAAGCTCTCCTTAACCTCAGTGGGGAAAGGATTGGGCCCGAAGGAGGACTCTTGCTCTGGTGGTCCATCTTACCTCACTTGCACAGCCGGGATGCCCTAGTGCACCCATCTGTACTGGGCGGAGTGAGGAGCAGGAGAACCCCAGGCCGTGGCTTGGCGAGGTGCCCCACTTTTCCCTGGGAGACAAGCAGGGAGGTGTGGCTTTCTAGTGGGAAACCCGAGGCACCCCACACGACGTCTCCGGGGTGATTGAAAAAGAGGAGCGATCCAGCCGATCCAGAAACCAGGTCAGCCAAGGCGAGGGACCTCTTGAACCCGCCGAGCGCACCCAGGGCTCAGGCCCGGGAGCCCCCCGCCCCGTCCCTACAAACTTTGCAGGCGCGGAGGGAAGGGGGGCAGCCGCCCACCACACCCCCGAGCTGCTCCCAGCCGGTCAGTTGTAGCTGCCCGGGACCAGGCGTCCTCCCTACCTGTACGGGATCCAGTCCGCCTGGAGCTTGGAAGTCATGTCTCCCCGGAGCAGGCGGCCGCTCCAGGGGCAGTGCAAGGGCTGGGAGCCGGGGGAGAGGACGCCGCCGCTGGTCCCCTGGTCAGAGCCCCCTGCGACCCGGGCAGCATCCTCCGGCCGGAGCGGGGGGCAGGAGCGGGCGAGCCCAGCAGCGAGCCCGG
Organism: Carettochelys insculpta; assembly: GCF_033958435.1. Taxonomy (NCBI): domain Eukaryota; kingdom Metazoa; phylum Chordata; order Testudines; family Carettochelyidae; genus Carettochelys; species Carettochelys insculpta. The sequence goes on from NC_134142.1 coordinate 102,965,586, forward strand.
GAGCGGCAGCAGCCCCCCGGCGCGGGCAGCATGGAGCCAACGAGCAGCAGCGCGGCCCCGCTCTCTCCTCCCGTGCCCGGCTGGCGGCTGAAAGGGGTGGGGGAGCTCTCGCCGCCCCAGCCCGGGCCCTGGCTGTAACCCCGCCCCCCCGTCCCCTCAGCTCCGGCCTTAGCCCCGGCCTTAGCCCCGGCCGAGCTGCACGGAGGAGGAGCCGCGCGCCGGGTCAGTGCACAGGCGGGGTCGGCCGCCGACCAATCCCCGCAGCCCGGGCCCCCCGCTCGCCCGGCGCGGAGTCCCGCCCAGCGCCCCCTGCACCGGGCCGAGGCCGGGCGCCGACGCGGGGAGCGGAGGGAACGGAGCCGGGGACAGGCGGGTGCGTTTTCCGGGGAGGCTGTGCAGCGGCCAAAGCGGGGGACAGGTGCCGGGGCAGCTGGAACACATTGTGCTGCCGCAGTAGCAGGAGCTGCGGCTTTGATGTTTGCAAGCGCTTCTCCTTGTTCCCAGGGCACCTTGGGGGGGCCTGCAGAAACCTCCGGCCAGTCCTGGGACCGCCCTGAGTAGGAGAAACAGAGGAAGCTAAAGGAGACTCACACCTTTGAACTGCACCTGCCCCTTTTCTCTGTAGATACTCCCAGCCCCGCGCTTGTCACCACTTTTTCCTGAAAATCACAACTAATTCGCAGTCCTTCATCGCACCTCCAGGTTCTTTGAGAGTCAGCGATTCTAGGTCCAGTTGATGAAGCAAACTGAGTAGGATGTGTCCCATACTTGCAAATATCAAAGGTAGGGAAATTGCCCTTGTAATGCCTAAGATAGTTGAGATCTCTGATCTTTGTCAGATGCATCTGATGAAGTGGGTCTTTGCCCATGAAACCTTATGCTTCAATATAATATCTGTTAGTCTATAAGGTGGCACTGGACTTCTCATTATTTTTAGTGGTTTATGTGTATTCCAATTCCTGACATCAGATATATGTCCATTCATCCTTTGGTGAAGAGACTGTCCATTTGTCCAATGTACATTGTACAGGACCATTGCTGGCACATGATGGCATATATCACATTAGTGAATGTATATGGGTATGAGCCCCTGATGGTGTGGCCCATGTGATTAGGTCCTCTGATGGTGTCACTTGTACAGACGTGGACACAGTTGGCAATACAGTGTGCTTCAGGGATAGGTTCCTTTGTTAGTGTTTATGTAGTATGATGTATGGCTGCTGGTGAATATGGTGTTGAGACTGGTTGACTGTCTACAAGAGAGGACTGGCCAATCACCCAAGACTTGTGAGAATGACAGGTTGTGTTCCAGTATAGGTTGTCGATGATGCACTAGAGGAGTTTAAGATGGGAGCTCTAGGTGATGGAGTGGTGTTCTATTATTTTCCTTTCTGGGCCTATCATGAAGTAGGTGACTTCTGGATACTTGTATGGCTCTGTCAGTCTGTTTCTCTACTTCTGCAGGTGGGTAATTAAACTGTTAAGAATGCTTGATAAAGATTGTGGAAGCTTTTGTCTCTGTTGGTGGGATTGGACTGATGCAGAGACTGTGTCTAGATTGTCAAGAACTGTTGACAAAAGCTAGGCAAATTGCTCAATGCATTTGTGTATCTCCTGCTGACAGCTCTGTTGGGAGAGGCTTTCCTGACGTTTGGCCCATGCACACACAGCCATATATTGGGAAAACCCCTCTGCTGAGACATCCCTCGTTTCTCATGGAACAAGGAAGACAGGGATGTCAACAAACGCTCCTGCCGTGACAGGATTCTGCCACGAGACCTCCGGTCTCCCACCAGAAGCCCACAGTTTAGACAGAGCCAGAATGTTTTTGACGCCAAGATTTTAGCAAGATAATAGATGGCGGTAGGCATTTATATACATGACTAATAAAGTAGTGACATATTTGTGACGGAATATTAAATGTCTTAATCTCTGCCCTCTACAGGGATCTCTGCCCCTTCCTCTGGAACTCCTGATGATGAACATTCCTGGAGACAGAAAAGACATCCTATATGACATATTCCATGTTCCTATGCATAACAAACCATGCTTTCATCATCACTAGGAAAAGCTCAATTGACAAGAATAGACTACAGAAAAGCCTGCATATCTGTGCAGTTGTAGAAGGGTTAGGGTGGGGGTCAATACATAACTGTGCCCTTTGCAGAACATAGTAAAAATCACCACTGATCAAGAAGTACTGGAATTGTTCAGACGCAAGTGTTCTCAGGATTTGTGTGATCAACAGAACATGTCCTGTCAAAAAGCCCTAAGTACTGTATCTGCTACATGAGTTCATAAACAAACATCAAAAGGTTACTGTGACCATCTGAGCTGTTTGAATTGGTGGAAGCATTTGCCGTAGTTTATGTTTAAAAATAAAAAAGCAAAGGGTGAGCAGATGTTTCAAGGTGAAAAAGTAGGAAATTTACTCTGGGAGAGGGAGTGCTTTCAGGGTGGGGTCAGAAAGAAGTGCATAAAGTAGAGAGAAGGGAAGGAAAAAGGATTCTCATTACTTCCTATTCCATTTTGGGGATTTTTTCCCTTCACCTTTTTTTCTCTCTACTTCTGTTCTTTTGCACCCTCAATATCCTGCCACCGCCTGTTGCTCACCTTTTGAGACAACTGAGACCATCAGAAGTGTGGATCCCAGTCAGCATTCTAGCTCAATAATTGTCTGCATAGGGAGCAGTGCAGCTGAATTGTCTGTGCAAGTAGAGCTGTGTCCAGAGTCAAACTTCAAAGGGATTTGACTCAGAGTGAAAGGGCAATCCTCACCAGGCAGCTAAGGAGAGATCAAGATGGTATCCTTATTGTACAAGGAAACTCAGGATGGCCCTTGAGGTGCATAAACATTTAATGTGCTGCCAATTTTCAGCAACTGAGCCTGGAGTTGGATTCTTAAAGTGGTTTGTTTCCTGACAGTTACTGTACAAAACAAGACAAAGCATTTGTACATAGCAAGTAACCCCTGTATGTAATAAAACAAACATATATGTAAACCAGCATAATAGCTGGCTGCTAACTAGAACAAAAACTGCATCCATCAAATCTATTTAGTTTTCATGCTTAATTAGTTTAATCACCAAGCTGATGAGCAAGACTTACTTTCAGATGTCAAAAGGTGAATTTTTCAAGTGTTAATGTATATACACAACCTGTGTATTATCACAGTACTGACAGAAGCCAGTGTTGTAGTTAAGATTGCAAACTCATATTCATTACTTAACTGTCAGCCACTGAGAGCTCGCTCTCTGCTTACTGATTTGTTACCTGAGCAATTATTCCTGGTTTATCCTCCATGTCAGACAACTGTCCTGCAAATGCATTTTGAGATTGAGATGATGAATAATACACCACAGCTTTATCTAACAGCTGAAAACATCTGAATTTGTTACAAAAAACCTTCCAGCAATCAGAGTACAGAGCATCCAACAGAGAAGCATGAAACCTGAGCCTGCTGATTAATCCTTGAAACATATTAAATATCTGTATTCATTTTGAAATCAGTTTGCACGATATAAAAGTTTTTGGTGTTTTTTTTAAATTTAATTCATACTCTTGTTTATTCTTCTTCCTTCTTACTACAGCCACCTCCTTTCTTATTTTTAGGCTGGCAGACTGACATTGTTCAGTTACAGTATGCTAAGAACACAGAGAACTTGAAATCCACGTCTGAGTATTTTCTATACCTCTTCATAGCCCTAAGAAATAGGTGGCAGTCCCTGCACTTAATTAAAATTTCAGTCTGATCTGTCCCAAAGGTAGCCCCTCTTTTATTACAGCATCTTAATTTTACTGGTGATCATGAAAAACAAAAGCAAAGAAATCATCCCCACTGCTGAGCTTTCGTTACTTTAATACCTACCCCTACTTCCATTAAGCCTGTGGCACATTACCTAATTCAGTGGTTCTCAAACTTCATTGCTTCATGACCTCCTGGCAACAAAAACTAAAACATGACGCCAGGATGGGGGAACTGCAGACTGAGTCCTCCCAAGTCCATCGCCCAAGTTGTGCTGCCCCAGGTTAGAGGTACAGGGAGCAAAGCTGAAGTCCTAGTGCTTCTGTCCTGTGCGGGGGGGTGGGGGGGGTGTCATGCAACCTTAGCCCTAGGTGGCGAGGCTTGGGGTCAGACTCGCTGGGGATCAGGACCAGCCTTGGTGACCCCATTAAGATGAGGTCCCATCATTCTTTGGGATCCCAACCCAAGTCTGAGAGCCCCTGACCTAGTTCAAAGGCAGGGAGACCCTTATTTGGTCTTTCCTTTTAAACTCTTTAAAAAAATAGGAAAAAAGGATAAGAAAAAGTGACAGTTTCCTGTCCTTTCCTGGATTCCTCAGAACTTGCCATGCATAACATTTTTACACATTATTTAAAATCATACTGTAGTAAAAATAAGACTTGGCATGAACATTTAAACATTAATGTACAAATATTTTCTTTAATAAAGCTGAAAGATAGAAGTAGAGAGACCAATGCTATTGACACAGCTTTGTGCTTTTACACGCAAAATCCTAAATGCAGAGAAATAGAGTCAATTTGCACTAGTATAAATGCAGTTAGAGTTGAGTAAGAATTTCCATTGTGAAATCCCTGGAACTATGCTTTCAGATGAAGTGGAGTTATGCCAAATGTTCACAGTGACACCCTAAACTAAATAAAACCAGATTTCAGAGTTGCAAACATGGACCAATTACCTCACCATGTTTACAACTTTTTTGAACTAAGCTAGAATTGTTTTTGAATGTACTTGAGACTGTTTTTTATAATTAACTCATGCAAAAGATATGTGGTTTCATATGACAAGATGAAATTCAGTGGCTTCAGTGGATTTCTTTGCATTAAAATGTGGAGTATGAAATTCAAACCAAACTCTACATAAACTTAGATAACAGCAAATGGCATCCAAATCTACATGGATCAAATCTCATGGATCACAAAGTCAGATATTTATATAAATCTTGCAAAAATGAAAACACTGAACGTTAAACACAAAACTTTAGTCTGGATCAGAGACTTGATGGAAAGGCTGTCAATGACTATGGTAACCTTTGGATGAGACCTCAAAACATTAAGGCCAAAATACCTTTTTCTGCTCAAAGATAGGTGAAAGGAGCAAGTTGATGTTTAAATCTTTCGGCTTGTTTTGCTAGTAATGGGAAAATCCACCATTTGTGACATCTCTGTTTTCTATCATTATACTAGAAGTGTGAGGTGAAAGTGAATATTTGGAGATGAAATTCTGGAAAGAGGCATAAATCTGTCTTAAAAGATTTATTACAGTTTTTACTTGGCTGAGCTTTCCTGAACAAATGCAAATGGTCACTTTTCTTTGCTTTTATTCCATCTATCTTCATGCCACTGACTACATTTTTTTATTTCTTTATTATGATGCTGGAAAGCTCAGATATCCATCAGAAATATGCTGGAAGAGTATCTTTATTCTGCAGAGTTTTACCATGATTTTTAGCCACTTGGAGTCATCTTAATTGTCATTGCTTTAGTTTTAATTGCTTAGCTTCACTGAAGTCTTAGCTATATAAAACTTACGATTTAGAAAATAAAATCAAGTTGACAAAGTCTGAATTAACCTGAATACCTATGTGAAGCTGACAGACCCAAGTTGCCAGCAGGTGGGACTAAACCTGGGATCATAGGGGTTAAAGTCAAAAGCCTCTACCGCATGAGCTAAAACATCTTCTGGCTCTTAGTTAAGGCTTTACAGCAGACATCACTTTGTCCTTCTCAGTGGTTTCTGGGTTACACTTATATAAACAACATAAACATCATCAAAGTTAATTTGAGGAATTCAGCTAAAGCCACCAATACTATGCACCCAATCTTGTACACCACTGAGCCATAGTAGCCCACAGATTTACCATTGCTAGTCACAAATGTAGTCATGTTAGTCTGTATCTTCTCAAAACAAAGCAGTTTTTCACTGCTAATCAGTGTATTTAAATTAGTACTTGATGTTTGTTATTTAATTTTAGTGCCATATAGTGGTGAATTGTGTAACAACTTAACTCGTGTTGCAATGTATTTTGAGGGGCATAATCACACGGTAATCTGATTGGCCGTAGGAAATCATGTTGGGCAATACTAAGGCCCACCACAAGCTGTTATAAAGAATAAGGCTGACCTGCACAGCCCGTACAAAGCTACTAAGGTTCCAAATAGTGAAGTAGAAAGATTGTCAGATGGATTTCCCAGCTCTTTCACCTTCTTTTCCATTGAGATCATTATAAGTGTAACCTATTACATGTCCCTTTCAGCACAGTGCCCTTTCCTACCTCACGCGAATCAGCTCCTACTTTCTGCTTATCTATGATGATTAATTGTTCACATAGGTACATTTTCACCACTGATACAGTACTTAAAAATAAAATCGTACCCATTGTATGTTATTCTTCCAACAGTTTTGCAAAGCTTCTATTTTAAAGAGGTTTGTTTTGGCCACTGACCATTTAAAATAATCAAGTTTTACATTACTGGCTTCCACAAGCTTACGGTAGCCAGGTTAGTTCCAGGATATTAAAGGGACGAGGGGTGCTTTTATCAGGGCTTGTGACAGACTTCACTGGGCAGGTCGTGGGTGGGGTGACCTTGACTCCAGGCATCTTGGAAGGGGCAGGACCTCATGCAGACGGGGTGAGGCTGAGAGCTAGCCTCCTCACCCAACCCTCAGTGCTGCCCAGAGTAAGCAGGGCTCCGGTGGTGATTTAAAGAGCCCACGGCTGCTTCTGCCATGGTAGCAACAATGGCTGCCAAGATCCCTGGGCCCTTTGGACTTGTCGGGCCCTGGGGCAACTGCTCCCTTTACCCCTCCATGGTCAGCCCTGGTTTTTACATTGACAGTTTTGACTTCTTCTCCTGCTCTACGTATCATGGTGCTTTCTTACTGAATTTTCTTCAAGTGACTTTTGTGTTCCCAACAGCTGTGTACTTGCTTGCAACATCCTGCTTGAAACCACAGGTGTATGTTTGTTTTTAAAATCAAATACAGGTATTCAGAACAAAGTTGTACCTCTCAATAATAAATTTAAAAACTAGACAAGCTTTTGAAACCAGAAGGTATTTCTGTGCAGCTTTATTTCTCTCAAAGAGGTTTCAAACCTACAGAATTTTCAAACCTGATTAAAAGCACATGCTTTTAAAAGCTGTTAAAGCCTCACATAAAAATGAACCTGAAAATTGAAGTGCTCCCTGCAAAACTAATGGGTAGAACTGAAAATGTGTTGCTGTAAATGTTAGCTTGGAACATCAATATAATGACCTCGTTTTGTGCTCTTTATATTTCTTCTCCCAGTGAACATGATTAGCGAAAGAGGTCTGCTTCCTTAGAAACAAATAAACTGAAGATGTTAGAAGAAGCACATATCCTGGAACACTTTTCCATATAGTTGTAATCATATTAAAAATCAGATTGAGTTCAGTGTATAAGGAAAGAAATTACATCAGTTCATCTGTGCTCACACTGGAGACACAAGTCACTGGAAAATAAAAGCAGAGAATTTAGAATGATTTAGCTTTTTATAGCCAGGGACGTATAGTGCATCAGTTGTCAATCTCCCATGCCTTTAGATGACAGTTAAGGCTGAGAAATATCTTGTCATTTTTGCTATTCCTTTAGTTTGTTGTTTTGGTTGGAAATGTCTGAATTAATAAAGTGTGAAAAGAAGTGAAAGAGTGCTTAAACTATTGCTTTGATACTCACCTCACAATACAGAGCCTTCTACACAGCCCTCAGCACCATCCTCCCAGAGTGCCTTAAAACCCCAAATGTGTTTTAATCCTCACATCACCTCCATGATGCAGCAAAGTACCATCTCCACTCTACTGATGAGAGAGTGGATTACAGAAGATTGGAAGAACCAAACATGACCAGCATTGAAGCCATTATCATTCATCAACAACTTAGTTGGACTGGTCATGTGGTTTGGATGTCTAATCAGAACTTCCCAAAACAGATTCTGTTTTCTGAGTTGCAGAAAGGACAGAGGAGCATTGGGGACCAGCAGAAGTGATATAAGGACATGCTGAAAGCAACATCAGTGTCCACACTTGGGAGAACCTTTCCCAAGACAGTCCCCAGTGAAAAATGGCAATCCACATGGGGGTGGCACAATTTGAGGGGTCACGCTGAAGTGCAGACGAGAAGAGGCGGAGAAGAAGAGAACATCAAAATTGCCCCGTGCTCCTCCACCATCTATCAAACACCTGGCTCTTCTGTGATAAGACTATGCTCCAGAATCAGGCTGGTCACAAATAGGAAGGTGACATGAAGACATCCTATTCGTTATCACGTGACTGCCAAGACAGACATGTTCTAAGCACACATCTGGCAGCTCCAGTTCAAACTACAAAGTTGGACAAAGAGGGTCCTGGCATTGTCTCCATCCCATGTGCAAGGTCAGCCTCCTGTCCATTTAGCAGCAAGCTGTGATTACTTGAGCTTCAGAGGCAGCAAAATCTCTGCATTCACCCACAATAAATTCTCACTGCAAAATCAAAGCCAGAGGATGTATTTAACACATAGGACCTGCATATACAATTTATGTTTCTGGAGTGACAGTGTAAAATGAGCCAGATTCTGAACATTCGTACAACAAATGACTCTGTGCACATTGGAAAAGTTCTTCATAAAACTGCGACTTTCATAGAACAGTCACAAAGGGCTTTATGTTGAATTATACATCATAATGCTACTGGAAAAAATTATGCTTCAGCTCTGGGGCAGGACCTTGTAGAGTTTCTACAGCACCCCTGGGGGTAGCACAGATGAGCTCTGGAAGCAACCTTCATCAATCTTTTTAGCCTGACAAGATCAGAATCTTGAAATTGGGGAGAAAAGTTGGAGGGGAAAGGGAGGAAAATGGGGCAGAAGAGGGAATCCTGCTTTGGGATGTGAGCTGATGTTAATGGAAAGACTGCTGGCAATTTCAACAGGTTTGGGATTAGGCCTGACTCCAAGATGTATTACCATGTTTAGGCCATACATTCAGTAAGTATAATAATAAAACAAAGAGAATTTTGGCACTTAGGTAGAACTCTGCCATAAGCCAGACCTTTGCTGCTGCACCTGGAATGGCCTGCTCTGGTGCATATCACCAATTCCACATTTTGTTTTACAAAACCACTGAGAATCAAGTTTGGTTTTTTTCATATCTTCTACAGGAATAGGTGACCAGTTCTCCCATTCTAGTGCTTACACTCTTCTCCCCTAGTTTGTGCTCTCCTGTAATCCTTCTGGTAGCTGGAGCCTGTAGCCGGATGAAATATCTTGGGGCTCCTTTCCCTTGATCCAATTCAGAACCATCTTGAGCCCCAATGCAGTAACCTAGGAAATCTGCACACCACCCCTGGGTGCCCCTGAGAGGTGTTACTTTCCCAATCACAAGCACAGAGTCTGAATATAGAAAAGAAACTTTTAATAAAAGGAGGGAAGTAATATGCATTCATTTGGAAAACAACACAGAGAGGGTTCATAAAGATAAACATGAGTAAAAGACCCACCCCACTACTGTGAGCAGTTTCCTTTTTTCCTCAGCTCCTTAAGTCCAGCAATCCAAAATCCCCCTTCACCTGCCTAGCCTTTCTCTGCACCCTGCTCACAGTAACTGTACTTGGTCAGTGCAGACCCAATGTTCAGAGGGGCATCTCTCTGCCATCCTGCTGGCTGCTCATCACACCTCTCCACTGCCCCCCTGCTGGCCATTCATCATGTATCTCTGCTGCTGCCCTGTGGGCTGGCACTATCTTCCACCAGCCACCTGTCTACTGTGACCTCTGCATGTCAAGATGGTAAAGTTGGCGCCAATGAATAATCATTAGATATTTAAAGGAACTACTCTTAAAACCATTTCATCAGCAATCTGAAGAAAAAAAAAGCCCTCAGTAATGATACTCACTTAGACAATACTGAAAGTAATATATATTCCAAGAGAACAATGGGTCAGACAAACTAATCATATGTTTTATTATATTTAGAAGCAAATCATAAATGAAGCATCAGAAGATAAGTCATACATGAATTAATAGCAGAAAGGGGGGGTATATGTTTCTGTATTTGCCAGCTTCTCACTCTGTAATGACACTGAATTTTGTTGGATCTCTAATTACACAACTTATCTACAGTAAGGTAAACTAAAGACACCCATAAGAAAACAAATACTGCATCATTTTCTGAAATGAAAAATTTGATTTCAAGTCAGTCTGTGTTTATAGAAGAATATATGTTGTGCTAAGTTATCATTTCTCAGCCTGCTAGCTCTCCGAAACATTCCAACCCCTGGCAGGTATTCTATTCTTGGATTACTGAGCCACGTATTTTGATTATTCAATGTTAGGGGTATAGCTTGGGTTTTTTTTCATTTTTAAATGAACCATTTTGTATATACAGCTTCCTAGTCATATCTAAATGTCTGACTTTTTGAGATCAGTTAACTCAGGGCAGTCTGTAGCTCAGGTATAAACCAACCTATGGAAAGAAATCTTAGGGAGAAAAACATTTTTAAAATAAGTCCTTAGAGCAAGTCAAAAGATTAATGTACATTTAGCCTTCAGCTAATCTAACATAAAAGTATTTGAGAAAGGAAAATGTGATCATGCAGAAAATCTCAAGTCCCGTTTATTCAAAGTAAGAGAGCATGACACAAGTACCAACTTTTCTTGTTAAGATTTAATTTTGAAAAAAAGCAGATTCAGGAAATATGTTAATTCTGTCTGCCTTAATGAATTTGCTGATGAATTCTCAAACTTTCTCATAGGTCAGCAGGCATCTCTTTTCACAAAGGCTCCATCTACACTAGCAAGTCCTTGCAGAAAATCAGGCCCTCTTCCGAAACAGCAAGTAGAGTGTCCACACATAAAATACACTTATTCAAATTCCTTTTGAAAGAACACAGCGCTTCTTTTGGAGGCCCTCTTCTTCTCCCAAATGAGAAGAGTGCCTCTTCCCGAAAGATTCTTTTGGAAACATACATGCATATATTCTTCAGGACTCTTTTGTTTAAGAGAGCTGTCTCATTATGCTGAATTTTTTGACCCCAGCACATTCTTTTGAAAGAGCGGGGAATGTGTGGATGCTCTCTTTCAAAAGAGCAGATTGCTCTTTTGATCTGCTTTTTTGGTGTGTGGCTGTGTTCCAGATCATCTTTCAAAAGATCACTGTAGTGTAGATATGGGCAAAGGGAAGATGTCTGTATCCCTTTACCAATTCCATGAGCAGAGCTTGAAAATTTTTAACAGTTTACACCCCCACACTGAAAATATTCGGGAAATGGAGCAAAATATTTTGTGATCCTATAGTCATCCAGATCCCTCATTTTTTGAAAGTAAATATTTCTTAGAACAATATGATTACACACAGAATAAAAACAACAGGAAGTCCTGTGGCACTTTATAAACTAACAGATATTTTGGAGCATAAACTTTCATGGGCAAAGACGAAAGACATGGGCCTATGAAAGCTTATGCTCCAAAATATGTTAGTCTATAGGATGACATAGGCCTTCTTCTTGTTTTTCAAGATACAGACTAACTCGGCTACCCCTCTGATACTTGTCAAAATGCAGAATAAAAACACAAGGAACCAAAGTAATTTGGAATATCTAACCACAATGACAAATAAGGAGGCCAATAAGGAGATAGCAGAGACTAGGCTACACTATTTCGAAATAGGGTCATTGGAATCCATTATGGCCTATTTGAAATAGGTGTTATTCTTCAGGGAAAGAGGTTTACCCGAATCAAAATAACGCACCTGTTATTTCAAATATATTTCAAGATAGCATATGCTTCATTTAGACTCTGACAAAGTTATTTTGAAATAACTGCTGTTATTCTGAGATAACTTGCCCATGCCACTAACGTACTGGGTGATGGAAGGCAGGTCACCAGCCCTGCTTTGTGCCTGTTTTCCTTCCAAACAGTTTTGTCTATTTAGATTGCAAGTTCATATGGGGTTTTCCTATCAGGCTCTGAGACAGGAGAATGAAAAAATGATTATTTAGCTAGGGTGCATATAATCCAGGGGTAAGCAAACTGTTTACGCTGGGCCCCACTTTTTGTCCTTGAAATAAGCAGCTCCCCCGACACCTGTGTAATGTAATCCAAACTGATGGAAATTTCAGTTAGGTTCATATTTAAAAACTTTCAGCATGTGTAAGAAAATTAGTCTGTAGAATGTAAAAACTTAATCTGTATATAAACATGAATATATGCACATAAAAACAGTAACATATGTCAACATTTTTAATGCGATGGAGGAGACCCAGCAGCCGTTTGTGCTGCATCCCCATACAAAATTTCACACATACACACACACACACACACACACACACACACACTCTAACCTAACAAGCTAGGGGCATGATTCTCAGCTTGCTAAGGATACTCAAGCTAGCTCTCACCTGAGCTAATGCAATAAAATAGTAGGGTTGCTGGGGCAGGATAGACAGTGGTGCCATTGGCTGTCTGCTGTGAGTACACATCCACTTGGACTCTGGTGGCCACTGCCACCAACGTCAAAACTAGCACAGCTCCTGTACTCTTTCATATAACAACTCAAATGAGAGTTGGAGCAAGTCTGAATATGCAAGCTGGGAATCACATCCCTAGTTTGAAGCATAGATGTAGCCTAAGGAGGCAGAAATAAGCTGATGATTGCAAGGATATTCTTAAAAGGAGGGCTAAGACGTCATCTCTCAGCCAATTTACCAGTCAAATCTGCAGATCATCAGTTATCTTGGATGTGACAAGTTCTTTGTGGAATAAGTCAGAGCCAGCATCTGCTTTAAGAAGCCTCACTAGATTCCATTAATACCTGCTGACCATTTTGATCTTAAAGACAAGTTAGTGCAGAGATTATATTTGCATAAAGGGCATCCGTCCTTCCTTTGTTCATAGCGACATACACGCTGTAAAGACCTTGGGGGAAAACTGGCTACATGCATTAGCCAGAGCAGTGCTCATAAATTATAGACTATACTTCAAATGATAAAGACAAAGTGAGGATGGATAATTTAATTTTTGCACATGAGCTGAAACTATTTTACTAACCAGTACAGCTTGTCAAAAGAGTAATCTCCCCATTATGCCATATACAATGCATTTAGAAGTAATTTGTTCCCTAATTTCCAACCTCTGACTTCTTCTAAATAAATGTCAGCACAATACCTTTGTAATGGATAAAAGGTAAGCTGGATGGTATGAAAGCTGGTGATGGACAGAGTTCTCTTTAAGATGAGTGCATGGGTGGCCACGAGGAGAGATTCAAATGCCACCCAGCAGCATGTTTTTTCTAATGGTGTATCACCACGCATGTCTTGGTGTACATAACAAAATTTATTCTTCTTATGGATGGAAAAAATTGAAGGGAACACTGATGAGGGGCAAATAATTTCCTTTAAAGTACCTCTTGGGAAGAGAGAAAAGTTTGCAAGGTCTTACCCCATGCTATGGGTCCTAGAGCACCCAGAGAAAGGGACCTACCAGAACTGCAGTGCATGTTACCTCGTGTGGACAGTTGTCTGTTTGTGACAACTGCCCTGCTATGGCAACATGCCATTCATTCCCTGAGTCTCTCTGCAAAGTAACAGTGGGCTACGAGGGGCGAGGAGAAGTAAGAAAGGCAATTAAAACATTCAACCATAAATCCACCCAGAAATCTAACAAATCTTGCCCTGAAGGATAGTACCATAGAGTGTGATCCTGCTCCTTCACCCCTTCACAGCCCACATCCAAAACCTGTTGTACCTCTCTGCAAAAGGGGCTTCCACAGTGTGCATGGGTGACAGAGACCAAGAGAGGCCTGACTCCTCCCTGCCTTTCTCACAGGCAGAGCAGATGTTCTATGCCAAAGCTGTTTTAGTCACTGCTTCCTAGAGCTCCACAAATCTGTAGATATCTGTTAGTATCTGCATCCGCGGATGTCAGTGTGGATAGCCACAGCTCACTTTTGCAGATATGGGCGAGGATGCAGGTACAATTTTTGCATCTAGAACCCTGCGAATTTGCTGATACCTGCTTTATATCTACAAGTATCTGCATCCACAGATGTTAACGTGGATATCCATAACTCATTTTTGCAGATACAGATGAGGATATGGGTGCAAACTGTGTATGTGCACAGGGCTCTACTACTTCCCTTAAGAGAGAGAGACAGATCAAGAGGCACAGAGGTGAATGGAGAGGCCAAAGCCTTTTCCATCTCATGTCAAAAAAGGAGTATAACTACTCCGTGGCAGCAAAAGCATCTAATAAGAGAACAAAGGTTCAAAACTAAATAATTGAAAGCTATGTCTGGTAGAACCACTCTCTTGCTAGCAAAAGCTGCTTAGAGACTTTATGGAAATATGGAGCAGGGACTTATTTCCCAGCTAAAGCCCATGCTTATTTTATAACACATTTAGAATCTAAAAATGGTTCAGTGGTGTCGAAAAGAGCAACTTCATCAATCTTGAAACAATCATTTTAGGGACTGAATTTTTCTAAAAATAAGATGGGGCAACAGCTAGCTGCAGTAAAGCTTAAGGGAAACAAACTACAATTTAATTCCCCTCTTGTATGTTTCTTATTTATGTTTAAAAGGCAAAATTTTCAAAAATCACCTTTAACACTGCAGCTACAAAACTGTGTGTCTGAGATTTTGATCATACAGAGCTGTAGTTTGAGGGAGATGCATGCCATGTTTGGATGAGCAGTTAGGCAGACTTCCTCTATTACTTGTAGCAGTTTGATCTGCTTATATCAAGGCTTTTCTTGTGTGTGCATCCAAAGCCTCATATATGAAAGCTTGTGTACATGAAAACTTGGGTACACAGAGAGAATTTCACCCATAATTTTTGGAATTCAGTTATTTGTAGCTGCCTGATCTGGAATTGCAGGGGACTGGTTCATCCAGGTTACTCTAAACTGTTCCCTGTCAGCTCTGGCCCCAAGGGCTATTTACCAGGCCAATACACCCAGAGAATAACAGCAAACTATATAACCTCAAAAAAGAACTGAGAAAGGCCCCTATGCTTCTGCCTCTGCCAAGTGGGGCCTACACCAGGGAAATCCCTACCAGAGGAGCTCTGGCTGCTGATGTAGAAGTGGAGCAGATCTCAGGAGTAAGCCTTCCCTTCCTAATTCAGACAGAAGGATGCAGGAGGAAATTAGATGACAATGTAATGATAGAAGTAAAACAAAGACAGTTAACTGGTTCCTCGCATTTCATTTGCAGATGAATAGATTAATTTAGTGTCTTGCCAGTCAAATTGCACATAAGCTGAGAACTGATAGTACACTATAGGTCTGGATATTCTCACTTACATACAAGATACTCTTTTTTTTTCCAAATTGCCTATTTTGTTGCATTGTAAACTTGACTTTATCTTTTTGCTGGTGGAGTTGTAATATTAAGAGCTAACACCATGACAAGACTTATTTGGTATTCTTGATTGCATTTGCAATGTAATGTTGTGCACTTGTTTTTCCAGGAGATCAAGCTCATTTTAGTTTCTCAAAAAATAAAATAAAATAAAAATAAAAATAAGAAATTAATATAGATAAGTTAAAAGCTATACTGCAAATCTCTGGGACATAGTATTATGATGCATAATAACCAAAGGAGCGAACCAAACACTTTACAAGATCATGGGCATGAATCCTTAATAGCGATGTATGGACATAGTTTGAAGGGAGCGATGCCGACTGACATCAGCAGTGGGTCTGGCCTATTCTTTTTTGTGGTACCTTGTAAATTATCGTAGAACATGAGGGGTATGAGAGCAATGATGGGGGTGCTAAAATTTTCAAAGAGCCCCCTCAAACCTGTCACATGAGATGCTGACTGTGGCAGACATCTCCTGAGGGAGACTCTTTCCCTTTAAATCCATCATTTATATTTTCCATCAGTTTCTCAAAAATCGATTAAACAAAATCTGCCAACACCTCTGAAAAATCCTTAACTACAAAAGTTATCCATCCATACCAATCCAGTATCCTCCTCTTCATCCAAAACCACATACCATCCATGCTACACAGTGTACTCTGCCTCTCAAACCACTGTCCACCGTCCCCAGGCAAGCTCTCACCAGTGACTCCTCCAACAGCAGTTCTTGATACAGCAGAACTCTTTGGAAGCCTCCTCTACTAGCATTAGTTATAATGTCTCACTTCATCTGCTGGTATACGGGATGGTCAGTTGGGAAGCAGATCCCCTCTGGTCATGGGCTGGAGTTCATTTTTAGGGTGGAGTCCTTGTCAACTCTTGAGCTAGGCTGGACAGGCCTAATAGCTAGTTGTGTTCTTCAGTTATGAGAGTGTGTGTGTACATGTACAAGTTTCCTTTAGCTGATGTGAGGGGTTTGGGGAAGGGACATTTTACTTCTACCTGGTAAGGGGAGAAGTGGTATCCAGGCAAGAGCTTGTATCAGCTCTTTATACTCCAAATGGTTTATAGCCAGAGAGTGGTGAATAGGATAAGTAGAATGGTGAACACAGGATTCCCCAATATATCATCAGTTTCCCCTTCCCCTCCCTGGCCCCTACTGCATTGTGCCAGACTTGACAAGGCACATTGGAGAGGCCCTGGAGGCAGCCACAGGATGGGAATTCTCCTGGTAGCAGCTCAGTTGCAGCCTCACAGTGGCTAAAAGTCTTAACAAGACAAACTACAGTTAGCAATTCTGAGGGAAGCTGTCACATATGTTTTCTTTTGCCATTCCTCATCTCGTATGTAAGAGATTTCTCTCCATTGTCTTGCTGCCATCACCAGAGCCAGCCTCAGGGATGTGAGGAAGCCTCAGGAGAAAATTCTTTGGGACGTGACCAGAACTTTATACACATTTACCTCAAAGGAATGGGTGTGGGAGGTGAGAGAGAATCTTTAGTCTCCCTGGCACCCTCATGCTGCAGAAGTGGCACCCAGCTGCTTGTTCCTATCACCCTTAGCACCCAGTCAGCACTTGCTTAATTTTTTAGGCTCTATTTACAAGGGAAAGGGTTAGACACTTACAAATCTGATAGCTGAAACTTCTCCTTCATGGGAGCCCAATGCAATGTCGCTAATGTGGAACAAGCATTCACATCCTCCCTGACTCCTGAGTTCAAAAATTCTGTCAGCCGTCAACCCCCAAATTGGTGGAAAAAAACACAAGAGTTTTTAAGATAATGAATTTAAGGATATTTTTGTTTGTCTTTAGGATTCATGTTTTCAACTTTTCAGATGCACTAGACATTTT
Source organism: Carettochelys insculpta (assembly GCF_033958435.1). Lineage (NCBI taxonomy): Eukaryota > Metazoa > Chordata > Testudines > Carettochelyidae > Carettochelys > Carettochelys insculpta. The sequence goes on from NC_134142.1 coordinate 102,982,817, forward strand.
TCTTGTAAATGAAACCAGCAATCCATGACTCCAGGTGGAGGGGCATTAAGACAAACACCAAATATCATGAGACTGGCAATAAAATCATGAGTGTATTCTACAATGGAGCTCACACAACCACATAAATATCCCATCAAACTTCACTGAGGCTATTCACTAGCCTAAAATTAATCATATCCAAACACCTTTGTATGGTATCAAGGCCTTAGTTATATGACATAATGTATGTTATTTCATGCTCTCTGTGCAGTGGTAACATAGCAACTGCATTGGAAACAGCAACTGTTACATGGTAATGGATCATTTCCTAATTACTAATTTACTTGCACTGATGATAGTTTGTCTTGAATAATTTTTTTAGTGGCAAATGATATTGGATCAGGTCACAAAATACACTTATCGCAACAGTACATTTAAGTTTTTGGTCCCAGCTTAACTATTGTATAAAGCATACTCATGAATAAGGGTGTTTTAAATTAGCCTCATCTTCTACACTAATGGTTATGTATAAAAACCAAAAAAAAAAAAAAAAAGGAAATAAAATATTTTCCTAGTGACGATGTGAATAGTATGTGGCATTTCTAAACTGAAATGCTTTGAATCAACAGCACTGAACCAGAAGACAATTAACAGGCTCCAAGCAAGTGAGGAAATCAGAGCAAGAAGTCAGATCCTGGCCGAGAATGAGGTTGCTTTGATAGATGAAAATACTGGGTAATGGGGCGCTGACCTAGCGAGCACTACTATATCATCCCCATCTAGGCCTTAATATAGTGAGCATGTTGGGGTGAACTGGAATTATGGGGAATGGTCAGAGTGCTTCTGTGCTTTGGTAATCCCTTGAGAAAAAATGAGCTGTAGACTTAATTGCACCAAGAAGCAATTTACAGCAGCCCTAAGGCTGCTGTACGTTACACTGGGGTGGGGCGACTGAATCAGCTCAGGAAGTTTCCTACTTTTGTAGGTGTGAGTATTTGACTGGGGTTAGGTCTTTGTGACTATGTGATCAGATCCTAAATCAGTTGCCTATACTCCCATAGAAATATGAATATCTACAGACCCTTCATATAAGAAAAGTTATCCTTAGGAGCTCGTAATATCAAAATTACTTACCCAGTAACATACTAAGAAGTGACCGTTTTTATGGCACCAATCCTGTAAGATCCTCTGCACACAGAACTCCTACACCTGAATGACACCTCTTGTGCTTTCTTGTTTGAACTCAAATATTTGCAGATGAATCAGATTTAGTGTTTTCATTTAGTTTCTCTTGTAAGTTTTCATGAGAAATATTAGGAGTACTAATAATAGTAGTTACTGTAATGAATGTAACAGCTGGTACCATTAGTTGAACATATACTTTGCTTTTACGTTCTTGATATCAGAAGTCAGTTATTTCATGGTTGTTGCTTACTGTTCCATTCTTAGGTTGTTGCTTACTGTTCCATGTCAACACTTTTGGGAAGATTGATGGGCTGGCAGTCAATCTTCTGGGGTTCAACTTAGTGCACTTGGTGGGGACTTGCTAAATCAAACTGTCATGGCAGCACTGTCAACCCCAGTATTCCTGAGTCACAAGGAGTAAAGGAAGTTGACAGGAGACAGCAGGTAACAGAACTGGCATGGGCTAGCTGCCCAGACTACGTGTCTAGTGTCTCAGAGTGGTACATATTGATGCGACTAGCTCTTCCAGCTGCTCAGACCACAGTAATTACACAATTTTTAGTGTGCTAGCTCAATCAGAATTAGTGGGGGCATGTCTTTCTGAGCTGGGAATTATACTGCCAGCTCAAGGTCCCCTAAAACTTTGAATACCCTTTGGCAGAAGGGAGCAGGTAGTACAGACACAAATTATTAACTTGACTTCAAGTTCAAGAAAGAGCTAGATAAATTCATGGTGGATAGATCCATCAACGACTATTAGCCAGAGAGGGCAGGGATAGTCTACCTAGCCTCGGATTGCCAGAATCTGGGAATAGGTGACAGAGGATGGGTCACTGATGACTACCTGTTCTCTTCATTTCCTTCGTGGCAGGTTGCATTGACCACTGTCAGAAGATAGGATACGGGGCGAGATGGACCTTTGGTCTGACCCAGTAAGGTCGTCCTTATGACTTAAGGCAACTTACATTGACCTAAATTGTAGTGTAGTGTGTACCTGGCTTTATCAGGCAGACAACCTTAACTCTAGTATTGGAATAGGAAAATAGGAAGGCTGGACCAAAAAGTTTTGATGAAAACACCTTTGGAGGGAAAAGATTAGAAATGTGTGCAAAGGGGGTGGAAGGTAGAGAGAGGAATAGCCTGAGACAGGTGAGTAAATTCCATATCCTATAAGGCCACCAGATCAAAGATCACCATAAAACATGATTAAGGATCCTCTAAGTTAGATGCCCCCTGTGTATAAATATCTTTCAGTATTAGGCTTGAAGGAAACAAATCTTAAATAGAGCATGATTACAGACATTAAAAACCAACAGAGAAAAGCTCAAGACAATCTGCTAGCTTGGAAAGGCAAGAGGAGCAAATTGCTGAAATGAATGAGCACACAGAGTTGCATTCTGAACACACCACAAGCAATGGAGAAGCACAGGCAACAGCTGTGGTAAGAGTGAATTCAATGGTGATAAATGGAAAATAACGTACGCTGCAAAACAAACCCAACTATACATATAAAATGAGCTGCTACCACTCAAGGAAGAGCTCTGGGAGTCATTGTGGATAGTTCTCAGAAAACATCTGTTCGACGTGCAACAGCAGTCAAAAAAGCTAACAGAATATGGAGATACACTCAGAAAAAGATAGATGATAAGACATCAAATAGCATAATTCCACTCTATAAATCCATTGTATTGAAAAATGGATTAAAAATGCACAAAGATCTGGTCACTCCATATCTAAAAAGATATATTAGAATTAGAAAAGGAACAGAAGAGGACAATATTATTAAGGATATGGAACAACGACTAAGACATGAGAGCTTAAAATGACTAGTGCTAGTCGGCTTGGAAAAGGGGTTTTAGGGGAAGGAATAGCTCAATAGTTAGCACATTAGCCTTGTAAGCCCAGGGTTGCAAGCTCAATCCTTGAGGGAGCCTTTCAAGTGCCTTGGACAGGTGAGACTGATTTGGGGGAAAAAAAAAAAAGCATGCCCCTGTCAGGGATGGTGATAAGTCACGATGTGAGTCCACAGGACTGGATTTGATGACCTCTCAAGGTCCCTCCTTGTTCTATATGATGAAAATGAGGCTGCTGATTGGACACTAAATCAATTGTAACTTAGCTATTTTGTCTAGACTTCCTAGTACCTCAGATATTAGAGTTCCTTGATCTAAAACAAAAGACAAGGCATTGTTTAATATTTCTGGAATGTTTTGATTACATAGTTGTGCCTCAATACACTAGTAGGGAAAATCTATGCATATCACAAGGTATACTCTGCGTGACATCATCTTCCTAAGGGTGGGTAGGGGCAGAACATCAATGTTTGCTGTTCTAAATTATACTGGATAAACTAATTTCATTGCAAATGTTGGGAATCAAAGAACAATTGTAAGTAATAATAAAATGCCCTTTATGCAGGATTATATAAAGCAACCAGTTAGAAGACATATGCATGTTACTTGAAGAATATAATAAGAGTTAGTCAGAAGCAGGCTTGTATTTTGTTGTATACATAATTGCTTTAATGGATTTGTTATGTAAGGGCTATCCTGTAGCCTTGATGACAAGATGTAGTAAGAATACTTCTTTATTCACCCCATTATATGCACTACTATTATTAATCCACTTGAATGATACGTGCATATTGTAGATAACTGCATTATTACTAACATTGACATAAAGCATTTAGAAAATCTTTAGCCCACAATTGTTTGAAGAACAAATATAGGAGTGTGAGAAGAGGAAATTTAAGAAGGCTGCAAAGGAGCTGAACGTATCAATTGGTAAATTAAGAGGCATTCATCACATTTACTAAAGCTTTGTTCTCAGTTGCTCATCCTCCTGATACTCAGCACAGACCAAGGACAGCGTTGTAACACTTTGCTGGGGCTGGCCTGGAGGGATTATGTATGCCCCTCTGTTTGGAATGTGTGTTACATGGTGTTTAGCAACATCTGAGTTTTATTACATCTAGCTCTGGAGAGAAAGAAATTTGCAAACATAAAGGCAACACGGTTTTCTAAAGTGATTTGACTGATTAGACCTGTGTTTGTGAGGGTAAATACTGAGAGTCAAACACGCACAGAAGCAGGCAGGACCTGTATTGCTTAAAATCTGAGAAAGCTCCAAATCATGTACTAGTCTGTCAGCAGGGAGTTGTAAAATTGGGTTAAAATCAAGTATCAAGAGATGAATTTCATCATACTTGTAATTAGAATGTGACAAATTGTTCTCAAGTGAATCTAAAACTCTGCAAGACACCAGGTTTCAGGCTTCATTCTGAACTACAAAGACAGCCATAGATCACTGAAAAAGTCCACTGGAGTTTGCAGACGTGGATCACTCTGGTGTTTCATCAAGATCAGGAGAAGTGCTGCAGGTTTTGCTCTACTTTCAGTTTCCCCATGAGTTTCAACACAAAACTCAGAAAGAAATGAAGGGCACAAAACCACACAGATTAAAACAAGGTCACACAAACTCTGCAACCTGAACCTTAAACCTGCACAGACCAAAAAATTGTGTACTTTTTGTTAAATAAAAGAGAGGGGGTCAGTGCACCACTTTCTAGAGCCCACTGGCCACCAATGACAATATTGCATTGTTCTGAAGATACATTTTGAGTGACAACATCATTCAAGTGGATTGAAACATGCTGGTTGCCACCACACATTCATGCATCAGTGCACAGAATTTCCCTAGCCACAGCTGGCACCAGAATTTCAGGTTTGCTCAGTTTCTATTTAAGCAGTTGAAGAAAGTGGACAGCTTTCCAAAAGGTTGCAGAATTCATTTAAAAGTTTGGCCACCCCTGTCAATGGGAGTTGAGCACTTTTGAAAGTATGACTGTTATTTCAGGGTCTCCAGAAGGAGCCAAGCTTTTGAAACTCTGCCCTTAAACAAGGATGCTGAGCACTTGAATATCTAGCCACAAGCTTTTTTGTGAGTTTGAGGCACAGTCCTAAATTTGTCCAGCCTTAAGTACAGCCTGAAAAAGGAATCCCTGCTTTTATTTGGGATGGTCACATACAAGGCCAACTTAAGAACCACACCTAGTTTTCTAAAATACATGGGGCTAAACTGTGGCTGGTACTATACAGCTGTGCAATTCAGACTGAGGAGAATGTAGGCAAAGAGCTTTCCTACTCTATACCTCGCGTAAGAACCAGCCCATCTTTTGACTCAGTCATGCTCCTACTGAAATTGTTGGCAAAAAGGAGCACTAATTGTGCAGGTGAAAATTCAGGCTTCACAAGAGCAACTGCTGCATCAGTGGCTGAGAGCAGGATTAGTGGAGGTTATGCATCCCTCCTCCCTGCACCACAGAGCAGAGCAGAGCCAGGATGCGTTGGGGTATGGAGCAGAATGAAGGGCACACTGCATCCTGAATGACCATGGCCCCAATCTCTGCCTCCCCAAACAAGGGCTATGGCTTGAAGTCTAAATATAGCCCTTCCTATTTTGATTTGGCCACAGAGTCTATACTGCATCATCTCCTCATGCCCTTTCGTCCCTCAACCTTCCCATTGTATTTTGCTGTACTAAAAAGCACTAAGTAGGAAGACACCGACCAGGTGACCCATTTATTAAGAACTCAATACTTCTGTTTTGCAGCTGCTGTTGAGAGTGTTAATCAAAGAGGTTCATGTGTTGCACATACAAAATCAATATTTGGTTTTTAGTGTTTTTCAGAAGTGCTTATTTTTTATGTTATTGCCAATTCTCCTGAAGAGAACTTTCTTGACCTTGCTATACCTTTTGATCTTCAATACCTGTCTACCATAGGCCTGCTTACACAGCAGTTTTTCCTCACCATTTACTTTTTCTTTCAGTCTGGTAGATTTCAGCTCTTTTCCTCCGTCTCAGGACTTTCAGTTCCCTCATTTCCACAAAAATGAAAAAGAATCGAGTAAAACAAAAACAAAATATGCTCTTGAAATACCTGTTAGTGTATAAGGTGCCACAGGACTTCTTTTCGTTCTAAAACAAAAACGGTTTTTCTTATTATAAAAAAATCAGAGTGAACTTACTATTGACCAGCGTCTTCTGTGTAAACCAAAAGTACAAGAGGGGTGTAGTATTATTGGCTCCAGGCCCACCAATGGGAAGGCAGAATGAAAGGGGAAGGTTGCTCTGGGGCCTGATGGTTCAAAGTAGCACCAGTGGCCAAAGCCCCAGACCCTTTAAATTGCTACTTCAGTGCTGTGCTGTGTGCTGGCGAGAGGGTAGCAACACTGTCTGGGTGGCACTGAGGAGCCACTGCCCCAGCCCCGCCCCTTCTGCTCAAGTCCCCCAAACTTACTGGGGCGTGGAACCAGGCCCCAATGGTGGTTCCGATGGGACATGAGGAAAGGCTTAACTGTCAGAGAAGTTAAATAGCAGAATAAATTGTCTAGGGAGGTTGTGGAAGCTCCAACACTGGAGTTTCAAAGAGTGGGTTAGACAAACGCTTGTCAGATATTGTCTATACTTAGTTCTGCTTTCAGTGCAGAGAGCAGACAAGATGACCTCTCAAGACCCCTTCCAGTCTTATGATTCTGTGATTATAAAACCAGATCCGACACGAATAATACAAATAGCTTAGTGTGTGTTCATAGTCAGCCACTAGCTGGCTCAAGAGACAATCATGGCAGTGAAATCACTCCTTGAACTCAAATGCTAAAGGGGCTTTTGGTATCCAATTACAGTTATGCATTAATGCCAGATTTTGAAAATGGTAATGTTGCATAGTGTACACCTAATGCTGTTCCAGGCACAGCCATTGGAAAGTTGCATGAGAGTTGTAGGCATGACATTCTGCAGTCATATAGGTGTAAATCATGGGTAGACCCCTTGAAATCAGGGTTTGGAAGCTCTCTTTCCCTAAAACGATTATATTATTGACAAAAAGCTTTATGTCATAAGTTGATGCAAATACAGAATCAGACATCATTGGAACACAAGGATTGTTTCCTAGAAATTACTGTGACTGTTTTAACTGTTTTCCTGTATGGCCACATCTACATGGGCAGCCTCTGTCAACAGAGGTCACTGTCAGTAGAGAAACCTCGGCAGTACCTCTGTCGAAAGAGCAAGCTACTTTGTCAACAGAGAGCAGCCAGACTGCCCATCCTTCTCTCAACAGAATGGCTGACCAGAAGCTCTGCAAACAGGATGGCTCCGGGAACCAGAAGCCCTCTCTATCGACAGAAGGGTCTACACAGGCATTCTTTCAACAAAACACTGTCAACAGAGGTGTTATACCTGATTGGGGAGAGGTATAACACTGCCAGCTAAACAGGTGAGTTTGGTCAACAAACTCTTGACAATAACAAAGAGACCTGTGGCACCATATAGACTAACAGATATTTTGGAGCATAAGCTTTTGTGGGCAAAGACCTGCTTTGTCAGATGCATGAGTAGCAGGTTCCAGAGGAGGGTATAAATATATGGGCTATGAAAAGGAGGGAGTCTAAGTCAAGGGGAGGGCCAGAGTTGACAAGGTCTGTTCAGTCACGGAGGATGTGGCCCTTTATCAGCAGTTAATGTGGAGTTGTGAACATCAACAGAGGAGAAATCAGGTCAATTCCATCAGGGAGGATGTGGCCCATTATCAGTAGCTAACGTGGAGGTGTGAACATCAAGAGTGGACAAACTGCTTTTGTAATTGGCCAGCCACTCCAAGTCTCTGTTCAATCTTTGGTTGATGGTGTCAATTTTGCAAATGAATTGCAGCTCCACAGTTTCTCTTTGGAGTCTGTTTTTGAAGTTTTTCATTGTAGGATTGCTACTTTTAAATCTGTTACTGAGTATTCAGGGAGACTGAAGTGTTCTCTTACAGATTTTTGTGTGTTACAATTCCTGATGTCTGATTTGTGCCCATTTATACTTTTATGTAGAGACTGTCCAGTTTGGCCAATGTATATGTATAACCGCCTTTGAAACCCCCACCTCATGCACCTGGCAAAGCTGATCTTTGCCCATGAAAGCTTATGCTCCAAAATACCTGTTAGTCTATAAGGTACCACAGGACTTCTTTTTGTTTTTGAAGATACGGACTAACTCGGCTACCCCCCACTGAAATCTTGACAGAGCACTTTAATCATGTAGTTGTTCAGCAAGTTTTGTCGACAAAAGCCAGGTTTTGTTGACAGAAGTTGCCTGTCTAGATGTGGCCTATATGTATTTTTAAACTGAGACATGCTTAGAAAGAAAAACAAAGCCATGCACCTTTGTGTGTCTATCTACTTACATATTTATAGTGTGACCATCAATACAAGAATATCAAAGTGCTATTTTTTTCCTACCTAGGAAATATACATTTGTATTCAGGTCCACCCTGAGGTAGTTTCCTAAAAAATGTCTAGGCTTCAATCATTAGTTGTTTGGTTCACAAGTTGATCAGGTGAGAGTATTTTCTTAAATGTCACTGTCTTGATTTTGTTCCAGCAATTTTTAATATTTATATGCTTAGAAAAGAATTTAATTAGCAGGGTCTTTTAAGGTTCACATGAACGGCAACCGAGCAGAAACTTGCATGTAATTTGAAGGAAAACTACATCAAAACTGTGTCTCATGGTTTGTAACAGCTATAATTTATAATTACTCTGATATTCAAACTGCTTAACATATTTCAAAGAGTAATAAAGAATCTTCAGTTACCGTATTAATTAATCTGCTCTTTACAAAGAGCAAATCCATAAGCAGTAGAGCATGTAAATTAACAGTATGCAAACAGCAGTCCTAAATAAATATTATTCAGTAATTTGCAGGTAAGTTGACACAGTCTTGTGAACACTAACCCATTTTTCTTCCATGTACTTATCTTGAAAAATGAAAGGTAGTGTGACAAGGTGTGGATCTTTGTTAGATAGCTAGACAGTATTAATCAAAACACACTGATAATCTATGCTCTTTTTTGACCTTTTATTGTTCACAACCTCAAAAATAAAATTAGAGAAAAATTAAAAATTGTGTGTTCATTAGTTGTACTGGAAAAGCTCTCAAAATTCTAAACTGGATTCAGTGTTTAAAATTTACTTTAGTCACTTGAGAATTTTGAGAAGGTAATGCCAGGAATCAGTGGGAGTTTTGCCATTGATTTCAATAGATATAGGGTTTCACCCATACCCTGGCATTTCATTTCTGAAATGTTCATTGCAAATATTTGCAGTTTGTGTTGAGTTAGACAAACCAGATGATAACATTTCTGTTCATGAATTAGAAGCAACTTCTACAATGAGATTACTTTAGACTAATATAAAACATTAAGAAGCACCTGTCCAAAGCTTTAGACAAGTTTACCTTCTATTGAAAATACAAAACATGCCAAAACAAAGAAATAAACACAGCAACCTCCACAAATCAGGAAGGAAAAAAAGTACTCAGATATTCCAGACCCAGTGCTAATTCACTTTGGGTAAATATTTAAGCTAAAAATGAGATTTTATGAGTATTTGTGCTAGTAAGTTTCAAACAAAAATGTTTGGAAAACATTTTTGCACTAGTCACTCAGCCATAACAGCAACTTACTCCTTCATTCCATAAGATCTCAAAGCGCTAAGGGGTGTAGATGAAACTCCAGCTGAAGTCTATGTAGCAACCATTTCACTCCATATACACAAAGGTCCCACTTCACCACTGAAAAGCAACTGTTTCTCATGCTGAGGGCAGCATACAGATAGATATGCAGTGAACAGCAAGTCACAGCACTGTGCAGGAAAGGGACGCATTATTCAAGTTCACCTACACTCTCATATGTCACTGTGGAATCTAACTTGTATGAAGAGAAGATAGGCCCTCAGTTTTATCCATCTGAGAAACATGACCAAGTTGAACACTATGGCTGTGGCCACACTAGCCCCTTGGAGGGGCTATGGTAACGTGGAACTTCAGGATATGCTAATGAGGTGCTGCCAGGAATAAGCAGTGCCTCATTAGCATAATGGCAACTGTGTGTGCTTCGAAACTGCTGGTTTCGAAACGCAAGCCACCCGTGTGGCCGAGGGCCTTTTGAAAAGACCCCCTGATTTCAAAAGCCCCTTCTTCCCAAAACCAAATGGGAAGAAGGGGCTTTCAAAATCAGGGGGCCTCATTAGCATTTTCCAAAGTGCCATGTGGCGCAGCCTATAGGATCCAAACTTGTAGTTTTAGTTCCTGGATATCTAGTTATTTCAAAACGTGCAGTAAGGCTCACTAAAGCTTTTTCTACCCTTGAAGCTTTTGGTGTGCACATTCATTCATTTAGGGTGAATTAGTGCCCTCAGATGATTATAGATGTGATCAATTGTAAAAGTGTACAATCCTCTTTTAGAGTGTGACATGTTTGAAAGAAAACTCACCATAAACCGGACCTGCCAATGGGGGAGGGCAAAAAGGGGACAAAAGGGGCCTGCAGCTACAGTTGCCACCACCAGTACTGTCTCAGTGGTGGTGGCCAGAGCTCCAGGCCTGTTTGGGGCTCTAAGTCACACTGCCCCCTTAGACCCATTTGTGCCCCTCCAATAGCTGCCAGCTCTCCCAAACTGGACAAGACACCATTTGTTGCACTTGTCTACAGTCCATGGCCCCTCACAGCCCCCAGGCTGGAGCTGCAACAAAGGGAAACTGCTAAGTCCCAGGCCAGCAGCAGTACCCAATATGGCCACCAAGCCTCCAGGGCCAGTGGCCTGGATTCTGAGTCTGATAGGGCCAGGAAGCTTTGGATCCCTCAGAGGCAGAGCTGGCAGGTGACAGGTCTCCAAGGGTCAACAGCTTACAAGGCCAATGCAGTCCTGGGTGGTGGCAAAGCCAGTGAGGCACCTGTTGGGATCCCTCAGGGGCTGCATGGAGGCCAAGACCTGGGACTGGTGAAGGATCTGCAGTCAGGCTGGCCCTCAATGCAGGGAAGATGGGTTCAAACAGCTGGGTATGTTGCAGCACCTCCCTGCAACCCGGCTTCCCATGCCTATAGGTGTCACCTCGAAAACACCATGTTTGAGATACAAATACATAATATTCATAACTTCATAAACAAAGATGACACAAATTTAAACAGTGCATAATTCTTTACATGACATACTTTGTATAGAATGTATTCACATTTAATAAGTAGTTCTCCTTCATTTCATGTTTAAATTTCATCACACTTACAGCATCTCTAATTTTTATGCTCCTAGCTTTATAAAGCTACGTCTACACATGAAGCCTACATCGAAGTAGCTTATTTCGATGTAGCGACATTGAAATAGGCTATTTCGATGAATAACGTCTACATGTCTTCCAGGGCTGGCAACGTCGACGTTCAACATCGACGTTGCGCAGCACCACATCGAAATAGGCGCTACGAGGGAACGTCTACATGCCAAAGTAGCATACATTGAAATAAGGGTGCCAGGCACAGCTGCAGACAGGATCACAGGGCGGACTCAACAGCAAGCCGCTCCCTTAAAGGGCCCCTCCCAGACACAGTTGCACTAAACAACACAAGATCCACAGAGCCGACAACTGGTTGCAGACCCTGTGCATGCAGCATGGATCCCCAGCTGCAGCAGCAGCAGCCAGAAGCCCTGGGCTAAGGGCTGCTGCACACAGTGACCATAGAGCCCCACAGGGGCTGGAGAGAGAGCGTCTCTCAACCCCTCAGCTGATGGCCACCATGGCGGACCTCGCTATTTCGATGTTGCGGGACGCGGATCGTCTACACGTGCCCTACTTCGACGTTCAACTTCGAAGTAGGGCGCTATTCCCATCCCCTCATGGGGTTAGCGGCTTTGACGTCTCACCGCCTAACGTCGATGTTAACGTCGAAATAGCGCCCAACACGTGTAGCCGTGACGGGCGCTATTTCGAAGTTAGTGCCGCTACTTCGAAGTAGTGTGCACGTGTAGACACGGCTTAAATGTCACACTGTGAAGAGGAATAACGACTAAAAGTAGAAGCGTGTTACTCATATGAGTAAACAATGGTACTTCAAGTGGGTTCTTCCTTCACTCTTTTTAGAAAAGTGAGTAACTGTAACCGGATTACCTCCAAGTGGCTATCTGATTAGCAGATAAATCAAATATATGGATCATGTAGTAATATATGCAGTAAAATTAAAGTTATAGAAGGATAGTAACAGAAAGGTAGCCATGTTAGTCTGTACTCCAACAAAACAAAACAGCAATCATGTAGCACTTCGAAGACTAACAAAGTAATGTATTTGGTGATGAGCTTTCATGGGACAGACCCGCCGTCCCATGAAAGTTCATCACTGAATAAATCATTTTGTTAGTCTTTAAAGTGATACATTTCTCCTGTTTTGTTTTATAGAAGAATGCCATCCAAAGACTGTCTCTTGCAACTAAAGTTGTAATAAAAATGTGTAATTCCCAGAACACCCGTTCAGTTTAATTTTAATGCAGGTTGAGGCAGTCTAATTAATTCTAAATATGGAACACCCAGAAGGCTTTGTTCAATCATACAATTTTTAAAGCAGTCTGGCAATGGTATTCATTTAGCTAATTTCATTAGTTAGAATCCAGAACACTGTGCATGACCATGAAATGACTACAATATCCTTTTCATTGCAGTAACAAATCAGAGAAGCCTGGGCTTTGAACTGCACACAGATACCTCTTATTTTTGTCCCCTAGGGATTCTTTTCATTGACAGGGCTAAAAACAAAAACACAAAAAAAAAACCAAACAAAAACATGTATTTTGTTTTAAACCAAGTGAACGAACATTTCTCCAGTTCACCTCAATTGCACTTCCCTCACATCTGGACTGCTACACATTTTCAGGAGGCACAAAGAATCACAAGATCCCACCCAAACAACTGAAGTACTTTGTGGCTTTTCAATGAAATCAACGTTACACTTCAGCTGTTAGGTTTTTTTTCTGAAAATGGGAGCTATGCCGTTTCTCCCACTCATTGTGCTTGTCATCACCCACCTATGCTAATGAAGAAGAGAACCTGCAGCTTACCTAAGAGCATAGTTCTGCTGTTTGGAACAGATGTAGTGCTTTAACAAAAAATTAAACTTGTCTGCTTTGATAATGTAACTTCCCAGATGATTTGTATTTCGTTGTTTTAATATCTTCCCTTGCGGTCTTTTAATCATCAGTTTGAACATCAGGGCCAATAGTTGCAGCGAGGATACTACTTCAGACACAAAAATGAGTTGCATTGCTCCCCATTTACTGAAAACATGTAGAAAACCCAGATGACATGGTATCTCAGACATTCTGCTGTCCCTGGGGTCTTTAAGTGCACAGACAAAGCCCCTCCATGAAAATACAGCAATTTGCTTCTACTTTCACACATTGCTATATATTGGTGCTGTATATTGACCTTTGTAGCTAGGAAAAGGACTAACATGATAAAACTGCACTTTATGCTACAGTGTTGTTTTTAATAGGTCCATAATATTTGCCCAAAACCTAATGAGCTGAATGCAGGTCTTTCTACTACACTTTCTTTCATAGTCATAAGTTTTGCATTTATATTGCAAACACATGACTCAAATTTAAACTTCAATGAAATGCTGACATACATCACAAATCAAGATACAATCTTCCACAGATTCTTAGCTATATGATCTAGTCTGACCTCCTATACAACATAGGCCATAGAACTTCTTCAAAATAATTCCTAGGGCAGGTCTTTTAGAGAACCTCCCAATTTAAACCCAGTTAGTGGTGGAAAATCCACCATGACCACTGGTAAATTGTTCCAATGGTTAGTTACCCTCACTGGTAAAAAATACACCTCATTGCCAGCCATTGGATTTTGATTTACCTTTCTCTGTGAGGCTGAAGAGCTCATTATTAAATACATGTTGTCCATGTAGGTATTTATATACAGTGTTCAAGTAAACACTAAAACCTCCTCTTTGTTAAGTCTTGGGTCTATCACTATGGCTATGTCTACACTGTAGGCAAAACCAAGGAACATCCACATTCCCAAGGCATTCGTTCTGTTGACAGTAAATCAACAGAATGCAGCACTTCTCTCTACAACAGTCTGCCGCTCCCTCATGAGGCAGAACACCCTTCTCAACAAAAAGCCAGTCTTCATGTTCCGGGGCAGGGGGCTCTGTCAACAGAAGGGGCTTCCACGACACTGGGAAGTCCTGTGTGCTATGCTTCCAGTTGGCCATTTTATCGAGTCCAGTGCTCTCTGCCGACAGAGCAGATTGCTCTTTTGATCTCCTTGGCAGTCTAGCCACAATCTTTTGACACAAGTTTTGTCAGAAGGTGTCTTCTAACAGAAATGTCTGTTGGCAGATAGCTCTAGTGTAGACATAACCTATAAGGCGAGTTTTCTAATCTTTAATCATTGTTTTGGCTCTTCTTGGAACTTGTTCCAGTTTATCCAATCTGAGTCTCATTTTCTTTCCTTCCCTTTTAAGTAGCATGTATTTTGATCCCAGCGCTGTACAGTCTGTCTGTGAGCTCATCAATGTTTTCACTGGTCACATCCTAGCCAAGTCCTTTGAAAACACTGATTATTTCTAAAAGCACTACTGTAACTAAGATGGTGAAATGTGGTCTTTTGTGTTTTTACCCTGTACTATACAGATTTAATTGTGGGAGATCAACATTTTTTAAACTGGGGGTCCCAGCCAAGAAAGAATTTACAGGGGAATTATTTGAGGAGGGGTCCTTATTTCTGTGTTTGCTTCACAGCTGGGGAGCTGGAGAGTGGCAGCTGTTGGCCAGGCACTCAGCTCTGAAGACAATGCCCCACCAGCAGCAGCATAGCATACCATAGCCCACTTACTTCTGCATGACAGTTGGGTGGCTGGAGAGTGGCAGCTACTGGCTAAACTCTACAGTCAGCCGCACAAATCATAGCCTGGTGAGCTCATCATCGAATACATTATTTTGTTAGCCTTTAAAGTGCTACATGACTGGTTTTTTGTTTTGGTAAAACAAAGGATGTCTTACTCAATTCAGCATTAGCAATCCAAAAATCTCAGTACACATTTTTGTAACTGATCTCATTCTCATAACCACTCAGCTCTTGGCAATACTTGCTCTAACCACTCCATTCTCATTTGAGTCACACCAGGAGTCTTTTTCCTTGTGGGGATGGAGAAAAGGGGGTTGGTAATTTGCTCTTTTTTTAGATTTCCCTGTATATTCATAGAATCATAGAATATTAGGACTGGAAGGGACCTTCAGAGGTCATTGAGTACAGCCCCCTGCCCTCCCAGCAGGTCCAAGCATCATCTAGACCATCCCTGACAGACATTTGTTCTTACATATCTGTTCTTAAATATCTGTTCTTAAATATCTTCAGAGGTGGAGTTTCCACAACCTCTCAAGGCAATTTATTCCAGTTTTTGACCTCCCTGACAGTTAGGAACTTTTGTCCAACCTAAACCTCCTTTGCTGCAGTTTAAGCCAATGGCTTCTTGTTCTACCCTCAGAAGCTGAGAAGAACAAGTTTTCTCCCTCCTCTTTATGACACAGCTGAAAACCGCTATCATGCCCCACCCCTCACTCTTCCTTTTTCCAAACTAAATAAGCACAATTCTTTCAGCCTTCCTTCATAGGTCATGTTGTCTAGACCTTTGATCACTCTTGTTGCTCTTTTCTGGACCCTTTCCAATTTCTCCACATGTTTCTTGATATGCAGTGCCCAGAACTGGACACAATACTCCAACTGAGGCCTAACCAGCGCAGAGTAGAGTGGAAGAATGACTTCTTGTGTCTTGTTCACAACACACCTGTTAATGCACCCCAGAATTATATCTGATTTTTTTGGCAACAGCTTCACACTGTTGACTCATATTTAGCTTGTGGTCCATTATAACTCCTAGATCCCTTTCTGCCATTCTCCTTCCTAGACAATTGCTTCCCATTCTCTATGTGTGAAAATGATTGTTCCTTCCTGTAGCGTGTGAGAAGATTTTGTAATGGTCTCATGAGAGCAGTCCGACCCCTCTGTGAACCCTCAGAGGAATCCTATGACAATACCTGCAAAACAAAGCATGCTTGCCAACACTTCAAGGCTACGCTGGCAGTAGGCCACAAGAGATAGTGATAAGGAATGCATAGGCAATTTTAGGCAATCTTATGTTAATGAGTTGAGCTTTATCAGCTAGTGTTAGGAGGTCTGTTACAGAGCCTCTCCCCGAGCGAAGCTCCGACGCGTCGGGTTTTCCCCCACTGGTGACTGTGGTGTCTCCGGGGCTCCCGTCATGGGTGTCACGCACTTTCAATAAACCAAATATAGCACTTGCCTTCTGGGTGCAGCCTGGTTTCTGGGGAACCCGAGCCTGGTTGGTTACACTTCCTAAGTGGAGCACTTTGTATTTGTCTTTATTAAACTTCATCCTGTTTACCTCAGACCGTTTCTCCAGTTTGTCCAGATCATTTTGAATTTTGACCCTATCCTCCAAACCATTTGCAACCCCTCCTAGCTTGGTATCATCTGCAAACTTAATAAGTGTACTTTCTATGCCAATATCTAAATCATTGATGAAGATATTGAACAGAAACAGTCCCAAAACAGACCCTGCAGAACCCCATTTGTTATACCTTTCCAGCAGGATTGAGAACCATTAATAACTACTCTCTGAGGATGGTTTCCTGCCAGTTTTGCACCCACCTTATAGTAGCCCAATTTAAGTTGTATTTGCCTAGTTTATTGATACAAATATCATGCAAGACCGTATCAAATGCCTTACTAAAGTCTATGTATACCACATCCACTGCTTCTCCCTTATCCACAAGGCTCATTATTCTATCAAACAAAGCTATCAGATCAGTTTGACATGATTTGTTCTTTACAAATCCATGCTGGCTGTTCCCTATCATCTTACTACCTTCAACTATTTGCAGATGATTTCCTTAATTACTTTTTCCATTATCTTTCCTGGCACAGAAGTTAAACTGACTGGTCTGTAATTTCCTGCATTGTTCTTATTCCCCTTTTTATAGATGGACACTATATTGCCCTTTTCCAGTCTTCTGGAATCTCTTCTGTCTCCCATGATTTTCCAAAGATGATAGCTAAAGGCTCAGATACCTCCCCTATCAGCTCTTTAAGTATTCTAGGATGCATTTCATCAGGCCCAGGTGACTTGCAGATATCTAACTTTTCTAAGTGATTTTTAACTCGTTCTTTTTTAATATTATCTTGTAAACCTACCCCTTTCCCACTAGCATTCACTATGTCAGGCATTCTTTCTTAAGACTTCTCAGTGAAGACTGAAACAGAGAAGTCATTGAACATCTCTGCCATTTCCAAGTTCCCTGTTATTGTTTCTCCCTCCTCACTGAGCAATGGGCCTACCCTTTCCTTGGTCGTCTTCTTGCTTCTAATGCATCTGTAAAAAGTCTTCTTGTTTCCCTTTATGCCTGTGGCTAGTTTGAGCTCATTTTGTGCCTTTGCCTTTCTAATCTTGCCCCTACATTCCAGTGTTATTTGCCTATATTCATCCTTTGTAATTTGTCCTAGTTTCCATTTTTACATGATTCCTTTTTTATTTTGAGACCATGCAATATCTCCCATTTAAGCCAAGGTGATCTTTTGCCATATTTTCTATCTTTCCTACACAGCAGAATATTCTGTCATTTAATTTAAAAGAGGCTGATTTTTTCCAATTTATAAGCTTTTATATTTTTGGTTAATATTAAAATGACACTAATCTCTTCTTTTGGATATTTCTTAATACAGATGAACTGCAGTAATTCTCTTCACTGTTACATTTTTCGGTAACAAGACTATAATTTACTTATTTAGAGAATTACATGCAAGAGTGGAAAGGAAAAATAAGCACTATGGTCAGCCAATTACTACATATATTATGCTTCTCTTTTCTGTAAGCTTCATAGGTTCAAACGCCCATCATATAATTGAGTCCCAGTCAAAATATCTTCAGTCATGAAATTGTGTTCATCCTTCCATGTACACCCAGAGGCTAAGTTTTCAGACATCTCTTTAAGGTCATATAACTGAAGGGGAAAAATGACAGCTACTCTTTAATCTGTAATGTAGAACCACTGTGTGCAATAAAGCTATAGAATAAGAAAAATTACAAACCGTTTTACAGTTTATTTTTCTCATAGTGCATAAAACAAAATTTCTGAATTAGAAAGTTTTCTAGCATTTTATATAGCATATTGCAGAACTGTATAAATCAAACAATAATCATTAAAAAGGTGTTTTGAATCACATATTTCTGAACCATCAGATGAACCCCTTATGAACTAACACATTCTTAGAAAGCCACCAGATTCATTCCTGATAGAACTACTCCCATGTTCACCTGAGCTGTGCTAGGGATGAATTTACTGCAGCATTTAAGTGCTTTTAAATTGCGATCATTCCATTACAACTATCTTGGAGGTGATATAATCTAATAGAGTATGTCTAGACTTGGGTTTATTTTACTTTTTGTAACTCTAGTTAATTGGTCCTCTGATAAATCACAATGTTGGCATCCTGGAACAATTGTTTATGGAGTGCCTCGACCTAGCATTTGCAATTTTGTTAGTTAAAGCAAGTTAATTGGCTATTCATTAACTCAAATTACCAGTGGCACTGGAACAGTTGATCATGTGGTGAGCTGCACTCCAGGGGCCACAGCTACTGGTGGTTATGTAGGCCCAAGCAAGGGGCTTATGGTTGAGGCAGTGCAGACACCAGGCAGCAATGGAGCCCCAACGTCTGGGATCTGAGGCCAAAAGCAGAGCGGATGGGGCTGGTGGTCAGGAGCCCCTGAAGCAGTGGGACTGGCAACAGGGCCCCTCAGCAACAGCAGGGCCCCGGGTGCAGACTGATGGCTGGAACTTCAGCACAGAGCCAGAATCTGAGAGATGTTGCAGTAGATCCCGCACCTCTATTTCCTGTGCTTATGCAAGTTACAATAGATCTACAACTACTAAGCTAAATGTACCTTCACGTTATGCTATAAAAAAGCCTGTGGCACAGAGCCCAATCAGCTCCCACAGGTTTATGGAGGTAAGAACTGTTAGGTAGGTATTTGGATTTGAACTGGAACTCGGGCTCAAAGACCCTTCCCCCTTCAAGGGTCTGAGAACTGAACTCAAACCTCTCTCTCTCTCCCCCTCTCTCTCTAGATATAGATACACCTCAGAGTCAGCCAATTCAAGTCATGCATCCTGTTTGCAGCATAGACATACCGTAGTACCCAAAGTGGAAAAAAAAAAATATTTGATGAGCTAAACATCTCTACTGGCCCAAGCACTGCTTTAGAGTCTCAAATGCTGATGTCTGCCTGAGGCCAGCAGAAGCAATGCATTCTGCGTCGCTTCTGGCCACAGCGCATGCTAGATTCTGGATTGAAAAGTTGGCCAAAAGCACGCACCAGCCAGACTGGCACACCGCAGATCCTCTCACAGGTGCATGTGAATATATAGGTACAGACTAAAATTAGAGCCGTAAACCCTGTGGTGGCAGAGGGCTAGATGGCAGTTTTGTTCCTATGACCCAGAGGAGTGGAGAAAGAAGTTGGGGCAGAGAGCAAAGAATCTCTCACACCCCTGGTTGTTGTTACAGGAGAAAGACACCAAGAGTAGTGCAGGGTGGCTGGCTCCTGTAAATGAAGCAAGTCCAGCTTTACTGTGTCAGAGCAGGTGCTCCCTCTTTGGCCAGGAGAAAGAGCTATAAAGAATCAACGGGAGGGGAGAATGTCCCAGTAAAAGAGGAAGGGGCCTGGTGAGTTAGGCAAGAGTGGGGTGAGAAGGCTGAAAACACCACTTCAGTGGAGCAAATAAAAGGGGCAAGTGAGAATTGCCTGTAAGAGCAGAAAACTCTGCAAGCCTTCCCTGAGAACAGTGGGGAGTTGGCTAGGATGCTTGTGGAGGGACTAGCCTGAAGCCTCTCCTGAGCTGAGCACCAGTGCAAGAAAGCTGAAAAATGCTTAGGCAACTGTTTTCAGCAAGGGTTCTACAGACTATGTAACTGAGTAAGTTATGCCCAGAGGTGGAGTTTTCAACAGCTATGGTGGGAGACAGTTCTTTTTATGGCTGGACCAAGGG
Source organism: Carettochelys insculpta (assembly GCF_033958435.1). Classification (NCBI taxonomy): domain Eukaryota; kingdom Metazoa; phylum Chordata; order Testudines; family Carettochelyidae; genus Carettochelys; species Carettochelys insculpta. The sequence continues at coordinate 103,002,937 of NC_134142.1, forward strand.
AAAACTGTATAGCCACAAACTTGCACAGGAGGGTACTCCAGGCAGGCCACCCTGTGACAAGAAGTCTGATATGCTTTCCATTTCAAATACACTATGTAACCATTATATAGGTCTGTAGCAAAATAATGTTGCCTTTTCTTCTAACAGACCCCTTTCTTCTCTGTGGCATGGCAGCACATGTCCAGGGCCCTGCAGTTTGGCTTGTCAATGGGGAAGAAATTAGTGACACAGAGACTAAGTATTCTTTAAGCAATAATTAGCGTACATGCATTCACCAGAACTGAAATGGGGTAATCCATCAGCACGGTATAGTTTTCCAGGCGTCAAAACTTGCTTGCACCCAAAGAAAAAGGACTTGCAAGACTGTGTCTAACAGCACCATCTAGTGACACCTGTTTTAATAATTCCCAGAGCTCTGACCTGGCCCCACTGAAGACAAAAGCAGAAGCCATCCAACTGAAGTCAGGGGGATGAGTATTTGATTCAAGAAAACATGCTTCCCCCAACAGGAAAATTTGCATAGACCTAAGCAATCTAGAAAAATCTAAATGATTTTGCTTTAGAGGTTGCAGTTCCCTTCATAGTCCCCTCCTAGCACATTATATTTCTCTAGTATCACTGAGCCTGCCACCGACAGAAGAATTTCACCCCCTCAAATTTCTCTTCTATACCACCTGCTTCCAGAAAACTTTGGAAGTATTGCGGCTAATTTTCCCAGCTCTCTGCCAGGTTCTCTTCCAGCTACAGGATTCAGTAACAACTTTTGTCAGGGACTCGATATTTATCCAACACTATGCACAGCAATTTGTGATATGCATGGTGCTGGTAAGAGATCACTATTTCGTGGCCCTAGTCACTCGAGATGGGTCAGAATCTAGCAATTCCAATCGCAACTGCTACATCTGCTGATCTATATTGCACACTGAAAACACCAGCAGAGGAAATGAGAGTGACAGTAGGGAGGGGAATTATCTTTCAGACCACCAGGTCCTGAGGTCTGGGTGTGGATGTTTCCCTTAACTCACTATATTGTAGTGACTTTCGGGAGTGCTAGAAAGCGTCCAGCTTCCTGCCCTGCTCTGGATCTTGCTGTCCTTTTCCAAGTTTCCCAATCCTACCTCCGCTCCTACTCTAACAATTTTAGCTATAAGCATGGGCAAAAAAAAAGAGTTTCATCGCTAGGGAAGGAAACCTCTGGGTTCAGACTGGAAGAAAGCTCAAAACTGAAAAGGTGGAGGAGCATGAGAAGAATAGCCACAGATCTGGCTTATCCAATAGGAACCTTACTATCCTTTGAGGCCTATTCATTATAAATGAAGTGATGACAGACATCTATTTTAAAGTGACCCCCAATAAGGATAGATTTTTCATATATACTTTTTGGAACATCCATTGTAAAATGGAATTACCAAGTAAAGGAACAGAGAACTAGCCATGGTAGTCTATATACTGTCAAAACAAAAAAGCAGTCCAGTAGCACTTTAAAGACTAAAATAATTTATTAGGTGATGAGCTTTTGTGGGACAGACCTTGATTACTATATCTGGTTCTCTGTGCCTTAAATAGTGAGTCTGTTCTGGTATGGCTATGATCTCAAGTAAAGGAAGAAACGATAGCTAAGGTACTTGTGTGCCTTCCCCCATCACCCCCCTGTACTGCTAGATCTGACCATCTTGCAATCTTTAATGTATTTTTCCCTCCATGTACCCATTTTACACAGAGAAGCTAAGTGACTTTGCTGCACTAGAAATCTGTGGTGGAGCTGGGAACTGAAACTAGGTACCTCAAGTCCCACTTGGATACCTCAGTCACTGGGCTACGTTTCTCTTTACAAGAAGGCGTTTACAAAGAGCAGGAATGGCTGGTGGGGAGCTGGCTGAATCTGAAACATGGAAAGGGATATAGAGGAGAATAAAATGATTTTTAAACAGCTATTTTAACAGACATTTGACAAGCTCTGTTCTCAATCTTCATTCTATCTTCTGTCAGATGTTTTATCCCTACCATTCACTTTAATCACCACATTCAAACTGCTAACACCCAAATAAATGTCTTTACTGACACAGTTAATAACCACCCTGTCACCCATGACACAATTTACCTGTCAAATGTGTCCCACCTTCCTTGCCTCAGGCCTCTTGTTAGCTAGCTTGATACCAGATTCTTCCTTGATTCTGAACTGATAGATATGTGGCAGTGAATGACAAACAGAGATGGATTTTAATAAGCACGCCATAACTTTATTACACCTCACATGGGGGGTGGGCGGATTACCTGCCATCACCCAGACTCTCACCTACCAGGTATTTTAAGTAGTTCCAGTTATGGGGTTTCTACCATATAACTTGGGGTGGATGTTCCTCAGCTATTCCCTCAGACTCAGAAGACACAGAGCCCAGCAGACAGTAATAAAAGGGAGGACTTTAGAGGACTTTGTGGCTTTCCTGGGCTCTCTTGTGAAAGCAAGGCCCATTGGTAAAATCCCAGGTCTTTTATTTCTGGGAACTGTTCCTTTTAATCACACTAGAAACTGGCTGCATGTTGTGATTAAATGAGCATCCTTACCAAGTACTAAAATAGTTATTAAATCCTATTTCTATTTAATGTAACCATGTCTTCACTGTGAGAGAAGAGAGAGCATGCTCCACACCTCTACCAGTTTGGTCCTGAGAGGAAACAAACAAACAAACAAACAAACAAAAAATCCTTCCTCACTCTAGAGCGGGCAGTCAGTAAGACCTGCAGCATCTGCAAAATCCAGTTCCAAGGCGAGGTGGGTGGTGCTGTGGAATGAAGCAAAAGAAGCTCCATTGGGTGCAGACTGGGGTTTAAAGTAGTGAAAAGGGAGGGAAAGGGGCCAATCAGCTCACTTCCTCACCAAGTTAGCCAATGCTTAGAGACTCCAAATGGGAAGGCCAGCCCTGTGTCTCCTCAGCAGGGTTCTCTTTCCATGCAAATCTGTCACAATCAACAATGGCCACATCAGGTTTCCCACCTATTCAGGTAGTAGGTAAGCATTTTCCTAATATCCCACGTGGCCTGTCTTAGCACACCCACTGTACAAACTGTTCCAGCACTCCTGCAGCCTCAATTCAACTTCTTCTGAAATCACCATCGCTTGCCTTTATTACTTCTCATTCTGATCTTTGGATCTCACATCCCTGGAGCCTCCCAACTCAGTGTTCTCCAGTAAGTGTGTAGTTTCTGCCAAGTGCAATGGACAAATAAACCAATTCCATCCCCTCACCCCACCCTCTCAAGTGACTCTACTGACTGTCTGTTCAGAATAGCATTCTGTTCAGATTTTCTCTTCTTATTTTAAAACCTTCCCATCTTGCCCGCTGCTGCCAGATTTCCAGTTGAGAGTATTCTCTCAGTCTCATCTGCCCTTCCCACAAAACCCAAGCTCATGTTATTTCTGTTTTCAATTCTTTTTTCCTGTTTTAAACACCTCCATACTTATGACTTCTTGAGAGCTTTGAACAGAGTATTGCAGAAATGCACTACTGGTTGAACCTCTCCATTCCAGGACACTCTGGTCTGGCAACATCTGTGGTCCAGCATCTTCAGGGAACTCATGGCTGCTCCAGGAATGAAGCATTCCCAGTGGAAAAACTGGTAAAGCAGAGCCATGAATGTTGCTGGACCAGAGAGCTGGGCCAGGGGCTGGGAGCAGAGCCCCAGGATCAGATGAATGCACTGGAGCTCAGACAGGGCTGGAAGTGGAGCCTGGGAGCCAGGAGAGGTGCCTGGTGGCTGGGAATAGGGAAGGGGCTCAGGCCCAGTGTCCAGAGCTGGTGCCAGTGGCCAGAAGCAGGGACTGGTGCTGGGGAGCTACCAGCTGGAGCCCAAAGGCCAGAAACAGAGGGGCCTGCACTGACCTCACTGGGGACTGCTGATGAGGATGCTGTAGCAGGGAGGTCCAGCCTGTGTAAATTTGAAAGGTTTCCTCACTACCATAGACTCAGTATGTACAGGCCAATTGGAAGGAGAAAGTATCAGAAACTATGGCTATGTCTACACTAGCTCACCGGCTCCCATTTTAAAAGGAATTGCTAATGAGACACTTCAGGATGTGCTAATGAGGCACTGCAATGAATATGCAGCACCTCATTAGCATAACGGCCGCTGCAGCACTTTCAAAGTGCCGCTTTTGATTGTGCACAGCTCATCTACATGGGATCCTTTTCTGAAGGACCCTGCACACTTCAAAATCCCCTTATTCCTATTTGGTTATAGGAATAAGGGGATTTCGAAGTGTGTGGGGTCCTTTCAAAAAGGACCCTCTGTAGACAAGCTACGCACAATCGAAAGCTGCACTTTCGAAGTGCTGCTGCTGCCATTATGCTAATGAGGCACTGCATATTCACTGCAGTGCCTCATTAGCATACCCTGAAGCATCTCATTAGCATCCCCCTTGAGAAAGTGGGGGGGCTAGTGTAGACATAGTCTATATGAGAAAGCCCATATAGAATCATAGAACAATAGAGCTGGAAGAGATCTAAAAAAGCCATCAAGTCCAGCCCCCTGCTCTAAGCAGGACCAAACCCATCAGATCAGCCCAGCCAGGGCTTTGCAAAGGTGAGACTTAAACACCTCCAGGGATGGAGACTCCACTACTTCCCTAGGTAGACCATTCCAATGCTTCATCACCCTCCTAGTGAAAAAGTTTTTCCTAATGTTCAACCTGGACCTTCCCAACCGCAATTTGAGATCATTGTTCTGTGTTCTGCCATCTGTGACCACTGTGAACAGCCTCTCTCCAGCCTCTTTGCAACATCCCTTCAGTAAGTTGAAGGCTGTTATCAAGTCCCCCCTCAGTCTTCTCTTCTGCAGACGAAACAGTCCCAATTCCCTCAACCTTTCTTCATAGGTCATATGCTCTAGCCCCCTAATTATTTTGGTCACCCTCCGCTGGACCCTCTCCAGTGTATCCACATCCTTCCTATAATTGGGGGCCCAGAACTGGACACAGTACTCCAGATGTGGCCTCACCAAAGCCGAATAAAGAGGAATAATCACTTCTCTGGATCTACTGGCAACGCTCCTCCTGATGCAACCTAATATGCCATTAGCCTTGTTGGCTGCAATGGCGCACTGTTGACTCATGTCCATCTTCTCGTCCACTACAACTACCAAGTCCCTTTCTGCAGAACTACTACCGAGCCAGACAGACCCCAGGCTGTAACAATGCTTGGGATTCTTCTGGCCCAAGTGCAGGACTTTGCACTTGTCCTTATTGAACCTCATCAGATTTCTTGCAGCCCAGTCTTACAATTTGTCTAAGTCACTCTGGACCCTATCCCTACCCTCCAGCGTATCTACCTCTCCCCCTAGCTTAGTGTCATCCGCAAACTTGCTGAGGGTGCAGTCCAACCCCTTATCCAGGTCATTGATAAATATGTTGAACAGAACAGGACCCAGAACTGAACCTTGGGGCACTCCACTAGAAACTGACCACCATCCCGACATTGAGCTGTTGATCACTACCCACTGGGCCCGACCTTCGAGCCAGTTTTCAATCCATCTTACCATCCATTTATCCAATCCACATTCCTTTAACTTGCTGACAAGAATATTGTGGGAGACCGTATCAAAAGCTTTGCTAAAGTCAAGATAAATCATACCCCTTGATTTTCCCCTATCCACAGAGCCAGTTATCTCATTGTAGAAACTAATCAGATTGGTCAGGCATGACTTGCCCTTCATGAATCCAGGCTGACTATTCCTGATCACTTTCCCCTCCTCCAAGTGCCACAAAATGACTTCCTTGAGGAGCCCCTCCATGATTTTTCCAGGGACTGATGTAAGACTGACCAGCCTATAGTTCCCTGGATCATCCTTCTTCCCTTTTTTAAAAATGGGCACTACATTTGCCTTTTTCCAATTATCCGGGATCTCTCCCGATCTCCACAGCTTTTCAAAGATAATGGCCAAAGGCTCATCAACGACTTATGCCAAACTCCTTCAGAACCCTCAGATGAATTAGGTCTGGGCCCATGGATTTATGCATATTTAGCTTTTCTAGATAGCTCCTAACTTGTTCTTTCCCCACCAAAGGCTGTCCACCATCATCCCACAGTGCATCACTTATCACATTAGTCCAGGAGCTGTCCTTGTCCGTGAAGACAGAGGCAAAGAAAGCATTAAGTACTCCAGTTTTCCCTACATCATCTGTCACTGGGTTACCTCCTTCATCCAGTAGGGGCCCCACACCCACTCTGATCACCTTCTTCTTGCTAACATGCCTGTAGAAACTTTTCTTGTTATCCTTCACATTCCTCGTGAGTCGCAATTCCAGTTGCACTTTTGCCTTCCTGATAACTGCCCTACATTCTCGAGCTATACATTTATATCCCTCCCTAGACATCTGTCCAAGTTTCCACTTTTTGTAAGCTCCCTTTTTGTGCCTAAGTTTTCCAAGGATTTCCCCAGTAAGCCAGTCTGGTCTCCTACCATATTTACTTCTCTTGCTGTGCATCGGGACAGTTTCTTTCTGTGCCTTCAATAGGGCTTCCTTAAAATACTGCCATTTTTCCTGGACTCCTTTTCCCTTCATGGTAGTGTCCCAGAGGATTCTGCCCATCAGGTTCCTGAAGGAGTCAAAGTCTGCTTTTCTGAAGTCCAAGGTGTGTAATTTACTGCTCTCTTTCCTTCCTTTGGTCAGGAACCTGAAGTCTACCATCCCATGATCAGTGCTTCCCAGGTTGTCACCCACCTCTACCTTCCCTATTAGTTCCTCACTGTTTGTAAGCAGCAGGTTGAGCCGTGCACAACCTCTGGTTGGGTCCTTCAGCACTTGTACCAAGAAGCGATCCCCAACATTCTCCAGAAACTTCCTGGACTGCTTGTGTACTGCCATATTGGTTTCTCAACAGATGTCAGGGTAATTAAAGTCCCCCATGATAACGAGAGCCTGCGATCCGGAAACTTCTCTCAGTTGTCCAAAGAAAGCCTCAGCTACCTCATCATCCTGGTTTGGCGGCCTGTAGCAGACACCAACCACCACATCTCCAGTGCTGCCTACACCACTAAGCTTGACCCACAGATTCTCAGCTGGCTTTTCTCCCTCTACGTACTGGAGTTCCAAGCAATCATAGTGCTCTCTTACATATAGTGCAACTACTTCTCCTATTCTCCCTTGCCTATTCTTCCTGAACAGTTTATACCCTTTCATGACAGTGCTCCAGTCATGCGAGTCATCCCACCAAGTCTCTGTTATCCAATCAAGTCATAGTTCTTGGACTGGGCCAGGGCTTCTAATTCCTCCTGCTTGTTACCCAGGCTTCTGGCATTGGTGTACAAACACCTTCGATAACCAGTTGATCTCCCTGCCCTCTCTACGCGAACCAGGGGTCCACTTTTGTTGTACTTTCCTCTTTGCATTTCTCTCCAGCCCCCAAGTTCCTTTCTCCCCTCAGGGTTTTGGTCACTGTTCCCCAGCGAACCTGTTTAAAGCTCTCCTCACTAAGTTTGCAAGCCTACTTGCGAAAATGCTCCTTCCTCTCTTGGTTAGGTGGACCCCATCTCTTCCCAATAATCCTTGTGCCCAGAACAGGATCCCATGATCGAAGAATCCAAAGCCCTCTCTCTGACACCACCTGTGTAACCATGCATTTACTTCATCAATTTGACGGTCCCTGCCTAGCCCTTTTCCTTTGACAGGAAGGATGGACGAGAACACCACTTGCACTCCAAATTCTTTGACTCTTCTTTCCAGCTACACATAATCCGCAGTAACCTGCTCAAGGTCATTCTTGGCCATATCATTAATTCCCACACACAGAAGTAGGAAGGGGTAGTATTCTGAAGGCTTGAGCAATTTTGTAAGGCTCTCAGTCACATCTTGAATTCGAGCTCCCGGTAAACAGCACACCTCACGAGATTCCAGGTCCAGCTGGCAGACGGATGGTTCAGTCCCTCTTAGGAGGGAGTCCCCAGACACCACCACCCATCTTTTTCTTATGGGGGTAGTGGTCATTGAACCCCCACCCCTAAGACTACACATCCCATGTCTTGCAGTAGAAGCAGTTCCCTTCCAATTTTTTCCCTCTGAGGCAAAGCATTCACCACCGCAGAACTGGTGGAGAGAACCTGAAAGCAATTACTTGTCTCTATATTGAAGGGGGACTCATGTACCAACCTTCTTTTTCTTCTAGAAGTTACTTGCTGCCAGTTCTCTGCTTCATCCCTTACCGCCCTCCCCAGTTCTTCCACCTGCTGCGTTTGGCATCCTTTCAAACTTGTAGTTCATCTAAACCAAACAGGTCTTAAATTTTTTTCAGGTTTGCCCACCACTGAAGTTAATACTTTATTCTGAAACAATTATTTTTTATAATGAGGGTCCATTCCTGTCAAACCATTTTCAGGACTGGGTTTTACCACATCAAGTCCCACCAAAATCAGTGGGACTCTGACACCAAGAGCTCACACTTCTAGACCTACTTACAGTAATGAAAAAGGAAATGTAAATAAGGAAACGTAAACAGATTTTGGTAGAGCAATTAATATTATTGGAAGATATTTAATTTAATAATAATGTCTGTAACTTTGCAATTTATTTAAAACTTATTTCCTATGATCATTTTTATTTATCTTTCATTTTTTTCATGCACACCCTGCAATACCTTCACAGACTCCCAGGAAAACATTGACTTACAGCATGGAGTACTTTTGTCCTGATCTTACACACACTTATGCATGTAAGTAACAACCTGAATGAACGTAATGCAACTACTCACATGCATAACTGCTGTGTGGAATAAGGGCCACAGAGCTTCATTCTGCATAGCTGCTACGCAGTGGACATTTTTAAAATTAGTCGCACGTTTCTGAGCTGTGCTGGATCTGGTTGGCATATACAGCAACTTGCAAAATTGAGCCCTTCATCTGTAAAGGCATTTATAGCTGTAATGGACTTGTAGGTCGGAAGAAAGCCACACTGCCTCACTACATCATTGGACTCATGGCATAATATTAGAGGCAATTAGTAAATTACTGGTTAGTGTCTCAACCCTTTTAGCAGGCAGAGCAAATAAGCAGTTTACAGCAGGTGTCTCAAATTCATGGCCCACAAGCCATCTGTGACTGCAGCAGATGAGTGCAGGCTTCTCAGCCTATGGTAGGTAGGCTAAGTGGCAGGGTTAGGGGGACGCAAGTCCACCAGACTCCACAGTATCTCAGCCCAGGAGCCGAACGGTGACAGGATACTTCTCCACCAGGTCAGTGGAAATCCTGCCATAACCTGACCACACACACACCACCCAGCTGAAGCCTGGTGGCCCTGGACTACTTCCTACCAAAATCCTGGGTCCTCAGCTATCAGTGGTCCCATTGGCTCCTCTCCAGACTCAGGTCACTCTGGGTTCAGGGCACCAACAGCTCAGTGGCAGTCTTGGCACATTTGCCTCCTCCCCTGGCTCTGCTCCAACTGAGCCAGGGGCTCAGCCTTTTCTACTTCCTGCCCTGCCTAATAACCTCCAGTGGGAGGGGCACGTCCAGCCTGGCTCCATCCACTAGAGCAGAGAAAGGGGTTCCCAACACTCTGGCTCAGAGGGATGCCACACCACCTCATTACAACTGCATACTTTGTGCAAATAGCATTAGCTTTTTCTAGTTAGTTCTACTCTACTTTTCAAAGGTTTCAGACTTACCTAAAGAAAATCAGCTGAATCTATACTAAATGACTCATATCAAATTGAAACCATTAACTGCCTAGTAAATATCCTCCTGCATTTTGCTACCCTGCTTCTCCTGTGACAGTACATTAAAATGGATGCATTCAGTCATTAGGTGCAAAACATTTCTATTATTTTTGAAGACACTTTTATGCAGCACAGAGGCCTTGTTCAATTTTTCTAAGCTGAAACCAAATGCACATCTTCTCCATTTCCCTTATGCATCATACATAAACTACAGCAAGAGCAAGCAGGAAATTTTCATACAAGAAGTCAGTCAAAAGAAATCAATTTTAGAATCAGCTTGAGCAAGAAAACCATGTAGTATCAGGGAGTCTGTATTGTTCAGCCAGGGCATTCAAATATTGAATAATGGAGCTCCCATTACAGAAAAGCTGCCATCACGTCTCTATTTAAAACCAATTGCAAAATGTCAATCAAATGCTAACAGTCCTAATGGAGGGGAGGAAAGAAAGCAAATGTCTGTTGTAATTTCATATTCTGGTCTAGCGGTTATATGGACATAAATGATCAGTGAATTTTATTGCAAGACACAAAATTGGAGGGTAACCAGACAACTGTGGACACGTGATTGCTATCTTCTGGCCAAGGCTGGTCTAGTAATATAATTTAATAACTATTTTTAAATCTACAGTTGTCACCAAAGGAGGATAGTGTCCATGAGCACTACAAAGAACAATTTAGAGCTTAATTTAACTCTACGCACCACACCCATGTGTTCTTACCTTCAGTGCAGGTTTTCCCTAGGAAATAGCATAGCCTGCATGTGTACTGTACAGCACCAGCCACACAGTTATTGGTCACATCTGAGCTAACTTGTCCACCTCTTCAATCGAGTGGAACATCCTTGAGCTGCAAACCTCCTAGGACACTCAGTATGAACAGCTGACCTGTCTCAGAGCCAGGGTTGATCTGCTTGAAGGAGATAGCGAAAGGCACAAAATAGTTGGTTGCCATTTTCCAAATGGAAATCAGTGCCTAACCCCCACTTTTGCCTTACAGCATTTTCCCCTTTGTCCTTCTGCTGTAAATTACAAGCAAGCTAGGCAACATCCCCTCAAATCAAAGGGGCAGTGCTGAGCGCATAACTCTACCGCCATTCCATTACAAGTGCAGCATCCAATACACTTGCTGTTCGCCAAGTGTGGTGAACTGGATACCGCAGTGTGGTGAAATGTGGTTCCCTAGAGCCACACATGCAGCGCCCTCTGCCCATGTGCCCCACCATTGGTGGGACAAAAGCATGTGGCAGCAGCTCTAGAGGCAGTTGTGGCCCAGCCCAGCGCAGCTCACATGGCTAGTGGCTCCAGAGAGTTGCCAGCAGTTGGCATGGGGTTGTGGGGAGTGTGCCTTGCTCTGGAGGAGGGGTGGGCATTTATTTTGAGCTAGGGTTTGTGCTGTGGTGATCCTTAAATTTCTTTTGGACACCACTGTATTACAGAGGGTCCAGCCTAAGGAGTGGATAGGAGGTTTGAGTGAGGCTGAGGAAACAGTCTCTCTGTAGTGCCCCTGAGGCTTAGAGAGAGTCAGGACACTTTATTAAGGACATGTGAAGAACTTTTAGCTTCAATATTTTCCCCACGTATGGCTAAGAGAACCAGTACAAATAAAACTATTCTATATGTACATCTGTATTTCCCCCATTATCCCTTTTGCCCTCTGCCTGCCCAGCACAATTGTTTCTAGGATAAGGAATCACAGGGGGTGGAGCGCATGACTGGAAAGAGAATGAAAAATCATAGAATCCATGCCCATTATAACCCTAAAAACCAGTTGGTGGAAGTAGATGTGGCAACTGTCTTTAGTTTTCCTGGCAGCATTTTCTAAATCCATCTAACAACAAAACTGATTTCTGGACATGAACAAATTTCCCTTAAAACCAGTCTCTCTATTTCATTCACTTGTGTTAGCCGATGGCCAAGGATGTTTGGTGAGGTGCCAGCTATGCCCGTTTTATGCCATCCGTGACTTTAACCGCTAGGACGCACTGTCCCTTTGCGGCAGGCAGCCCGGGCTAGGCTGACGGATGCCCCAAGGTCCTAAACACCCGTGACTTTAACTGCTAGAGCTCAGAGCCCCTTCGCAGAGGGCAGTCAACACTGACTGACAGGTGCCCCAATGGCAGCACTAAGAGCCTTTCCACACCCGTGACTTTAACTGCTAGAGCTCAGAGCCCCTTCGCAGTGGGCAGTCAGGATTGACTGACAGGCGCCCCAAGAGTTTGCCCCGTGGAGGCGGCACAACTCAACGCTAGGCTCTTAGTACTCTCACCTAATGGCCAGGCTTTATAGCCAAAACGGCTGAGGTTCTTTAATTGTGTTGGCTGCTTTACAGTAAACCAGAGAAACAAGTCAGGCTTATGCACAAACGGTTACCAAAATTTATTAAACTAGATTCTAATCATGTGGTTACAAAATTGCTAGTGCCTACTTATTTAAATGTATAGATGTTACACACACAAACAAGTTACAAAACTGAAGCCACGATCCCAAAGAAAGAAAACAAAGTATAGAGCTCTATTTCAAAATATGTGTACACTAAAGATAGGAGATCAGGTGTGGGTGCTTCTTACCCTCCTTGCATCTCTCGATTCCAGCGGTGCCAAGCCAGGATCGGTCACTCAATTCCACGGAAAGACGAATAAGGGACAAGGCTTAGGGACCCTTTTAGCTGCAGAAGCCTTGGGAGGCTGTCATTTATCTGACCAGCAGATAGATAGTGAAAAGCACTCAAAAATCATGGTGCTGTAGGTCCCATACTTATACCTCTGTACTCCTTTATTCTCTTTCTCCTTTCTTATGCCAAATTGGGGCTGGTCTGTCTGGGCGACACCAGCTCTCACAAGAGTAGTTTACACTTGCAAGGGAGAGAAATAATAAGTTTAGACTACTGGACATTCCTTTTATTAGGGTAAATATTTTCCCACCTAGGATGTCGGTGTGTGTGCATCACGTTATTTAGTAGGGGCTAAGAGCCATGTCTGTCACAGCTTCTCTGTCTGCTGTGAGCCTAATCGTTGTATATGTTCCCAGAGGCACATTGCAGCAGCACACCTGTGCTTCTCACAGCTTCAAAGGCTGTGCTGGAATTTATGTTAAGTGCCCTGTTGTTTTGGCTCCCTTGTGTTCCCAGCAATGCTGGTCTGAGAGGGGGCTGGCTGTCTGGCTACAACTTGTGAGCCACAGCTTTGTCACAAGCTAAGTATAATAATCTTGTACTCATTTCCTACCTTGGCTTGAGTCAATTGCATGACTCAGTATAGCCTTCTATGGGTATCAAACAATCAGCATCAGATTAGTGATTATGTGGATATTAAAAAAAAAAAAATACCAAAACCTCCCATGCAGAGCGGAGTCCAAAATTTCTTTCTAAATTAGGATGTAGGTTAAAAGTGCCGCAATTAATGAAGCTACTAATCTATTATGTTTTTGTCCTGTTATTCTATATGAGACAATCTTAAAGTTCTTATGAACTGTTCATTGCAATTGACAATCAACTGGTCCAAAATTGCAAGTGAATCTGTACTCAGCATATTTTGACCATGTATTCGCACTTGTTTTGTAATTTTTTTTATGTGACAAATTTGTCTAACTATGTCACTGACTAACTATATCATACTAATGGAGATAGGGAGTGTCTAACCAGTAAAATAGCTTATGTTTTTCACAGTATTGAAATTAGCAATCATACAACACATGTAGTATGATCCTACACCCAGATCCTACATGGATGATGGGCAACCCCGTTGCTTTGGGAGGCAAGACCTCCCAGCCCCAACCTTTCTGGCTCAGGCCTCGCCCTTTCTATGTCCACCAGAGCCTCCCCCGCCATCTGATGTTGGCCCTACCCAGTTCCCCTCAGTGTGGCTGCTGGCCCTTCCTCCCACCCAAATATAGCACTCCAATCCACCCCGGAAGCTGACAGGTGATGCAGTCGCAGCCTGCCCTGGTCCCAGAGCTCTGGAGAGCCAACGGGCAATGTTCCTCCAACCTGCCCCTGCCCAGCTCCAAAGAGCTATGGGATGGGCAGCTGCAGCCTTGCCCAGCTCAAGAACTCTGGTGGGCAGCATGGCCCCAGTCTTCCATGGCACCAGTGAGGAGATCTGGGAGGTGCAGCTGCATTCCTGATCCCTAGCCAGGAATTTCCCTCCCCCACCCAGCTGAGCAGCTTGACACAGCCCCACACGCTTACTACCCCAGCCTCTGACACTACAACAGCAGGCAGGGAAAGGCAGGCTGGGAGCTCAGGTGGTGCAGTTTGGGAAGGTATCGTCTCCCCCTGCCTTATGATGCCCACCCATTCATGAGATATTACATTTTTAGGAAATTTCCAACTGACAATTTTTTTGGGGGGGGCAGGGTGGATTCAAGGCCAAACACACAATTTTCTGCAGGTGAAATGGTGCAAAGAGGGGAAAAAAATGCCACTTTCCTGAGAACTAATCATATAGTTAATATTTCCTTGTTAGTTATCCACCCAGGGGATAGGGAAGCTGAATGCTTGTGACAGAGAAAAGGCTGCAGGTAGGCTGGCATTTCAGACCAAAAGACATATTTGGGGAGAAGAAATTTCTCCGTGTATTTGTAAAATTAAGTCTTTGATCCAATGAATGCGACAAAACCCTGACTTCCTGAAAGTCACACAATCACCGTTTAGTCTAAGAGATTTTTCAGTCTCTACCTTTGCCAGTGTTTTGCCATCATTTTGCTTTAAAACAAACTTTTAGAAAAGAAAAATTTGATTGTTGTGGTGAAAAGAAGAGGTTTATTGCTTTTGTGCGTACTGCAGTCAATGTGAACTGACTTATGATTGATAATAGTAATTTGACACATTCCCTTATGCTGAGCTGTATTGTGTGTGACTGATATGGAGATGCCAAAGTGTAGGAAAAGACTACATCCATTTAATTTGTGCCATGTTGATTTTATATTGTTCTAGTGACAGATGGATGGATGCTTCCTCCTCTCTAACATAAATGACATCTTTCTCAAAGTGTCACTGTTCTCCTTGAATTTTAGTTGGCATCCCCAGATGAGCAAAGCCAGACTGAATGTTCTCCAGAACAAATGGCATTCAGATTGAGGGGACAGGCAAAATGCAAACAGATTCTGCAAAATGCATGATCAGTGAGGTCAGGGCCAATTTTGATGACTGGTATTGCTAGTTAGAAACATGGATTTGTAGGAAAAGACTTGAAGGAGTTTAAAAAAACTTGCCAAAGCAGAGGAAGGAAAACTTCTGAAATGCCAGGGTCAGGGCACTCTAAATCTTTTCCTTCCTGTTTTGCCAAGGTGAACCTTAGACATATTCAAAGAAATCAAATCCAAGGAGATGTGCTAGAAGCCAGGGGATGCAGTAGAAGATTTACTCACCTTGTGCACTAAAGATGGTCTTTGAGATGTGTCCCTATGGGTACTCCAGTACAGAAGGTTTTAGAGCAGTGCCTCACTGGGCTGCACATTCACAGCTGGGGGTCTGAGTTTGCTGGCCACCTACTGCATATGTGCAGTGCAGTACCTGCCAGTTGCTTCTCCACAATGGTCTTTATGAAGTGGACATGTAGTGGTGCACCCAAAGGAACACATCTCGAAGAACCATCCTTACTGCCCAAGGTGAGTAACATCTTGTTCTAGTGATCCCTGTGGATGCTCTGCTCAAGGTGAGCAGTAGAGCAGTGCCTGCATGAAGGAAGTGCATTTTGGAGTCAATTGTGTACAGTAGGAGGACAGCTTTTCCCACAGTTGCAGCGGGTATAAGTCTATGATGTAGCATGTAATGCTGTGCCAACATACGTTCTGAGAACCATGGTGCCGATCTATAATTTCTGCCAATGGGATGTTATGCAGGAAGGCAGCCCATGTGGTGTGTGTGGTGAGTCACTACAGAGGGCTCTTATAGTGAGTCACAAAGAAAAGGTGAACACATAAGGAGATTCATTTGGACAGTCACTGAGATGAGATAAGTGTGCCCTCAGATCATTCCACAATGGAGACAAAGAGGTGAATGGTTTTCCTGAAAGATTTCATTCTGTCAACATAGAATGCAATAGTTCTACAGGCATCTAGCATGTGCAATTCCAATCTTCTCAGACTGGTACAGGATGACGAACATGCCGATAAAGTTCAGAGACCCTAGAGAGGAAATGTTTTGTAGCTGGATGTGTGAAGACAAATGCATGGTCTATCAGCTTGTGAAAAACGGAGATAGCTGAGAGATGTACACATAATGAGCTGATTGAGACCCGAGTCTTTAAGGGGTAAAATATAATCTAGTATAGCTGGTAAGGATGCCGTGATGGTGTGTAATTGTCTCTGATGGCACTAAATAGTGAATCAAGTCCATTTACTTTGGTAGGCATTACGAGATAAGGGGCAATGGCTGTTGAGGAGGATGTGCCTCACTTCTTCAGAGCAGGCCATTTCCCCCAGGTGGAGAAGGTTTGTCAGTGCCGAATCCTTCCCCGATGCCGATATGCACTTCATTTCCAGGATGTGCTTCGATGCCAGCACCTTGGGGCATATGCAGGTGCCAAGACAGGAGCCATATCAGACCACTTCAATGCTGGGTGGTAACTTGGAACCACAGAGTATGAGGAACCAATCGTTTTTGGCTGCACCAGCAGGCTAGCAGTGTCCGGTGCCAGATCAGCTGCTTTTGTAGACTTTGAAGTAGGTAGGATGGCTGACAAAGAGTCCATTGGAAAAGCCCTTTTCTTTGGGGCTTACGGTGAGTTTGCCTCTTCAGATTACTCTGAGGCATATCACAGTAGCCTAGGGAAGGTATTGACAAGGCCAGCAGTTGAAGAAATTTTTCGAGCATGACCATTTTTAGCCTGAGCTCTCTATCCCTTCCGGCCCTGGTGGGTCATTTTTGGCAGTGTTGACCTTTCTAGGCCACATGCATCTCTCCAAGACACTTGATGCTCAGCGTGTGCCTGTCCAACACTGACTTTGGTTCCTTACAATCAGTTCACTTTTTAAAACTGGGAGAGCCCAGCATTTCAGCTCTGCAGGGTCCCAGAACAAAGGAAAGAAAAAGGGGAATGGGGTGGGGGAAGGTAGATTTTTGTTTTGTTTTTGGAGTTGGGGAAGGGTAGGAAAGGTAAAATGACTAAAGAAAAGTGGGGGGAAGTGAAGTCTAAACTTTTTTGGTCTGACAGCAGAGGAGAGGAACAAACTGGTGGGTGCTGCACTGTAAATGCACTGCAGGCAGCCAATAAACTCAGACCCTGGCTGCATGTGCACAAGCCGAGGTGGTCTTGCTCTAAAACTTTCCATACTGCCAGTGTGAGAGCACACAGACACCTCAAGTGGAGCATTCACAGGATCTACTTGAAGAAGCTGACCCTGCCACCCTATTGACTGTCAGCATACCTCCAGTACCTAAGTTCAGTCTTAGTATAAAGTAGGAAAATCAGTGAGCCCTACCTTGCACCCGGATTTTTAAAGGTAAGAGATTGCGGTAGGCAAACAGTTGTAGGAAGGAGATCTTTACCTAAGGGTGCTTTACCCGTGACTCTGCAGGCTGCTTGCATGTTATGCCCCTTCCCTCTACCTTTTGTCTAGTCTATTTAGACTAAGCCTACCAGGGCATGGACACACCATTACTCTCTTTTCATGGTACCTGGCACAATGGGGCTCTACGATACTGCCTAGCGGCTGGATAGGAATGTTAATAATAAAAAGCCAAACCCTGGAGGAACCAGAAATGGCAAGGACCAAAACTGGGACTTCTGGATCTTAAAGTGTAGATCTCAACTGCAAGCAGTTTCATCAACTGCTAAACCAAGGGTGTAGCAAGGTCAACCTCTATGCTTGGTCCAAATGCCAATGCAGGACATAGAGTGGTATGAATTTTAATTAATAAGTTCCAAGAGATAGCAGCTTGGGCACTTGCTATTACTGCAGCTACTCTTGCTGACACACCAGACTAGGTGCCTCTGAAAACCCAGCGGTTTTTTTCTAGTTCTATTCATCACACTGCACAATTGCAGTCAACATGAAATGGTCTATTCAATGGCACTTGCAGGGGCCCAGTCAATCTGCTCCCACTTTTACCATAGTGACCCTTGTTTTCCTTCTTCACATGCTCATTATTGGCTATGAAAGAACTCTCAGCCACATGTTATGAAATATTGATCAAAATTGACCATGTTAGCCCTGGCCACGTGACCACAGACCAGAAGTGTGATGTGCCAATGAAGCAGGTTGACTTGTGCTTGCTCGCTCTTTGTTCCTGCTTGCTAAACTGTCAGAAAGAGGCCAAGAACTCAGTAAATTTTTACCAGTACTACTCTCACATATAATCAATTGCTCTAGTTGCCAGACGAAGCTATTGCCAAGGAGTCTGGGGAGGGGTGGGCCAGGTCAGTCACAAATGGAAGATGATATATCCATCTTGCAACTAAGATACGGTCAACTGTGATGAAGTCTGAGAACACCAGCACCACCACCACTGTGCATATTGAAGTACAAGCAGCCCCATAATTGCAACTTCTCCTTAGGGACTAACTATCTAGAGAGGCAGTTACTCCTGGGCTGTGGCTGTAGTGATTTCTGCAGTCAAAAATCCTGTATAGCTACACTCTCACCTTGCACTTAATACAACCTATTTCCATTTGCAGCAAAATAAGCAAAGTGCAAAGAGGAAACTGGCTTTTAAATACATTCAAATTATTGTGATAATCCAGTGTTCTTAGAAATACCAGGAGGGGGATTAAAGGATTTGTTGTTCAAATACTACAAGGATCCTGAGTGACAACAATTGAAATCACTTGAACAGAAAGAGGTGATTTTAAGAGGTGATTTTCCCCTCACTCCTTTTTAACTGAGCACTTAATATAAATACAGTGGTCAGGTGTATTCATATAAAACAAAGATTCAGAGTAACCAGATTTTTTTTGTCTGTAACTTTATATTGATTTACAGGAAAGTTCTTGATTTTTAAAACCAAAAAGGGACAGTAGGAGCTTTTGATAAACCCCTTCCTAAATGCTGATTGAATTGGGCCAGGTCTGATGATACATAAACACATTCGAGCTGATAATCACAGCCTTTGCCAGTCTTGCAGATGCATAGCTGATCCACGGGGTGGCATCATGATTCTAGTTTCCATGGAAATGTTAAAGGAAGGCAGGATTGCAGCTGAGACGTTCCCATAGCAACAAATTAAGGACATTATGCGCAGGAAGATAATGCCCCAGTTTTACAAGACTGAAAAACGTTCATGAATAGGATTCACACCTATTGTTGTTTTATAGGCTTTTTTAGAAAAGATATCAAACGATTCACAGATGAGCTACATAGAACAAATCCTTGCAATAGGTTAATGGTGATGATAGAACACTACACATACAAGATACTTCATGCGTACTTCATATAAACACACATAAGATTGTGGAAGTCCTCATAACTCCTACCATGTTATTCATGAGACTCCAGTTACACAACTGTGTGGATAAACTTGAGAGTTATTCCTTATTTTCTGTAGAGAGATGCCTTTACCGTATCATTTAAGTGCCATAGGAAAGTCTTAAAGCTCTTTAGAAAAGTTATATTTTTCTATTAAATTCAATAAGTTTATAGAATAATTTCTGCAGAATTAAATATTATTTGTAAAGAGACCAGAGATTCTGGCCCAGCAGAACTGGGCAGTGGAATGTTCCAGAAGGCGAGCAGATAGTTTCAGTGGCATGATCAGCACCCTAGGCGACAGCCCAGATAGGATCCCTGTGATTGAAGCCATCACATCTGTCTTCTAGAAAGGCATTCACTCTTGATCTTTGATATGCTGACCTGACCACTTTACACCAGAATATGTTGTCCTGCTTCTTACAGTGGAGGTATTTTATTTTGGCAGCAACATTTTCTAAAAAGTATTCTGCAACTGGCTCTAATGCAACTGAACTGACAACTGGATGTTATGCAGTAATTAGTTATAAATACCATGAAGCAGGAATTATTAAAGTGATTTTCTGCTAATGGATGTTCAAGACTTTGAATGTTCCTTCCCTGAAATGATAAATCAAAGCAAAGCAAGTGTTTTGTTCAGACCATTAAAATTCCAGGGGAGAAAGTTAATGCTGGACTAAGGTGGGCTAAATTTCTTGTCTTTGCACACCAGCCAGCACAGTTGGACTGGGCAAGTGGGAAGTATCTGTTGAACTCTAGGGGAGAGAGGGAGAGCAATAGGAAATGCAGTAATGTCAATGCTGTTGTGATTTTATCATAATTTTGAAGGTATCTTAAAGTTCCAGTTCCTCAAGTCACATGATTGTGTGATAATTTCAGGTTTCATTTAAAACTAATAATTTGTAGCCCTTTTTGTTATACAGCAAACCTTCAAACTCAAGCCCTAAAAAGCTCTAAAACCAAAAAAAAGCAAATAAAAGAAAACCAACATTTTTTTCCAAAATTATGACTTCTGAGGGAACTGAGTACTGATTACTCAACTGCATGGGAGCTGGCAATACTGTGGTTTAGTGATAAACAGGATGTTGTTTCTACTTGAAACTTAATGATTCCCAAGCCCTGATTCCTCACATCTTTAATGGCCCAGCTGTGTGGCATTTCTGAGTGTAGAACTCCCACTGGAAAAAATGGGGGATCCCACCTCCCTCCCTCAGGGAAAGAGAGCAAAGTTCACAACCTGTATGAATTACTCTCTCTCCTGGATGGGGAAGAGAGGGGTCAGAAGAGCGAGTGACCCTCACTGTGAGCTTCCCTCTTGCTCCCAGCGAGCGGTGAAAGGGAAAACCAAGCAGCCTCCTAGTACAAATCTTGGAGGCAAGGGGAGGCTTGAGCATCCTACTGTTCATAAATATCACCCCAGCCACCTGCCCTGAGCCTCTCCTCACACCCACAGCTTTACTGGAAGGTGGATACTATCAGTTGTGATTGTATGGTAACCTCTTTTGATGTCCCTTTTGGCAATGCCTGGGAAGAAGAAAGAATAAATGGTTTTCTTCCTTTCCATGTGAGCCTTGATCTCACGCTGAAGCACAAGGCTAAGACATTCAATTATGAAGATATTTATTTCCTACCACTCGAGTGTATTCGACCCATTTTTTAATGGTAGGGTTTCCATCCAGTAATGATTGTTTCCCTTTGAATTGCATGGTAGACATTTAATTCTTTGCATACATGAGTTGGCTCCCTAAACGGTATATATGAAATTCGAAGATGTATGCTTAAAACCTGAGTTTTTCCCATGAGTATATCATTGAACAAAGTTTCAGCTGGGTTTTCAAACCACATTTAGCTCCCCTCTACACTCCAAGATTGCCATGCACTTTAACTTTGGCACCTGACTACCATCTTGCAACCAAGGTCCCCTCACATGGTAGATTCTACAGGACAAAGTGAACCTAACGTAGTTCAGCACGTGAACACAGTAGCATTTCTCCTAATTCCACCATCTTGGCCCATCCACACCGCAACACAACTGTGTTTTTATCCATACAATCTACAGTAATGTGGCCAGCCAGTTGATAGTTTCTCGGTTTCTAGTGCTCTGTGACGGAACACTAGGCACCTGTCAGATGCTGACTTTGGGATATTCCTGTCCCCTGCACCATCAGACCTTGGCTGAAGGAGGAACGCATAACCTAGTTAGGTAGATGGGGTCAAGCTGGTGCCATTTATAGCAGAACCAAGTTTCAGCCTGAGAAATGCAATATCATCCCATTCACAGTGACAGAGAGATAGCCCTGTTAGTCTGTATTTTATCAAAACAAAAAAAGCAGTAATGTTTAAAGATGACTTTAAAGATTAACCAAATAATTAATTCGGTGATGAGCTTTCATGGGACAGACCCACTTCTTCAGATCATAGCATTACCAGAACAGACTCAATATATCATCACATTCACAACTAGTGATGAAATCAAGCTGTAGCCATGGATTAGGAACAATGGCCAAAAGCTTTGAATTTGAGTTTGTTTTAGGCATTTACACCCACCTATTTGGACACTTACATAAGTGGCCTAATTTTCAAAGGTGCTAAACGTAACTCTCATTTAAGTAAGTGGAATCTGCAGGTATTCAGCACCTGTGAAACACAGGTCCACACAGCCCATGTTACAATCAAGTTACAGATCTGTTGGTGGCCCTGTTGACTGACTGGCAAATTTGACCCCAGCAGGAAGCAGATTCATTCTGCAGCCATGGCTTTTGTCAATTTAAGAAACACATAAAGGGAAATCCATCTACCCAACCTTCTTTATCTAAGGAAAGTTACTGCAACACAGTGTCTTTTGTAAGAAGATTATGAGCAGTCCATCTTTCAGAACTGCAGACAAAGCAGAGAAAAATAGGGAAGTGCTCATCACACCAAAGTAAAGATTTAGGGAATGCTTTGTCCATTGATTTCTAACTAACAGAAGTGCTTAGGTTGTTTTTGCATTGATTAAAAGGCCCTTATGTTGGATTTAGAATTCTTCAGTCATGACAGAAAGCTTTGTTCTGTTTTTGTAGTTGACAGCATTTTAAAATGCAATTAATTTTCTTTAAAGATTTTAAACATTTAAAAATAACATGTCATACAAGAGACTTCTGCTCTCTATGTTTGTTTATGCTGAAATAATTGCTTGTCATACCTGATTTACTTGCAAGCTGTCTACTCACATGCTGCTAAGACGACATTAAAGTTTGAGGGATGGAGCTTTATTTTTAGGGGCTACACAAGTCACCAAATTCAGCATTGTCCATGCGAATTTCCCCCCCGCCTTACTCTCCCATCTGTATTTCCAATAGATGTATCTAATGCTGTCAGGCCAGATGCCCAGCTTCACCTAGGCTGCATGTGTAAGTTAAGAACTGGAAAAATCATATCTAGAGACCAAACCAGGTCATCTGTATGTTAGTTTTGCTCAAAAATAGGTATTAGTCTTATAAGAATGTATTTAATATTGAGAGTCCATGAAATCCTGATAAGTTGCTGAATGCATGAATTCACTTGTAATGTCTATTCCATGCTACAACAAAATATGTAAGTTTTGTTTTATAACTTTGAAAATGTGGACTGTGAACTTATAAATTCATGCATGGGAACAGTGTGGAGTTCAGGAAACAAGGAGCCTGCCTATGCCTCCAACCAGAAGCTGCCTGAGGTGGGCGCTGCCTGGCCAGGGCACGCACCCAAACCTGCTCCCACATCCAAACCCTCTGCCACAGGTCAGGCCCCGCTCCTATACCCTCCCTCCCTGAGCCTGCACCCCACAACCCTGAGACTCCTCCCACACCAGAACTCCCTGCTAGAGCCTGTACCCTAAACCTCCTTCTGCACCATAACCCCTCTTCCCTCCCTCACCCTATCCCAGAGCCACACCCTCAGCCAGAGTCTGCACATCAACTCCCTGCCCTGGCTCTGAGCCCGCTTCTTCACTCCAAACCCTTGTCCCCAGCCCAGAGCTCCCTCCTGCACACTAAATCCCTCATCCCAAGCTCTACATCACCATCTGGTGTCCTCCCAGACCCAACCCCATGTACCAGCCTGGAGCCCCCTGCTGCATCCTGAACCTTTCATTTCTGGCCCCACACCAGAGACTACCAAGCCTCTGACCTCCAGTCCCTGCTGAACTGTGTATGGCCTTGACTGATTTTTTCTGTGGGTTGATGGCCCCTATTTTTTTAAAAAAAGCTCCCCACCCTTGCGCCATACAATGCATACATAATAAGGAGGGTGTTTTAATTTTAGCCAACATTGTAAAACTATGCATTTATTTTTAATTGTGTTGCACTAAAGGTGGACCACTGTTTGTTTTAACTGGATCAGCAGCAAACAAGTGTTGCTCACACATTTTCTTTAGCAGGCATGAGAGCTTTTAACAGGAATACTTGTTCCAGTACTTCAGCCTGCCCTTGCGTCTCCCCCGCTAGGTACAATTCTTTCAAGCAGAACCCAAGGGTACTTCAGTTGCACTAGTCACATATTAGGGGAGTATTTTTCCCGCTGAATTTTTCATCTTACTCATGGTAAACACACACACTAGCCTCCAGATGGCACCATATCTCCTCCCCAAAAGGCAGCAAGTATCCTGAAAGCTGCTAGAGCCAAGATAACAGAAAGCACCCAAATGACTTTCTTATTAGACTCTGATGGTATCACCAGGCCACTAAAAATGCTCACTTCTTCCTCCGATAGCCATACCTCCCTGCCATCAGACAGGAATAATGGGATGGATGGCTCTGGCTATATCAGCAGCCCCTACCCTACCCAGCCACCAGGCCACATGCGTAGGGTGAAATGCACTCACCACCCGATGCTTCTGCTGCTGCACCTGCAGTGAAAGCACAATATAAAGCTACTGTGATTAAGAAAAGTGATACTTCCTATCATTAGCAATAGTTTCTGAACAGTCTGCTGCTTTCTCTCCCTCTTTAGGCATCCAAACTCATCTTTTGCTCACTAGCTGCATTCAAGTAATAGCTTTTTATCTATATTTAAAATCATTTACTGAAAACAGGTTGTATTTAATAATCAAGGAAAACATTAAACAGTATCAGTAGAAAAAGACTTGAAAAAAATACTTCACTGTAAATAAAGTTCTATTTCAATTCACACATAAACAGCTGTTGCAGTCTAGGGCTAATATCAGGAGCCTGATCGCTGCTAAAATGTATTTCAGTTCTGCACTTAAATCAACACCATTCAAAACTATTAAATATGTACCACATATTGTACATGTTGCTTGAGCCCTAGACATACTTAATGGTATGAACCAAATTTTGTGAACCATAGTAGGTCTGTCAGAATAGCAACACACTGGCTGCATCTACAATACAGCGATCGTTTGGAAGATCTTTTTTTCCTATAAGAGAGTGTCCACACATGAAAAGCAGATCAAAAGATTGACCCGCTCTTTCAAGAGAGAGCATCCACTCTGTATCCACTCTTTCAAAAGAACGGGACAGGGATAAAAAATTTCTGGCACTATGAGTATTGCTTTTTTGAAAAAACACCACACAGATCATCTACACATGCTTTTTTTTGAAAGAAGCTTTCAGATGGAGATACTCTTCCTGATCCGGGAGTAGAAGAGGGCTTCCAGAAGAAAAGCCATCCTCTTTTGATTTTGGATCAAAAGACCGCATTGTGCGTGTGGACACTTCGTGCGTGCTTTCGAAAAAGGGCCTGATTTTCTGAAAGAACTCGCTAGTGTAGACACTGCCACTAAGTAGTAGGGCTTATTGCTACTTACCAGGAGATCAACCTGGAATTCAATTTCACATGTCTGGTAAAGATGCACAAAATCAATTTCTCTGGGGTCAGCAGTCGACCCCCTGTACTCCTTGCTGTCAAGAGGAGTAAGGGAGGTCAATGGGAGAAATGCTTCCATTGACCTCCTTCAGTGAGGGCAGACCTTACAGTTGACTGCAGATACGTTGATTCTAGCTACACAAGTGCCGTAGTGTGAATTGCGTACCTGCAGTCAACTGTAAGGTTGAGTGTAGACCAAACCTCAGCTAACCAACTAAGCACATTCCTGACCTGAGAGGATAGTACAGAAACATCCAGAGGTCTCAAAAAACTACATAAATCCCACAGGCCCCTCATAAGATAAGGAGGGAATGACAGGATAATGCATGAGAATGTTATGTTCAAAGCAGCAGCTACAAAGTATAAAGTGGCAATTAGTATCTGGAGTGTAATATGTAACTTGTTCGTATCAATAGAAGAGAGACGCCTTTATACTTGCCTAAGAGACCGCATTTGCTCCATTGATGAGATGGTACCTTGTCTGGGCATACACCTGTCCATATAAGGGAGCTTCTGGCACCAGCAGCACTAACACACGTTCCTGAGAAAATTTGTTCTCATCAATTTTTCCTTTAACCCAAATGTGTCGGCTTTCTAAGCATCTTGTTGGTTTATATTTTCTAAGCATCAGAGTTTAGTTCTAGTAAACTGTTTATTTTCCACCTAGTCTGCTGCAAAGCTAGGAGCTCTTTACAGTTTGTACGAATACAATAGCTTAACAATAGGTCAAAGAAATGCTGGTTCATCACTAACCTTTAAACAAACAGAAGTCTAACAAACTCAGCCTAAAGATCTAAAGAGTCTAAAAGGTAATAGGACATCACATATATGCACATCAAAAAGTTCCTTCCACCATCTTTGGCCCTTTGGGCTATAAAATGTCAACCAGGCCTGTATGCAGGAGGATCCGAGGGCTGCTCTGCACCTTCCCTACTCTGCCGCCATCCTGACCCTGGCCCCCTCTCCAGACAGCCTGGCAGAGTGCTGGTGAGGTGAGCTCCTGCAGCTGCCACCACCAGCCCTCATCCTGCCCCAGGTAATCCTCCCCTCCTGTCCATAAAACAGCTGGGCCACCCACTGTGGGGTCTGGGACATCTGCCCTACCCATCCTGTGGATGAAATGGCTCTGGCTGCATTAGTAGCCCCTCCCCTACTTCAGCCACCGGGCCATGTGTGAGCAGTGCAACTCATGCACCACCTGATGCTGATGCTGCTTCTCTATGTGGCTGCCAGTGGAATACAGGCGTCCCCATGCTGTGTTTGGCCAAGGCAAGGAAGACTCAGGCTGCACAAAATGGCTGAGGCTTATGCTCAGGCTGCCCTGCTGACCATGATGTCCAGGTTAGAGAGCCACTTCCAGCCACAGGCTAAGTGGCCACCTCCTCAATTTTTTTTTTTTTTTTTTTGGCTTTTCACTACTGCTTTCACTACTTGTGGTTCCACTGCTTCCAGTTGTGGCTACGTCTCTCCTTCTGAGTTGCTTCTGCTTCTTCTCCTGCTTCTGAGTCTAAAAGGCTCAGGGCATGGGGACTGGGGGGGTCACTGGCCCTACAGAACCAGGAATCCTATAATATTCCAACAAGCTGCTCAAAGACAGCAAGAGTACAAACAGGATCTTTTAAAAACAAGCCTCTGAAAGAGCAGCATACAGCAAATATTCACAATGCTAGGCTGAGTTGGTAAGGTGTTCTCCTGCACTACTACTAGCTGCTAACCCAAAGGGATGATATGAGACTTATCACCTCACAGGGTCCCAGAGCTTTGGCACCAAACATCTGCACAGTTTTTTAACCCCCGAGTCTAAACTCTGTGAGCCTGAGTTAACACACCCAGGCCAGCTGCACGTTATCCCCACGTACCTTGAATTACTTCACATGATTCTTTCCTAGCTGTCTGGCTGATGTATTTCAGCCACATGCTCAGGGTCTAACTGATCACTATATTTGGAGTTGGCATGAAAATTAAAAACAAAAACAAAAAACAAAAAAACTTCCCCTAGAATCCCTTTTACAGAGTGGTAGCCTTTTTAACTGGCCTAGTATAGCATCCATCACTATTTGTACCTGTAGCAATGGAAAAGGGTTCTTCTTGGTGAAAAGTTTTCACATTTATTATGCATTTCAATAATTTTAAAGTCTCAGGATTGAGAATCATCTGTGGTTAGTCACAACGGTCAGAGGCACACTGAAAATATATTCCAAACACCTGCTGCAGAGAAGGGCAATTTTTAAAATTCCCAGAACATACAGTCAAAGGAAGCAATATTTTTCCAATGTTGCCAAGTCTTTGTCATTATTGTGTGTTGCTAGATGTGGTCAAAAGTAAATAAGTAAAAATGGGATCCTACTGTATCCGTGGAAGTGACAGAGGCAATATTTCAAGCTAGAGGAAAATGAAGAAATTAGGCACAGTTCTTAACTATGGAGTGATTTATTGGTCCAGCATTGGAAAACCTTGCCCGGTGCCACCCTCAGTGGAGAGCAGTAATCTGTGAGGGGGTGGCACAATTTGAGAAGTCCTGCCACAGTGCAGATAAGGAGAGGTAGAGAAGGAGAAAGGAGCAGCAAAAACTGCCCCATGCCTCTCCAACAGCTACCAACACCTGCCCTCTCTGCAATAAGACCTGCCACTCCATATTTGGGCTGGTCAGCCATCAACAGACTCACAAATAGGAGAGAGTGACAGAAAGACCTCCTAGTTGTTACTGAGTGCCAAGAAGAAGAAGGAGAAACATGAATACATACATACACCACACTGAAAATGAACACAAAGCTTTTATTATATTGGTACCGAAGTAATTCTTGAGCTCACAGTGCCCAAAAAGATACAAACTGACCACTGGGACTCTATACATAATGCCAGTGATGGCTTTTCATGTCCCACAGCTCTCTAGCAGGTGCCTCAGCCTGCCATCTGGTTTGCTAATAACTGCTCCCCATCACATGACTTACACTCTATTAAAGGTGGTCTTGGTGGTGCTTTTATTCACTGCCAACTTCCTTCGTCAATCACAAGAAAAGGGTAGCACAATGTAACGTACTCTCCAACTTCTGGGAAAGGGGAAATCACAGACATAGCTGCACTGTTTTACCATTACAGAATCCAGTCCCCCCAAGAACATTGAAACGTTAATTTCTTCATCAGCTTACCCTTTGGGTAGGTTAGAAGTGAAGCCTGTACACTATTTTTTTTAAAGGCACAATATCAAGACGTGTGGCAGGGAGGATTACTCTGTAGAGACCACTGGCTACAGACACTTACTGGCAGAAGAAGTTAAGGACAATAAGAGCCCTCCCTACCCTCCCCACCCCCAATAAAGAAAACCAAATAGAATTGTCTACCTCAGAAGTGATCAAACTTTTCTTATTGTTTACTCTCTTGCAGCAGCGTGTACCACCCTTTGATTCTTTGTGTTTTCCTCCATACTACCTTTTTCAGCCATCTGGCCATACTTCACTGTTACATACTCTATATAAGATACATTAAGAGTGCCACATATGCAAGTGGAAATAAAAATAAAACCCTAAGTTCTGAGCTTAGTAGACTGGACAGTTGCTTAGCAACTGAACCTGCACTATATCCTGATTGGAGATGAAGGCTCTGTATTGTTAGTATCTGTGTGTGTGGTTTTAATTGGTACATCCTGAAGTAAAGTAATATTTTAACAAATTTCCACAGAATTTTAAAGCTTCATCTGAGGCGCCTATTACGAAAAAATGCAATACATAAAATAAAATTCACCATTATAGAATTTCTCCCTCATACCTCCCACCCGCTCCCGAGATGTCTCATGTACTACAATTTAGGAGTCCTTACATCTCAGTGCAATGGCCTTGCTGTCCCACCCAACTGGTACCCTTTCATGCATAGACGACACCCTGTGCTCACAGTCCTCGCTACTCAGCTAGTGTTCTTCCTCTGTGCACCTTTGCCACCCTCTACCCAACAACTGGCATTTTGCCTATGCGGGGTGTGGGGAGGTAAAGGTGCCTTCTCCATCATGATTACTCCTGCCCACCTTCCCCTCCACATGAGTGTCCCCCACACACTGACTCAATGCCACATCACCTGAGATATTATTAGTTAAAAAGGCTACTGGAACTGAACTCCTCTGCTAACACAACCCATGAGTGATACAGGAACTCTGCTACTGTCTCTCCAGCAAAACTGCCATGAAGGCTGAGGAGGAGGCTGCAAATGACACCACTAAAACCCAAGCACTGAAGCTAAGTTTGTAATAGCACACTGATTACAGATGCTACTCCCTATTAAACCATCAGACTTGATAGGCCCCAAACTATTCCTGAGGTAAACATGACCAAGGCTTTCCAAGTAGCCTAAAAACCTATTTTCTGATATGACTCAGAATGGCACATATATATGACTTGAACATTCAGACAAAGGTTTTGTAGCTTCTAGATGTAAAATATCAGCCTGGGATGTGAGGATTGAAAGATGCTGTTTTTACATCAAGCAGTGCAATTTGGGAATCGGGAAAGCGTTGGCAACCTTTGTTGGTCTGTACGGCAGACAAGCAAATGGCTTATTCTCTATAGGCTTTATTTGTCTCAGAGGTCAAAGCTACGTAGTCAAAATGGCTGGCTTTCAAGTCCAGTCTCAAATTAACCTCTAGACAATGCAGCACCCTTCCACCAAATCTATTTAATGGGGGACCTATGCTCCATTTCTCCCTAAAATATGTTTTGGGCATAAGCCTTCTTTGTACAACCCTTCCTTGAAACTGTCATCTTGAGCCATTGGCTTAGCAAGTTTTCAGTGGTACCTTTGGAACCAGGCCTGACACAGAGGGACAGTGACATTCATCTGTGTGGACGCTATCACTTAACCAAACATTATCTACAATGCATATCACACAGTAGAAGCATTTGCAACTTATTTCCATCATATTCAGTTTCCTGAGGGGGAGACAGTCCATCACAGTGGTAACAACTTAGTTTCTGTCAGTCAGCAAAGCAGAGGGTGTTCTGAAATAGCTATTCTGCTCTTCTCAGCTCTGACCATCAGTTAAAGGAGAGCAAGGAAAGAATGGAGGATGGTGGCAGTCATGGTTGTTTCCTCCACAATTTCATGATCAAACTTTGGCTGCTGAACCTTCAGACCATCAGCTTGTTTCATTAGCCTCTCTTCATACTCCTCTAAACTTGTTCCCAGAAGAAAGGGAGGGTTGAGGTTATTTTTTAGTTCACTGCTTAACCAGTGTCAAAGATAAAGGACATTTTGCACATTAAACCATTGTGTCTTTCTAGAATAAGCAACATCCTTTCTCAAGATCCTGACTGTGTGTTATCTATAAGGAGTCTTGGAGCTTTTTTTTTTTTCTGTTTTTTAAAGCCACACTTGTATCTTTTTGCAGGGCTACCCAATCTCCCCATCACACAAGCACATGCCTTAATGTGATCAGACTCATGAGCTCAGCAAATCAGATATTTAAGTTTTTGGGGAGTATTTTCTTGGAATGCCTTCTCCTCTGACATCTTCTGTAACACAGTCGCCTCCTTCTCACTTACACCTCTTCCTTCTAAAGGCTGCAAAGTCCTAAGTAATAAATGTCTGACCAACTTTGTTATGCCAGGCTATAGCTGATTGAAAAGGAAAACAAACCAAAACAGAAATGCATAGGAATTTTTCCAGAGGTTGATAAAATGAAGAATGCTATTAGGTCAAACATTTTCAGACAGTTATGTAGTATGCTAAAAAGGGTTCTTAGCAAGTGGGGGATAGCAGAGGATGGGAAGGTCAAAAATTCAAATTTGCAATAAAATAAAAAACTTCAAAACTCTAAGTTTTGACCCACTCTGTACAGACCAGGAATGTCTGTTTCTATTGTCTACAATCTGTATATGTAAAGTCAGAGCTTCACTCTATTTGGCTTTTCCACCATGTGAAACAGATTGACTGTTGAAATTATGACTTTATTTGCCATTTGTACCATCTGAGTTTGGGATGGTTGGACGCTGATATGTAATCCAAGGGAATCCCTGCTGTGATGATCTTACAAGCCATTCATCTTATAGGGGTCAACAATTTTATGTACCCATACTGCAAGACTAAAATAGGCACCAATTTTTTCTGACTCTGTGGTGGTATATAACATCTCCAAGCATTCTAAAGGAAAAAATGTTCTATTGGACTGTGTATAAATTAGAGCCAGAGTTTGATTTAGTCACCTGACATTGATCTCAATGTACTGATCCTGTTATCACTAAGCACATGTCTATATTGCAACCAAATTAATTCTTCTCCCCTCTTTTCTTCCCATTCACTCAAAAAAAGGATGTCTAGTCTTCCCTCTTCGCAACAAATGTCAGCTGACTTCTATCTTCAGGGCACTGAATGGACATGGATCCTAAGCTGGGTGCAGGAGGTGAGGAAAAAGCCGCCAACTGTTCTGGGCTACCCTCAGGGCAACTGCTACCCTTTTATACTGATTTCATTTTTTAAGCATGGAAGCACACCAGGTGTTGAATGGCATCTGCAGCATCCATCACTGTCAGACTTGAATCTAATGTTAAAGAGCTACAGCTGAAGAGCTTAGAAAGTTTTTGCACTAGAGCCAAAAATCTCAGAGTTCAACTGGGTTTAATTTTTTCTTCTAAAAGCATTCAATTTTTCCCCCCCAGTCATTAAAGGACTAATCACAAAGGGAGAGGGGCCATCTGCTTGCCTGTGCATCATTAATATTTTGTGCTTCTATAGCACCTTTCTTCCTCAAAACACTGTGCAAATGTTAAAGCTCACAGCACCCGTGAAGGGGTTAAAAAGACACATCTTAAAAGTGTCCACTTGCACATAAAAATATTCTATTTCTTTGTGTTACAAGAGTCCCATCAAAAATATATTCCTTGTTTTGAATGCTGTGTACTTTGTGCATTTCCCATTAAAAAAAGGGAAGAAGGATTCTTTCAAAGAGGGGGTTTACTTTCGAAAGAGCAGTGTCTACACTGGTTTTCTTCTTTCAAAAGAAGCTATTTTGAAATAAGAATATGCAAATGAGGTGTCAGATATGCAAATATACACCTCGTTTGCATACCCATTTCAAAAGAAGAATGCAAGTGTAGACACAACCTTACAGTAGTCTGTTTTTTATGTATAGTCAAATAGTGCCCCCTGTTGCCTGACTATGTCACAGAGCAATTGTAGACAGGAAAAATTTTTTTTGAAATAATAGGGACTCAGCTTTCTACTGTATCTTACCTTGGGCACTCACTGCCACCAGAACAGAGTCACTGTGAAACTAAAACACAAGTAAACCTTTGACAGTGCTGAATGATTCTTCCTAGTAAATGGGACAAGTTTGAAAGCTGCTGACAAGCTTTAGAAGAAACATCTATAGCACACACACATAGGTCACGCATCACACTCATGTGAGGGCCAATCCTACAGGAAAGGAGACGACCGAGGGATATATTAGCTCTTTTTTCTTTAGGATATCAAGAATGGTACTGACCGAAATAACAAACACTCAATTAATGTCAAAAGTCAATAGGGCAACCATTTGTATTTGGGCTGTGAGGGGGAGTTCTGGGAGGTGAAAGGATGCAAACCAGTCCTGTCTGAAGAAGTAAAAGGGCTAGACAGAAGATGGCTTTAATCCTTCCCCAATGTCTTCATCAATGATTTAGATATTGGCATAGAAAGTATGCTTATTAAGTTTGTAGATAATACCAAGTTGGGAGGGGTTGCAACTGCTTTGGAGAATAGGGTCATAATTCAAAATGATCTGGATAAATTGGAGAAATGGTCTGAGATAAACGGGATGAAGTCTAATAAGGACAAATGCAAAGTGATCCACTTGGGAAGGAACAATCAGTTTCACACACACAGAATGGGGAGAGACTGTCTAGGAATGACTACAGCAGAAAGGGATCTAGGGATTATAGTGGACCACAAGCTAAATATGACTCAACAGTGTGATGCTGTTGCAAAAAAAGCAAACATGATTCTGGGATGCATTAACAGGTGTGTTGTGAACAAGACACGAGAAGTCATTCTTCCGCTCTACTCTGTGCTGGTTAGGCCTCAGCTGGAGTATTGTGTCCAGTTCTGGGCACGGCAGTTCAAAAAAAGATGTGGAGAAACTAGAGAGGGTCCAGAAAAGAGCAACAAGAATGATTAAAGGTCTAGAGAATGTGACCTATGAAAAAAGGTTGAAAGAATTGGGCTTGTTTAGTTTGGAAAAGAAGATTGAGGGGAGACATGATAATGATTTTCAGGTATCTAAAAGGGAGTCAAAAGGAGGAAGGAGAAAACTTGTTCTTCTTGGCCTCTGAGGATAGAACAAGAGGCAACGGGCTCAAACTGCAGCAAGGGAGGTTTAGGTTGGACATTAGGAAAAAGTTCCTAACTGTCAGGGCAGTCAAACAGTGGAATAAATTGCCAAGGGAGGTTGTGGAATCTCCATCGCTGGAGATATTTAAGAACAGGTTAGATAGATGTCTATCAGGGATGGTTTAGATAGTACTTGGTCTTGCCATTGGGGCAGGGGGCTGGACTCGATGGCCTCTCGAGGTCCCTTCCAGTCCTAGTGTTCTATGATTCTATCTTTAAGTGAGAGGTCTATTGAAAAGTCAGATTTTATTTATGTGAACACATCAGAAATGTGAATCACTATTAGTACTGTAAGCTAACCTAAATGTAAGATTTCAAACTAAAATTGATTTGACCCTTCACATATTAGAGAGACGCACGGTCTAGTAGATTAGTCATAGTTAATTGAAGACAATACTTTGTATAAATAGAGATATGACTTATACTAGTTACTGAATATTATATAGCAAAGAATCAGATTGAGTCTTTTCATCTTGAACTTAACAGTATTGAGCTGAATTATGGACTGGTTTAATTCACTGAAGACAATCTCCCAAACGAAGATCTGTCAATGATGTTCTGGGAAGTAATTAGTGACTTTGGAATTTCGTTGGCAGAGGATAAATAGAAGAATCCAACAGGAAGCCATGTTTTTAGAATCTGTTTGTTTGTGTGTAATTTGTGCCCAGAACAGCCAGAACCTGGATAATGTCTGTTTTTGTTGTATCTGGAAAATAAAGTCAAAATAAACATGATGTAAAAAGCTGAAAGCAAGTTCTTCCATTCTAAAAAGTTTTAGGTGTAGTTTACTTTAAGCAAAAGAACAGCCATATTGTGTCTGACCAAAGGTCCACCTAGGTCAGTATCCTGTCTTATGACAAAGGCAGGTGCCAGGTGCTTCAGAGGGA
Source organism: Carettochelys insculpta (assembly GCF_033958435.1). Lineage (NCBI taxonomy): Eukaryota > Metazoa > Chordata > Testudines > Carettochelyidae > Carettochelys > Carettochelys insculpta. The sequence goes on from NC_134142.1 coordinate 103,037,128, forward strand.
ATTAGCAGAATGGGGCAATTATTGAGTAATTCGTCCTCTGTCATCTAGTCCAATCTTCTGATAGCTAGAGACTTAAACATCCAGAACATGAGATTGCATCCCACACCAACTGGCCAGGGATGGACATATACTCCTACCTAAACTTACCTAATTTAACTCAGTTATATTTTTTGTCTTCAAAACATCTGACAACGAGTTCCACTGGCTGAGTCTGCATTGTGAGAAGTACTTCCTCATGCTTGTTTTAGACCTTCCGCTTTTTAATTTCATTGGAAGACTCCTGCTTCTTCCCTGTGTCTACACGTGACCCTTCCTTTTGAAAGGGGCATGTTAATGAATGGGTTCGAAAGATGCTAATGAGGTGCTGCAATGAATATGCAGTGCCTCATTAGGATAATGGTGGCTGGGGCAATTCAAAAGTGTGGCTTTTCAAATTGAGCACTGCCCGTGGAGGTGGGACCTTCCGAAAGGACCCCCCCAGTTTTCAAAAGCCCTTCTTCCTATCTGGTGATCGGAAGAAGGGCTTTTGAAAACTGGGGGGGGGTCCTTTCGGAAGGTCCTGTCTCCATGAGTGGTGCGCGATTCGAAAAGCCGCACTTTCGAATCGCCATGGCCGCCATTATTAGGAAGCCCTTGTGTCATGTGAAAAGGAAAGTAAAATTTCTCTTAATTTTTCCCCACACAAATTCTTTTATAGAACTCTATCATATCTCCTCTTAAGTGTCCCTTTTGTAAGCTGAACAGTCCCAGTCTTTTTAATCTCTCTTCATATAGAAACTGTTCCACATCCTTGATCATGTATATTGCCCTTCTCTGTGCCTTTGCTCACCACTGCTGCCAAGTGGCCTGCTGAACATTGGGCTACACTTTTGGCCCCTGACTTGACAGGTCATGGCATATCAGAAACATGACCCACAGGAGGCACTAGAGTCTCCAAAAGTTAAGGCAGCCTTACTGGATCAAGTTGGGGTCAAGCCCTAGACACATCACCAGTAACTATGACAGGAATGGTATCTGCAGGGGCCAAACCCAGAGCAGTAGCCCAGCAGATCCAAGATTGCTGCTGGCAACTGCTAGAGCCAGAACACCAGACACAGTCACCAGGAGTTGAGGCTGTGGATTTAGAGCAATTTGTCCAGATCCTGCCAGGGGCCAGGAAGGCATGGGTGCAAAAGCACTGCCAAGGAACCCTTGCCAAAGCCGACAGACCTGAGAGAGGCCTCTGTGGCGGCAGAGGAGCCAGAGAAGCTGAACCACAAAACGGGGAGTTAGGGTGAGCAGAATAAATTGCATGACTGGGGTCCCTGCAAAACTGATAAGGGACTCCTTGTCCCCACATCTGGCTACTGCTACAAATAAGGCCACCTAGGGAGCACTCTGGGGGTGCCCCTGTGTGGGCATGGGAGGGCTAACAAAGAGACCCAGGAGCCCCTTCCCCTCAGGACATACCACCCACAGGATGGAATCAGAACTACTGATATGAATGGGGCCAGGAGGGAGAGAATGTCCCTTTATAGACAAGTATGGGTCGTTGGGCCCAGAAGAAAAACTCAGAGAAAAATCTTGGTTCCCATTCAAGTGAATAAGACATTTACCACCACCTTTGGTCAACTCTGGGTGCAGTCAAAACCTTCATCCTAATCGGACTGATCCAACTTACAGACTCACTTGGAACACCAGTGCACTTGCAGTAAGTCCACTGGGATGTGAAGCATTACCCAACTACCTACATGATATTACAAGCAGAGCAACAGGAAGGAAAGTTCTTGGTTGTGGTAGTCCCCAAGTTGGCCTACCTGGTGGTCTTAGCGCATGATGGGCAAGGCTTCACAGACTTCCTTTGGGGTTAGAGCACCCATCCCTTAAGAACAAAGGGGCTCACCCCACCTGAAGGGCACTAATGGGCCATTCCACAGTGGATGCTCTGCGGACAGACCATTGGGCAACCTCAGGTCACAAAGGCCAGAATAATCCCAATGGATGCTCCGATTGACCCAGGACAAGAAGGGTTGGACACTGATGTGACAAGGCAAGTGGGACATGTCAACTATGAGGTATGTCTGCTGGGGCGTTGGGAGGATGTGTGTGTTTATAATGTGAATCTCCTCAAGGCCTGGAAAGAACAGGAGCTCCTGATGGTTGCTCTATCCCCCATAGAGCCTGAACTGTGGCTGGTAATAGGTGAACCTGCAGAGCCCAAACTAAGTCAATTGGACAGGAGCTTTACCCTGAGCAGCAAGAACAGCTACAACAGCTGATAGCAAACCTCTCTCAGGTTTTATCTGCCAAACCAGGGGTTATGAGAATGACATGCCATCACATTGCCACCATCTCTGGTCAAAAGGTGAGAGACCACCATTGCCCACTCCCAGAAAAATGTGCAACATCGTGCGGGAGGTGCTAAACCAGATGCTAGCCCTGGGAGTAGTTGAGGAATCACGGTGCGAGTGGAGGAGCTCTAGAGTCCTAGCCCCCAAGCCAGACAGGACTGTTAGGTTCTATATTGACGTAAGAAGAGTGAATGCCATCTCATGGGTTAATGCCTACCCTATGTCCCAGGTGCATCTGGGAGAGAAGAGCACCAAGGAATTGCACAGGAGGGCATGGGGTTTGTTGTTCTCCCATATATTTGTTTTTGTTAAGGGGTCCCTAAAGAAGAGTGTTTAAAGGCATAAATGGGTGACATCCCCCTTTAAGCCCAAGTCCTTTCCTCTGTACAGCAAACTTCTCTCTTCTGGTGGATGTTTATGAAATGGCATTACAAACAGGGTTTAAAGAACATTTATAAATTTTCCTTGAAAGAAAAAAAACTCAATATTATTTCTTCTAACATTTCCCATAAAGCCATTTTCCCTTTCTTCTGCTTACAGGGCCAATTAAGCCAAGTGAGTGGTGCAGTGTGGTTGCACCTCACTATACCTCAGGAGATTTTTCTCTCAGCGTACAACCTTTGGTTACCTTAGCTTGTTTTTCAGCTCAAAGACCGGAAAGAGTTACCTGAAAGGTGTAGAAATTAAGTTATTTCTTCATCTTGATCTAAAAATAGACTAGCTGCTTCCTGACAATTAGCTGGTGGTTGACTACAGTCAACCATCTGTGGCTAATTTAAGGAGTCTGGTGCAGCAATCATCATCTAGAAATAGGTGCGACAGTCTGAATATTCTACTGTAAAAAAACTCTGCAAGAAAAGCCTAGATTACTTCAGCAGTACAAGGGGCAGATCCCCAACAGGTATATGTTGCAATTTACAGCATCTGAAGACCAGCTCTATCTATTGTGGAGAATCGAACAGGTGGGCCGAGGCTGGCCCAAAACTTAAGACTCGCCTCTCACAACTGTGTGGGAGGAACCACAATGCCCAGGCAACAACTGAATTTATGGGACAACAAATGCAAAAATCCCCACATGCCTTGAGTCTTGTGACCTCAGCATTCACTATCGGGCTCTGCCAGGAAGCTTTTTCTTTGTCTCAGGTTGTCTTTTACACATTTTGGCCCTGATTCAGTGAAGCAATTAAGCATATGCTTAAATCTCACTAAAGTCATAAACTTAACTGTTTTGTTGAAGCAGGACCTTTATCTTTATTTACTATGGCACATTAGATCCTACTCCAGTCATTCAGCTGTCAATACAGTGAGATACATTTCAGAAATAACAACCATAACAAACAAGCTATGCCTTGCATTGAGCTTGACTACACATAACCTTCGCCACTTCCTCCTCTTCAAAAGCAATAATTTAGCTTATAAATATTTTATAGCAAAGAATGCAACAAGATGATTAATATATTGCAGATTCCAAGTGAAATTCTGAGACTCTGATCAAGCCAAAGCAGATGGGTTTTGTAGCTCAGGTTTTCTGAGCCTTATTTATTAGGAAGGAGTTCTTTTTTACTAACAAATATTATGTTCAGTCACTGTCTAATATGGATTATGAGGTAACATGAATACATTCCCAAGTGGAATGTATGGGTTTATTTTCACTGTGGAGCTGCCAATACATTGACAAATTAAGAAATTAAAAAATTATGTTTCATCATGAGCTAAACAAAATAGAATATTGATCTGAGTCGGAACACATTTTGTTTCAACTTTTGAAACACTGATATAAAATGCAACCACACCGTTTTCTATGCTGACCTCACTAGTGATGCAAAGTCAGGCCTGTATCTACATGAGAAACCTGAAAGAAATGCCATGGTATTACACGAAGTAGGGCTGGCACTCAGATATCACTCTTCTAGTTAAGCCATACCAATATCTACACTCTTAGAAGGGAGCATTGCTGTACTGGAGCTCCACTCTTTCACGTAAGGTTTAAGACAGCTCTTTTGTCCATACTGTCATTGTGAAAGTTCCTATGGAACTTTCAGTATATTAAATTAGTCTCATTTTTCAGTCAAGGTTCCACTGCCTCCTTCAATTACCACTTCGTTTTCAACAAGATAAAGGTGTTATTCACTACCACGACTACACTGGTATTTCTAAGCTCCTTGGAGCAGGTTCTTTGGTGGAATGTTATAAAGAATCAGATACATTTATGAAACATTTTGGCATTAAAGAAATTACAGTAATAAGATCATTATCACAACTATCCAGATTATAAAAAGGAGCTTTGCAGAAAGCTCAAGTTTAGCATGATCTTTTAGGTTGATATAATAATGTTGAATAATTTTTTCAGCTCCATATATCATGACATTGTATAAAACCCCTTGATACATAAAAAAGGATATTCTAGAAGCAGAATGGAAATATTACTAGGTTACCCTTACTGCCACAGTTCAAAGTTTGTCTAATTTAGGAATTCTCCTCCATTCCATTCACAGAATTTTTGAAATTATGTACAATTGGTTTGCAAAATGTACTTAACAGATTCAAGTTATGAGTTAAAAACAATATGATCCAAATGCTAAAAAAGTGTGTCATCTAACTCCCATTAAAATCAATGAGCATTAAGCACCTAAATGTCTTTGAGAATCAGCTGTCTAGTTTTCTTTACAAAATTAAACACACATTCTTAGAAATCAAAGGTAGTTTGGCTCATTTTTAAGCAAACTGCTTCTTAACTGAAACCACTGATCCTGCAAATTTAGTAACTCAGGACACAATTCCAAGAGGTACCTAACACAGGCCCATATGCAGGAAGGGTGCAAAGAACAGAACCTTCCATGCCTCCCCCAAATGTCTGATTTCTCTCTCTTCCTCTCAGCTACACTGTGCAGGGGGAGTCTGCGTGATGGGGGAACTTGAAGCACCCTGGGAGCTCTATTTCTTGGCCAGCTCCTTGCCTAGACAGCTGGCCCTAGAGCAGGGAAGGGACTACATATCCCAGAATGCCCTTTACTACTCGTATCAGGAAACTAACTATTAGCATGTCTTAGACACTGCTGTGAACTTACTGTAATGAAGAAAAGTTTGCTGTTACCAAAATTCTATTTCATTACTACTGGCCTATATTTAGTCTTAATTGAAAAAAAAAACTCTGAAAATGAAAGCTGGAATATTTTGGAATATTGTTTTTCCATTTATGATATTACAGTGAGATCCCAAAAGGTAATTTCTATAAAACTTACTACTGTATAAATGTCTAGTATGATATAATAAAATCATTTTACCAATCACTGTTTCTGCTCAAATTTTTCATTAACCTTTGTTATGCACACTCACTGCAATTTTTTCAAATATAAAGGAGTTCAAAATAGTCATGCAATCTATATTTACAAAAAAAAATGCGCCCCCCGCCCCCCCCCAGAAATTTCCTGAGTACAGGCCTACTAACATGTGTCTGCTTGTTTCTCTTTGCCCCACGCCCTGCCCTTTTCCTATTTTAATTCATTTTTGATCTTTGAATTTTATCTCCCTCTGTACGTTCATTCCGCTCCCTCATTCTCTACTCAGCAGAAGGCTACATCCTGCTACACTGTGGAAGGTGAGTCTCCATTGCTGGCTTTCTGGAACTAGGTCACAAGCCAGATGACATAGATGGGGCTTGGTCCTGCCATGAGGGCAGGGTACTGGACTCTCTGACCTCTTGAAGTCCCTTCCAGTTCTAGTGTTCTATGAAGCTTAGGTAATGGAACAATTTTTGTACCAAAAACAATTGAACAAAATCTGTACAGCTGGATATGGTGGAAACCACTTCAAGCCCTGGGGTTCTGCTAGAGCCCTGCACCCCTACTTTCAGCACCTGCTACATTAAGGAAGTCAAGTGTCCATTGCTGGCTTGTAAGTGGAAGATAGTTTCTAATGTCCAATTTTTTCCTACTTTGACTAACACTTATAAATACAGTAAATCCTTGAGATACGCTCAGCTTGTTTTGTATTAACATGACTGCCACCCTTGATAGGTGCAGTTTCCTGTCAGGGCAGCAGCCATGAGTCAGACTGCTGTCCCTGAAAGGACCAGTTTCCCGGTCCCCTCCACTTGCAGAACTAGGAAACTGAGCAAGGCAGCAGCCCTGAGCAGACCTCTGAGCCCTGCTACTCAAAAAAATGAATGTTTTGAACAATAACAGAAAAGAAGCATCACATTCTTTTGCAGCAGCAGATTAATTAGCATTCTAATTTTGCAATGAATGCAAATTACTTTCCATATTATGTTAGTAAAGTGTGTGTGCTAGTGACTAGTGGTCACTCTTTTTGCAATGTCTATTTTCAGAAAACCCAAATTATACAGACATGGCAATTGCCTCATTAAAGTATAATCTGCATTTTAGAATTTTCCTCTAGCTTATTCCATTACAGTACATACCTCTCAAAGTTCATATTATACCAGGCATGAACCAATTTTATGCATTTATTTCTCTTTGCATATGTGTGTTTCTGCTGGAGCAATTTCCAACCAAAATTAAAGTGCAGAGGTCATGAGCACTCCCAAAAGCTACATGGAAAGAGAAATAGTTAAATAAAACTGAATGATTAAAAAGGAATTTGGAAAACAAACATTCAATGTAAATTATGACTACTTGTATATTTGCCTCAACCTGCCTTGTTAAGATTAATGCTTCTTAAACAGCCATGAGAAAATATATGGCAAATCTTTAAGTGCCATATAAGCTTCATATTCCACAAAAATAGATCTGGTTATATTTAGCTGCAGACATGTTAAACTGTTACATACATCTCTCTCTCTTTATTACTACCATTGAATGCTGCACTAATATCAAAATCCTATCTCATACATTTTATTGACTACTAGACATTCTTGGGGTTTTCCTCCAGGAGCATAAAATAATTAGCATAAGGGGTCTGATCCAAAACTCAGGGAAATCAGTGGGCTTTGGCTGAGGCTGTAAATGAAAAATTTACCAATAGTGCTAAAGAAAATCCCCCAGACAGCACAAGAGTGCTTGGTGCCACTTATGTTTTATTCTGGCTTCAGGATATTCCCTGAAAGAAAACTCTATGAGAGGACACAAACAGTAATGGAAGGAGTAATGGCAGGCCTTGTTCTGAGTTCTTTCACTTGAAGATTCAGACAGGGAAATAAGTGATGCTTGTAATTATCTCAGGCAGAATGCTTAACATCCCCCCTCCTCCTTCAATCCTATTTGATTTGTCAGTTTTTATTGCTTTTTTTTCTATCCTCTGTGCTTATAAATGTCAGTTTGTATTGGAAATGAGGTTGATCTGATGAAGTGGGTTTGTCCCATGATAGCTCACCACAGAGTAAATCATTTTGTTAGTCATTAAAGTACTACATTTCTGCTGATTTGTTTTGTTGGAAACAGGGTGTTTTTTGGCAACTCTAGTGGGAGCATTCTGCTGACATGAGTATTGTCACTCAGAGGAGACTCGGTAACATACAAACAAAATGCACTTCATTTGTACATACTGTAAGTATAAATTATTAATATACCTACAGTGAGGGACAAGCTGAGCTTTATAGATTGAAACATATGCAGTTGTACTGACTGCTGACTGTGAAGATTCTGGAGGCAGGCATAACTCCACACTTGAGGCTATATAAACAGACACTATTTGAATGTATGCATAGCTGTTATGAATGAATGCCTGTAAAGGGTTAAACCCAGAGATAGTGGGTTCTCTGTTGGCAATCAGCCAGGTGAGCCCATGGGAAGAGGGGGATTTTTGAACTGAAACAGTTACCCGCTGAGAAGTCTTTCTTTTTTGTGGCTGGAGGAGAGAGACAAACAGATGTTTAAGTCAGAGCAGGCTTAAGGAATTCAGTAAATACCCAGGCCTCAAGGAAATCTGGGCATAAAGATATGTAAGTAGAAAGGAAATGGTTAGTCAGATGAGATCAAGTTTGTTTGTTTTTTTATTTTGGCTTTGGTGCGGGACTTCGCAGGCTGACTGATGTAATCCCCTGTACACTGTAACTTCTAAACTGAATCCCAAGGAAGTAATTCGCTGTGCTTTAATCTACCCTTTTTCAGTTGCTCTGTAACACCGAGCAACATATCATGTATATCTTTTGTTTTGTTAATAAATCACCTATTTTTAAGGCAGTGATTTGATTCCTGTGTCCTAAAGAAGAGTCTGTGTACATACATGCCTAAGACTAAAAGATCAGCTATCAGATTGCAGCCTAATTTCTTCTTCTTTGTTTTTAAGTTTTCTCCTAAGGGAGGGTTAAGAGCTTCAGGTTACCCCACAGGGAGACATCCCAACTGTGTCTTCCTGTGTTTTAAAGATGGGTTTTTCTCACTTGGGTGGTGGCAGCTGCCTCCCTGTGTCAGGGAATCTGTGACCTTGGGAAGATTTTAAGCGGAAGCTTATAGAAGTAAGGTATTTTTAGGTTTCTTGCAGGTCCCCACCTTCTGCTCTTTGAGCATAAGAGTGAACAGCCTTAAAACAGGTCATACATCTTCCAGGAGCATCTGTCAGAAATAAAGATTATTCCTTTAATATTACTTTGGGTTTGATTCCTAAGAACTACAGCATCCTTTTCAGTCAATGAGTTACAGATTCCAAGCAACATAGTCCTAATGCTGTATTGGTTGCATAGATTCTCAGAAGAGGCACAAGTGGTAAAAGAACATTTGACAGCTTTCATAAATTCAAGTCAAATACTCAGTGCTGAGGGCATTTAAAATAACCAAATTACCATCAGAATTCCCAAGTCCCATTCAATGAATTTATTTAAAATGACAGTTCATCACTTGCTCAATAAGCCGTTTCAATGTGAAATAAACCACATGGTTTTCAGATGAATCCACTGTTGCAGTATTTGCTTAGCTTGTTTAATACAATGTATAAGTATCATCAACTGTTTATGGCCTGGATCCTCCCCACTAATATGAAGACAACAAAGGGAACACAGGAAAATCTCTACAAAACCCTCATGAAACTCCTTTTACTTCAGTTCTAATGGTTTAAAGAGATTGCACCGTGTGGGAAAGGCCACTGGACCTGCTGCCAAATCTGGTGAATTCCCAGGAATCTGCAGAGGACCTAAGTATGCAGTCAGGTGCTCTCTGGCTCACCTAAGCTTCTTTGCAGAATGACTCCACTGCAGCTATGTTACCAGTGACTCCCCATAGGTGGTGCTACACCCAGGATTCCCTAAGGAGGGTGTGCCCTTTGCCACCCATCCATTTTTCTGTTGTAGCCATTCTACATTCCACCCAGACTGTAGACTCACAGCATAGCTTATTTGGCGGAACGCTTCTGAATACTTAGAATGCTTGTTGTATAGGCAAGGAAGACTATCCAGGCCTACATTAAGCAGCACTATTTTGCAGAGTGCTGGCAGTATGAAATGGGAATGCTAGAAAGACATGTGGACAGAAGTGTGGTCTGGGCTAGGACAATGAAAGTGCTATAATATCATGTCAACCCCTCTTCCCATTCAAACTATGCCTCCTTTGTGTGGCAGAAAAGGGCAGCTTGAAAGCACTGGCTGGCTGGAGTTAAAAAAAACTGACTGGAAACAACCATTCAATGGGTGGGAAAGGCCAACCATTCCACCTTCGGCTTACATCTATATTTTGGTGGGAAGCAGGTATCATTCAAATAACAACAATAAAATTGAAACTCATATCCAAGTCTGCTTGATTTATGCACATTTTATGCAGGCTCTTTTGCATGGTTTGTGCTATACCCTTGACTTACAAGCACATGATGCTGTGTTTTTATAGACGAGTCATGTTGTCTTGTAATGAGATATTGCTGATTTGAAGAAAGCTGAAAGTTCAGCAGAACATGTGATAGGGTGTCTCTCTTTGAGATGGGTGTAGATCAAGTGACCTGTACTTCAACAGTAGCATCATGGTCTTTGCTGTGTCTGGCTGCACATCACTGTTACAGGCACTACCAAACTATGTGCTATAATGCACAGGTTATGCAATGACTTTTGTAAATGTGCACCAACCTTTTTTGAACCAGCACACTGAATATTAAACATGAACTTGAATCTCCCATGTGGCAAGCTAGAATCAACGTCATTGTCTTGTGTTCAGTAGCTGGTATGTGATTACTAAAACACTTCTGTTTAACTCAGGTATGTCCAGAACTGGTTTTTTCTAAGCTATTATAGTCTTACATGCCATGTTCAACTAAAAGTCATTGTTTCTATCCACAAGTGTTAGGTACTCCAATAGAAAAGGAAGAGGTACTTCATTTGTCACGAAAGCTGATGCATTTCCCCACCATCTTCTCTGACCATTCTTGTAAGCCCAGATTTCCCCCTGTGGAGGTCAAGACAGTTCAAAGTGACTCAGAAAACCAGAAGAAATGGTTACAAAATCGGAACCCCACTTTGGAAAACAACAAGTAGAATTACCCTCCTATGAAGCATTGAAATAGAATAGCCACAACCATAATAGAAAAAGCAGTCCTATTGCACAGTAAAGACTAAAAATAATTTATGAGGTGATGAGCTTTCATGGGACAGACTCACTTCTTCAGATCTGGAAATTATGAATTCAGCTCAGAATTTCCAGGTCTGAAGAAATGGATCTGTCCCATGAAAGGTCACCACCTAATACACTATTTTGTTACTCTTTAAAGTGCAACAGGACTGCTTTTTTGTTTTGTGAAGATACAGACTCACATGGCAACCTCTCTGGCTAATAACCACAATACCTGTAGGTTGTAGGTGTAGTAATAGGGAAGTTTTCCTTGAGTATAAATTATGGCAAATGTGTTAAGTTTATTAACTTTATGAAGGCAGATTTTTCTCAGAAGTTCTCCAGAGTTTACCAGAACCTACATACATACAAATTTGTACACACATGTGCACTCTTGAATTTTGCATGGTGCAGCCACCGGGTTGTTCAGACACCTCAAGTACATGTGTACTCACGTATACTAGAATCCTCATCTACAAAGATCTTTGTCCACAGTGGCTTTTGCAAATGAAAATTATACTACTTGTGCAAATGCAGGTACTAGGCTAAAGGCTAAACACAAATACATGCACATGTGTTTAACTCATGCTTTCACTCAAAGCAACTGAGACTGGGGTGCAAAATTTAACCCCAAGACTAAGTTCTTTGGGGCTGGGACCATTCATTTTTCTAATAGTCTACAAAGCACTATATATATCTCTGACATTGAGTAAATACGAACACCCAACAGAGTAATTTTCCTTTGCAAGATGCCACCAGTCCTACACAGTCCAGAGAATCTCCCATTGGGATCACTCATGACTCTTCTTAAATAGCTCCCTTTTCTGAAGTTACTGTACAATATTTGTTAAGATGCTCCCGTTTTCCTGTAGGGTACTAGATAGCACTCAGTGTGCCCTTTATCCTCCTGCGTCCATACTTGAACACAGAGAACCCATTTGTACAATCATACAACTGCATATTGCTTCACTGTGGTGAGCACACCCACTTCTAGCTCTTGCTTGCAGTGTACAGTTTGTCCTTTCCCTTTGCTGTTCTATTTCTCCTTAATTCTGTAGTGCAGGCCAAAACAAATTAAGATCTGAAAGAGACAAGTGCAATTGGAGAGCTTTGGAAGCCACTCTTTTTATCTGAAGGCTCTGGCCTCTGCTCAGCATTTCCAGTCAGAGTTGAAGGCTGTTGCCTTGACAACACATCGGATTCATCAACAGCTAATCATCAGGGCAACAGTCTTTGGGCACACCTGGGATTTGTCACATCTACTGTCAAAAAGTATTTTCCTGAAGGAGAAGCAGACTTCAGGAGTTGTAGAATACCCCAAAAATATTGTTAGATAAGACTGAAGCCTTTGTACGAGGCAGGGAAAATGCAAAGCAGGCGCTATTTGGGGATTGCCTGGTTGAAAAATGAGCAAGGTTAATACATTAAGAAATAAATACATTATGAATTTCAAAATGATAGCCATTTCCTAACCTGATGTGCCTAGTAACATAACATTTTTATGTCCCTCTCCTTGAAATTTATAGGAGTCTGTCTACGTAGGAAAGTACCATTTTGCCAGACACCATTTGATACATCATGTTATAAACCATGACACCATACTGTCTAATGGAAACATTTCTATTGTTATTGGGGTAAAAAACAAAATATAGAATGCCAGGAAATAAGATTGCTCAGTGTATATGGAAACAAATAAGAACAGATCATTCTGAAACGTGATTTAATATTTTAACATCTTGAGAAAATTCACCATACAAGACACAAGCTAAACAAGCAGAACATGAGGACAATCCAGTTATCTATAGTTCAGATGAAACCTCATCTATAGCACCGTTTGCAGTGTCCATAATGAAAAAACCCAAACTGTAGACCCTTTTGTTTATTTTTAAAAAAGACTATACAATCCCTGCAAGAGAAGAGGTACCAGTAAAAGTAAACCCCAAGCTAACAGGGCCCAAAGGAGGCCTTCAACATGATACTCTGGAATCAGGACATATTTTCAGAAAAACCTGGCTGAGTGTTGGCAGCCGCCCACCACATTATGACTAACCTTGGGGCCTGAGTGGCAATGAAACCCTACCAGATGCCAGCAGCTAAATAAGTAAAGGTAAGGGCAGAGGTAATTAAGATGCTGGAAATGGGGATCATCAAAGAGTCCCACAACCAGTGGTCCAGCCCAATAGTTCAGATGCCAAAACCTGATGGCACCATATGTTTCCATAATGATTTCCAGAGGCTGAACAAAATATCCCAGTTTGATGAGTGCCCCATTCTGTGCAAAAATGAACTAGTAGATTTCCCTGGCAGTGCTTGATACTGAACACCCTAGACTTAACCAAATGCTCTTGGCAGATCCCCCTGGCTGAAGACACTAAGGAGAAAATGGGGTTCTCTATACTGGAAGATCTGTTTCAACACACGGTTCTCCCATTTGGCCCCCATGGAGCTCCAGTGACCTTCGAGCACCACATGCACCAGTTACTGTGCCACCACTCCAATTATGCTTCCACCTACCTAGATGACATAGTTATACATACCCCAGCCTGGGAAACCCACTTGGGGAAGGCAGACACCATTCTGGACACCTTTAGGCAGGCTGGCCTTTTGGCAAAGGCATCCAAGTGTGCCGTGGGGTTCACAGAAGCCAAGTACATTGGGTATATGGTGGGAAACGGTCTGGTGAAGCCCCAGTTGAATAAATTAGAGGCCTTTCAATAGTGGCCCTGGCCAAGAGAAAATAGCAAGTTCGAGCCTTTCTAGGAGTTGTGGGGTATTGTCGGTGAAAGCTCAGGGTCTTGACCCAGTTATATGGTCTGAGCCAGCAGAGAGGGCATTTGGGGACTGACAGACTGCTCTCTGTAGCAACCCAGTATTAATAGTTCCCGATTTCATTGCAAACTAACAGATCTGAGGTGGGGTTGGGGGCGGTCCTGTCACAAACAGTGGGGAAAGAAGAACACCCAGTATTATACCTTAGCAGGAAGGAGCATAAATACATGGTAGTTGAAAGGGTGTGACTTGCCATAAAGTGGCCATAGAGACGCTGTGATATTATCTGCTCAGGCGCAAATTTGTCTTGGTAACAGACCATGCTCTGCATCAGTGGATGCAGTGGAATAAGTAGAATGCTAGGGTGGGGTCAGCAACCTGTGGCTCCAGAGCTGCATTAGGCCTTTAAGAAGTCAGTTGTGACTGTGGGCACTGCCACTGCTGAAATAATGGAACAAAATGTAATTGGTTTAACAGTTGGCACGGTGGTGGGAAGGATCTGGCTCCTATATCAATTTAATTTAATTTAATTTATTTCCATTATTTCACCAATAGCAGGGCAGGGAGCCTCCTGCGCTGCAGATGGGGGAAGTGCTAAGCCCACAGAACAGCTACAGGGAGGGGTGGCTGAGTCTGCCCCTGCTGGAGCCATGCAGCCCTGCTGAGAAGGAGGTGGTGGCCACGGAGGAGCAGCGGAAATGCACGCAGCTGGAGGAGCTCATCAGCTGAGGTGAGTTAATCCTAGGGATGGGGGAGGGGGCAAGTTAGGGGCTGAGAGGGAGTAAACCTTGGGATCAGGAGGTGGGTTTGTGGGATGCAGGGTAGAGCTTGTGGATGGGGGAAGGATTTGGGGGCTGAGGCAGGTAAAGCTGGAGGTAAGGGGCAGGTTTGTGGGCCAAGAGGGGTAGAGCCTTAATGGATAAGTACAGTGTCCACTTCTGGGCATTGAATTTTAGGAAAGATGCAGGCAAATTGGATAAAACACACAGGGGAGTAACAAAAATGATAAAAGGTTTAGACCTAGAAGGAAAGATTGAAAAAAAAAATTTTATTTAGTTTAGAAAAAAAAATAAACAAGTGGGGACACGTTATGAGTCTTCAAGTATGTGAAGAATTGTTATAGAGAGGAGGGTAATAAATTATACTCCTTATACTGAAGATAGGACAAGAAGCATAAACTGCTGTAAGGGAGATTTACCTTAGTCTTGAGGAAAACTTCTCAAGTGTCGGGTAGTTAAGCACTGGAACAAATTACCAAGGCAGGTTGTAGGAATCTCCATTGTTGGAGGGTTAGGTTAGGGAAACACTTGTCCGAGATGGTCCAGATAAGCCCTGCCTCAGTGCAGGGCACTGGCCTCAATAAGGTATCAAGTTCCCTTCCAGTCCTACATTTCTTATGATTCTGTGCAACAGTATGTTACTGAACTCAGCCCTCTTAGCATTTCAGGAGGAAAGAAATGTTTATAAAAGATAAGATGGAAGAAAATAATGACTCTGTTAGGTCATTTGTCAACAGCATTGGAGTCACTGAACAAACCCACAATTTTTCAAATTGTGTTTGCTGTAAACTAATTGGCAGTGACATATATATTTTAAAAGCATGCTGCATTGAGGAGAAAGTCCATAAGGCGTGCTTGTGCTCTCTCTCTCTCTCTCTCTCAAGCAGAGAAATTGTAAAAAAAAGAAAAAGCATCAGTCTGATCACCGACTTTAAAAGTTTCTTGCGCCTTAACTTTTTAATGTACTTGCTGTTTTAGGTAAGATATGTGTACAGGCATATGAGGGGGAACAATAACTAACAAATACAGTTGGTATTATTTGAACTATGTTTCAAATGTTTTTAAAATTTTTGATAGTTTTGTAAATTATTCAACCAGTGCTAGAAGCTGTGCCAATAACTGGTTTATTCCCCCAACATATTGAAAATGTTACAAGCTATTGAATAGATTAGTCAGTAATTTTATCAATTAACTTTCTTATTCACACACAAAAATCACATCACATAAATGGATTACTATGACATGGCTCTGAAATTGCTTTTATAGGCACCTTTGCCTTCCACACCTGCACTCTGCACCATGGGGACTCCAACATCCCTTCTCTCTCAGCATTTTCAAAGAGCTGGTTTTTTAAAAAATAGTTACCACCTAGAAGGCCTCCTTTTCTGCAAAATACAGACTGGATTCTCCAAAATGACATTGGTTTGAAACAGATTGATTGAGCCCTTGACCAATGACAGATTTATGGTCCCATATCATATTTATAGTTCTAAAAACTGTTGTAAAGAAGAGATTTCAAGCTGTCCAATCAGTACAGCAGTTATTTCTATTATTTAATTACTTGGATTGCAGTAGTGATGGGGCCCGTAAGGCAGGTCACTATCATGTTAGGGATTGCATAAACATAACAAAAACGTGTCCCTGCCTTAGAGAGCTAGCAATCCTTGGGTAAAACAAAAAACAAGCCAATACAACAAACAAATGTTAGGAGCATAAGGCAATGATGAACTAATTATGAAGAGCTTGATAAGTAGTGGTTACAGCATACTGCCTAACTATAGTGAAGGGTTTTCCCGAGGCACCATGGTAAGATGAGAGTTTCAAGGAGGGAGCTGAAGGAAGACAATGTGGTGGCTTTGTGGATTCTTATTGGAAGCTGTTCTCCCGCACGGAAGGAGATGCAAACAGGTTTTGTTGGAAAATCTGAAAAATGGGCAATCAAGAATGACCTAATTGAGAAAGCAGAAGTGAAACATGTATACAATAATTAATAATAATTTAATGAAGGGCCATGAAAGAAGACAGGCAGTTTAGGCAGGAAAGAGGGGAAGTGGAGAGGCCAGTGGAAAATGCTAAAGACAATGGTCATGTGGCTAAAGAAACAAGCCAGGAAAATGATCACCACAGCAACTTTGTAAGTGGAAGAAAAGAAGTGGAGTAACAGAGCTGTGATTAAACATGACAAAAAGTATCTGCATTATTAGGCTTTTTCAATGCGTATCCAAAATGTGGTCGGCAGACGTGACTTCTAGGTTGATACTTCACACTAACAAAAGGAGCTGAGGAGGCCCTCTCCCACTCAGATGCGCTCAGCTAGGCCGTGTCTACACTTACAACGAACTTCAAAATGGCCATGCTAATGGCCAAATCGAAAAAAAATGAGGCATTGAAATGAATATTCAGTGCCTCATTAGCATGCCGCTGGCCGCAGCACTTCGAAAGTGCCGCAGTTCGCTCACCCGCAGCTTATCTACATGGGGGGTCCTTTTCAAAAGGACCCTGCCAACATCGAAATCCCCTTATTCCTATCAGCTGATCCTGGCAGGGTCCTTTTGAAAAGGACTCCCGTGTGGACGAGCTGCGGGCGAGCAAACCGCAGCACTCTCAAAGTGCCATGGCTGGTGGTATGCTAATGAGGCACTGAATATTCATTTCAGTGCCTTATTAGTATTCATCGATTTGGCCATTAGCATGGACATTTCAAAGTTTTTTGTAAGTGTAGACGTGCCCTAGATAACACACACAACAATCAGGTCAGTGATGACCATCAGCTGAGGCTGTAGGAGTCTCAGTGGTTCTGCAAAGTACCTGGCTTATGCAAAATGCATGACATATATGAAATAAAGGTTTTATCAACCTTATTTCAGGACAACCCGTGTGGTTTGAGAAAGTAGAAAGTATCCCGGCCCAGCATGGGGAGGAGGAGTGTCTCCATGCACTGCCATTCTACCTCCTGCACTGGAGTTGTATCACCATGAGTGACAGAAAGCTCTGTCCTCACCTGGAAGCTCCACACCCATGGCTCATTGGCTAGGAATTGAGGCTGATAGGAGCTATGGGGGGCGGGGAAATAGTGGCCTGTGCACCACTTATTCCCCACCCTCACCAAGTAGAAAGAATC
Organism: Carettochelys insculpta; assembly: GCF_033958435.1. Taxonomy (NCBI): domain Eukaryota; kingdom Metazoa; phylum Chordata; order Testudines; family Carettochelyidae; genus Carettochelys; species Carettochelys insculpta. The sequence goes on from NC_134142.1 coordinate 103,054,610, forward strand.
CCAGGTAAGTGCCCTGCACCCCATGTTTTCCCTAACCCAGCCCTGAGTCCCCTCCTATAGCCTATGGGGGGCGGGGGGGGGTGGAAATAGTGGCCTGTGCACCACTTATTCCCCACCCTCACCAAGTAGAAAGAATCCCAGGTAAGTGCCCTGCACCCCATGTTTTCCCTAACCCAGCCCTGAGTCCCCTCCTATAGCCTAACTCTCCCTTAGGCCCTGAACTCTGAGCCCCAGCTCTGTGCCCACTCCAGCATCCTAACTTCTGCACAAACCCTGCACCTACACCCCAACCTCCTGCTCTAAGCCACCTCCTGCACACCAAACCCCTTGGACTCATTCTGCAGTTTCCTCCTGCAGTCTAAACGCCTCATCCCCAGCCCCATGCCTGCACTCTCACTCGGAGACCTCTCCTCCTCATGCACCTATCCTCCTGGTTCAATTCACAGTTCCCTCCCACACGTAGAACCCCTTGTTTTGTGTCCCACCCCAGAGCATGCAGGGGGAGGCATTCCACAAAATCTAATAACCCCAGACCCCGAGAAGAAATCATCATGGCTTTGCTAATAGTGAACTGTATAGATCTATATTTGTTCTATACAATTTATTCTTATACACTATCATGTAAATGGCTTAGAAATTAATTTAATAAACACGTATATATAGAAAACACCAAATACTGGTGTGTGTGTGTGTGTGTGTGTGTGTGTGTATGTGTGTGGGCAAGGAACTGGGGATACAGATGTAGCATGTACACACAGGACCTCCTCACAGATTGCTCAGGCCCTCTGCTGAGTTACGAGGTTTGTGAATGAGCCCCATGGCTCTTCCACATGGTGTCACACCCCAAGCATTTGCTGGAATAATTTAGGAGTTCCTCTGTGAAGAGAACCTTATGGATATTTCTTCCCCATGTTGTCAAGTATCAGAGGGGTAGCCGTGTTAGTCTGGATCTGTAGAAGCAACAAAGGGTCCTGTGGCACCTTATAGACTAACAGAAAAGTTTAGAGCATGAGCTTTCGTGAGTTAACTCACCTCTTCAGATGCTGGTCAGCATCTGAAGAAGTAAGTTAACTCACGAAAGCTCATGCTCTAAACTTTTCTGTTACTCTATAAGGTGCCACAGGACCCTTCGTTGCTGCTTCCCCATGTTGTGTACTTTAATTCTTTAATGTTTGTGAAGTGCTTTGAGAATAGTGGACAATTATGTAATTATCTACTGGAGAATTCATACTTACTTTAAAAACTCCTTGCCATTAACTATCTTTGAACATTCAAAGCATAGATAATGTTGCTTAATGGTATATAATGGCCCATATCCTAGCCTATTGCCATGGAGCTCTTAATGCAATTTGGGAAGGGGTGTGCAAGAATAACAGTAAGTTTCTTTTCTGTCCCACAAATCACAGGTCCCCAGCCTGTCCCCAGCCATATGCCAGCTTCCACAGCTCCCAAAGGCTGTTCCAATCAGCAGGGTCAACTGGGAATAAGGGATTCTGTCCAATGATCCATTTACTTTGCTCCTGCTCGTGCCATGGGAAGAGGTGGCAATGAGTGATTTGGATCCGAGATAGGTCTCATGGAGCTCTCTCACCTTTGTGGTCCTGGCAGTGTGCTTTTCACAGTGAGGACACTTTCTTGTGCAGTGTCCTTCACCCAGGCAGCATATACATTGAGAAAGTCCATCCGAAATAGGCATGGACATTCTGCAAATCAGGTATCTTTCAAAACCTGGGGAGCCAGGCAGGTCTAACAATTTTGGAATGAAGAACAAAAATTAACACTAACACTGAGCTACATTAACACTATTTACTACTTTTAAAACTATGAACAACTAACTATCTAAACTATGAGGAAAAAGTAAGTTTTTGGAGGGTAACTGCAGGTTCGGACTGGAGCCAACGGGACAGAGAAGGAATTGAGGGGTTAGTGGGCTGTGCATGTGTAGAGCCATCACAATGAGTGTGTGCTGGCTGCTTTGCATGTGCAGCCCACTGCAGGAACTGCCACCTTAATTCTCAGACTATGGGCGCAACAACACCATAATACCTAGGCGGAGCTCCCAGGGGGACACACCTTGCAGTAGAAATAGCTCCAATGTCCAAGGAAATCAGGTGTTTAAACCCCATGAAGGCTTTATTTCCATATGTATCCAAAATACTAAGTAAGTGCTTGGAATGTTATGTCTGCCTATTTTTAAGGGTGTCTCTGCAAAGAGCCTACAGTCACTAGCTGGATGCTAGCATTTGGGGAGCTTCCAAAGGCTTGTTTACCAGACAGATATTCAGTATGTAACTGCAGTTCAGTTACTGAATCAGCTGCAGGGATTAGGTTAGGTTCCATAGATGGGTCTATAATTACAGTTTCATTTGTCTCGTCTGTGCTACAGAAAAAAAACACCAAGTCCCCTGGAGTCTAAATCCAGCCCATGAGAAAGGCTCAGGTTGGGAAGTGCAAACAGGTTTCCCAAGTGAAGTGCAGGTTGCACCTCCCTGGTCTGGCACCCTTGGGACCTGAGCAGGTCAATGCCCTTGGAGATCCCCATTCACTTCCTCAACACCACCTGCAGCTCCCCAGTCTGGGACTCTGGCCTTTAGGTCCTGGGCCAGCCCCAGCTGCCAGCCTCCCAGCCCCAGCTGCAATTTCCTCATCCTGGCAATCGTGGCCTCACTGCTCCCCAGCCGTCTTCCTGCCTGGCTCCCTAGCCCCAGTTACCTGGTCAGCTGACCCAAACCAGCTTCCCATCAGCTCCCGGGCCCTGCAGCTTCCCAGCCCAGCACTTCCCTGTCTGGCTTCCCAGCTCTGCCACTCCCCAGCCCTGCAGCTTTCCAGATGACTCCCCAGCCACCAGGGAGTCACTGGAGCCTTCTGGCTTCTGGCTCCCAGATTCCTTCTTCCTCCTCCTGTGGGGCTGCAAGGGTGTCCAGGAGCCTTCTTGCCATGGCCCCAGCCCCCTCTCTGGTGGGGATGGGGGGTGCGCTCTGCTCTGCAGCAGGGGCTCCAACTCTGGCCCAGGCCTGGTTGCTGGCCACTGATCTGACCCCAGCCTCTGCCCCCGATGTAGGTCCAGCCCCAGGACTCTCTGGTGCTGCAGTGACCATGGTCATGCTGGGCCACAGATGTTGCAGGATGAGAGAATACTGGATTTACGAGGTTGAACCTATAATTTAGTTTGTCAGTGACATTCAAGCAACCAGGCTAGTTTCTCATTCTTTAAAGAGCAAACTAAATTTTAAACAAATTAGGCAAACCTTTGGGAATGTGTGTTTATAAAAAAATGGCAGGTTACTAATAGGGAGCAATTGTAGCTAGATAAGAGGGAGGACACTGAAAACACATATTTATAGGTGTTTCTGAATTCTTATGTAGAAAAGTTGCAAATCAGTTTTTGTTCTATATACTTCATGCCAGGTCCCTAGTGCTTATCTTCAGATTTTTGTTACACAAGATGTTTTCTGAGAAAAAAAAATATATATTTAACTTATTGCCCAACCTTTGTAAGATATCATGAAACCACAGAGCATTTACTACTGCTGCTCAGTTCTTTGAAAACTTAATGCACTGTACATCTGACAAGCTTTGTAATAATTGCACCCTGGGGAATTATGAGGCAAGCCTGCCATAAAAATCACTGTAGGATGTGATTACCGGAGCTCTACCAAGCCAACTCAGAATTATTCATTTGCCTATTTATCTGCCCTATTCCCTTGTACTTCCCTGCACTTACTATACTTGTACTTGAATTCTGCCAGGAGGGAGGATGGATAACTCAAACCTTATTTAATTAACTTGGCCAACTGACGTGTTTAGGAACAGCCCCCAGCTCCCCAGTCCAAGTCAACATTACGAACTGTTGTATGCATGAAAGTGTTGTTTTAAGAACTACTTCCTCTTACTACTAGTATATCATATGATGATGCAATATCCACCAATTGTAGTATCACTGCTTTTAATATAAAACAGCGCACCAGGTTAACAAGATCAAGATAAAAATTGAACCCAGATGGAATGAGTCATTTGAGCCTCAATTTTTTTTTTATTTTCTCTTGGGTTGGAGGTTTAAGGGGGAATGGGAGTGGAGTATGGTCTTATAGGTAACTCACTGGACTAAAGCCCGAGAGATCTGGATTCATTTTCTAGGTCCATCGCAAATCTCTTGTATAGTCTTGGCAAAAGAAAAAAAATCACTTCATCTCTTCCTTGATACCCTGCTCTGTCCTTTGCATATCGTATCTGAGTATATTGTAAACCTGAAGGCAGCCACTGTGTTTGTACAGTGCCTAACAAGATGAGGTCCTGCTCATGGTGGGAGTTCTAAGTCCTACTGTAATTATAATGCAAACAAATAATTCATGCTCTTTTCATGCAAAGAAATGGTGCTTAAAATAAATCAGCACTGGATGTACCCTGACACAGGGTCAGCACAGATTGTGCTGCCATTATTTGAGTGAGACTAGTCAGAATTAATGAAAGATTGCCAAGCCTTCTGGGATACCCTAGAATGCCAATGGTAGTAATAACCACAGAAATATAAAGAACAGCATAATTTAGGGTAGGGGTGGGGAATCTCTGGCCTGTGGGCTAGATGCAGCTTATCAGGGTTTCCAACTGGTGGGCCACCAGACAGTTTGTTTACCTCAGCATGCACAGGCATAGCTGCTGGCAGCTCCCAGTGGCCATGGTTCACATTTCCAGTCCAATGAGCTTGTGCCACTTCCCATAGCTCCCGTTAACCAGGAATGGCGAACTGCAGTCACTGGGAGTTGCGCTCAGCCATGCCTGTAGATGGTCAGATAAGCAAGCCATTAGATGCCAAGCTATGTCCAGCCCCATTGGGCCACAGGTTCCCCACCCCTAACTTAAGGGAATATTTGTGAGGAAAAAAATTAAAATAAATGAGTGGGTTTCTATATCTGACAAACAACATGGAAATACCAAACCTTTCAATTCCAAGGATACTAGCCTTCTGCTTCTTCCTTCTGAAAGCTCTGCCCTCAGGGGAGGGAAAGTCTGTTGCACTGCTGATTATTGCAAGTACCCTGTTCTCAGTACAGAAATAATTAGTTTAGTAAAAGTACTTTGTGACAAAGTTCAACCGAATACCCCAACTTTACTGCAAATCTATGACAAATATTTGGACAAAAATCCTTTTATTTTAGGGGGCTTCTGAAGAAAGTCTGATATCTCCAATGGCTGGTGATGGGACTCTAGGTGGGGAGGGGTTTGAGTTGTTATGGAGAATTTTTTCCCAAGTGTCTGGCTGGTGGGTCTTGCCCACATACTCAAGGCCTAACTGATGACTGTATTTGGGTTCAGGAAGGAACTTCCCCCAGAGACAAATGGCAGAGCCCCTGAGAAGTTTTCACCTTCCTTTGCAGCATGGGGCCTGGGACACTTGCAAGTTTAGACTAATGTAAATTATGGATTTTCTGTTACTTGAAATCTTTAAATCATTAGTTGAAGAGTTCAATAACTGAGCCCGAGGTTGAATAGTAACAGAGGGGTAGTGTCTGTCTGTACTCCAACAAAATAACACAGAGAAATGTAGCACTTTAGAGACTAACAAAATGATGAGCTTTCGTGGGAGAGACCCACTTCGTCAGATCAATCTCACTTCCAGTACAGACTGACGTTTATAAATAAAGAGGACCAAAAAAAATTGCAATAAAAATTGACAGATCAAGTACATAGGATTGAAGTAGGTGGCAGAGGGATGGGGGATGTTAAGTGTCCCGCCTGAGATAATTACAAGCACCAACTGCTCAAGGTTGGTGCAGTACCTTGGTCTTTTTGATGTTCAGTGCGAGGCTGAGATTCTTGTATGCTTCAGCAAAGGCACGTAAGGTGGTCTGAAGGACTGTGGCTGATTTGTGATGTGTACTGCAGAATGTTGGTTACCCCTCTTCTTCATGTCTGAATTTACTGGGACTACTGATGAAACTGAAATGTTCTCACTTGGACCAAATTTTTTGCTATGTACAATGAAGTCTAAGTCACAAAGTGAATTATTATCAGGTGGAAACAACATTAAAGGCATTTAAGCACTGATACAACTGGATAATACTGTCTTATATCTAGTTTGTTGGCACTGGTCACAGAACAATGCATGAGACTAAATTAATTATGCCTTGCAACTCCACTGGAGCTAACACAAGGTATATTATGCAGACAATAAAAATAAGTTAGAAAAGTCAAGCAACTTTGATACATATCTAATCAAGGTGGACCAATGTATGGAGCCCAGGACTCCTGACTTCCAGTTCCAATTGGTGACTCTCATAAACAGACAAATACACCAACCTGCTGTATTTCATAGGCATAGCCATTGACTCTGTCCACCTAAAAATAAGCCATTAAAAGGCTCTTTGATTTCACAATTAAGTAAAAAAAAAATAAGAACTAGTCCTTCTTTGATGTAAATAAGCAAAGTACCATTGACTTCACTGGCGCTATGTTAGATTACACCAGCTGAGGATCTGGTCCATAATCCATATATATACATACACACACACACACACACACACACACACAAACCACTCATTATATAAGAACCCCTAATCAAATAGAACATAGCAAAACAGTGTATTCAAAAGAAATCACACTGCATATAAAAGCAATATAACATGTGGGTGAAACTAAAATTGTTCTATCTGCTACAACTTCATATCCTGGAGAGATTTATCATTACTGACATTAAAACATATTACTAGTTCTCACATATGAGCCATTTTATCTGATCTTGTCCTTAATTCAAATGGAACAGTAAAGAAATCAAATTAATCTTCTGCAAACGTTGCAGCTGACTGTATCCAGAGTGAGAGAAAAAACATTTGAGTGAAACATCTGATCGAATGGCAACTGCTTTTTAAAGTACACTCACAAGACTATGTACAAAAAACCCCAAACAGTCTGCATAAATTTAGATTTTTCCCTCAGTTTTGTATGAAAAAAAATAATTAAAATCATGCAGGTTGCCTCCCAAGCAATGACAAACATGGTGGCGATGTGCCATGAAGCAGTTGGTGGTGGAATTCCAGCTACCCTTCAAACTCCTGTGGAAACAGGTAGTCTGTCCTGGGAGAGCAGCATTTTGCATTCCATTTTCAACTAATTCTGTATTGCATAAGCAACATTGGGGGCTGTATTACCCCATCAGTACCCTATAGGCCTTTGACATGTAATCATAAGCATACTACATTCATGGCCCAATTGCTGTGTGCGATGTCTCCAAAGTCTCGTGACTACCATGAAAAGATTCATGTCCTACCAGGTTTAATGAGAGAGGATTATGCCCAGTTTTAGACAGGGGCCTGCACATCCCACTGACTTCAGTGGGACTCAGTAAAGGTATAAAGATCTATATGAGCAGTATGGCTACAGTGCAATAAAAAGCCTACAGCTGGCCCCTGTCAACCGATTTAAGCTCACAGGTTTGGGCTGCAGGGCTATAAAATTGCAGGGTAGACATCCAGCCTTGGGCTAGTTTCTGGGACTCTCCCCTCTCATGGGATACACCCTGAGGCAACAGTCCTGAAAAGAGACTTATTCACATACTCTACATATTGCAAGCTGCCCCATCAGCTATAGTAGGACACTCATGCTATGCAAAATTACACACATGCATAAGAGTTTTCAAGTTGGGGGCTTCTATTTTGTTCGATTGAAAAGGAGAGCTCAGTGGGATCTTAACTTTAGCTGAAACTGAGTGAAATTTGCATACTTCTACTTAAATTCAATGATCCCTAAACCCTAGAAAAGTTCTTCTTTCAGCTGATTCTATGGCATTTTTTGTATTGTGTCATTTTTGTAAAGTTACAGTAGGATTCATCAACCAGTTTTGTGTTTTAAGCAGATAAACCATCTGCCATGATTGTTCAAAACAAGTACAAAAGGTCAAGCTTCCATCCAACAGTGAGACTTAACATACCATAAACGTTTCTAGCACTACAAGTACCAGCCAATTCTTCATCACCACAACTGATGTCTAAAATACACCCTACAGCCAATGACACCAGTCAGAGGATGAGGTTGAAGACTCACTCCCAGTTCTCCACACTTCCTTGATTCAAATTGTTCAAAAATATTAACTTCCCTTAGCCTAGGGCTATAGTTTAGCCCTGTCTCAGAATTATTTACACAATTTGTGCAACATGAATTATGTAAGTTATTTTGAGGTAACTTATTTAGAACCCGGTGCTGGCTATGTGTCACCAAAGTTTGAAATAAGTGCCTATTTCGAACTTCCCGCTATCCCTTTCACAATGAGGGGTAGCAGGAATAAAATACCATGCTCAAATAGCCCTGCTATTTCAAATGCAGTGTTTGGCATGGGGTGTCTATTTCAGCATACAACTATATCCTGAAATAGAAACCTCAGTGAGCCTTAGCCATACTAAATGGGCAGGTGGAAAAAGGAGAACTTCCAAGGATAAGACACTCAGAAGACAGCACGGCATTACAGGTTGAACATCCCCAGTGCGGCAACATCTGTGGTCAAGCATGATTTTGGTTAGTCAGATGTCATTATTTTGGATGTGGCTAAGTTTCCTTGGTCCCATAAAATTTGTTTACAGACACCAGTCCTGGCTATCAGTGTCTGTGCTGTTATTTAGCTGCAATTTACCCCTAAATGTCTTCTAAGAGCCCAGTAAGCAGTAGACGTGTTAATAAAGTGCTACACAATATTGATCTCCCATTAACTGGAAAATTCTCTTGTGTTCCCGCTACCCCGTGTAACTCAAATTTTCACGCAAGTTGCAGGGGAGATGGGAATCAGACTGCCACTTGGTTCCCAGCTCCCCTCTACTTGTGGACCTGGGAAACTGACCAGCCCACCAGGACTGGTCAGTTTCCTGGCTGTCTCTCTCTGCCTTCCCCTAGTGGTGTGACTGTCAGCCTGACAGCGAGGTTGCTTGGGGGAAGGCGGGGGGAAGGCTTTTAGCTTGCTTAGCTGCTTGCAGCTGCAGGTAACTAGGTGAGCTAAAAGCCCCTACTCTCTGCCTTCTCCCAGCCATGCAGCTGTCAACCTGACAGCTGTGCAGCTGAGAGAAGGCAGGGAGAAGGGGCTGCAGAACAGCATCAAGTTGTACTTAACTTGCATTAAAACAAGTTACATGCAACTTGAAGCCGCGTACATTGGGGGTTTACTGTATTAGATAACAGAGCAAGAAACATGACCACCAAATGTCCTGTCTTTCTCTCCATGGCATGTCTTGAGCTCAAGAGGCAGTACACTGTAGCTCAAGTTGTTTTTCTTGTTTTTACAGCTCAGCTGGGACATCGTCACATATGCAACAAGAGCTCAATTATCCCTCTTATGGGATATACTGTTTACAGCAGTCGGAGCTGCTTCCTGCAGCCCTATAGGCAAGATGCTCAAAGGCTTTTCTGAATTGCAACTGAACCTGGAGTGCACTACAGTATGAGGAATTCCCTCCCTTGCAGTTTTATCCTGGTCAATGCAGATGCAATTCCTTTAGTTACATGGCTTGCTCTATGGTAAGGCTGACCCTGGGACAACAGTCCCCGTTGCCCCACACCCCTGATGGCAGGCCATCTGTTCTTCTGAGGGGAGTTTCTCATTTGTCTTATGGAACATATTTAAAAGGGGAGAGAATGAGAGTCCATAGCACAGACATTAGGGAACTCGCCTGTAGTGGATGAGACTCAAGTTGAAGTCCCTGTGCCAAGGTATAAGAAAGTAATCCAAGTGGAACAGCTTTGACAGGAGAGATTGCAATGCACCTCTGAGTACCCAGCAGTTTGGTAGTTAGGGGCACTCACCCAGGAGATGAGTGACCTGGTCTGAAGTTGCTGCTCTAGGAAGGGATCTTGAACATGGGTCTCCCACATCCCAGGTGAATACCCCAATACTGACCTATTGGGTAAACTCCTCCTCTGTGCAACTTGTCCTTTATCTTTAAGAGATTTTTAAAAGCCCCTAGAAACTAAGCATTTCATTCTACCTGAAATTAAATTTGTCAGCTTTTTCCAATTTACCAAAAAACGCTGAAAATTTTCAGGTTGGGTTAAACCAAACTTTAATATTACTTTTCAGAATTGCCAGAAAACTGAAGTTATTCAGCCAGCTCTACTTGTGAGCCAATGTGCCTGCAGTATGCCTCATAATCTGCCCCCAGTCACACCCAATCTAGTGCTAGTAATACAATTTTTGTTTGGACCATTATATTTTCCCCACCCCCAACATCTCTTAATTCGAAAGTTGACTCCCATTGCAGGTGCAATGGTGACACCAATGTTCCCTGTAAATGGAGTGCTTGGGCGGCTGCCCACAAGAGATTCTGATGCCACTCAACTGATTAGCAGAGTGCCCACAGCCACCCATAGTGGGCATCAGCTGTTTTTACTGGTGGTGCAAATCTGCACATGCTTTGGTGCACATATTTATTCCACCCATGGATGGAAAAATTCAGCACCTGTCAGGATAAAACCCTTAGTGAATCGGGGAAATTAAGATTCAGTTCTAAAAGTTCAAGTGGATTCTTTACTTAGCTTTACAGGAAGGTGGGCTAAGTTTATAACCTAACTGAATACATCTCTATTTGCTGACTGGTATTCCTATGAATAGGGCCTTTGTTAGGTTCGACATATGACATTAAGGATTTTGAATCTTGTCAATTAGATGACAATGATTTATCTCCAGCTTGAAAAATTAAAGTGGCAATATCAAATACTTATACTGCGTTGATGCTTGATCGTCTCCCTACTACTATAAATTCTGTTTACAAGCTAAATGGACATCTCTGTTTGTATTGCCTGACTTATCTTTGAGAATTAATTGTGCTGTTCATAAGCTTATAAAATGTTTGCTGCCCCTCATAATTTAGCAGCACCATATTAACACAATCACTGTACCCTTTGCTTTTTGACCAAACAATTGATAAACAGCAAGCAGAAAAGGTCATTTTCATGCATTGGTTGTCTTTTATTAAGACACAAAAAGAAGCTGGGCAGTCTTATGTTACAGTATTTCACTGCTTGATATTTTCCAGTAGAAAAATGTATAGTTATTAAAACACAATATTTAAATAATATTGGGAAAATCTTGTTTGATATTTTCAGTCTTTCAAGGATAAATATACATTAGTCACCAATAGCTGAACACTGTCATATTGGTCATCACAAAACTTGCAGATGACAACATCAGTACATTGCCACAAAGTAACATTGTTTCAAAGATGATTAACCTCTAAAGTTTATGTTACTTTGGCCAATTGCCAGATAATATGCTGGGTGAATGGCACCAGTTTTATTTACAGGATAATTCAACTCTCTACCTGACAACTAACCTGAGATCTGGGTACATCTGAATAAAAAGAACTGTTTTGTGATCACCACCATTGGATGTCCTTGACCCTTCCACTGCTGAAGATGCCGTCAAATTATTATTGATGCAACACCTGCAGCCAGTCTGTTGCAGAGAGAAAATTGCCATTGATCAGAAGGGAAGAGCACGAAAGATAAGAGGTGCCTGGAACCTAAACACATGAAGTTCAGAGCTGAAAACAAGAGAACTAAAACTATAAAGATGACAACAGTAAATTCCCAACCACATAAACTTGCTGTCTCAGAGTGCATCTACACTAGCCAGCTACTTCGAAGTAGCCAGCACAACGTCAAAATAGCACGCGTCATGTCTACATGCGCCGTGTGCTATTTCAACGTTGAAATCGACGTTAGGCGGTGAGACGTCAAAATTGCTATTCCCATCCGAAGATGGGAATAGCGCACTCCTTCGATGTTCAAGGTCGAGGTAGTGCGTGTGTAGACAATCTGCGTCCTGCTACTTCGAAATAGCGGGGTCTTCCATGGCGGCCATCAGCTGAGGGGTTGAGAGACACTCTGTCCAGCCCCTGTGGGGCTCTATGGTCACCACTTGCAGCAGCCCTTAGCCCAGGGCTTCTGGCTGCTGCTGCTGCAGCTGGGGGTCCATGCTGCGTGCACAGGGTCTGTAACTGGTTGTTGGCTCTGTGGATCTAGTGCTGTGCAGGGCAAGTGTGTCTGGGAGGGGCCCTTTAAGGGAGTGGCTTGGGGGCTTTGCTGGCCCCTTATTTCGACGGGGAGCGCTTGCGTGTGTGGACGCTCCACATTTCCTTCTGGGGCTGCTCCTTTCGATGTTCCCTGTTGCTACTTCGACATGGAACGTCAACGGCACCAGCTCTGGAGGACATGTAGATGATACACCTTGAAGTAGCCTATTTCAATGTCCTTACTTTGAAATAGGCTACTTCGATGTAGTGTTCTAGTGTAGACGTAGCCTCAGTGTTTCTCTCTTACCTCAGTTCTGTGGAAGCTTGAACCATGATGCTAATAAAAACTAACTTAGCAGTTATACCATGTTCTTTTATGATACCTTCCACATACACCTGTACACTCTCCCACACACACCTAAAAATGTCTGCTAGTTTAAGAGGATCTACATACTGCCCTAAAGCCCTCCAGTGAAACCAACAGGATGGAAGGACTACATCAAGAGTCTTCTGGCCTCTTAAAAGCTTCAGGTTACAGAATACACAGATAGCGTAAGAAGGGGAATTCATGCACAGAAAGAGTAACTGAAACCACAAATTATTTTCTCCTCCTACCCCAACTCCGCACCCCTCCCCCCCCCAAAAAAAGGTAGTCTGGAGGAGGGTAAAAATTTAACCAGTTTTTGGAACTAATATACATTACTAAGCAGTGCCATTCACTGTAAGCCTCACATTCTTTTGAGTTTTCTATCTTTCAATTTCTGATGAAAAACGCCACTTCTACAGTCTGCAGAGTGAATTACACTGATATCCAACTTTTTCTTTTCTCTGAAAGAAGCAGAAGAGGGGACCTAATCTGACTTAATAGATTTATATTTCAAGATGTTCTCTGAGAGAGGATGGAAATCCAGATGAAACAGTCTGTCCTATCTTCTCACTTTCAAGTGGTTAAAACTGTCATTACTGTGTAACTTTCTTGCTCATCCTTTAGACATTTTTATTCCCTACAATTATGTTGTGTGGACTGTTCGGCATTTCCTCCCTATCACATATCACAACACCAAGGAGCAGCTAAGTGGTAAACACTTAATCTATTTATTGTTTACCCTGGATTCTACTTTCATCCTAACAAGTTTCTGTTACATTTATTCACTCTTCAGTGCACTTTCAGAGCCTCTCTGGGGAAATACATCTTCCTGTGCTGCGCTAGGTGTCTGCATATGACTCAATGCACTCTACCTATGAGTGGTGGTTTTCCACCATGTGTTACTGTAGCATATCTTTCTAGTTACTTGTGCAGTAGCAAGAGATTGTGTCACTATTAGCTGATTGTTTTGGGGTTGTAATAATCTTAGGTACAAGAGTGCTGATCATCTGTGAGTGAATCGTTCATATCTAATTGCTCTCCCAGGCAATAAACTCATTATTACCTTCCATTTATGTTGAGATATGGTTTTGTATGTCAATAGCGTTAACTGTGGTAACATGCTATGCACTCGTGTTGGATAAAGTCTCCTCTTATTCCTGATAAGAGCTGAGATAATAAAAGGGGGTCATTTACGCACCAGTCTATTCAAGAGCTCACTGGAAAGCTCAGGGGAAAGCTGCTTCCCTGAGCATAGTTATGAATCATTGTAATTGTGACAACAGCACTCCTTAGTAAGGTGACACAGAAGGAGCAGTTCTTACATCATTAATAGAGCTCTGCACAGACACAAAAGTGCAAATCTGCATCCACCAGGCTCAACTCCTCATCCAATCTGCAGTCTGGATTTTACTTGCATCTGCACAATAAATCAGCTATGGGGAAGGGAGCACAAATGAGCAGGAGTGGGCAGGATTATGCAGTGAACAGAGAGACAGCATGACAGCAGAAACTTGAAATAAGGAGCTGCAGGGACCCAGGGCCTGCAGGTTCGTGCTCATGGGGCTTGTGGGGAGGGCCAGAGGAGTGGTGGGCCAGCAGCTGGTGGGGGAGGTGAGGACAGTGTCAGCATTTGTCCTCTCTTGCAGGAAAAATTAGGATGGAGCTTCTTGTGTCTTTTCCTTGCCAGTAATGCAGGGGCCTAACTTACTGCCTCTACCCTCTGCCTGGTGGACAGGTGGACGAGTGGATAGGGGAGGGGAGAGCCCTGCATGGATATCCATCCTACTATCCGCGAATATGAAGCAGACATTTGTGGATGTGTAGGGATCTAGTCATTATGGGTTAGGATTTGGTTCAGATACAATCAACAATAATGAAGAAAAATGTCAATGATTGAAATATTGTCAACGGATGTAACTAGTGAAGTGAGTTAACTAAGGTCTTGAGACACAATGTACCATTTATTTCGTCTGTGCTACTAGAGCTGTCAACACAGAAGCACGCTTTAACAAAGCCAATCACCTAAAAAGCATGCTGCATGACAATGGTTGTCTAAAAAAGACTTTTCTGTCAATCCCTACTTTTATCTTATGGGAGAGATGGCTTCTTAAAGTTTGATAAAACTATACGTTGTATATTAAGGGCTCACAGGGCACTGAAGTAAAATGAGGACTGTACAATGTAAAACCCACTGTTTAAACCCTTGAGCAATTTGTCAGTATTGGGGTGGGCATAAACAGAGAAGCCCTTGAATGCATGGAAATGTAATACAGGTTGAACCTCTCTAATCCAGAACTCTCTTGTGTGGCAAACTCCGAAATCCAGCTTAATTTCAGTTAGCCAGACAACCATTTACCATGGGTGCAACCAAGTTCCTGTGGTCCCATAAAGGTTGTTCACAGCCATCAGTCCTTGCTTTCAGTGTTCTGTGTTGTTATTTAGCTGTAGTTTACTCCTAAATGTCTTCTGAGACCCCAGGAAGCAATGGATGTGTTGGTAATGTGCTACACAATATTGACCTCCCATGGACCGGAAAATACTCTCATCTGGCACTGGTCAGATCCCAGGGGTGCCAGACAAGAGAGGCTCAACCTGTAGTGGCCAAATATGTGAAGGCTGAAATCACTTGATCTTACTGAGATGCTGAATCATATTCAGCCCAAGAAAAATAATTGTCAATTCAGGATTAAATGACACAAATTAAGCTTTAACCCTGTATTATATATCAGCCATAAAAGCAGATCACACTTATCTGTTTTATATGCCAATGGGACTGATAAAAATAGAGTTATTATTAATAGTTAAAACTGTGGGGACTGGTGCTCAGAAACAGGGTATTAAAGTGATATTTATGGAGCAGAAAGTAAATATAATCCAGATAATTTACTAACACCCTTGTTGTGATTTTGTTTCAGAAAAAAAATAACCAGCTTTCACTTGTTTTCTAATATGTCTTTTCAATCTGTAATATATTCTCTATTATGGAAGCTACTCTTACTAGCAGCAATAATCCTCTTTATTGAATAAGATAATCATGAGCCTTTTCAAGCATGCTGTAAAAACCACAGAGTACGTGTTGGTTGTTTAACGATTCTTTACAGATAAAAGACACTTACTTATAGTCTTAATCATTCAGTAACATTTTAAACCAAGTCAACATGACTCCCCAGGACTTGATGCAAAATACCACACACAGCGTAATATTCTTGCTATATAGGTATCAGTCATACTATCCTGGCATACCTTCCATCTCTTAGCCCCAGTCCAGACATAAACCTTCAAATGAAGCCCCCCTACACTTGTTCAATAGCAGTGTAATTTCAAATGAGCACTACACCAGCTGTCAAAGGGAATGAGCTGGAACACAGGCTTGTTCTCAGCAGCATCATAACAATTCAGTGGATAGGCTGCAATTTGCTGCAGACATCTGCCCTACCAAAGACATATTTTTAATGTCTGTGGTACTCCTGACAGTCCCAGGTCAAGCAGCTCCTTTCCCTCCCTGGCTGCAAAGCGTCCCCTAAGATGGCAGGTGCTAGTGCTGGGCCCAGGAGGAAAGTGCTTGGCAGCAGGTCAGCACAGATGGAGCTGGGGACTTCAGCTGTCAGGACCAGCCAGTGGAGTGCAGAGGTTGGAGCCTCTGGGAGCCAAACAACATCTGAACCATCTGGACAGCGAGCAGGAGCTGGGCACAGGGAAGCTGGGAATGGTATATGTATCACTGTGGAAGGGGAAAAACAGTTCCTCCAGAAAATGGGGAAAAAAGGGGAAATTAATAAGGTGAGTCATTTAGGTTGCAAACTTGCCGTTGCTCACGTATACTGGCTCCAAATGGGTTTTCCAGAAACCAACTGATAAAGAAGTAAAATGGATGGGTTCAAAGTGACTCAACAAACAGACAAACCTTGCTGTCCAACAGGGATCTTCAACCCTTTCAGAAGGATTGGAAAGACTGTGCCCTACTAGGTGCCCTAAGACTGATGGGTGACATCTGGAAAAACATTTTTATGGTTTTCTAACATGTTTTCTCTGTAATGCTTTTACCTTTAGAATAAAACACGTTTACTTAAAAGATCTTAAAAGAACTTGCACCAGCTGGCAATACA
This sequence comes from Carettochelys insculpta, assembly GCF_033958435.1. NCBI lineage: Eukaryota > Metazoa > Chordata > Testudines > Carettochelyidae > Carettochelys > Carettochelys insculpta. The sequence continues at coordinate 103,071,070 of NC_134142.1, forward strand.
CAATTTATGGCCCTTGAAAAGAAAGTAAAATGTGCTGACCATTATCCACTGCAAGTCAGCATGCCGATCACCATGTAAAAAAAAGAAAACTGTACTGCCTTAAACCCCATTGTTGGATTGGAGAGGAATACAGGTCCTGCCCAGAGACAGGCGATGGATGGAGTGCGGACACCTGATTGGGCACTCCTGGAATGGACAACATGGGGGAGCAGCCTGGAAGTGAGATCAGGCCAGAGCACCTCAGGTCTACCTGCCTTTCCCCAGAACTACTCTGTCAGAAAGCCTCTGTAGCTTCCTTGGCAGCCAAGTCCCTCTTGCTCCCTAGTTGGGGCAAGAAACTTCTCTCCTCTGCTCCAGAAGCCCCTCTTTATATAGCCCCAGCTAGTCCCTAATTGGCAGCTAATTGCCTCAGCTACTGGCTCCACAGTCTCTGCCCTTGCCCAGAGCCGGCTCCTTTGTGCTCTTGGAGCAGGATGACCACCCCATTACAGAGGGGAACACAGGTGCTGTTCCCCTTAAAAGGGAACACCTCAAGGATTCCATCATATTATCATGTGGGAGAAAAGCCAAGGGGTTAAAGCTCTCACAAAACTAAATCCAAAGGAAGGTAAGCTCTGTAACCTAGGAGGATTCAGACTGAGACCATGACCCAAAATACAGAGAGGCAAATTGCTAATGACAGGAGAAAGAGACAGATAAGACAGGAACTGAAAAGCCAAGTATACAAGTGCAAGATAAATCTGAAGGAGTAAAAGAGCAAAGCCTTTTTTCAGCCAACTCTACTAACTATGCAAAACTTCCAAATGCAGTTCAAGAGCAGACAGTAACTGTCATGAGGAAATGGTGTCGATAATTTAATTTTTAGTGAGTTTAGTCTGACTTTTTTTTAACTTTAAAAGACACAAGAAACACATGGAATGGCTATTATGGATACATCAGGAAGAAGGGGAAGAAAGAATGTCTCCTGAATGATAACAATCAAAGAGGGTGAAGACAGGATGGTATCATAGACATGATATCCACCATGGTACAAACAGGACCAAGAGGTCTGAAATACGACTCTGGACAATAGATCCCAGACATTTGCTCTCTCATGAAAATTGTGCATCAGCTCCACCCAAGCAGGAGAGTCATGATTCCCCTCCTTCCCCACTCACACACACACCAGCCCCTGTCCCCAGAGGGAGTTCACCACACCAGCAGAATGGGCTAATCATCTGGCTGTACCTAAGGCTATAGGGAATCTCCACATTGTAGGGAAAGGTGGGGGGGCAGAGGGAATTTTATATAATTATAAATAGTCTGGGGATGTGGGAGGGGGAAAAAAACAAAAAGCCTCAAAACACTGTATTCTTTCTTCTATTATTTTTAATAATTATGTTGCAAGGAAACAGGAGAAACAAAAGTAATGTCGCAGAAGCATCAGGGAGGGGAGTCAATTTTCTTAAAAGATGAGCTAAATATTAGCCATCTTAGGGAATCTAAATGGTGCATAAAAGTCCAGTGATGTGTATGTTGTAAAAAAGTATAAGGTTCTCCTACAGGCACAATCCTGTAATGTGGAACTAATCTAATGTTCAGCAAATACAGGTAAATATTGAAGATACTAGAACCAAAACTACCTTTGACTAGGGCGACCATATCTCCCTGTCCCAAATACAGGACAGGGACATATGTGGGGGAAGAGCTGCTACTTCAAGCCTTGGGGAGACAGGAAGGAGGCAAAAGCTGCCAGCACTCCCTGGGAACCCCAGGGAAGCAGCAGCTGCTCATGCTCCCCCTGCTTCCCAAAAGGCTCAGGGAAGTGAAGGAGGGGGCGGGGCAGCCCAAATATGGGACAAAATAAGTCAGGACGCCTTTTTTGGCATCCCAAATATGGGACTGTCCCACCCAATATTGGACGCATTGTCACTCTACCTTTGACACATAATGACTGGTACACAGAAAGTCACCTGACAGTTGGAAATGTCCATTATGTGTGTGTACAGTGCTTAATACAATTAAACCCATACTAGGTAGTCACACACTTTGTGAGTTGTGCAATATACTTGGCCTACATATACCAGGATTTCCTTCATTCACCTCACAAGCTGCCTTTTGTGCCATTGACTCCCTACAACTTCTTCCACTCTTCCCACTGCCAGTGGCTCTATGTGCCCCCATATTTTCTGCTCTCACATACCAATATCCCTCAATATCTCACCATATGCCCAGGGGCTCTGTGCACCCAAGCCTTCCCCTCCTCACTGTGACATGTTCAGCCACAGAGATCTTCTTGGGACTCTCATCTGATGTGCTTATCATACTATTAAACCTACTTACCTATCTTTTGGGGCACCCCCTCACCCTGTCCTGCTGAGCTCAAATTTCTGACTTCTCCAGGTGATGGTACAGAGTTGGGATCACCCCCCACAGCAGAGTGACACAGACACTGAGACCCACTCAGGTCTGGGAAGGCTCAGGCACAGGGACTTGAGATAACCACCAGGTGCATAGCTCCAGTAGGACCAACACCCCATATCAATTTCTCATTATGCACAAAGTTTATATACAATGAACTGATAAGGTATTCATTCCCTTTATCAGTAAAAGAGAGATATGCACAGCTGTTGTCTCCCCTAAGTAACAATTAATTACACTGGGTTTATTAATAAACGAAAAAGTGATTTTCTGAAGTATAAAAAACCAGATTTAAATGGTTGCAAGTGATAACATGTCAAATAAGTTACTAAGCAAAACAAAAAAGCATGAGCTAAGTTTAATACACTAAGAACCTTGTTACATGCAATTCTCACATTTACATTCGTTCTAAGCACTTTTTCACACAAGCTAGGCAGTCAGTCACCCAGCTTGATTTGATTCTTCCCCTGTTCAGACTGACATATTTCCATCTGTCATCTTAAGTGGAAACCAAGGATCTCTTGTTGTCTGACGGCAGCCATTAGTGTGTGGTTTCATGCCACTATGTACATTTTGCCCAAGGCAGGAATCCTTTGTTCTCAGTTCAAACTATTCTTACCTTGAGTAGAAAGGTACAGAATTCAAAATGGCTTCCAGCATCAGATGACCTGGTCACACGTCTTTGTAGGCTAACCACAGTCCACGCTCACAGATCATTTACAGATCATTGTCCAAAAATCCTGGGCCATGAGTGCCACTCACGGTACTCACTTACTATGTCTGGATCAGTGAATAGATTGATGCTTCGTAATTCTAATTTCTAATACAGGAATAATAAATCCATACAAAGACCGTTTCTACACATGCCACTTTCTTCAAAAGTAGCATGCTAATAAATGGCCCAAAATATGCTAATAAGACATGGATGCAAATTCCCCGTGCCTCATTAGCATAAGGTCACATGATTTGGAGTCTGGAAGATGTTCTTCTGGACTCCAAAACGCCGTTTAGAAGTGCAGCCCCCAGGAGGTCTTCCAGAAGGAAGTCCTTCTTCTGGAGGCCCCTTCTTCCTGAAAATTTTTGGGAAGAAGGGGCCTCTGGAAGGACTTCCTTCCAGAAGACCCCCCCAGGGTCCGCGCTTCTAAACGGCATTTTGGAGTCTGGAAGAACGTCTTCTGGACTCCAAATCACGTGACCTTATGCTAATGAGGTGCAGGGAATTTGCATCTGCACCTCATTAGCATATTTTGGGCCATTTATTAGCATGCTGCTTTCAAACAAAGTGGCATGTGTAGAAATGGCCACATAGAATATATGCATTCAGCAGGTTATGAATTTTACATTACTTGCAATATTTTGCATGAAGCATATTTGAGTTAGGTATATTCATGTTCAAAAGCATATTTTCATAAAGAATATAGGGATGCAAAAATCACACTCTCCATTAGTATTGGTCTGAGAGAGAACTAATTCAGGAGTGTCAACATGTTGAATTATGTTGGAACGATGGGCGGATGAGAGATGGAGTATTGTTATTCTGAAAGGTACTCATGGTTGCCATTAACCTGTTGTTTCCTCTTTAGACAGCTGCAGAAAATAGAAATTATAGCTATACTAATTAGATTGCAGAGGCTCCATGTGTCCCACATCAACCCCCCTTTTTGGTTTTCTGATTTTCCTCAAAAATAAAGAGTTCTGGTCATTGACACCCAGAACATTCTCTGTAATTTACAGAGCAGACACCAAAACGGTGAAAGTAAAGCCAGGCAGTCAACATGTATCCCACTGAGATGAGCATAAGGCCTTCACATTCTTGGACAGCAACAAATGTGAAAGGACTGAGCAGCAATGTGAAAAGTAAAGTCCTTCAAAACCATTATAGCCAGGCCTGCCTACCTGGAGGCAAAGGGGGCAGTTGCCCCAGGACTTAGTGTTTCAAAGGGGCCTGACGCTCTGGCCACTGCCAGTGCTACTTTGGCAGCAGCAGTGGCTGGAGTTGTGGGCCCCTTTGAAATGTTGTTGCACCATGCTCCACGCAATTCTGGTGGGGGACCATAGCATGGTCCAAGCACTGCTAAGGGCCTTTCCATCTTGCCCAAGGCCCGCAATGGCTGTCAGTCCCACTGATTATAGCTGAGGCTCTAAATGCCTGTTTCAACAGTAAACTCACCTCGAGATGAAACAAGTATAGCAAATACATTAAGGAAAATTGGTTCTACGCTTCACATCTCTTCTGGGCCTTCAAATGAACAAAGGAGTAGCAAAAGTCTCCAAGCATGTACCATTCCAATTAAAAGATCTATACATCACTCCTGCCAGACCAAGAACTGGGCACACATGCAGAGACATCTCACAGTCAGAGTACTAGTACCAGTACTGCCTAATCCAAATGTTCAAAAACCATGAGTCAGGCTCACCAAAAGTCATGAGATTAGTGCTAAAATCATCAGATTAGGTAAAATAGATTTGCTGTTCTTTTTGTCTTTTTTTGGGGTTTTTTTTTCTTTTTTAATGTTAGGGTGCACTGGTGTCCTATTTTGAAACTTCTGACACAGCCAGAAGAGCTAAAAGCTTACTTTTTTCTTTGTGGATGAAGGCCAAAATCACAGTAGATGAAATGTGACTCCATGGGTAAAGATGGGTCTTTAGGAGAAATAATCACCATGAGACTCCTAACAAAACTATGAAAGTTGGCAAGACTGTCCAAGTTGTGGCTCCTCCCTACACACTGCTATGTGGTCTTGGAGAAAAACTGCAGAAGGGTGTTAACCAGAGACTCCACCTGACAAAGGTGAGAGGCACCAATGCAGGGACCTTTCAACGTTCAGAGCATTTCCCATAGTTTTGACAGTTGCTCCAACCCTCCTCCTGCTTTCTGACAGTCTTGTTACCTCGATTTTTCTCTATATTTTCCCTTCTCCCGCCAGCCCCCTGAATCTCTCCTTCTCCGCTCCCCCATTTAGCTGATCCTCTCAAGTAAACCCACCCCTGCAATAATCATAGAACAAGTTTCCTGCCACCACACCATTCATAGGGCCTGCATGTTATATGCCTCCCCCACCTTGTGACTATCATGTCTATATAGATTGTAAATTCCTTAGGACAGGGACTGTCAATTTCTGTGTTGCTAAAACCACACTGTGGAGATTATACTAGCATAGTGATGTTCATATAGCTATGCCAGCATAATCCCATAGTGCAGGTGCAATCTACACTGACAAGAGGGGCTTGTCCATTGGTGTAGGAAAACCACCTCCTCAAATGAAGGTAGCTACATCTGAAGCCATCTCTTCTGTCAACATAGCTGCATCTGCTCTAGGGTTTATTTTGAAACAGCTATGTTGGCCAGGGATTTTGAAAAGCAAAATAAAACCACTTCAGACCAACATATCTATGCCCATATAACCTCCAAAGTAGATGAGGCTGTGTCGAAGAAAGACAGTTGTGGGCTGATGTAGCAAACTTGATCTCAGGAGGTGGCATTCATACGTGAGATTGGATTCTCCCCACCTGCCACAAACACACTGACCATCATAGCTATGGTGACCTCACTTTTAAGTCTTAAGTAGTTCAAGTCTATGTTTGTGCAGCACTTAGCGGAGTGGAGACCTATTCTTTGTTGGCTCACAGGCACCACAACAGTAGTAAACACTGTTCATAATCAACATCATCATAGGCCAAGATGGTAAATGTTTGTTTATGAAAGGTGTAACTGGCAGTAAAATACTAACTTTAGGAAACATCCATCCCATGCAGCAAATGTCAATTGCTCTTTTTAAAAAAAAAAAAAAAAAAAAAAGTCTCCCAACTCCTTGAAGGACTTGTAGAAGGGGATATTGTGACAGTAGGTGGAGTCATAGCTGTGCCATAAGCCTAAAGATAGACAGAACAAGACACCAAAACAGTGAAAGAAACAGCCAGGCAAGAAGCTAAAACTACTAGTAGTTACACATGATTTATGCGACTCCTGAAGATGCCCAAGTGCAAATGAAAGACTATTCCTTTTATTCAACCCCACAACAAATACAAATATGACTTGATACATGATTAATTTTTCAAAAGCATTATTTAACCACATTATCAGGGCTCAACAAGGTTGAATCTGCGGGTTTGTTTGATCATACTTCGATTGGCTTCTCAGTAGAAACAGAAGGCATGCCTCCAAACGTACCTTGTATGTGATCAGGAGACACGTCATAACATTGGAGAAGAAATTGTATTTCAGAAAAAGTAACATGGCCCAAGTTAAAAAAGAGCACTCTGTGGAGCTAATGAATAGCTTATTACGGAATAAATCCCAAGTTATCAAAGTTAAAAATGCAGAGACACCAGAACCTCTTGAGAGAATTAGAAAGACTTAAAGCCACATCAGACAAATCAGTCCCAGAGCATACACAAGAGATTAATTGAAGCTAGAGGTAAATTCAACCTAATGTAAACAAAGAAGGCTGAAAAGGCAATCAGATTTGCAAAACAACAATAGTATTATGAAAAGGGCAACAAAAGGGATAGGTTTCTTGCTAACAGACTTAAATACACACACGCACGCACGCACAATAGTAAAACCAGCTCTCTAGCTTGAAAGAAATCAAATAATTAATCATCATCATTTGGATGTCCAATGGATATACATAAGACATTTACAAATTCCTACAGAAGGCTTTATGGCAGCATATCCCAAACAAATAAAAGATTACAGAAGTAATGAAAAGCTCCCTAAAATAGATTAGGTAGAGTGGAAGCATTTACGCCTTATGAAGTTACAGAGATCATTAAATCACTTAGCTCAGTAAATCCACAAGCCTGGATGAGTTTCCCCCAGAAGTCAGAGCACAATTGGCAGAGGATTTTAATAAGAAGTGCAAAGAGTACTAAATCCTCAATAGCTGGAGAGAAGCCCAAATTGTAGCAATATTAAACTTGGAAGAGATGCATCTGTTATGATATAAACCCACCTCTTTGTTAAATCAACACATTAAGCAGTATGCTTTGGTATTAGCAAATAGACTGAAAGATACTGGTCAGATATATTTCCAAAGATAAAATTGGTTTTGTGATTAACAGGCAGTTAGCCAACAACATCCAGAGTGCTGGGTCTAATTATTTTTTAGATTATTCAACTAATTTCATCAACCTCATGAATCTACTTCTATTTTTAGAGGCTAAAAAGATTTCTGATGGAGTCAACTGTCAGTTTTCAAAATTTGTTTTATACTCAAATCTGAATGCTGCAATAAAAGAGTTATAGGGAAGTTATCAGAAAGATTCCCCCTTTTTAGGGATATATATTAAGGTATCGCCTCCTCTGGTCATTCTGGTAAAGAAGCTGTTTGCAGAGGCTTTCAAAAATAACCCAGATTTAAGTGTAATAAAATAAAAAACAGCTAGGCCAAAGTAGTATGATATGAAGATGATGTAATAACATTTGAGATAAATCATCTGTTGCTTTACCTGAATTGCAAGAGAAAATCCTGAAATTTGGCAACTTTCAGGTTTTAAAATAAACTTACGATGAGTCTGAATTCTGGTCATTGGTCTCAATCCTGACTTTCAAAACACCCATAAAATGCTAAATATAAATGAATGACTCCTCATTAAAATACGTGGGAGTACACACATAAGACAAAGCATAAGATGGGAAGGAACATGGTAGCCCACTCAGGGCAGTGCAGATGCAAGTCAAAGTATTTGCTCAGTACCTGTTGATTGTCAGGTAACATGTTGAAAATCGACCAGTGTTCCATCACACTATTAACATAAATAAATAAATAGTCAAGTATTTATGGGAGCTGCCACCTATTCCCTCTTGTTGCTGCTTTTTCACTACAGATAAAATGCTGTGTTTATCCCCAAAAGAAAACAAATGGTGATATTTAAATGTAGTAATAGCAATACTCAGCATTTAATTCAGCACTGATTGTTCAAAATACAGTGCAGACATGAGCACATCCCAACACCCCTCTGGAGTAGAGTGTTACAACCCTTGCTTTTGCATAGAGGGAAACAAAAGCACATAGGAGAAGTGGCTTGTGAGAGATCACTCAGTGAGTCAATGGCAGAGTGGGGGTTTTGCATTCTAATACCAAACCATATCATTTTGAGAAGACCAGTATATCCACCCCGGCCATACTGCTGCCAACCCTACTGCTGCAGGCAATCTCGGAGTGGGCCATTCTGTTAATGACCTGAAAGTCTGTGTTTTACTGAAAAGGAATTTTCCCAGCTGTTTGGAAAGAGGCTGCTGACCTCTCTTTTATATTCAAATTCGACACATTAACACATGGTTTGAACTGCGACGACAATTTTCTAGCTCATTATAGGGGCTCTTTTACATACTTCCCTTTATCTAATTCTTGACTTCCCCTCCTTCCTTCTGCCCCTCTGCTTTCTGATTTGCTCACCTTGATAATAATTTTTCTGATTTGTCAACCTTGATTACTATTTTTGGTTCTTTGAATATTGAGTCTGTTCTGGTATGGCTATGATCTGAAGAAGTGTGTCTGTTCCATAAAAGCTCATCACCTAATAAACTATTTTGTTAGTCTTTAAAGTGCTACTGGACTGCTTTTTTGTTTTCATATTTGAAGCCCATATCTTTTCTCCCCTTCTGTTAATACCTTCTAAAAACTCTCTGAAATCATATCACACTGCTAACTTCAAAAGGAATCCCCTGTCTGCAGGGCTATTGTACATGATAGGGGGCCTAATCAAAATTCAGGTTCCATACACAACAGGAAAAAGCCCTGGAATGAAGTAGTCATGGGAAGGAAACTTATTAAGGTTAATTACTCTAGCACTGCCTCTGAAGATTTCTGTTCTCCCTCTGAATTAGTTCTTGAAGCTTGCTAACTGAAAATAAAATATAAGAGCACAGAGAAACCACATAAAAAGTATGAGAAATGTCACAATAACTGTTACCTATAGAGCTCCACACTTCCCACAATGTCACAGTACCCTGACCTTAGGGGGGAGGCAAATACTGTTGTTAACCCATTTTACAGATGGAGAAACAGAGAATGTTGACACTGAAGTCAGTGTGTGCTGACAGTTCATGTAGACACCTAAGCTCACCGTACTCTATCTCGCTTTGGAACTGGAACAGCAAAGCTTCAGTAGCTCAGGTTTTCATATGGGCTGTACAGTTCTGCCTTGGTAATTATGGTTTCACTGCTTCAATACCCAAGCTACCTAAATTAAAACTAGCTCAGGTATGTCCACATGGTATGACCCAGGATCACAAAAGTCACAGGAGACAATGTCCAAGCTCAGATTAACACTCAGGAGTTCATGGCTTGATTCAGATAAGCCCATTAGACTGTGACTCTCCATGTGCGTTATTTACCTTAAGCTTTATGCAACAGTGAAGACCTAGAGCCAATCACTTCAGATTTGCTGCACTATAAAAATGCCTTTATAATTTTGAGGTTCTGTTGTCCACTTATCTTTGGAGCAAGAAGCTGCCATGACAGTCAGTCATAATTCTTCCTGATTGTTGGTAGTAGTTGAGCAGCAGACCCCTTTTCGCTCTAAAAATATTGTGGGGGTTATTTTACCTTTTGATATTACTGGAAGAAACAATAATATCACCTAGTGGCTGTACAATGCTATTCATCAATAGCTCTCAAAGTGCTGTACAAATGAGACCAGGATCTCCATTTTACAGACAGGAAAACTGAGGCAGAGCAGTGAAATGACTTGCTCAAGGTCACACTGCCTCCCCAGAGTAGAAATAAATTGTACCTTAGTTACCAGAACTAGAAGAAATGTAAATTCCCCCTACACCAGTGTGTCCAACTCTCATGTTTTCATCAGGAGTCTAACATATTTAGTTTGTTTCTTAAAGATCCAGGTCCTGTAGGCAAGTGATTGGAAAAGAACCTAAAAAAAAATTCTCTCCCTCTTGCTTACAGAGAAAAGCTTGACAATCATAGAATCAGAACTGGAGGGAACCTCCATCAAGTCAGTCCCCTGCAGTCCAGTAGCATAGCCAAGGGTGGGCCTGAATGGCCTATGGCTCACACACTTATCATCCAAGTCAACTCCCATCGCAGCTCTGCACCTGCCCTAACACTTACCCTGCATTTCCCACCCAGCTCTGCTCAGCCAGTGCTGTTGCTGTGGAGCACAGTCAAGGCACAGAGGCTTGACCAGCTCCACCGCTCCAGTGAAGGATGGGAGGGAAGTTCAGGCCACGTGGGCTTGCCCTGCTCCACCTGCCCTGCACTACTGCCAAGGTCAGGGTACAGGGCTTGCTATGCTCTCCCTGTCGCAGAGCTCCAGCCATTGTGCTGGGCTGTGGGCTTGCTCTTCTCTGCTCATTCAGTGCTTTTGCCACGGATAGGGACTGGGGCACAAGAATTTGCAAGCCCCTGAGCAGAGCTGCCCTATCCAAAGGATGGTTCTGGGCAGCTGCCCCAGGCCAGGTACTTTGGAGGGCTTCACAATGACCACCTCAAGTGCCACACAGACGGGTCCCAAGGGAGCCCATGAGATTACCTGGGGGGCTGGTGCAGAGAGGTGGTTAGCCTCCCTCTCTCCTACATTCCTCTCCACACTGCTGGAGCTGGGCAATCCCACTCCCAGGCTGGACTGCCAGATGAAGTAGGGGACAGCAGTGCAGGTGGGTGCGTTTTTCTTCAAACCCCTTCCTGTTTTTTCAGGGTCCCTGGCCAGAGCCTCTATCTCCCCTCACTCCTGGGTGATTGGGGGGAGGTGCCCCTGCCCTCCTGTCATGGCCTGCCCACCCAAGTGTCCCAGTGTGCCTATGCCACTGCTGCACTCATGGCAGGACCAAGCACCATCTAACCATCCCTGACAGGTGTTTGTCTAGCCTGCTCTTAAAAATGTGCAGTGATGGAGACTCCATAACCCCCCTCCTCCACCCTCAGGCAATTTATTCCAGCGTTTAACAACCCTGACAGTTAAGAAGTTTTTGCTAACGTTCAACTTTAACATCCCTGGCTGCAATTTAAGCCCATTGCTTCTTGTATTATCACCAGAGGTTAAGGAGAATATTTTTTTCTTTTTCAGCCTTTTAAAACACAATATTACTGGAGAGCATCCAACGTGTTCAAAATGCAAATTCAAAGGTACCCACAAGTGGTTTTTAATGCATGTAATGATCTTTAAGACAGTCTCTTGCCTTTTGTGATCTTTGAATGCTTGGGGTAGTAATTCCAGTATGTGCAACTGAAGGAAAACATCAGATGCATGTAGAAATGAGGGGGGAGATGCTGGATGAGTCTACAGGGAAAGTACATTAGGAACACAGGGTATACTTACATTTTGCGTGTTTCTTGCTTGTAAGAAGGAAACGGCACAAACCTATATGGAGCAATTCCTCAGCTTCCAGCCTGGTTGGTCACTTGTATAAATGTAACAAACAGGCAAATGAAAGTAGCCACAGGACCAAATGATTCTATGTTAGCATGAACAGAGCCTGCTTATTCCATGAGGTGTTTTTATGCTGACAGAAATAAATAATCTCCTGAGAGCTTTTTTTTCCTCATTCAATGAGATCAACAAAAATGAATCATACACTGTGCCTCAAATACAGCCAACAGCACAATGAGGTTTCTAATACTAGAGAGGAACAATCTTTGCTGTAATTGTACTGGGCATAAGATGAATGTAAGAAGACAATTTCAACACACAAACACAACTGCACCATTTTTCAGCAGGGAGATACGGTTGAAAAAACAGCAACTCATTCCTCAGCTTTCTAACATTAGCAACTGGGAGAGAATAAAGGCTACAGGCATTGGCTCATATACCTTGTGTTTCTGAAATTTTTCATAACAATCTAGAAGCTGTACAACTAAAGGCAAGTGAGACTTGGAAATACTAAATTTCTTCCCAAAATATAATACAGAAAGGAAAGAAGCCAGACAGAAGCGTACAGCACGCATACAGAATGTAACACTAATCAATTTCAACAGAGACTTTTCAGTTTTCATTTCTGTGACAGTGAATTGTATAAATGGCTCTAAAGCACTAAACATGATTAAATCAAGCTCACTGCCACAAAGGAAACATATCTAAGACTATGTCTCTTGAAATTCCTGTTAATACACTATAAGATTAAGGTATGACAACAGCTGCAAAACTTGGCAGACGCAAGAGAATCAAGTATATCACAGTGCTGTGATGCTGTTACTTAGGACATGGCATAAGAGACGAGCAAGTGTCTGATTTCTATTGGGGGTGAGGGAGCTCTTGATTACATGCATATAAACACAACATGTTGTATAACCCATCCTTTTGAATATGTGTTTGCATAAATATACCCATATACATGCATTCCCCTCACCCCCACAAAGTCTGGAATACATTGTGATATATCTACAAAATAACACTCATACTTTATCTAGTCATGTATATAGAAATGTCCATTATGAAGTTAAAGAGGTACATACTCCATAAATAGGTATAAATCATTTAACTTTATATACATAAGTCAATGTGGGTGGCATTCAATGCATTGGTTTTTCAGTTCACAAACCTTTCAAGGATTATCTCTTATGATTGTTTCTCTCACACTAAAGCACTGGAGTAACAGTTCTATAAGCATATACATCCAGTCCAAAGTATACAATGTACAGCTTTAACATTGGTTTTATACGCATGGGGTTATTTTTATTTATTTATTTATTTTTTATTTCAAGCTAAGCCTAAAAAGACTAGCAAGTCACAGTCATGAATTGTGCTCAGTTCTCTTTGTGCAAATTACCTTGTACACACATAGAAAGCAAATTCATGGGACAAAATATTACCATTATCCATTCGGTGGTTGAGGAAGACAAAAATGTAGATAGCTGCATCTGAACACAAAACACAGTCTGAACATTTCTAACTGCCTCAGTGGGGCCCATAATACATGATGTTTTACAGCTCTATGTTGCACATTTGTTACACAGAATTTTTCAGATTTCTTGTCTGAAAGCATTACTGTTCCACCACAGCCTAGACACCAGAAATCCTGACAATCTGCACATCTTAGGCACTATAATTTTTACTTATTTCATTTCCAGGTACCAACTCTGAATGGAAACCTACAAGCAAATGCTTTTTTTCATAGGTCTGTATGAACAATTGTCTCACTTGTCACGGTATTTAAAACTAAACAAAGTGTTTTCTGAACAAATACAGGAAATATCTGTATGGAACTAGCTAACAATTCTCCTCATATCAAATAATTAAATAATTATCTTGTGCTACCCTGCTAAAATAAACCCACTTTCTGAGGGAAACATTCTAATTTTCAACAAGCATCTAGTCTAAGAGCCCTGGTTATATCTTTAAAAGACCTATATTCCTGAAGTATCATTCAAATTTTAAGGGCAATAGGTGATCTCCAAATCAGTTTCTAATTGCTTTGCTTTGTTTATCATACCAAAAAGACATAAAGTAAAATAATTAAGACTTAGAATACCTGTCATAACTCCACCGACTGTACGACATTGTCCTGTTGCTGCCAGCACCATCCATTCTCTAGGTGTTAGCTACGGCGCTTCTATTATCACTTGCTTCTTATCACACAGCCACTGATTGTCTATAAGAATTAATGAGCAGGACAGACAAAAAGGCTGTTTTACAAAAAAGGCACCAGTCTTTGAAAACCAAGCGACTGCAAGGATGCTGAATGAGACCTACAGCCGTGCAAGGTGGGACCAGAATTAAATGCACAGCCACTGATTCAGTTGGGGCACACAATCTAAGGAACATACCACTGTCTTTTCAGGAGGTGAGGACTGCTCTCAAGCTGTAGTTTATGTTCTGAGCAAACAACAGGAGGATGCTTTCAGCAGGTTGTCAGGCACCGCTGTGCTCAGGTGACATTAGTGTAATGATGCTTTTTGGCTTTAAAGATATTCTGTAAATGAGGATGAGGAGAAGTGGTTCACATACCTCCTGCTACAGCACAATATCTTTTTTATTTATTCTTGTTTCCACAGATACAGCTCCATCTTTCTGACATCACCCTCCTTCTGCCCAATAGTCTAATCCCTGAGTCTTTCAAACATTATCCTTCAGACAAACAATAATCAAATCCTCTGCGTAGAGAAGTACAGACCTCTCAGCCTCACTGTCAGCATTCAGTGTGTCAGCTTTGCAAAGATCACCAACCCTGCTGGCAGAAAGAGCCCAGTCAGTTAAATGTATCTAAAGAGTGACAGTGTGATCCATTTCAGAGGAAAAGAGCCAGTTTATAGGGTCCTGATTCAAAGTCCACTGAGGTCAGAGGAGCATTAGGCCCTCACTCACCATACATCAGCTCTCACCCTTCTGGGATAACTGTGGAAATTCTTTAAATGTGTGACACGTTACATTTCCGTCACTTGTTTCATACCGTGTAAGCATGGTATGCAAGAGGCAGACCTTCCCATGTTTCCTCCAGTACAGAGTCAGCCCATTTGTAGTAGTCTGCGGTGTCTGCCTCAGGATGGAAGAAGATTCCATTCTACCACGAGATTCAGCTTTGCAAATGTGTAATATTTACTACAACGTGAACATCTCCATTTGCAGAAACTGGTAATTTCTGAACATTTGCTTCTGAAAGTGAGCCCTGTAAATCAGCAGTGTCTTGCTCCTCGCTGGGCTTGCTGATTAACACTAAGTCATTGCAAGGAGTGAGATCAGGCCAGTGGATCTCACGCATCGCTCATCAGGAATAACCATTTACCATGAGCACAAATGGCATTTCCTCCCCCTCGCCACACCTTCATTACAGTTTCTAGTGCCAATGTTAATGATGCTATGCAGAAAGCTGGATTTCAATAACTAAAATGAATTTGTAAAGAGCATCTTAAAATGCCGTTCAGCTCTGAGTAAAAGCAGCCTGCCTTTGAGGCCCACAAAGTCTACAAAATAAGCTTTTTCTGCTCCTTGGGTTTTAGCACACATATTGAATAAAACACTAATCAATTTCAACACAGACTTCTCAGTTTTCAATTCTGTGGCAGTGAATTGTATAAATGACTCTAAGCACTAAACATTAATTATATCAAGCTCACTGCGACAAAGGAAACCATCTAAGACTATGTTCTCTTGAAATTCCTGTTAAAATGCTATGGCCACGTCTACACTGCTCCTCCCTTTCAGAAGGGGAATGTAAAAGCAGTGGTTCAAAAATGCTAATGAGGTGCTGATATGAAGATTCAATGCCTTATTTGCATAATGGCGGCCATTTGCCACATCGAAAGTTCTGTTCTCAAAATGCAAAATACCTGTGTAGATGGGGTTCCTTCAAAAGAAAGCCCTGGTTTTGAAAGCACCCTTTTTCCTGAAAAAAAAAATTAGGAAGAAGAGTGCTTTTGAAAGCAGAGCTGCCTGTTGAAGGAACCCCGCCTACACAGCTATTTTGCATCTCAAAAGCAGCACTTCTAATGCAGCAACTGGTCACCATTATACAAATGAGGCACTGATTATTCATATCAGCACCTCATTAGCATTTTTGATCTGCTGCATTTACATGCCACTTTCGAAAGGGAGAGGCAGCATAGATGTAGCCTATAAGATTAAGGTGTGAAAATGTCTGGGATGTTCCCAGCTTCCATACCAACAGAAGATGGTCTCTCGTCATTTCCTCTGAAATAGCCTTGGACATAGACTTATTGCTAGGAAAGTGTGCATGACTTTTTCTCAAGATCATGGGATATTCAGTGAGTTAACATGGCTTGTGAGAGGCCAACTTTGTTTAGTGGACTAAGCCTGGAGCTAAAAGAAAAACTTCTTGCATTCCACTTTCAGTTCTGATTTCCTCTCTGGGGCTGGCACACCTGGGGGGAATCACCCAGACCAGTAAGGGGTTGTGTCACTGGCTGTCATCTTGTCACTTCCCTGTCACACTGGCTGCCACTGTGCTGTGCAGCTTAGGCTCAGCGCCCTGACACCACCAGCCTGCTCCCAACACAAATGGCCTCACCTATTTTTCATCAGCCCACTTCTTCCCGGCAGGGTAACTGCAACAGTTCTTTTGCTCCCAAGTCTCCTCAAAATGGTCTCCCTTTCCGTGTTCAGTCACTCTTACTGGGTACTCACAGAGGTAGCACCACATTTGCTGTCTTCAAAGAGCCAGTACACATGACTTGTTCACTCAGCCGGGATTCTCCACCTTAATACACAGCACTGTGGAGCTCTGTAGTAAAACAAAGATTATTCTTAATTATTATTAAGAACACATTTATTAACAAAACAAAGATTTAAGTGCTTTTGAGTGAAAGAGACATGGAAGGGTAACAGGCAGAACACAATATGCTTTTCGTGTCTAAAATTGAATTTGAACAAAATATACATTTTGCCTAACACAGCCTCTTATGCTCATCAAATTGGTAGCAATCTCCAGCATGACAGATCATTGCAGACAGGATCCAGCCCTCACAGAATCCAAGTGCTGGTTTCTTTGTTCCATCTTAGGAGATGGAGAGGAGCATGAATGTCTCTTTGTCCCCACCCTCTGCCATATTATACCAACATTCATAATCTGTTTTGAAAGCCAGAGGGCTTCCCGGGTATGCAGACTATACTCCCCACATCATGAGTTTAAAGTCATTATACAAATGAGACGCTGAATATTCATATCAGCATATCATTCTCCCTTCATGCCCCCACTCCTGCATTGCTAGCTTGAGGGCTTTGTTTACTTTATATGTAAAATTATTTTTCATTGTCCTCTGCTCTCAAAGTGGTCAGACAAGTAAATACAGATACAAATGGAAATGGGCAACAAAGGATGCATCACAGTACAGGTTCAACTTCTCTAATCTGGAACTCTCTCGTTCGGCAAACACCATAATTAGAGTAACATAGTTCCCTAGGCTAATGCAGCACTTCATGAAGCAAATTCTGCGCCCCCATGGCAACTCCAAAGTGTTTAACTTTGAAGTGCCCGCTTGCATGTAGCCGCGGCTCACCTGCAGCCGCGGCTCACCTGCCGGTACTCCAAAGTGTCTGGGGTACTTCGAAGTCCCTTTACTCCGCAAAATTTTGAGGAGTAAAGGGACTTCGAAGTTCCCCAGGCACTTTGAAGTACCATCAGGTTAGCTGCTGCTACATGCAAGCTGGCACTTCAAAGTTTAACACTTCAGAGTTGCCGCGGTGGTGAGGGTGGGGGTGGAATTTGCTTAATGAAGTGCTGCATATGCACCGCGGCACTTCATTAATAAACTCCCAACACCCTACTTACCATCCTGCCTTCGAAGTAGAGAGGTAGTGTAGACACAGCCAAAGTCTTCTAAGAGCCACGTAAGCAGAGGAAGTGTTGGTAATGCTGCAGGGTAATATTGTCCTCCTGTGGTCTGGCAAATTCTTGCATATGGCCCTGGTCAGGTCCCAAGCGTGCTGAATAAGAGAGGTTAAACCTATAGTGTCATAAGCAAGACAAGAGAAGTAATTCTGTTTTACTCTGCACCAAATAAGCCTCAACTGAGAGTATTGTGTCTGGTACTGCGCACAGCTAGAGAAGGTCCAAACAACAAAATGATTAAAGGGCTAGAAAACATGACCCATAAGGGATAATTGAAAGAATTGTATTTTGTTTAGTTGGGGAAAAGAGATGACAGCAAGAACATAACAGTTTTTAAGTACCTAAAGGGTGTTACAAGGAGGACGGAGGAAAAATTATTCTCAGCTTCTGAAGGTAAGAGAAGGAGCAGCTGGCTTAAATTGTAGTAAGGGAGGTTTAGATAGGACAGTGTCCAGAAGGTTATACACCAGAATAAATTGCCAAAGTAGGCTTTGAAATCTCCATCACTGAGATTTTTAAGAGCAGGTTAGACGACTATCTGTCAGGGATGATCTATTCTACATGGTGCTTGGTCATGCCATTAGTGCAGGGGACTGACTCACTGTGACTTGATTATCTTCTCTGCTCATTTTCTCAGAAACACTGATACTGACCACTGTCGGAAGACAAGATACTGGGCTACATGGACATTCAGTCTGACCCAGGACAGCCATTCTTATAGTGAAAAGCCTGGTTGTTTTCTGTTTGTTCACAGGCTACAAAACATAACATCAGCAAGTATCCACAATTTCACATATACTGTTGTCACATGTGATTCACAGTGCTATTAATGGCCAGAATGTTTGCAGTTTTTAAAGGATATATCACAGGACACCTTGTAAATGAATATCATGCAACAATATGTTAGGGTAAGAAGTAACTCACATCAAGTCCGACACATAGTGGGTGCGTTTACATTAGGAACTAACTTCGAAGTTAACTTGGAAGTTAGGCACTATATAGAAGTAGCCAGCAGAGAGCCTACACACATTTTCCCAACTTCAAAGTCCTTACTCCATTCCTGGGAATGGAGTAGTGCCCTGCTTCGAAGTTTAACTTCAACGTAAGGTGTGCATAGATGCTCAACTTCAAAGTTGCTTACTTCAAAATTGCACTTCGAAGTAAGCAACTTCGAAGTTACTTTTGTAGCATAGACACAGCCAGCATGGTGTATCCCCTGCCAGTTCACACTGATCAGTTCCCAAGGCCTGGTCACTACACCCAGCCTTTCTCCCTTTACCTGCCCCCAGTCTATAAAATTAGGATATTAGGGTCTATGTAGTGCCCTGCACAGGTATATCTGGATCCAATCCATGATCCACAAAAATGGTCCACAGATACAAAGTGGATATCCGCAGATTTGAGTAGCTCTACATATAAAATTCGGATGCGCATCCATCTTCAGGCCACAAAAATGGCTCATGCATATAAGCAGCTACAGCTTTACAATATTTTTCATCAGAATGCATTCAAATGTGCCCAGTGGCTGGATACCTAACAGTTCCCAGATCCTGATTGTTACGACAGTTGATCCTGGCCCAAAAGAGTATATTGGCAAATATATATGGATCTCAGCACAAACAACTGTGGATAGCTTCTGCTGCCATAGGGTGGCTAGGACTTGAAGATTTCTTCATACCCTTGCTCCCACTTTTGTTAGTACCCAAAGTATCACCTGACTAATTTCTGCCAGAATTCTGTGGCCAATGCTATGCACAGTGGTTTCATTAGAGTAAACAGGAATATGCAGTTTTAGAGGAATGAGCAAAAGAGAGTGCCTCACAGATTTACTTTGAAAATTGACTAAAAATGGCATCATGAGGCGCCTCTGCTTAGTGTTTGTCAATTGCTTCCATGCCAATCTGTTCAGTTTACAAGTACAACTGCATGCCAGCCTTGAAGATGATTTTAGAATCTGAAAGTCAAACTAGGTCCTTCCTGGCCCATCCTATTACCACCAGTAATAAAGATTCTTCAAGCCAAATGCTCTTCTCAGTCACATGTTCATTGTCTGTCACTGGAACTTGTCTTAGGGAATAGTTTTTCTCTCACTGATCCCCAAGCCAGTACAGAACCTCTACTGCACTAATAGGAGTGAAAGGAGTTAAAAATATTTATTCTTTGTAATACAATTTTACAGTATTGTCCTCATTATGAACCAGAGAGAACAACACTGATTATTTTGAGTGGAGAGAAAGAAAAAGTAAATGCAGCCTGAAACAGTTTTGACCTCATCACAAAACGAAACCTTGGCAATTGCAGATTTGCTCCTGACATTTGTTTCCTTCAGGAAAAAGGACAACAGAATTTGTACGTCACATTTGATTGGAGAGTTTTAAAGCTAAGCTCTCCCTAGGTCATACCCAGGGCTGTTGGCCAACCATACAGTAAATCCTTGGTGCACATCTTGAACACTCTTTGGTGGTCTGTGCATCTCCTCTGTCAGTCAAAAATGTCCCAGATTTCAGTTCCACAGGACCCCAGGTGCAGCAGCTGATGCCCTGGGCCCTTTAAATTGCCACCATAGCTAACTGGTTGATGCAGCGCGCTCTGGGCAGCATGGAGGACTGGCTTACCTAGTCCCACCTCTTCAGCCTAAGGCCCCTCCCTTTCTGTGCAGCACAGAGCCCACCTCCCACTCCTGACCCAGAAACCCAAGCAATCCTGTCAGTGTCCCTGGTGCTGGGATAGCCATAGAATAAGCCACTGAATCACTGATCCTCAAGCTTGTGGTGATGGGACCATGATGGCCTTCAAAAATTATTTACGCTAAACTAAACAAGGAATTTTCAGACATGAAGTAAAAAGATAATGAAACAGCAACTGGTGGCATTCAGTAGAGGATAACACACACAGAGGACAAGAAGGGTGACCAAGAACTCCTCTAGATAGAAAATTGTAATAGTCTCATCTACTTTAGGTCAGAGCATTGCTATACCTTGTACTAGTTCCACCACACTATTGAAACAAAAAGCAGTCAAGTAGCACTTTAAAGACTAGCAAAATAATTTATTAGGTGAGCTTTCATGGGACAGACCCACTTCTTCAGACCATAGCCAGACCAGAACAGACTCAATATTTAAGGCACAGAGAACCAAAAACAGTAATCAAGGAGGACAAATCAGAAAAAAATGATCAAGGTGAGAAAATCAGAGAGTGGAGGGGTGCGGGGGGAAGGTCAAGAATTAGATTAAGCCAAGTATGCAGACAAGCCCCTATAGTGACTCCACCCCTCCACTCTCTGATTTTCTCACCTTGATCATTTTTTTTCAAAATATTGTACTTCACTTTGTTGACATTACCCAAAAATCAAATGTGAAAAGTTTTGGAAATTTCAATTTGCATAAACTGCCTGTTCTCTCACAAAATAATTCAGCTAGACAATTCTCAGCTAGCTCCAGTGAGATAAGTCCAGGTCCAGTTATATAGGGAAGAGATCCTGAAAGGGACTACCATGAAACACACCCAGTTTTCCTGTTCCTACCATTCCCTTCTCAAATTCAGAGTTAAGGCAGAAAAACAGATCATAAACTAATGGGAGTGGGGAGAAGTAACCATCGGGGAATGGAGAGGCAAAAAAAAAATGTGGCATTTTATTTGGCGGCAGGGGAAGGGTGGCTTTGCCTGTTATAATGCTAGTGTACTCCCTGAATCTACAGATTATAGATGCATGGAACTGATTGCTTCTTCTGACTGTAAATTAAAGACTTTTTGAATAACTGAGTTTTGCTTTATTTTGGCTACCTCTCTTTTCCCAAATAGAATAGAAATAGAAACTTCAGGGGCTGACAGGAATGTGGCAAAAAGGCCCAGGACCTACAACTCTCCAGCTAATTTAAAGTCTTTGAGGAGGAAATTCTGGGGAGTCCAGCAAACAATGTTCAACTTCACCAGCAGAGAAGCCCTTGAGGAAGATGATCACCTGATTGCAAAATTCACTCAGGTAGGTTGGATGCCATATAGCATGATGTTACTGACATTCCAGGCAGGCTTCTTCTTTCCTCAGTCTCATCTCAGGAATGCTGGTATCCTTCAAGGCTCTGTCTGAACCGCTCATAGACCCATACTGCAGTCATGGTCTCTCAGATGGACAACCCCATATAGGTGCAGATACCTTATGGCCCTTTTGGTGGGAAAATCCTGAGGTGATAGAATGTTGGCTGCTAGCTCTAGCAGGAAAAACCAGCCCCATCCAGCAAGGACTAGTGTGGATGCACTGCCCTCATTTTCTTTAGCGCCAGGATGGCAAAATAGAGTCCAAAGCTCAGCATTCACAGACTCTATATTGGATCCACAGAAAACAATGAAGGATCCACAGAAAACAACTAATGATTCCTGAACCAACAAATTATTAACTGTGCAATTAAATAAAAACACAACATTAAACATGTATTAAACCTTTACATCTCACAGTTCAAAATTAGATATATATTTAGCCACACATTTTTTTCTATAACAAAGAATCATTGCAATTTCCTCATTTCTGACTGTTACTATTTTAAAGCTTAAAGCTGTTTAGCAAAGATGGATATGTAGTAGTATAGAAATCAGAGGGAATGATCTGTTAGATCAGCTAATCCAATTCCCCATAATATGTTTGATATGCTTAGGACCATAAAGGATTGTGCTTGATCAGGTAAGGATTTTTTTCTGGCACTTCAAAATGCAGCGTGACTTCTGCTTTAATGGAAAGCTCACAAATCAAGCTACACTAGTTTTAAAACTAACATTCTTCAACCAGCTATTAAAAATTCACACATTTTAAAGTATTAGAAATTGCATAGTTAAAAATGTAAATTCCTTGAAAATGAGTTTCAGTGGTGATATTTAATTCCACTATCATCTTATGCCATTACCTCTTCTACTACCCATCCTGGATATGGTGCATGAGTAAAGTAATGGGTTGGGTTCCCCCTGCCCTCATTCTTCAGAAATGTTGTGTCTAACTCAGCCATATGCAGGCTTCCTAAGACAGAAATAGTTGATATTATAGTTAATCAACAGGCTTTGTCTCATGGTATTATTAATGGAGTATGAAATCTTCCACACTTAGTTCACTGGTCAGAATATATTGTGGGGTGATAATGGCCGATGAGTGAATGAACATTCATAGAAAATGAATATCATCACAAAATGGCTATTTGATGACCTGTGTACATAAGTTTGGGACTCATACTCCAATTCCTCTAACAGAGATAATCCCATTAGTTCTGAAGATGGCATTAACGAATACCCTTATTAGCAGTCTAAAGAAAAAAATCAGCAGTCAAAGACTGAACTGACCTCTCAGGCCTGGTCTACACAGGGAGATTAAGTCGAATTTAAGAGTCGGTTTTAAAAAGCATCAGCCTACACTCCAGCTCTCAATAGGTTGATTTTAAGGGGCTCTAAGGTGGATTTCAGTAATGCTGCATTCCCCAGGAGTAATTCCTAAAAGTCTCCAATGTTGACCTCTACAAGTGCAGATGGCAGCATTATTAAAATGGATTTTATTAGCCTCTGAAACTGTCCCACAATGCCCTTCAATATATCCTTTCTGGTCACCACTCCACCTCCAGTATTCTCCAGGTGATCTGGAAGTAGGTGACAGGAAGCAGTGGTTACCAGCCCAGGAATTTTGATTAGATTTCCCTTCCTCTCTGGCCAGTGTGTCGAGCAGAGGTGCGGATCACAACTCTGCAGCACACGTAGCACACCTTTTTGCTATGAGTTCTCAGGATCACGGACAAGCCCCAGAATGAAGCCAACAAGAGATGTTGGACCTCATCACAGTGTGGGAGGAAGAAACCGTCTTCCTTCAGCTCAAAGCCAGCAAAAGAAATGCTAATGTTTTTTATGTGATGATATCACATGGCATGATTCAGAAAGGGTACACCAGGGATACTCAGCAGTAACTCCCCTACAAGACATCGGCACAAAATCCCAAAATGCAGTGGATCTGCAGGAACTGTGGGAGAAGGGCTCACAATGCACTAGTTCCACAGTCAGACTTACGCAAACTTGTGGACGCACTAAATCATCTTTGTGAGCAGTTTAGGGCACTCAAATTCAACTTTTTAAAATCTAGTGTTAAAAAGCTCACTTTATTAAATTCAACGTTATTCCCTAGCGTAGATTCACTCTCAGACCCTAAAGATTCCAACTCCCCTCATGTTCCTTCTAAAGCAAGGATGAGGTACATTGGCAGGGTAGTCTGCCACAGAAGCATGCACTGACACTGCCCACATCACATCTGCTCATGAGCCATTGAACCAGTTACTTGATTTGGAAAGAAAAATCAGAGGAAAGAGAACTGTGAATTTATTTTCCTTTGCTGCAGACTTGATTTTTCTTTCCTGTCACTCTGTGGGGCAGTGTTTCCATGGTGGAAGTCAAATGTAACTTACACTCATGGTACTTGGGACCCCCTCCCATTTACTAATGGGGAGAAGAGGTAAGGTGGTCAGGAAGATCCCAGGACATAATAAAGTCATAATCCCTCGATTAAGAATCCCTTTGCCAAATCAATGTTCATGCATTCTATGAAGTTCATTTATTTGTAAGAAGCAAACTCATTACTTGTAACATGCCACTGGAAAGAGCCCTAATCTTTAGTTAATTCTTCTTGTTTTATAAAAAAATACTTCATTTTATTAAATATCTAAAATCAACTGAACCAGCAGGGACAATTATATCTTGTGATGACTGCATTACAGTGTAGCCACAACAGACAATTATTTGCAACAAATAATTTCTACATGTTTCAGTTTGAAAATTGACCCTGATAAATTGTAAAACTGTGTCATGTATTAGTTATTCAAAATAAATGCCTGAATGTTTTTACATGAATAATCATGGCAAATACTTTGCAAATATTTGCAGTTCATGCTGGTTTGTTATGTAAATTGCACTGCTTACTTTTTTTTTATTTGCTTCCTGACTGAGTACTTGAACAGATGCAGAAGTGAACTCCATCAATTTGAAATTCATTTTGATCACTCAAATTATTTCTGTTGCCACTATCATGTTTCTTCACATGCTATTTTCACTGTAATCTGGAAGCATTCCAGATTTAACAGAGAAAGTCACAAAGTGTGGCACTATAAGTTTTATAAAAGTTCCTTTTTAAAAAAAATTGTTAAAGTAAGTTACAAATTAGATAAACCACAGATTAAAATAAACCTTTAGTAAGTCTGTCAGATATGTTGTCCCCCCTCACTGAACTGATGTCATATTATACTCGGGAAGAAACAGAGCATTCAGAACATTCCCAAGATGATTACAAAGACTGCCTCTGTTAGATAACAGTACAAATCCCATGGTTAAGAGAAAGAGCTTCCACAAGCTGTACTGGAAATTAAGGTATAGAATTAGGCAGGGCTCCAAGCTACAAATGTACATAGGTGCCTAAACCCCACATTTTAGGCATCTCAATCTTGGCTTTAGGCATCTAAATTCCAGTTTTGGCTCCATCATCATCCATAACTCTAGCCAAGTCAAAGGAAGATAGGCATTCAGCTGCTTTAATCACAAGTGGGACTCAGTATGGTAGGTAGTTTTTGAGCAGACCTACCAATAGAGTTCCATGCAAAATCTGGCTGGGTTTTGGAAATTCCACTGCCTGCCTTACAACTCTTAGCCTGGTGGTTATACCAGCTTGCATAGTGGGACACCCTTGCGCCATTTCCTCTTTTTGTCAGAGGGCAGAAAAGGATTTGAATGGTGATCTCAAACCTCTCAGAGGAGTGTGCTCACACTGGAGCTATGAGAGATTCTGATGCAGGGCTCCCTCAGCTTCTCCTGTTGAAGCAGTTCCCCTGGTGATAAATAATGAAGTGTGATTGAAAAAGGGTAGCTAAATCCTGGGCCTGACAAATGGGTGCTCTAGCTCCCAGACTACAGAGTCTCTCTCCTACTGTTTTTACCCAATGGTTAATTAAATATTTATGTGGGGTGGACCAGCTCAAACAGGAGAACCACACAAAACATCCCAGTGGTAGAATACTGTTTAAATCCTCTCTTCTCCTCAGTTGGGGGGTGCGCAAATTGAACCTGGGACTCCCACAGCCCATGTGTATGCTGTAACTCCTGGGGTAAAGTTCAGTGAAGGCTGCAGACACCAGCACCACCTTCTCTTACAGCTGTTTTGTGTGGAGCACAAGAAGAAATGCCTTAAGTGCCTGATTCCTGGTGGAGGGTTCCCATTTGTGAGTCCCTAGCAGAAGTAAGTACTTAGCACAACCACCTCTTGTCCATATTTCTCACCAGCTAATTTGCACTAGAAGCAGCCAGATATCCTGGCTTTTGTGGAGCATGCTGTATGATGTCTATCTCTACACATACATTGTACAGGGAATGTACGTGCTTAACATAGCCTTTGTGGATTGCAATGATGGTACCATGGTATTCTAGGTGCTTAAAAGTTGCATGTTAAGACACTGAGCATCACAAGACCTATGTCCCATTGCAGATCTGGGCTAAAGACATTAAGGGTTAATAATTCCAATCCATATTCAAGATTTCTACATAGAAACCAAACATGATGAGTTCTCTTAAAATCTGAACAGATGACAGCACAAAATGGTGAAGATCCAGCAAGGGATTGTATCAGGCTAGCATCATTTGCCTGTAATTTTACTGTTAGCAGATGTTGACGCTGCTGGACAAGAATTAAATATGTTCTTATGACTCATTCGGTATTAAGGGCAGCGGTAAAGACCCACTAAGGAATAGGGAGCAGAGGGTCCTGAGATAGATAACTGTAGCAGCAGCCAACCTTGGGGAGAAGGTTTGCATTAAACAATGTTAACTCTTTCCCAACTGTCAGTCTCAAGGTAAACAAGAATGTTAACTTAATATGTTAATTAAGTCAAATGGGAGGAAAGTCTGGAGTTTTTGAGTTTCCATTATGAATTAACTGAATTTTTAGAGCCTGCAGGGGAAGCAGGGCAGCACCTGTTTACAAGGAATACAAGAAGATCAAAATATTTTCCTCTTCTTCACATGGCTTTTTCTTACAGCCCAAAGTTGCCTTAAATACCATCCATTTAGTAAACTGATAACACGTCTCATCTCAGTTGTGTAACAACACACATTGAGGGAAAATACACTGGGAATCCCACTTTGGGTACAGAAAAGCTCAAAACATTTCTCTTGTTTCATTGTGAACAATGAAAACCACTACTGATTGGAAATGTTCAACACAACTTAGCATGAGCAAAGACTTTTCTAAAATGCATTTTGGGCCACACTACGCTCAGCTCACTCACATCACACTCCATCTCTACAGCTTTTGACTTTTTGTTGTTCAGAACCAGGCTCTTAGTTTAGGCTGAGCCAAAGAGCAGGAGCAGCAAACATTTTAGATTACCGCAGCCAGATTTTCCTAGGGCAGCTCTCTAGACAGTGTTGCACTTTATTAGGGACAACTGCTGCTTTGGACTGATTTATAATTCCATGGTTAAGAGAATGGGCTTCTACTTGCTTATTGTATAAACATAGGGATATTCCCTGCCTCAAAGAGATCCCCAAATGCCTAGATCAACATATGCTGAGGCAGAGGTGGTTTGAATTTTATGGTCAAAAGGCCTGTTGCACTTCAGCAGGAAAGCCCCGACTTCCTTTCTACATTATACAGTTTGTACCATGTCCTACACCAGTCATCTTCCTCTGCTGTGGGGCAAACACTGTGCTGAACAATGAAACAGGTCAGACTTGCCCACTGTTTTGAAATTGAGTCTCTTACTTCCCTGAGTATACATTGTCTTGCCTGGAAAATTAGCTGGCCTCCTCTAAGTACTGTAGATAATTAAAGTGGCAGACAAAAATGAAGCTGTGGACCATTTCTCTGCATTTCCACACCAGCATATACTGCACTGAACACACACACACACACACAAATGATTCAGAGTCAGTGGAGTGTCGATAATGCATGTGAACCATCTGTTCAGTGCTTGATAGCAGGCAGGAAGGGAAGGGGAAAGAAATCAGTTCTTGGGTTGTATGTATTCATGCAGTGCCTTGAAGTTCAAATCTCTCTCACTCACACACCCACTATATTTTTTCAGATGAATGGAATGCCAGCCTTGCAGAATGAAATCTTCTACTTACATGCAGACAAGGAGCTTATCAGTCAGCAGCAACATAACCCTGTTGCCCAGCAACGTAGCTCAGTCCTGAACTGGTGGACAAACCAGAGAAAGAATAGCATGTCCTTATCCATATTGGACTTAAGTGCCAATGAGAGTTTATTATGGTGCTTGCTATATTTTTATGTGGATGCCTACTTATCAAGAAATCCAGCCCCTCCTCAAGATCCCTTGGATATTTTTATAGAATCATAGACTATTAGAACTGGAAGGGACCTCAAGAGGTCATCAAGTCCAGTTCCCTACCCTCATGGCAGGGCCAAGCACCATCTAGATCCTCTGTTAAATATTTATCTAATCTGATTTTAAATCTCTCCAGTGATGGAGATTCTATAACCAACCAAGCGGAATAAATTCCAGTAAACACCCTGACAAAGTGTTTCCTAATGTCCAATCTAAACCTTCCTTGCTGCAATTTAAGCCCTTTGCTTCTTATCCTATTTTCAGAGGCTAAGGAGAATATTTTTTCTCCCTCCTCCTTGTAACACCCTTTTAGGTACTTGAAAGCTGCTATCATGTCCCCTCTCAGCCTTCTCTTTTCCAAAGTAAACAAGCCCAATTCTTTTAATCTCCTCTCATAGGTCATATTTTCTAGACCTTTAATCATTTTAGTCACTCTTCTCTGGACCCTCTCCAATTTTTCCACATCTTTCCTAAAATGTAGGGCCCAGAACTGAGCCCAGTACTCCATCTGAAGCCTAAACAGTGCAGAGCGGAGAGGCAGAATTACTTCTCATGTCTTCCTCACAACATTCAAACATGTCAGAATCATGTCTGCTTTTTTTGCAACAGTGTCACACTTGGGGTCCACTATGGCCCACACTTGTCAGAGCTTGTGGTCCACTATAGCCCCTAGATCCCTTTCTGCAGTAGTCCTCCCTAGGGAGTCGCTTTTCATTTTGTTTGTGTAAAACGGATTGTGCCTCCACAAGTGCAATACTTTGAATTTGTCCTTATTGAACTTCATCCAATTTGCCTCAGACCATTTCTCCAGTTTGTCCAGATCATTTGGAATTCTGACCCTATCCTCCAAAGCACTTGCAACCCCTCCCAACTTTTTCTACTTTTCCATGTCCCACAATGCCCTGCTCAGACTACATGCCAGCATATTTGCAGTTACGCAGTTGTTACTGTAGGATGGAAAAACAATCCATATTTTGAGCGCTCAACCCAGGCCAGTATTTTAAGTAACATAGTGTGACATAGATTTGTCAGTCCACAAGCTAGAAACATGTGTGGGTTCTGCACCCTGCAGAAGCTCCCTTTATTCACTAGAACCCCTCTTCTCTCACCTCTGCCACAAGAATACATTACAGCTACTACTCACCTGATCATCATTCACATAGTTCTTCAGATAACATTACTGCAGTGCTGCCACTTCACCCCTCAATTTAGGAGTAGGAAAGTCAGGAACGGAGGTGGCCCGCATTCCTTTCCTCCCATTTGTTTAAGAACTTACAGACACACACAATGGACCACAGGAACAGGCACTGTGATACAATGTGTTAAAATTGACAAGATTCAAGGAAGTTGTGCTCTCCATATAAAACAAACAGCATGGAAACTGGGGAGAAAGGGCAAGGGATTACTCCAAGCTCCTTTATTTATGCTTGAAATGGCAGCTTTGCCTACCATGTTTCCCTGAGAAGACTACAATTACTTAAGAGCAGATAGGGTAACCACAGAGACCGTGCAAGTGAAACCTGAACAAATGCAAGGAGGGAGTCAATTTATTTAGACTTTTTAAAAACATTTGTTTCATTGTTAAAACCATTTAACTCAAACGCTGTGACAATACTGAGAAGAAACATCTCCACTTCTTCAAACAAAGCATTTATACTGCTCAGTTGCATTTACATTCCGTAGCTCTACCAAAAAGCATTTCTGATATTTCTAAACATAAAAAACCCAACCATCTCCCTATGGAGAACAAAAAACAGCTAATAAAGGAACATGATCCTCTTATTTCCTGTATTTCATCAGCTAATACAGCCTTGATTATATTCAAAGTGGTCAACGTTATCCCCTGGCATTTCCAGTTTAATAGCTTTAACTGTCAAGGTACCAGTTACTATCCTTATGTTAAATCTCCTAGAAAAGAACTGTTCCATAAGTACATGATAAGGGTGTATAATGTAGTAGCTGACACAGAACCCTGTGTCCCTGGCAGCTAGAGTTCTGATCCCCCATTTACAAAGTGCCTGAAAAGCAGACCAGGCTCACTTTATGGGTAGGCTGGAGTTTTGATATGCACAGCCTCCCACCCATTTAAGTATGACTCTCCCCAACACTGTCACCACAGTTAGCACTTTTTCAGTTAGAACTTTTTAAAAATGGCCTCTGAAGACAGAGTAAGGGCTTATCAGATGCAGTAGTAGAGCCTGAGTCAAGGTGTTAAATGGATACACACATTGTCAGGCTACATGGTAACAGAGAGAAAGCCGTGCTAGTCTATATACTATCAAAACCAAAAAGCAATCCAGCAGCATTTTAAAGACTAACAGAATAATTTATTAGGTGATGAGCTTTCGTGGGACAGACCCACTTCTTCAGATCATAGCCATAAATTATTCTGCTAGTGAGCTTTCGTGGGACAGACCCACTTCTTCAGATCATAGCCATAAATTATTCTGCTAGTGAGCTTTCGTGGGACAGACCCACTTCTTCAGATCATAGCCATAAATTATTCTGTTAGTGTTTAAAGTGCTATGGAACTGCTTTTTTGTTTTGTCAGGCTATGAATTTTCTCACATCACAGTTACTCTGCTCAAGCTCATTAGTGCTCATGAATTCTCTGATAATCAACAAAGCAAGCTAAAGAAAGAAAGAAAACAAGGTCAGAAAACCTCGGGCATGGCAGATCAACATAGTGACGTTTGCAGGGAATGAAAAGGTAAAGGGAGGTGGGACAGAAATGAGACACTGCAGAAAAGCCCAACAATAACCCACTGTTGCCTTCAGAACTCCTACTAAAAGCTATTTTTTCTCATACATTCAATACATGCATTTTGTTCTACTTTAAAAGCCTAATTCCAGCAGTATGTCCACACAAGTTCTTAGGAAGGCAAGAACTCACTCCATTTTGCTTGTGCTCCTGTGGCCTGTCATGGAACATATATGAGTATTCACTGAAAATGAAAGCTGTACAAGACAGTGAAATATTGGGCTCTTACTAACACTGGATTCACCAATTATGCATTTCAATTAGATGGAGTGGCTATCATGCAAACTAATGTAGCTGCTGCCAATGAATATATAAGCAGGGCTATTAGCAGCAGAAAGTGAAAGGAGTAGGACAAGTCTTTCAAACTGACAGCTCCTTCATTATTTGATCCACCACCTAATTGTAATCAATTACAGGCAAGCAGCAGGGAAGTGAGAAAGCAGGGGAGAAAGTCAAACCTCTAAATGGTGGTGGGGGTGACTTACCTTCTAGAAGGGAGGCCAATGAGAAGGGAATGAGTAAGTTTAGCCTAGACATGAAATACTTTGGGCATAGTCCTGGCATGCACTGAACACTCTCAGCTCTCCCTGATGTGGATGGCAAGTGGAGGGTTCTGAGTGCTTCATGGGAGTTTCTATAAACACAAGTATACAATATTATCAGCAGGCTAGTTTGGATTCAAGCACATCTGCACAGTTTGTTTGTATGCAACTAGCCAGGCTGTTAACCTACTGCACTGTAGCTGGTCATCCACTAACTCATCATGTGGCTCCTCCGTCAAAGCACACTCCAGAACGTGTAGTATGCAGTAGCAGGTCCTCATGGCCAGTGAGTGTGCAACAGGGTAGAGGGCTGTGGAGTTATATTCCAGGTTTGTTGTGCACCAACAGAACATGCAGACAATTCCTTATTCATCGGGACATTGTTTGTGTTTCAAAGAACAGGTCCAAAGGGAAAAATTACAGATGTTCCATGAAATAGGAATAACATTCTGTAAGCAAAGTTGAGAATAGCATGCCGAGGACAAAAAAAAAGGAAAATAATAAAAAAGCACCTTTAAAGGAACATGCATGATCAAGTATTGTCAGTCTGCTGAGCATCACCGTATGGAATGGATGTAGGCCTGTGAATCTGAGGGCTGGCTGCCCTAGCCCCATTCTGGCTGTGAGTGTAGAGCTGTCCGTCCCCCATCCTGTTGCCAAGGGGCCCAGCAAGTCGGTCCATCCCCCTGAATGGATGTGTCACAATGATACATTTTGACTTACCACACTGCCTCACTCCAAGATCGTCTGAGATAATATCACAAAATAAATCTTAAAATGACATGAGGTTATTGTATAAAAAGCACTCCACTGAAGTGGTAACCCTAGGGAAAGTAATTCTCTGTTCCTGTGTCAGAGAAATAATCATTCTTGTTCTAGAGCCTTATTCACAATAATAGAATGACACCAAAACTTGTACAGGCACCGCCTTTTGATATATTGCTTAATAGTCTGAACAAGCCAAATCAAAATTTCCCTTAGCTGCACTTTTCCTCACTACCAGCCTTATGTCACCCTGGCAAATACACTAGCACGTTTCCAGTGGCAAGCTCAGGATTCTAGGCTGAGATTCAGTAAAGTACTTAAATATGACCATAACTTTAAGCAGGAGTAGTCCCTTTGACTCACTGAGCATACTCACATGCTTCAAGGTAGGCAGGCATTTAAGCATCTTGCTGAATTGGGGAGGGGGGAGGAGGAGAGGGGCATAATGAAAAATCAGTGATGTCCCCAACTTACTAGTATCTTTTGCCATTACTCTAAATTAGACTCCAGCATGCTCGTGAGTTGCAAACTCTGCCTGGACTACAGGTACAAGTAATTTCTTCTAGACATAATGTACTGTTCCTGCAGCATTGCAATCACTTGATTACACCATGATGTGACACATGTTACTTGTAATTTTTTTTTAAGATAACGAACTGCCTGCTCCCAAAGGCTGCTTTTTATATATTGAGGCATCTGAGGAAGACAAACAACACTAAGCACATTTAATCTCACTAAGAGCAAAGCATCAGACAGACAGACAAGCTGCAGGGCACAGTGTTCTCAAACCCATCCAGCTAAAAGTGGGTAGCACACAACTGCTGAAGAGTGTATAGCCATAATTAAATGCAAACTCACATAGCATAAAAATTAGATAACAAAGACAAATTCCATGCCCCTTGGGATCAATTCCAGCTATCCACAGAGCAAGCCTCTTAAATTCTTTAAAAATAAATTGTAATATGATGGGGAAAAGGGAAGAAAGCATCTCCTAAAAACTAAGCACCATGAAAACATTATACATAATTGTGGAAAAATGAAATTTGTGTCGTGCATACAGCTTTGCACTTTATGTATTTTAGTGGCTGCAGACAACTCATCTGTGTTTTAATCATTCCAAAAGGTGCTGGAGCCTACAAAGTTCCTGCAAGTGAGATCCATTACAATTTTCTAAATTGCTTTTACAAAATCATTAATATATGTCATCCACAGTTATAAATAGTCATTCCATAAAAGTGACCAGCATCATTGTCTACTTTATAAGACATAAGAAAGGCAGGCAAAGGGAAGAAAACCACATGGCTCAAGGTCATCCAATAGAGCAGGGACAGAGCTGGGACTGACCCTTGGTCTTTTGAGTCCTAATCCAATGCTCTCTGCACTAAGACAGACTGCCTTCTTTTAGCCTAAAAGGACCTCAGTAGTTACCAACAGGAGACAGTGCTCCTGGGCCTTTGTCGACACATACAAAGAATGTTGCCTCTGAGCTGCAGGTGGTACAACCAACGCTCCTTTGAACCCCATCCTAGTTGTAGGGTTGGGAAAGAGGAAAGGCATGCACTTGTTTGTGTGTTGGGCTAGAGGGACAGGTTCCATTACAATACATGAGACATAGTACTTACAAGGCCCAAGCACCTTTGCAATATAGGCTCAATTAATCTTTGTGAACAATTCAGATCTCCTACCAAAACTTCATGGTAGAGCCAACACGTTTCGTTTTTAATCTGTGTCCTAGATTTGAACTGAACTTTGCATATGAGGATGGCTGAGCCAGACAGACAGGCACTCAGGTAAGGCGTTTATTAAAGTATTATTTAGTCATATAATGATTTGTATCCAGTAAATCACATTGCATGTTAATGCCAAAGCACTTACTTTAGTTGTTACAGTGATAGGTACTTAAATCATACAGACATTACATGCAGTGACAGGAATACATATCGTTGGGTGCTATTATCCTGCAGAAGTACATTCTGAGAATACAGAATAGGTGAGTTAGCCACAAATAAAATGCAGGATATACTTGAGGGGTTCGTTTGATACTGTGCACTAGAAAATGTTATATTTGTTTTCTGATTTTCCTGGTGCTCAGAAGAGATTCCCAACTGGATGTTGTGCAGATCAAAATTCTCTGCATAGCCACAGATCAGGCATATGGCAGCATGAGTGCAAAGTTCCCAACATTTACAAAGGAACCTTTTCTCAGTTGGCAAGAGGTCATAGTCTCAATGACTGTTTAGTCCTTGACCTCAGGTAAGACGACCAAAAAAGAGAAGTTACTCACTGTAGTAACGATGGTTCTTCGAGATGTGTCCCCGTGGGTCCTCCAAGATAGGTGTCGGGCTCGCCCTGGCGCCGCAGGTTGGATTTTTTCAGCAGTTTCTGCTGGACCGCGCATGCGCCAGCGCGCGCCGCTCCCTTGCACGCTCCCAGCCACGTGCACGATCCGGTCCCCGCCAGTTCCTTGACCAACCGCCTCGGATGCTCCTGAAAAATACTAAACAGAGATCCGAAGCGGGAGGATGGGCGGGTAGTGGAGAACCCACGGGGACACATCTCGAAGAACCATCGTTACTACGGTGAGTAACTTCTCTTTCTTCCTCGAGTGTCCCCGTGGGTGCTCCACGATAGGTGACTACCCAGCAGTAACCCAAGATAGGAGGTGGGTAATCGGTTTATGTGCAGCTTGTCCCCGAGAGGACCACTGTCGAGAGATGGGTATCCTCTTGGAATACCCTGTGAAGGGCGTAGTGCTTGGCGAAGGTGTCATAGGATGACCAGGTCGCCACTCTGCAAATGTCTTTTAGCGCAATGCCCTTGAAAAAGGCTGTTGATGCCGCCATCGCCCTAGTGGAGTGAGCCCTGCGCGTGGCCAGTAAAGGAGTCTTTTTTGAGTTCGTAGCACATTTTTATGCAGGATACGATGTGCTTCGAGATTCTCTGTGAAGAGAGACCTTCTCCTTTTGATTTGGGAGCGAGAGAGACTAGGAGTCCATCCGTTTTCCGGAAGGACTTAGTCCTGTCTATATAGAAAGCCAGCGCCCTCCTCACGTCCAGGAGGTGTAGGCGTGCCTCTTTGTTGGCATTATGAGGCTTTGGATAAATGAGGGTAAAACTATAGGTTCGTTAATATGAAACTCTGAAGAAACTTTGGGAACAAAGGCTGGATGCAGCCGTAAGGTTACCGCCTCCTTGGAAACTACTGTGCAGGGTGGCGTTGCCATAACTGCCGCAAGCTCGCTCACCCTGCGAGCTGACGTGATTGCAAGAAGGAAGGTCGTCTTTATCATAAGGAGACGGAGGGAAACCATGGTTAAGCGTTCAAACGGTGGTCCCGTTAGCGCATTAAGCACCAGGTCCAAGCTCCATGAAGGTGGAAGCGGTTTCCGAGGGGGGTATAGGTTTACCAGCCCTTTGAGGAACCTGGTAACCATGGGATGGGCAAACACCGTGTGCCCTTCCTCTTCATGTCTGAAAGCTGATATAGCGGCAAGGTGGACCTTCAACGAGGATAGGGAGAGTCCGCCTCTCTTGAGGTCCAGTAAATACTCTAGTATTACAGGTATAGGCGCAGCAAGGGGGGCTAATTGCTTGGTAGAATGCCATGCAGTGAATCGAGTCCATTTTTGCTCATAGGGCTTCCTGGTGGAAGTCCTCCTGCTACTTTCTAGGACCTGTTGCACTCCCTCCGTACACGTGCTCTCTAGGGAGCTGAGCCATGGATTAACCATGCTTGCAGTCGCAGGCCTCGGGGGTGTGGAGGCACTATGGACCCCTGGGCTTGCGTGAGCAGATCCGGCGCCACCGGGAGGGGCATCGGTGGACGGTCCGACATGCGCAGGAGTAAGGGGAACCATTGCTGTCGATCCCACGTTGGGACTACTAGGATCATTCAGGCTCTCTCTCTCCTGACTTTCTGCAAGACTTTGTGGATAAGCACTGTGGGAGTAAAGGCGTAGAGCAGGAGGCCTCTCCACGAGATCGCGAATGCGTCCCCCAGGGACCCCCGTCCCAGTCCTGCCCTGGAGCAGTATTGTGGGCACTTCTTGTTGTGTTGAGTGGCAAACAGGTCTACCTGGGGAAATCCCCATGCGTGAAAAATCGGTCGTAGCAGATCGGAACGGATCTGCCACTCATGTGTGAGTGCGAAGCGCCTGCTCAGCTGGTCTGCCTTCACATTGTGAGCGCCTGGTAAATACGAGGCTTTCAAGGTTATATTGTTGGCGATGCACCAGTTCCACAATCGGACTGCTTCCGCACATAAGGCACGGGACCGAGCTCCCTCTTGCCGATTTATATAAAACATGGTGGAGGTATTGTCTGTACTGATCCCGACTACTTGCCTTGTATATGGTCTCGAAAGTGTTTGCAGGCGTTGAACACTGCTCTGAGCTCCAGTATATTTATGTGCAGTGACTGTTCCTTGGAGGACCACAGTCTTTGCGTCACCTTTTCGCCCATGTGTGCTCCCCACCCTATGTGGGAGGCGTCGGTAGTGAGAAAAACAGATATTTGTGGTTGGTGAAAGGGCACCCCTGTTAGCATGTTCTTGGGGTTCACCCACCATTGCAGGGATCTGCGCACCTCTGTCGTGGGCGACACCACCCTGTGGACAGTGTGTGCTGCCGGTTTGTAGACGCTCGCCAGCCAGTGCTGCATGCTGCGCCTATGCAATCGGGCATTCTGTACCACAAACGTTGCTGCTGCCATGTGGCCCAGCAGCTGTAAGCACGTCAGAACTGGCACCGTAGGGCTGAAGGTGATGACTTGCACAAGGGAACCAATAGCACGAAAGCGGGCATCTGATAGATAAACCCTTGCTGTGATGGAATTTATACATGCCCCTATGAACTCTATGTCCTGTGCGGGGTCTATCTTTGATTTTGCCAAATTGATGACCAGGCCCAGTGAAGAGAACGTTTCTGCTGTGACGCGTATCATGCGAAGTACCTCCTCCTTCGAGGCCCCTTTCAGTAAGCAGTCTTTTTTTTTTTTCTTTCTCAGATATGGGAATATAAAACACCCCCTGTCTGTGCAGGTAGGCTGACACCACTGCCAAGGTCTTGGTGAAGACTGGGGGCCGAGGAGAGGCCGAACGGCAGAACCTTGTACTGAAAATGTTCTTTGCCTACCATAACCCGGAGAAAACGCCTGTGAGCCGGGTGAATAGTCATGTGGGAATACACGTCTTGTAAGTCGAGGGCTGCGAACCAATCTCCATCGTCCAGTGCTGTAAGTATAGAGGCGACTGTGATCATCCGAAAGCGTTGCTTGCGCAAGTACCGGTTGAGGCCTCGAAGATCTAGGCTGGGCCTCCAGCCTCCTGTCTTTTTCTCTGTGAGGAAGTATCTTGAATAGAACCCCTTCCCTCAGAGTTGCTCCGGCACTCTTTCCACTGCCCCTATCAGCATAAGGTGGCCTACCTCCTGCTTGAGTCTCGCTTCGTGGGAGACGTCCTTTAGGTGGGGTCTGGGTGGAGGTCGTGGCAGTGGGAGCGACTGGAAGGGAATCGCGTAACCTGTGGCTACGATCTCCAGTACCCATTTGTCTGTGGTGATCTTTTGCCACTGGTTGTAGAATGGTCGGAGGCGATGGTGGAACAGTAGCTTTGGATGACATTGCGCGATGGTCGTGATAGTGCAGCCCTTGATCTGTGTGTCAAACTTGTGGCCTTTGGCCCTGCCCTGAGGACGCACGGCTCTGTTGGGAACGTCGCCTGGGAGTTCTGTACTGTTGGTGCTGTTGATGTCGCCCTTGCTTGTAGCCCCTGTGGTACTGGGGACGCTGTGGTTGATACTGCAAACAGCTTCTGCGTGTCAAAGGGGAGATCAACGATCTTCACCTGCAGATCCCTTGGGATACCCGATGTCTGGAGCCAGGACTCCCTGCTCATGACCACTGCCGTAGCTGTTGAGCGTGCTGCCATATCCGCTACGACTAGGGCAATCTGAACTCCTGTCCTCGAGGCTGAGTAGCCTTCCTGCACAATGGCCTTGAGCACCGGCTTCTTGTCCTCTGGAAGCGAGTCCATGAGGGAAGTCAGCCTGGAGTAGTTGTCAAAATTACGGTTCGCTAGATGCGCTGCGTAATCCGCCATTCTCAACAGTAGGATAGAGGAGGAGTAGACCTTTCTGCCGAACAACTCTAGTTTCTTGGCATCTTGTCCATTCCCCGTCTTGTACTGAGAAGTTTTCGACCTCTGTTGAGACAATTCCACCACCAGAGAATTTGATTGCAGGTGGCTGAACAGGAACTCCATGCCCTTCGTCGGGATGAAGTACTTCTTATCCACTCTCTTGTTTATAGGCAGAGTGGATGCAGGGGTCTGCCATATTGTGGTGGTGGACTCCATGATTGCTTCATCAGCGGAATAGCTATTTTGGAAGAGGCCGGAGGTCTCAGGTTTTTAAGGAGCTTATGGTGTTTCTCCTGCACCTTTGCTGTTTGGATGCCTTGCGTGAAGGCCACCCTTTTAAACAGCTCTTGGAACTGTTTGAGATCGTCCGGAGGATGGACGTCCCCTGGGGCCGTGGCCTCGTCAGGGGAAGATAGCGAGGAACCGCTAGGGTAAGCCTCTCTGGACCCCTCTGGGTCCTGTTGATGGTGATACATCCTCTCGCTAGATACTTGCGAGGGAAAATCTCGGGGTTCCAGAATCAACTCCCCCTGAGATATCTGCATTTCTGTCCCCGTCTGTGATTGCCCTCGGGGATATTGAACCATCTGGGGGGATCTGTCCCTGGGAGTATGCCTATGGTGTCTATGCCCCGCGTGATAGGGGTGACCATGGCAACACCGGCACTGTTCCGGAGATGGAGACCTGGGCCACTCTGGAGCCGCATACCCCCTGTGTCTGGGGGAGCGAGATCGTCTGGGTGATTGAGATAATGGAGAGACTGATTTGTGGCAGTACTCCATGTGTTCAAAGCCCAGGAAGGGCGATGGTGGTCTGAACCATGGTGATGCTGGCTGTAGGAACGGGGATGGGGGCTCAGGGTATACTGGAGGTGACCCCTGCTGCCTCGTTGGAGTCTGCAGCATAAGTGGAGGGCTTAGAGCGAGTAGCCCTGCAGCCCTGTCTGGAGAATGGCTGCGGTGCCGGGTTTTCTGTGCTGCCTTTCCCCTCCCCTGTGGGGCTGGCTCCGCCCCTTTCCACGTCGGGGATCTCGGCCCCGCTGTCTGCGCCGCGCTCGGCACGCTCTGCTGCGGTGCCGCGTGGGTGGTCTCCCCCAGTGCCTGCAGGCCGCATGCCTGCGAGCTCTGCACCGCCGGGTCCCCGGGGGTCGGTGCCGCTGGTTCCGGCGCTTGCCTGGCCACCGCCCTGCCCACGGTGCGGGGCGGCTGTTTGATTATCGGAGGCTCAGCCTTTGCCACGTGCGTCTCCGCGCTGCCGCCGCTCAGCTGTGACTGCGGCTGGGGGCTATGAGCTCCACCCATCCCGCTCACTGTGGCTGTCGGCAGGGATCGGGTTGGTGAAAGCTTCCTCTATTTTTGCGCTGATGGGGTTAGGGAAGCAGCTTTCCTTTTATAGGCCCCTGTGGGTCCCTCCTGCTGAGGCCGCTCCGGCGCGTCTGGCTGGAGGGCCTTGTCAAAGAGCAGCATTTTCAGCCGCATCTCTCTGTCCTTCCTTGCTCTGGCTGTGAGCTTTGCGCAGAAGGAGCATTTCTGTGCCCATCGGAGGCCAGCATCGCTTTGCAGCATGACTCTCACTTTGAATCCTGAAGAGGACATTGTGGTGAGTCTTTGAGTTGTTAATAGGGTACTTAGCACCTTCTCTGTGCCTGTTCCCCTCTCAGACTCAGCCTGCTGCGGCAGGAGGCCTAATGGCCTTACGTCCCCGGGCCTCCGCTGCTCCGCTCTCTACTAAGGCTGTAAAACTTTACTTTTTACTCTCTTTTTTTTTTTTGAAAACAATAACAAGCTAAGTTAAGCTAAAGACTGAAAAAGAAGCTCTAAACACTTTAAAAACATTAAATACGCTAACTCTGGCCATAGCCTGAGCGGATTCCGTCTGCAGCCGATGGCGGTTAAAGGGGAACTGGCGGGGACCGGATCGCACACGCGGCCGGGAGCGTGCAAGGGAGCGGCGCACACCGGCACATGCGCGGTCCGGCAGAAACTGCTGAAAAGATCCAACCTGCGGCACCGGGGCGAGCCCGACACCTATTGTGGAGCACCCACGGGCACACTCGAGGAAGAAGGTTAACTACCTCACACTAAATGTGATACAGACACAAGTCCATTGAGAGGGGGCGTGAAATCTACTCTTTTCACGCAGGCTAGAAATAGTATCAGATTACTCACTACTCCCTGTGGCCAGCTTTAAGTCTGTGCGCTAGAGATGAAAGTTTATTTATAACACAACCCTAGGAGCTGTTCCCATACCCTGGCAGCACACTGGTGAGCATCACAAGCCCTTGTGTAGCCCAAACCACAAGATGAGGCCCAACCCTCTTCCCTGGTACTTGTTGCTTGGAGTGGTTTCTCCCATCTCCTCACCTAAGTTGTGCTCTAGGTTCTTTTTTTGGTGGTGCTTGGGGCCTCCCAAGGTGAAAGATTTCCCTAGCCCTGCCCTCAAAGACAGCACAGACCCTCCTCAATTTCCCCAGCCCCCACACTCCCCCACAACACGTACGCACAATATATATGCAGTCTTGCCAATTTACTCATTGGTTCAAAATTTGAATTAAAATTGAAACATTAATACACACATTACAGGTAGATACAGCATATGAGAAAATGCTTGTACCTGAGAAAGCATAGTGGGTTTGAAAAGTATATACAACACTAGCTTTCTTATACAGCTGTTATTTCTGGCAATGTCGGTCCAATTGTTTTAACTATATTGGCCAAATAATTTCACCCTGATTTGTGAGCAGAGAGTGTGAACAAGGTCTCTCCTGACAGCGAGAGACGAGTTGGTGGTGGGTGGAAAGGTTGCAGGACTAGGTGGTATTTAATTTACATGAACATTCCTACTCTACCTACACACCCAGCAGACAGAGCTGTGCCACTCAAGTGATCAGTTCTGGCTCGTATTGGGTTACAAATCACTTTCTGTACTAAATTTTTATTATAATGAATTTTTATGTAAGAATGGCCATATTAGGTCAGACCAATAGTTCATTTTACCCCACTATCCTGTTTTTGAGCAGTGGCAATTCCAGGTGCTTCAGAACAAACAGAATTCCTGGCAAAAAATTCCACAGCACTTATTCATTTTCTCCCCACCAGCCAAGATTTTACAGTATCTACCAAGATACGACAGATCCAAGAAGTGAGGTTGCGTGGCTACTTCTGTTAGTCAGAGAGGACTATCCAGGACCGAAAGTAACTTCTAACTGAATAAGACAATCAATTTTCTGATTTGTCCAAATATGAGTCCTGCTTGGATCTTTGCTCCCTACCCTAACCCTCTGACCTTCCTTTCTCTGTTCATCATTAACTGCAGGGTGTCTGTGTTGAGTATGCTGATTCAAACCTGATTTTGTTTGTAAAACTAGCCCAAAGATCTAACAGGCATGGCCCATTTCTGCAGCAACCACCTCCTTGGGCTCACACTAGGGGTAGTGGCAAACTTATGGAACTGAAGAATTTACCACACTTTTTTTTTTAAATAAAAATGTGCTTTTATGGTGGTGCACATGTTCACATGCTCCAGTGCACATTACAAAATTTCTTCTGCCCCGGATGGAAAAAATTAGAGGGAACACTAGTCCCTTCCTGGCTTCCCTGGCTGAAGTACCATGGAGGTACGACAGGCCATCAAGGAACTAGCATTGGGTCACGTCTCTGCCATTCTGAACCTCCATCACTGCAGAGCTGGAACTGCCTGATTTATACATTACATCCCATATCTATTCCAAGATTAACTCATACTCCCCACAAAGGCACTCAGAGACAGTGTTATCAACTTTGGTTGGGTTAATTCCCAGAGGGCTCATAACCTAGTTATAACAGATAACATAAATTATCTTTTATCGAAGACTAAGTTATGGAGAGTCCACAAGACTCCTGCAGGGTTGGCAACTCTGTGAGATGCTCTGCCTCTTCGCTCAGACTGCAACTGAAACTAAAAACTAGTTTCAGAGTCAGGCTGTTCCCTCCCAGCAAACTGTTTGTCCCTGAACCTTTTGCCTCTGTGGAAGTTTCTAGTTCCTTTTGTCCTCCACCCCCTGAAAATGGTTTGGGAGGACTCTAGCGACTGATTATTGCAGTCCACAGAATAGGATACCCCAGAGACTGTATCCAGATTTCCAGGAGCTGGCAAACTACTGGGTGGGTGGTGGCGGGGGGTGATTTTTATTTGCTAGCTTCCAGGGTATCCTCCCCACAAATGAATTTAACCATTGCTTAGCAACTATACAATCAGGATCTGCTAATGGAAGCATTATTGCTACGCAATCTGACTGGCTCAGCATTCACAGGTTATTTTTAAGAATGGGCAGAAGCTACTACAATTACCAAATCCACTGAGACAATTCAGAGCAGCATAGGTGTTAATCTGATATGTTTTCCATCAAACTATGCATTTACCAGAGCGTGCATTCCAGAAAGAAACAACGTTTTTCCCCATATGTAACACCCTTCTTATTACATTGGAAGTCGTCAATCAGCTACTGAGAGCGCAAACTATACTTCATTTCAGTATTGATCACGAAGTTTCCTATGTTTGCAGGAAATCTAGTACCTCAAATACCATACTCTGTTAATGGCCCCATTACATGATCTGCACAAAGAGGTGATTTGTTAGAAGCAGCAAAAAAAAAAAAAAAAAAAAAAATCACAATTTGATTTATTTTTCTGAAGACAATTATACTTGGGATTGGACAGAGACCTTTTCTGCATGGAAGGCAGGGCCATTTTTTAAAAGACTGATAGAATCTAAGGCCAAAAAGGGACCATTGTGATGACGTAGTTTGAGCTCCTATACAGCACAGGCCACAGAACTTCCCCCAAATCATTCTTAAGGCATTTTTTTAGAAATAC
Organism: Carettochelys insculpta; assembly: GCF_033958435.1. Classification (NCBI taxonomy): domain Eukaryota; kingdom Metazoa; phylum Chordata; order Testudines; family Carettochelyidae; genus Carettochelys; species Carettochelys insculpta. The sequence goes on from NC_134142.1 coordinate 103,114,120, forward strand.
GTCCCACCTTTGTTTAAAAATTGATACTGCTGGACAATCCACCACAACTAATCAGTAATGATTTTATGTTTTCTTTCAAGTTACTGATAAAAAATGTTAAATAGTTCAGGGCCATAAGCTGATCCCTGTAGCACACCACTAGAAAACTACCTGATCATGATTCCTCACTTACAATGTACTGGAGGCCTATCAGTTAGCTAGGCTTTAATACATATAGGCTACGTCTACACTTGCCCCTTTCTTCAAAGGGGGCGTGGTAATCAGGGTGATGGGAAATTACTAATGAAGTGCTGCAATGAATATGAAGCACTTCTCAAAGCTAATTCTCCCCCACAACAAACTTTGAAGTGTCAAACTTTGAAGTGCCAGAATGCCGGGTAGCTGTGGGCACTTCAAAGTGCCTGCACTATTTCAAAGTGCCTTTACTCCTCAAAATTTATAATAAGGGGGCAAGTGTAGACATAACCATAGTGTGTCATGTTAGTTTTACATAGTTCTAATTTTAAAAAAAATCAAAATGTTGTGCAATACTAAGTAGATCACAGCAATATCATTACATAGCAACTAAACCGTCAATATAAAAATAGTTTGTCAGGGTCTATTTTCCATGAACTTCTGTTAATTGGTGTTTATGATGTTACCTTCCTTTAACTCTTAACTATTCAGTCACATATCAGCCACATCATTATTTTTCCTAGGATCAGCGTCAGACTGAGAGCCCAGATAATCCCATTTGCCCTTTCTAAACATTCGTATGTTAGCTTTCTTCCAGTCTTCTGGAACTTACACAACTTTCCAGGACTTACAGAAAATTAATATTAATGGTCCAGAATGGCTCTTGACCAGCTCTTTTAAAACTCTTAAGCGCAGGTCATCTGAACATGCCAATTTATAAATGTCTAGCTTTAGTAGCTGCTGTTTAACATGATCTTTAGTTACTGCTAGAGTAGAAAGTATTTAGTCACAGGATATGAATATATCTTTTTCCACAAACACAAAATATTTACTGACCACTTCTGTCTTTTCTGCTTTATTATTGATCATTCTACCAATTCCATACAGTAGTGGAACACACTATTGCTAAGATACTTTTTGGTACCGAATACACTTTAAAAATTCCTTGTTATCCTCAATTCTGCTGGCCATAGATTTCTCCATGAGTCCCTTTGTTTTTCTTATTAATTTTCTACACTTCCTTGCTTCTGATTTATAATTATTATTGTCTGGATTTCCCTTTCTTCCATGTGTTTTGTATATTATAACTGCATTCACACTCCCCCTAAAGCAGCCCAGGTTACTTTGTTAAGCCAATATAGCCTTCTTCCTGGATTATGATTTTTAGGCATCTAGTAAAATGTTTTTAAGCAATTGCCAACTATTCCCAAATATACTTTTCCCATACCATCACAGGCCAGGGACTTGTACAGATCACAGCTTAGAGGAGCTGCAAAAGCTGATGTGCTGGACTAGCATGTTACATGCTAGCACCAGTTCTGGTTGCCTGAAACAGCTGTTCTCTTGTGTCTTTGTTGGAGCACAAAGCCTATACAAACAATGACACCCCATCAACAGCCCCTCTTCCCAGCTAGCAAAATAATTCCCTCAGTGCCCTGAAAATGCAACCCCTGCTAGGATGGCATCAGTGTAATAGCATCTGTTTCTCCCCAGTCTTGGTGTTTGAATTGTGTATGGCCAGGGAGGTGGTTCCCTGACGATGGAGGAGTCTGGCCCTTATCCTATTTAATTAAACTTGCCAGGGAGCATTTCCATCAACAGCTTACTCTCTGTTACCATCAACTCAGAGGTGTGTGTCTCTTGCGCACATGCTCATGTCTGCAGTTCCCTGTAAGCTAAGTGCTTGTGCAGCCACTAAGGGCAGATTCAGATGCCACCGCCGATTAGCAGACAGCCCAAAGATACCTATAGTGGCAGTATGTGTTTCTGCTGGTGGTGCACATCAGCATATGATGCAGGGCAAATGACCACATTTATTCTGCCCATGGATGGGGGAAAAAAATTAGAGCAAGGACTGGTAGACAAAAATCAGCCTCTCCATGCCTTGAGACTGCCAGCAAAGAACGTTACAATCCCAGGGCACATGAGAGCTCTCATCTTGTTTGCTCAGGGTAAATACAAGAATGACTTTTATATTTTGGTTTTTTAGAACACACTTAAAAAGGAGAATTGGGAAGCAGGAAAATATAAGTACTTATAGCAGCCAGAAATACAATAGTGTAAAGAGTCATATACCACTGAGGCAGGAACCAAAGTACTTAAAAGCCACTCGGCCAAAACAACTGCTGCCTGTTTGAGCAAGGAAGCAAAGCAACAAGAGTATTTCAGTTAGATGGTCCTTATACAACTGCCGTGGTGTCTCAATTATGAGAAGGGTAGGCAAGTTTGGTCTGTATCTTCAAAAACAACAAGAAATCCTGTGGCACCTTGTACTAACAGGTATTTTGAAGCATAAGCTTTCACGGGCAAAGTTCCTGGTGTCTTAAGTTTATTACCAGAGTCCATCTGCTGGCTGATTGTCATATTACACTCAGTCAACTGGCACCCTAATTGTTACACACAAATGTCAAGAAAGTGAGACCCTCCATTTGTTAATTTCTTAGTTTTAGCAAGATGTCCACATGCTTTCAGTGTGCTGACATGTACCTTTATTACTTTCACTTTCATGCTTCTCAGAAACAAAATCAATCTTTTCCTTTCCCTCCGCAAGTCCTAGAAGCCACTGTACCCTCACTAATGGCATGCCTGCATCAAACCACTGACTTTTATCCCCTGCAGTCAAAAGCTATTAATGACTAACATCACATATGTTGTGGTTCTGCCTATGTTTATATTAGGGATGTAAAATTAATTCCTAGAACATTTATAATGCTGCAGTATTGTGGCTCAAAATCAGATGGGCTCTAGCAAATTGAGATTGCTGACAGCAAGGCGTAGCTGCATACTGCTAGATGTTTTTTATCTAAAGCATAATTAGATGGTTGAACTTCTAAAAACTGCATCAAATTAAACAGATCAAAGGATCATCATCCTAATGACCTATGGCCAAAACACCTTGGTTTAATGTAAGAGTGATATGCCAAACTTCTATAAATGTTAAGAAAGCATTAATGAAGGAAACTTAGCAGTAGGTTGATCTCTAAATAGGATTTTTTTCATTTTACACTGAATTGTTGCTGAATAACTTTATACAGGCACATAGCAGGAATGTACAAAAGTGATTGGAGTGGAAGACTGGGACTGTTTAGTCAAATACCCAGTTCTGCCACTGGCTTACTTTGAGACTCTGAACAGTCACTTGAGCTGTGCGCCTCAGTTTCCCCATCTACAAAGTATCATACTACTTAGCTTATGTTTGTAAAGAGCCTGGAAAGGTGCTGCCTAATGGCAAACATTTCTGCATTTCTAAAACTTCACTTTCATTTCAGATGAGCGTATGAGGGTAGAAGACAGATTAATGCAAAGTGGAGTCAAAAACTTAATGTGCCAAACTTGATATTTAAAGGAAGTTGGCAGCCACCTATATAGAATACTAGGAAACAGACTGGTGGCCATGCTGTGGCCCAGCATCAAGCTACAGCAAACCCCACTGAAGGTGGGTTGACCCATGGTGCAGTTTCAGGTATGATATCTGAGACACATAAAAACAACAAGGCTGTGTCTACACTTACAAAAAATTTTGAAATGGCCATGCTAATGGCGAAATTGAAGAATATTAATGAGGTGCTGAAATACATATAAACAAAATGCTCATTTTAATCACAGGGAAAGCTGGTGTGTGTTGGGGACAGGGGGAAGGGCTGTGCCTTTAGATTTAAAAAGAACACGCAGTGTATAAACCTAAAACACAAACAGCTTTTCCATTAGTATAGGAGCTAATGACTTACTAGGATTTCCAGTGAAGCTGACTGGGCTATCTTCATTGACTCAAGTGGAGTGAAATTTTAGAAAGGTACAAACATTTCCTGGACAACTCTCTCTCTCTCATCCCACCTCTGCGGTCTCCAGCAGCAATATTTGGAGGCAGGAAGACGCATTACGACACTGTGTCTGCCAAAACAAGGCACACACAGCTTTTTCTGAACTGCTGAATCAAGTGAAAATGTTTCATCCTGCCTGCAGTGGTTTTAGAAGGCTCCCTCTGCTGGAGAAAGTGTGAATGTCATCTGTCAACACAAAGATGTTATGTGAAAGTAAAACATGGCTTGAGAGGTACCACACAACTGCTGCGCTAAGGAGGTCATGTGAGCTGACAAAACCCTAATAACAGAAAAACTGATCAATTCACATGTCATTTTCACCAAGTCTCATATTTTGTCTAGGTATAACACAGGAGGATGTGTTGTCGCCTCAGCTGCACTCTGGGGCACTTATTGCTCTGTAGGATTTTGAAAGTCCCCATCCATCCTTTTAACTTTGTCCTTCACCTGTTCAAAGGAGCCCAAGAGGGCAGAGCTTCTTCTCAGACGACTAAATTGTCACTAAGAATTGGCCTGATGATCCCTCAAAATCAAAACTCAGCCTGATTAAATAAGCTATCAGAAGGAAACACTTGTCTGGCACCAACTTATCCTTTAAATATTCTGTGCTCATTTCCCATTCATGAATCACAGTGGACTGACAGCACTAAAGACTGAAATACTCTATTAATTCACTCAGGTTAGCTGTGAAATCATCCCACAGTGCCTGCCTCAACCCCAACCTGTTAAGGATGAATGGTTAATTTTGCTTCACTGCCATTCAGCATTTGCTTTTTCTGGGAAGACTGTTAACGTGGATTCCAGTTAAAAAGCTGGTTTGTACGCGCAGCACTTCTCCAATAGAAACTGGAATGAAGCCATGACACACCTCAAAACAATGCCACTTGCACAGACCACAGTTAAATAACTCAGACAATAGCTACTTTTTTTATTCCAATCTCTGCTGGATTTGGACTAGTGACCTAGCAGAAGAACAGTATTAGAATAAAAGTGCTGTGGACTGATAGGGATCTCAGTTCAGCAAAGCACTTAAATATATGCTTAACTGCATTGCTGAACTGAGGCCATGCACAAAGCTGACGAAAGGCAGCATTTTCTCCTGGCTCTCCCAACATTTCCTGCAGATATATTGCCCTTTTCAGATAGCAGCTATAAGGCAACAAAACCCCAAAGTGCATTGTGTTAGCTGACCCTTCAGATGAATCTCAGAGGGAATAGGCATGGCAGAGTTGAACTTACAAGATTGAGTTAAAGAAAGGAAAAAATGCAGTTATTTTTCCAGTTGATTAAGTGTTTCACCACTACAACAAATGAAACAGCAGATCATGTGAACCTGTGCATAGGGTCGGAGGCCAGCTGAAGCTGTTTTGAAAGGTTAGAATTTGACCAAGATTTTATGGTCATTCCAATCCACCTAATATACATAGCCTTGAAACAAATTTTTTCCAATAGATAAAGCAAATGTCACTCACCTCAGACACAAATGCCTTCATTGCATTGTTAAGATACTTTATCAGATTTTTCCAGTTCTCCTTGAATTTCATATAAGAACCACCCACAGGAGTCACAAGGAGTTTATGACCGAGGTAGTTGACTTTGGTAGCCTCTAGAACAGGCGTGTCCAACCCGCGGGCCGCATGCGGCCCTGGACAGCTAGTAATGCGACCCCACAAGATTGTAAACTTTTAACATTATTATGTGATTTATATACATTAACTATATTATATATTTTATATGTGGCCCAAGACAATTCCTCTTCACTCAATGCAGCCCAGGCAAGCCAAGAGGTTGGACACGCATGCTCTAGAATGAGCCGTCCTATTGTCACTTAGTCAGGAGGTAATTGGCAGCTATTTTGTTGTCTGTAGCTATAGAAAAAGTTGCTCAGCCCACCACCCCTTAGCTAAGTAGTGACAGGATGCCTCTCAATCACAGATCTCACCGAACTTTGTGAGCAGTGGGCAAATAAGCATCAACCCCTGCCTTTTAAATAGGGAATGAGACAGAAGTTAACTTGTAGTGACTGTTCACCTAACAGAAGTTCCACCCTCCCCACCAAAAGATTATCATCTGTGATCCTGAAAACCAGTACCTATGCAAATGTCATGACCTCACATGAAAAGAATGCAAATCCTCTCTACAAAACGCTTACTTAAACTACCAAAGATTATTTGCATGGATATCTAATGTGTTGGCATTTCTCTGTACCTGAGTTAATTTATACATTCATTGGGATAAACAATGTTGTCTTCAGAGTTGAAAAAATGCACTGCTGCAACAGTCGATGTTTGGAGATTGAGCATGGCAACAATGTCGACTTTGAGTCGAATTTGTGGGGAGGTGAAGATACTAAATTCAAATTCAGAAAACCCAACATAACAAAATCATTTTAATACATTCAAATTTATCTCTTAATGTAGCTGTAGCCATCACAATTATCCTGCCCACCTCATCACCTAGACATTACAGTACAGGAAAGCACCTAACATGGGGATACACTCACTAAAATCAATTAGAAACTCAAGGCAGCATACAGATGCTCATCTATAAAGCGGTTTCATACCAGGACCACATTAAACCAGCCCTCGGGGATTCACAGTGGCAACCACACAATGCAGAACTCAAGGTACTCATTTTAACCCATGAAGCTCTAAATGGTTTGAAATGCATTACTTGAGGTGACCTACTTTATCCCTAGGCAACACTAAGCAGATGATTTCATCAAAGGTGCTGCCACTGGACCTGTCCTTCATTTAAAAGTCAAGAAAACGATTGAAGCTGCCTTCTCATGGTGTCCCCAGCTCTAGAAGTCATTCACCTGGACTTGGTCCCTCAGATTCTGTACTGCAAAACTCATTTACCTTCCATGGTTCCCCCAGCCTTGGATTTGGGGATGAGTAGATTGACAGGTGGAGAGGTTTTTTTTTTTTTACTGTTATTTCCCACTGGTAGGTAACTCTCTTGCAGTAGGGATGAGAATCAAGTTCAAGATATATTGAAAATTTTCTAAATAAAAGTAGCAAAAATGAACCTCAAGATAAAGGGAATAGTATAGTTATGACAGAACGAGCAGATAGGAAAGAAGGAAAACACGTAGGATACAACATATGAATTCTTTCCCATGACTGACTTGTTAAATTTTAAAAATCTCTTGACAAATACTTTCATTTTGGTTTTAAATGTAGCAGCTAAGTACTGTTTCAGGAAATACCTACATTAAGAAGAAAGCCTAAGAAACTTGGGTAGAACTAAATTTTTATACCCTGTTCAAAATAAGTAAGATCCTTTCACCTCACAGAGATTCTACCCTCCCCATCAAAAGATTATCTGTGATCCTGAAAACCAGTACCTATGCAAAATGTCATGACCTCACATGAAAAGAATGCAAATCCTCTCTATAAAACACTTAATCTACCAATGAGTATTTGCATGTGTATGTAATGTGTTGGCATTTCTATGTACCTGAGTTAATTTATACATTCATCTGGATAAACACTGTTGTCTTTAGAGTTTATATAACACCGAAGTCCAAAAAAATTGAAATAAAAATAAAATAAAAACTGACAAATCAGATACATAGAACTGAAGGGGAGGATGAGAGGTACAAGATGGCAGGCAGGACATTTAGCATCTCATACCCCTCATTGCCCCTCTTCAGTTCTATGTACCTAATTTGTCAGTTTTTATTTCAGTTTGTTTTGGTCCTCTGTATTATATAACTGTCTGTCTGTATTGGAATTACTATATCTCCAGATACGAAGTGAGTCTGCCCCACAAAATCCTCTCTCCTAAAATTATTTTATAGTCTTTAAAGTGCTACATGACTGCTGGTTTGTTTTACCATGAAAAGTAATTTCACTTTGGATGTCACAAATTTACTGGCAAACTTCAGAGGAACCTCCAAAACATCTAGCAACCTAAAAAGAAACTGAAAAAGCATTAGACCTTCATTTAAAAAAAAAAAAAAGCACGTACCTTTTTAGAACTTATCTGAATTTGCAATTTGAGCGTAAGATTCCATCTAGCCTCCTGGGGTGCACAGATTATAGCTGTTCAGATGATTATTTTAAATGCTTATTAATCTGTCAGTCATTTGACAGAAATCATTTTGTTAGATGCTATATTCTTTCAGGAAAAATGGAACCCTGTGAGAACAAAGGACATCATGATGGCATCTCAATGATTTTTCCAATAATGCAAATGCATAAAATCTGAATTTGTTGGGTAATCTGAAAATTACAGCATCTATTGATCAGCCCCTAGCTGTTCAAGGAAGAGCTATCAAAGCTTTTAAAAACATTATTTAACAGAAACCTAAATTAACTGTGTCAATGTCTGGTTTATATTTGCATTGAAATAACGAGACATATTTGTGACAACCCTTGATGAAACACATTTGATGACTTCAAAAACTGTTGTCTACTGGATGCCTTATTTTTTGCCCAACTTGAAACATCAAAATGCTGATTTTTGTAAGAGCTAAACACCCACTGTTCCCAAGATTAAGTGGAATTACACAAATACCTCTTCAAATGAAGTCCTTGGAGCATCAAGCTCAGCATCCATAAGTTGAGACCTCTATCACCAGCAACCTTTGAAAGGTTTGGTTGATGTGCCTTGATTTCTTGATATCATACTATCACTACAGCTGTGTCTACACTAGCCAAAAACTTCCAAATTGCCATGCAAATGGCCATTTTGAAGTTTACTAATGAAGCGCTGAAATACATATTCAGCGCCTCATTAGCATGCGGGTGGCCGTGGCACTTTGAAATTGGTGCGGCTCCTTTTCGAAAGGACCCCGGCTACTTTGAAGTCCCCTTATTCCTATGAGCAGATGGGAATAAGGGGACTTTGAAGTAGCCGGGGTCCTTTCGAAAAGGAGCCCCACCTGAATGAGCTGTGGGGCGGTGAGCCACGTCAATTTCGAAGTGCCGTGGCCGCCCGCATGCTAATGAGGCACTGAATATGTATTTCAGCACTTCATTAGTAAACTTCGAAATGGCCATTTGCATGGCCATTTCGAAGTTTTTGGCTAGGGTAGACATAGCCTACTTGCCTTACTAATCACTCAAAGTTAGGGTATGTCTTTACTACACAGAAATTGACCCACTCAGGGTCAATCTTCCCAGTTGGATTTCACATGCCTAGTATGTGAAACTATCTAGGGTTGGCAACTGAACCCAGCAATCCTCAGTATCACAAGAAGTCGATGGGAGAGTTTCTCCTGTTGACCTCCCTCTGTGAGGACGACCAGGTAAGTAGATTATAGATTCTACCTATGCAATGGTATAGCTAGAATCCACTTATTTACAATCAGTTTTAAGGGCTAGTGTATACTTGGACTTAGTGTTCATCAACATGGATAGCTCATTCACTAGCAAAACCAGGGAGTGTCTTTCCCAATGCACTTATTTTGAACATCTTATCTCCATAAAGGTGCTACTAGGAATTATAATTTTACTTATCAAGATCACATCTGTATTCAGAAATAGTCTACGTGAGAGTTCCCTTGTTCTCTCTTCATGACCTACTAGTTTAAGGCAAAACATTTTTAAGCCCTGTGTTACTCCTTTTTGCTTTTGGTAGCCAATATTCAGTACCTTCCAGTTCTCATGCAACTGTTCTTGCTTATACAAATGATTGTTCTGCTTCTGTAGCAATTTGTTTAATACTATTATCAGCTGTTCTTACATAGGTCATTAAACTTACTTTTTTCTAGCACCTTTCATGCAGAAAGGTCAAAAAAAATTACTTACGAAGTGTTACAAATGGCGACTCCGATCTTGAAAACGTTAAAGCAGGTTGTGGTGAGATGTTGATATTGGCTGCGTGCATGCCTTTGTTAAGGGTTGAAGACACGAGGCCAGGTTCATTTTTAAAGCACAGTAATAGCACCTGGCAGACTCTCGGAGAATAGTAAGGCATATGCAGCACAGTGAATAGTGAAACTTTCCTTTCCACCCATTAGCTGGGCAAAGATATTCCCTCTGGCGTACATCTTTATACAAGTTAGTTACTGCCACCTCACATTACCTTGTACGTGTTGGTTCAGTCAAAACCTCTCTATTATTATGCATTGCCATTCTGACCATATCTTTTAGAAGGGACCACTGTATTCCTGTTATCCCTGGGGACTCTTTTTGCACCATCCTTGATATTGGGATATTCTGGTACCACTTGACAATAGAATACATTTGCATGAGTCCTCTGTGACAAGCACGTCTTCAGAATGTGTAATCTTGTCATACCAGCCTCGCTCTTGCCAGATTTTGTGAGCAGACCCTGCCTTATAAAAGGATTTTACGTCTCAAGCACTGTTCCTACTACATGGGTATATGACTTCATGCGTTTGAGCAGTTCTGTTTAAGTCAAATGGGACAAATTAAGTGGCTGAAGTTATGCCTGTATCTAAGGGTTTGTGGGAATGTGGCTTGTGTGTCCAAATGTGAACCTGAACTAATAAATAGTCCCACAGACTTCCACAGGATTACTCATTGACAAAAGGCCATTCAATCAGACCCTACAGACAAAAATCACTTTACACGCCTGTGACATAGAACTGCCGTAGTAGTTTAACTGTGCATGTGTGCACACACTCACACAAAATAAGTTTTAAACCAGTTTATGAAATGTGACAGGATTACAGCCCAAGATGGTAAAGAATGCTATCGACAACAGGTGCCTTTTGACAAGAACTATAATTGGGAGCTAGATTGCCTCGTGAATTTTGTATCTTTGTCTCAACAGGGGAAAGCTGGCAAAGGAAAATGTTCAATTTTGTAAAAGGGTCTCAAAAGTAAAAACAAAATAACTTCAGAGACCCTTTAAACATCTTTGTATGCCTAGCAATAATGACATCCAGCAGTTAGCAACAGTGACATCCAGTGGTTACCAACATAATAGTCACAGGCATCTACTGTACAGAATTTCCAGATAGTTCATTATAATACCTACTTTATATATGAAGTGAACTAAAATCAGTTCTCATGCATCATCTAAATGAAAATCACAAGAATAAGCTAGTCTGATAAAGGAATAGTCCTACTAAAAGTATTACAAGAAAACATAACCTCCCATTGAAGAGTGTCAATCTGTTTGAACACATTAGTGTACTACACATATTTGAAGTCAGTAATTTTGTACCAGATCATTTTCCTATTTATAAATTGTAACTGTGGCTCGTCTACATGATTGCAGGAAGTTGATCTAAGTTACTCAGCTTCAGGTACATAAACAACATAGCTATGGTTGACATACTTGCATCTACTTACCATGGTGTGTCAAAGTGAGACACTCTCCTGGAATACTCCCCTAGTGCTTCTTATTGAGGAGGAGTACTGGATTCAACAGGAGAGTGATCAACAGTTGATTTATCGTGTCTAGTACCACTATTTGATTGTTTGCTGCCCCAGCAATCCAGCCTGTAGTGAAAACATGCCCTGAATTTTAGCAAGACAAAAGTTTCCTCTCTAATACCCCTAGAGAGCTGTGCAAAAGAAGATAAAACTCCTGTTCTATCTTGGCCCTGCCATTGACTCACTTTGAAATGGTAGGTAAATCAAGCTCTGCTTTAAACTTCATCTATAAGGCAAGTGTAATATCTATTCAGGAATCATTCTGAGAATTAGGTAGCTTGTGAAATGCTTTGAGGGAAAACACTGAGCACAAATTACCAATGTTTATGAAATTACTAGATACCCATCCTTCAGAAGATCAGGATTCCAGGCTTGAAATCAGCCCCACCAGCTCTCTTCCCCTCGCAAAGGGAGAGATCCAATTAGTTCTGTACTGAACTCTTGAACTGGGTCAGGAACAGTGGCGTTCTCTCCTCTATATACCAAACCTCTAGACTGCTGCATTCATTCCGAATCCACAGCCAGCTGTTCCCAAACAACTGCATCCAGGAAATCTGAATCAAACACTACAGCATTTTAACTGTAACATTCTGGCACCAGATTTTCTATATAACAAATGTTGTGCTTACTGTTAATCCAGAACTTTATGTTCTTTCTTTTGCCTTCTGTTACTCCACCACTCCTAGTCCATGTCTGCCTGTTCAGTTTTAGTTGAATTTCTCCCATTCTCCATCTAAAAACAGCTGCTTCCTCCTCCATTTTTCCCACCTGACTTGGCCTCACTGTCACTTGTCTGGGGAATCTGAATGGGTCCTGAAGGCATGGTAATAAAGGGAATTTCACATTTGGATCACAATATGTTGAGATTTACGGTTTGTATAAGCTCCTGTGTGAGACCAATGTTCCACAGTTTCAGGCACGCCACAGAAAAAGTACCACTCCCTGTGCAGACAAGCACTGCTATTGTAAATTTGTCAATGCTTCCCCTTGCTCCAGCATTCCACTCTTCTAGAAAAGTAATGGCTTCACAGTGGTTGAAGCTCCCAATAGGAGAGGCAGTACCATAAGGATAGGGTATTCACTGCTTTGAGAATAAGGAACCAGACTGAGTTTAACCAGGATGGAGTGTGAATAAAGACCAAGAAATTACTGAGATGCCCAGCAAAACTCCCACATCATGGATTGACGAATGTATCTCCTGGAGCAGAAGAGATCAAATTAGAAAAAGCAAACTTTTTCAGGTGTTTCCCTCTGTTAACATCTGTCCTGCTGGAGTTTAATTTCAGCTCTAACTATTGGATGTGATGATCTAATCCAAATGCTAGAATAAGTAGGTAATAATGGCTATCAGTTGTAATAGACAGTTTCGTATATCTGTATATTATTGATGTGAATTCTTGAAGTAAAGCCCAAAGAAGAATTCAAGCTGTTTTAGAAAGCCTTTTCTTGAGCCTACCATTGCCTAAGATTGGGACATGTAGCATAATTCCATTTTCAACTATATGGAATTCTTCAGAGAAGTCCTGGTGGTGGTGGTCACTTAACAAGGAGGGTGTGTTGGACTTTGATATGCTTTATACAGCCCTTTCGAAAATTACTACTTTTATTTGGAATTTGCCATTTACATTTCAAATCTCTACGTATCACATTGGGAATGATTTTAAATGTGTAGTACAAGATGATGAACCAGTCACTGGTGTATTCATGAGCAGAGTCCACACCAACCTGCTCCAGGTAACCAGCTTGCTCTGTTTCCCAGATACCACACTACTTGTATGAACAGAAAGGTTTGGTGGGCAGTCTTCCCTCTATTCTTTTTTCCCAGTCAATGGGCAGGATAAATATTATGTGCACAAAGGCATTTGTGAATATGCACAAACACGTGGGCACTCTGCTAACCAACTGGGCGGCACCAGAATCTCTCCTGAGTGATCCCACAAGCATTCAGCTTACAGGGAACACAGGTGGGCATTGTACTTGCAAGTAGGACAAACTGCCATTACGGACTCAGCTTTTCGTTGAAGTACAGATGTCCTAGATCCCATCTCCTTCAGTGGCACGTGACTATTCCTCAACACTAATAAATTATCCAGGAACATGCATATAGGAAGATTTTACTTCCCCATCCTCCTCCCCGTAATTAGGGATGGCTTAAATTCTGAAGCTTGAATGTTTGGCTAGCTACCATGGCACACAGCGTGCTTCTACAGCAGATCCCAGCAATCCCAACATTATTCAACTTATTACAGCTTAGTTGAAAGGTAATTTACCAATGCGGTGTAACGGATGAAACAAGATCCATTGAGCTATGGCAAAAGAGAGCTCTACGTGTGAAAGGGAAGTTATAAAGTCCTTAATCTCTGACGGGGTGCTGAAAACAGCCTGATCTGAAAGAGCATCTTCTCTTTATTTTAGAATTTATCAAACAGCAAAGACCAGCCATCTGAAAAAGCGATTTCAAAAAAAAATGAATCCTGCAGCGTTAACTTCCTTAAAATTGTGTATTCATCTGGCTACTTCCTCACAAAGTCAAATTCCCCAGAGGACTTAATTTGAGCCATATTAACATAATGCAATAACATGTTTAATGCCCTCCCATAATCCTAAAGTACTTTATACGTTTGAGAAATAGAACCCCACCTTCTTTGCTAAACGCCTTGGAACTGGAGAATATAACATCTACCCAACATTCCACAGGACCTTTATTTCAAATTTTTGAAATGTTATTCAAACAACCACTCATTGCCCACTGATAACATAGTTCACATGTCTAAAAAAACATGAAGTCATTTGCCAGAAAAATAACCCTGGTACATAGGCATTGTGAATGAGCTAACTTAAGCTTCCCATTGCAACTTAATTTCTTCTACTATGAACATCTCCTGGCATCACTCCTACCAGTGACCTGGCTTGCTACAAAAAATCTAGTTGTCTTCAAAAACACTATAGATTTTTTATTTGCAGATCAACAATTAGCATATGCTAAAACATAGCCAAGTACAAGACATTTATTCTGAATGGTTTATTTTGTTAACTCTCATTCCACATTCCTCTTATGTCAGCCACTTGTCACAGCATAAGTTGAATCAAGAAGCCATTTCTATTTAGATGCTTTTAGGTCAATTCACATTGTATCCCTGTAGACCAAATTTCAAGCTCCTGTCAGGGTGAAAGTATGTATGTAAAAGCTTGCCTGCATTGTCCTCTCTCTCCTTCCAGCTATCGTTTAACCCTTCCTCCCAAAGAGGGCTTCAGTCATTGAAAGACAAACAAAGGTGCAATGTGCTCACCTCTTGAGAATGGGTAGATCATCTTTTAATTCTAGCACCTCAAGTTATACAAAGGTATGCTTAATAACCAAACTTCATAGAACTGTTGGACACATTCAATTAAGGTGACAATTGTGCAATAACCACTCAGCATTTCAGAATTAGGGAACATACTCTTGAATTGCTTAAACACAATCCACAGAACTCAGAATTCAAAAACCATCCACATTTAAACTAACAGTAATTTAAAAGACTTACAGTTTAATATAGTTCACATAATGGTCAGTCTTTCATAAGGGACATTGAACATTACTTGAAAGCATGCCAAACTTTACTTTTTATAGGTAAGTTGAGCAGGCACATGATTGGCCATTGCTGCATATGGTCGGAACAGCAAGAAGTTCTACTACTGTTCAGCATATCCTGCATTATCTTGTCAGTTAATTGTGAACCGTGAGAATTAAATATTCATCTTTACATATACACAAGTTATGCCGTGAAAGCATATTTGCTTACAAACATATAAAAATACTTGTTAACTAGTTTGATAAGAAAATAATGTATAAAAGTATATAGCAAAAACATTTAATCATCTCTGACACTGGAAAGATCAAATCCATTTTTATATTACATGAAACAAGAACAGCTACAATTTTAGTTTTTTTGAATTCCTTATCCAGAAATACATTAAAGGAAGACACAGGAATTTTTTCCCCCCTAACAATGATGTGAAATTTTCAAATAAACTGAAATGGCTAGTCCAGAATAAGCCCAGGTATTTGGCCACATAATAGTAATAATCCTGTAGCTCTTCCGGATCCATAAAATAAATACAGTAAGTAGACTTTTGGCCATTGGAAAAAAAAGCTGCAGCATAAACAAGAGGTGAAACATTTTTGCTGACAAGGAAATTCAGTGTTGGTTTATTAAGGCTAGCTGAACTCTGAAATCTAATTTAGGTGGAGGGCAAAAAACCCGATATACTTGTTTTTTTTATTAAATACACTTTACACTTTGATTAGAGGTCTTCTTCTTACTAATAGCTAATGAAATGTCAGAAGTGAAAATAAATTAATGTAAGACAACTTTATGCTTCACTTGAACACTTGTCTGCTAAGGTTTTGTTTCATCTCCTTTATGAATACAATCCCACAAGGTGCAAGCTCTTAAAGGGAAAAAAATAGGAATTGTGATTTTAAAGAAGCAGCCTTAGTGTTTTGCTTTGAAGTCTGCCCTAAGATGACTGAGTCATCTTCTAGGACTGTATTCAGCCAGCTTCTTGGACTAAGGCTATTTTGGTGACCATTTACAGGACATGGCACAAAAGGCTAGACATACCCAAAGTGATGCAAAATGGTGGAAAGAAAAATTAATCTGGCAGTTGATAGCTTGATTCATGGGATTCTTAGAAAATGACACAATGACAGCCTTTCTTGTCTTTTTCTTTCCGTGTTGGTTCTGGCGAAGGAGGGCACTCTTGTTCTTGAAATTTTCTGGAAGAATGAAAGTTCAGTTCATATATTAGTCTAACTCAAATCCTCTATATTATGTTAGCAGGTTTATTTAGGATACTCTTGCTCTGGCAAAATTAGCCTCAACCACCATTACCAGCACCAACTAGACATATTCCAGGATTTTAAGATTTAATTTCTATTGCAGCAGCACCTAGAGACTATGTACTAGGCACTGTACAAAACATAAGAGTCCCAGTACAGAGACTAAAAATACTGCTGGTGAATACTATCAGGCATACTTACTATACCAGTTCATGTCACGTCCACCAAGATTTTCAACTGAGATTAGATTGCTACCTTTCTGAGCATGCTCAGAGGTAAAAAGGGAGTGTTGTGCCTGTAACCAAACACTAGATAACTGGCCTGTATCTGTACTTCAGTGTTAATAACTTAAATAACCATAAACCACTTTTTGTGAATAAATCTCTAAGATGTCTCTTTGCAAAGCATAGGTTACAGAAATTCCCCTAAATATTGTTCTTTCCAGGGGTCATAAGCAATAATATTAATAATGGCTAATTAACAGCCATAACTCACGCTTGATTCTAGAAGCTACAACAAGTATTAGAAGCAAACATCTTAGCTCTTCTTACAATATTTCTAATTACCTTTTGGTTAAAGGAAAGCCCAGGTTAATTCCATGGAACAGTAAGTTATTCTGAAGCAATTTAAATGGTTCAAAATGGATTGGAAGTCAGCTTGATTGATACCGCCAACAAACTGAGTTCCGAGGTACTATTCTGACATTATTCATCATATAACTGACAACATAACTCATCTTCTCTGGAGAAGTGAAATAGGCAGGTTTGTTTTTGAGTACCATTTAAACTGAAAAGTATCAGAGGGGTAGCCATGTTGTTTCTGCAGGTACAGACTAACAAGAAGTCCTGTGGCACCATATAGACTGATATTTTGGAGCTTAAACTTTCGTGGTCTTTGCCCATGAAAGCTTATGTGCCAAAATATCTGTTAGTCTATACGGTGCCACAGGACTTCTTGATTATTTAAACTGAAAGTCAAATATGAATTATAATTTTACTAATAAAACAGGCAAATCCAGGGGATAGAGGGTGAATAAAAGTTCTTCATTTTATCCTTCTCTGCCTGTATCCAAAAAGGACAGGATGATCTGAGAGATCTGGAAAGTGTTTGGCGTATTTAGGGTGACCACACATTCCATTTCTAAAGGGACAGCCCCATATTAAGCCTTTCAGCAGGTGTCCTAACTTTTTCTTTAAAAACATGCAAGTTATCCTGTACTTCGGTCTTCCTCATTCCCTCATCTGCCCATAAGTAGAGGTAGGTCCCTGATGAGCCACTTGTCTGGCCAAGTTTGTAGAGTCTTGTAGTCAGGCTCCCCAGGTTCTCCTGCATACTTAGGGATTAACCCCTTCCAGCCTGCGCTGTAGTGGGAGAGGCACAGGACAGGAGGAAGCTGGGTTATGCTGAATGGTAGCAGCAGCCTGGGGCTGTTAGTTGCCTTTCAAGTCTTATGTGGGAAGGAAGAGACAAGCTGCTTCCAGTCACGGGGAAGAGAGGGGGAGATGAAGAATAGTTGAGCTCTGCAAAGACATGGGCCAGGTCATCCTTCCCCCACCCCATCTTCATGGCTGGAAGCAGCTCCCACCCCTAACATCCTGCACAGTGCCAAAAGGCTTCTGCCAGCCACATTCTGGTGTGAACTCAGGCAGAAACCTTGGAGGGGAGGAAATGTGACCTTGTGTGTCCTCCACCCACATGCTGCCTCAAGAAGACACGGCACCAGGTAACCAGAGAAGTGGGCCCATCCCAGAGGCTGGGCCAGACATGGAAGATAAACAACTCTCACTGCCTGGACTGTTCTGAGAGAAGTGTATAGGAATGTGTGTGTGTGTTGCTTCTCCCCGTGAGTGTGCAAAAGGAGGCTAGGGGTATGTTTGTCACCCCTCTCTGTGTGCATGCGAAAGCCTTAAGGTAAGAAGGTAAATTAATCAACTGCATGATGTTTCTCTATAATGGGGTCTCAGTCAACTTGATGTTAAATTGACCATTTGCACTGCATAGTTCTGACTGTTGTTGAGCTCGCCTGAATACAATAATTTTTACCAGGTGTTCCCTATTCATCATAGGGAAATATAATCACCCTAAACAGATTAAAATCTGTGTTTATGCTTCCTGGATAATGAGAACATGCCACCCTCATGACTAATGAGCCAAGAAGAGTATGTCTGCAGGAAAAGAAGGCAGCACCCTTTGACTAAGGCTATGGGATTTTAAGCAGAAGAATTCACTCCTCGAAGTACCAGAGGAGAACTTCTATGAACATGACTCTTACACAATCTCTGGGTGAAACTGAAAAAGTATGTGTGAGGGGAGCTTCAATTTGCAGTTGAGACCAAGGTCCTTAACAGCTGCTAAAATCTACTAGGAAGGAATTGGGTCACTTACTGACAGATGCTGGAAAACAGCATGCCTCAAAGGAAACTATGTCCTTCAAATGAGACTTAAATCTTTTTTCAGAACTTCTCTCATTGCTGGAACCTAGGAACCTGAGCCACCTTTCTCTATGCACTTATAGAAGGACACTGAGTTAACACTCTTATCAAAGTTACCCATGCTTTTATAACATCCTGTCAGGATCACTGCATATTTCACTATACGTGGGGCTTTCATTGATATGTCAAAGTTCCAGAACACTGAGGTGGTGACTTTTTGCTTTCTTAGCAGCTTCAGCTATAAGAAACATGGGCACCTGTGCTCCAAGGTTTCACTGCCTTCCTATTCATTTCTGGTTGTTATTCAAGGCACTGTTCTTTATTCAAACCCATAGGCACAACCACAAGGAAGAAAAATGCTCTCTTCCCATCCTACCACACACACAGCTTTGCCTGTCCCAATTGAGATAAAAATGCACGGGCTTTCCTCCCTAAAACACGACACCCTGCAGCTACTCATTCCTCAATGCTCTCTAAGTCCAACCATCTGCAGTTTTATCCTGCTGGTGTTAACCAGCTCCTAGGGCAGAGGTGGGGACTGAAAAACAAAAAAGGAAACATTCTTCTTCGAGTGGTCCCTGTGGGTGCTCCACAGTAGGTGTCGGGCTCGCCCCGGCACCGTCCCCTCATTCTCCTCACACACCAGCCCTAGAGCCTAGGGGGACCAGGGCTTGTACATTTTGTGGGCCTCCTCTAAGCTCTGGATCTGATGTATGAGGGGCTCAATGTGGGAGGGGGCTGCCAGGAAATGGGCTTGGGGTGTAGGGTAAGCGGCAAGAACAGACTGGGGGATGAGACACATCTGAGTAGGAGGGAGGGTACGGGGGGGCTGGGGATGTGGGTTCTAAGTGGGAAGGAAGGTGCAGGAGGGTTTGGGTTGTAGGTCTGGAAGGAAGTGGGTGGGGAGTTGGAATGGGAGGGTTTGGGTAGGATGGGGCACAGGAGCACTCAAGGGGCACAGGTGACGGGGTTACAGCTTACCTAGACAGCACTCCTGGATGCACATGGCTCTGCGCCCCCAGCCCCATTCCCAGGCACCACCTTCTGTTGCTCTGATTGGCTGGAATTCCAATCAGAGCAGCATGATGAAACCTCTAAGCAGGGTAGCTAGGGCCACATCGCTCCCTTTCCAAGCGAGGGAAGAGCAGCAAGTGGCAGCGGTGTTATGCCAAGCCACTTCCTACCCATTCCCCTGCTCCTCCAGCACAGCCTGTGGGCTGGATCTGGCCCCAGCTTGCCTGATTTGGCCCATGAGGATTAGGGCTCCATACCCCACAGCCCGCCGCAGGCCAGATGCTGGGGAGGGGAGCCCCAAGCCTCAGGGTCCAGATCCAGGCAAGCAGGCCAGATCTGGACCACAGCCAGGTATTCCCTACCTGTCTTAGGGTATTATAGTCAGCAATTTTGCTTCTTCCTGCCCTGCAACATATTCTTCACTGCTCTGCTGAAGGGCAGTGGAAATCAGCTGGAATTAAAAGTTAAAAGCTAAAGGAGGTAACATGAAAGGGGATGTCAGGAGAGTGGCAAAGCCTGGTGAGACCAGAAGGAAAGGTAGGAAGCACAAGCTCACATGTGATGGACAACAGGGAACTGCACATGTGGGGTAATGAAGAAACATTTATGAAGAGAATGTGCATACATGCTCTGAGACACAGAGGTTAGCTTAGGCCAGCCTTTGAAAGCTACCCTACCTCTTTCCAAATTTGCATTTATTTTCTGTATACAGTAATTTTTACCTCCTGGTATGTTCAGTTCCTTTCTGCCTCTCCTGCCCCCTGGTGACACTAACAGAAGTCAGATAAGGCCCATTTGCTAACAGACTCTAGATCTGAAAAATCTACAAGGCAAAAGAGAAAGCGTGCTCCAAATAGCACCTCACATTGTTATAAGCAGGCTCTGTTCAAGGATTATGTACTTCAACTATCCACTCAGCCTTCTGAGTGGGAGAAAAAGGAAAAAATTTTGCCAAGGAAGTGCAGTTACTTCCAAGAGATCTTTAGTTTTGCCATTAAGGTGTTTATTGTTTGTTTGTTCAGAACTTGTTGAATTAAAGCACACCACATTTCTGGGAAGTGTCTTTCTGGTCTTCTTGTTATATTAAAAAGGGATTAACATTGTGGGATACACCTGCCAGACAGGAGCAACAAATTGAGTTTTACAGTGCGATTCTGTAGGTGAGGGAGGAGCAACTACATGATTTTTTGTCTGCTCTGTTGTGTGCTTGCTTGCTGTCTGCTTGATTGAAAAGCTAATTTTTTAAACTACGGTCTGGTTCAGTGCACAGCACTTAAAACAAGCAGCCTCCTAGCCTAGGCTGAGAGCTAAGTAACAAGGCTCTAGGCCTGCTCTTTCGATCCATAACCCTTTAGGGTCCCTTATCAAAGGGATGATTAACAAAAGAAGCATGTTCCCTTTTACACAAAGCCAGCATTCAAATGCTGAATGCTGGCTATATACAGTAAAGATTCAGTGGATTTTATTGATTGTATGTTCAGTGCCTAGGTCCTGAAATCTTGAAAGATTAAGGCGAAGTTCTCTCAAATCCACAGGGCTGACACCCATACAAAGATACACTTCCCTAACACACAGATTCACTACATGATCAGAGAATCAATCAACATTTGAGGAGCAGATGTGCAAACAGAATGTGCTGTGATTATTCCTCGTTACATTTGCACTCTCAGGACAGCAATTTGTTATCTATTGAAGCTCTCAAGTTCTTTAGATTTTCACAGAACTCTGCTGACATACCTTATAACTCTGACAAGTTCGTGAAAGGCTTGGTCTACATTCAATCGCATTTTTGCTGAGGCTTCCATATATGTTACTTTAAGCTGTCGTGCTAATTGCTGGCCTTCCTCTTGTGTTACCTGAAACCAAAAGCAGTTATCAACAATAAACTCAAGCATTCCACTGACACATCCTGATTTGTGTACACACGGTACAGTGAACACTGTTTCATATAAAAAAAAGTACCAGTTTCCCTAAATATTGCATATGAATGAATTGCTACATAATATTCAAGCCTCCCACAGAGATAAAAAAATTAAACTAACAGGTGCTGAGTATAACCTCTCAAATATGCTATTAAAAAAAATACCCACCAAAACTGAACTTAAAATAGACGTTAACACTAAAAGAAGTTAAGAGCACAAGAGCCAATGCTCTGTGTCTATACATTCTTTAAATCATTTCAACACTTTCCATTTTATTAAATACTTTTCAAATTCTGTGCAACAGCTCACATGCCCAGGTTTTCTTCCTTAAACAGTACAATGATCCCAGCTCAAACAGATTATTCACTACAATCCTCTGGATAACCCTAGTAATATCTACCATGCTGTCAATTGTGCCAACACCTATTCTTTCCCCAGCCCAACCAAATCTGCACATAGCATAGCTTAGGTATTGCGGTAATAAAGAATAAAATAATGTACTGCAGTAAAAGAAAAATAATGACATTTGCTATGAACCAAGTCAAATACCTGCTGTTAGACAGGAACTAAATGCTGACTGAGCTACAAAGCATCTTTTAGAGGCCTAATCTTGATGTATAGCTTTCAAGTGATAGAGAATCTACCACTTTCTCAGGTTAATTACCATCAGTTAAAAATGTGTGCCTTATTTCTAGTATGAATGATGGCTGGAAGCTGACGCTATAGATCTTGTTATGCCTTTGTTTGCTAAAGTAAAAACACGTCCTTAATAGACACTTTTCCCTACATAGGCATTTACAGACAATCGAGTTCACCTTTACCCTTCCTTTAATATGTGAAATAGATGGTGATTCTCAAGTCTCTCTCTGTGAGGCATGTTTTTTCTGGATCATCAAGTATCCCTATAGCTCATTTCCAGTTTCTCCTCCCCCTTTTTTTTTTCCTGAAGTACCAACAACATGACTGAACACTGTCTCAGCAAGTCTTGCTATTCCCTCTGTACACAGTACAAACTCCCCATTTCCACTCAATAGGCCCATGCATACAGCCAAGGCTCATGTTAGCTCTCCTTGTCACATCACCACAGTGGGAGCTCATGTTTAGGGAGCTATTCACCATGACCTCCAAGTCCTTTCCAGAGTCACTGGTTTCCAGGAAACAGTCCCTCCCCCACATATGCTATAAATGGGCCTACATACTCTTACTAAATATTAACACAGCCAAATTCATTTTCTTTAAAAAAATGTTGACATAAAAACAGTTTACCCAGCACTCTGTACCTCCATGTACAACTGACCAATTTTTACCACTTCAGGTCCTCTTCACATTTTTCTCTTTAAATCAGCAGTGACTTCATACTTTCTGCCAGTGGTTTGTTAAATACATTCAACAGCAAAAACCCCAGGCTGCACAGTTCCCTGCCTTCACTGTATATTTTTCAGCAAAGTGTCTGCCACACGAAGTGGATCTACTTGATTTCTTTTCAGAGGTTGATAACTGAGATTGCTGCAGACATAAGTTATCACACAAACAACTAGCTATCTTGTAGTACCCAACACCTTGTTAGGTTAAGTTGATGTGTAGCAGGCTCATTAGCATGTATGTGAGGAGGCATTTATTTTATTTTTAATGTGTAAAGAAAAATGCTAACTGGTAGCCATGCCACTTCCAAAGAAACACTAACCCAGGGATCTATTCCTGCAACAAACCCCATTGCCAGCTCTGGCCACATATCGATACTAGTGACCTCATCACTGGATCTAACCACATCACGTGGCAGCAATGCCCCTCCGCCACATACCTGGACAAACTAAACAGTCTCTGTGTCAAAGGATGAATGGACATAAATCTGACATCAGGAACTGGAATACACATAAATCTATGTGGGAACACTGTAACCTCCCTGGACAGTCAATGGATTTAAAAGTAGCCATTCTTCTACAAAGGGATTTTACCACATGATTACAGAGACACATCTGAATTGGAAGTCATTTCAAATGTCACTCTTAAATTAGACCTTAACAGTGATATCAATTATCTTATGAATTACAAGGGCCATTTCCTCACCTTTGATATTCCCAGGAATGGCACACTTCCTACTTAATTTGCTTCTTCTACCAGTCCTACTAATGATAGGTAATCCCTCCTTTTTCCTGTCCCCTCTCTCTCCTCCACTCCATCTCTCTGCTATACACACCCAGGATTCAAATCATCTGCTCCAAAATGGAAGGAAATGGGTCTTACCCACAAAAGCTCATTACCTAATACATAAATCTGTTCGTGTGTAAGGTGCTACAGGACTGCTTGTTATTTTTGCAGCTTGAGACTAGCACGGTCACCCCTCTATTAACCTTGCAATTAATGACACAGGTCTAAGTATACCCACTTTCTTCTTGGTAAAACACATTACAGAGAAGGCATTAAAAATAAAAACCTCACATGCATGCTAATAAGCCTGCTATACATCACCCTAGCTTAAAAAGGTGGTTTTTGGCACAGTTACAAGAGTAAAGCTTCAGTTCAGGACAAGCATACAGGCATATGAGACCTCAGTAGGTTTAGTCCTTCGAATACTTTTATAAAGATTGGGAGCCTCCATGGACCAGGGTTTTGGCCGTTTGCACAATCAGGAAGAAGTCCCAAGTGAGTTTAAAACAAGGCTTTTTACTGAAGCTATGTCTACTCTGCACACCATGCTGCTGCAGCAGCACCTTTACAAGGTAAGTGGTATAGGCTTTGTTGCTGGGAGAAAGCTCTTCCAGCAACAAAACGAAACCATCTCCCAGCACGGGCCAGTAGCTTTGTCAATGGCAGAATGGCTCTCATCCAAGCACTGTCCACACTGACTTTTTGTTATTAAAACTTTTGTGGGTTAGGGTGTATTTTTCTCACCCCCTTAAATGACAAAATATTTAACAATGCAATATAGACAAAGCCTAAGTATTATAGTTGGCCCCTTGAGAATCCAGTTTAGAACTAGCATATGTATATCTGCACAGAAGGCTGGCTGCAAAGGCAGATAAAAAGAGGAAGTTTCTGTATCCTCCCAAGAAGAGGGATGCTAATGCAGTGCCACACCACAAATACAATTGTATTTTTAATGCAATGGACCTCAAAGATATTACGCCCAAATCAATAAGGCTTCCCTCAATTCAAGAAAGTATCTTCCTTCCATAAAGACTGTTCAGGCTACTATGGGATATTGTTAGTCTGTTGCACACGGACCTTCTCAACAACCTTCACGGCACAATACAAGGCTTAGCTAATTATTCAGATTTTCACCTAAGAGACTGTTATGAAGATGTCCATTGTGATCTGGGGAATTTCCATCCTTGTGACCGGAATATGGATGGCAGATGTAACAAGTTAAAGGGATAATGCTTCGTTACCATACAGAGGTGCTTTAAACATAAACAGACCTAAATGGTTTAAACATTTTGGATAAGACTCTGTGCTGTGACTCGAAAAGGCAGAGCACAGAACTCTCAGCAGAGAAGGAGCTAATGTAGCTTTAAGCCATCTGAGCATTGTGCAGATCTTCCACAGCTCCAGTGTCCTAATATAATTTACAAAACTGAGGCAGGGCAGGCTCTCAGGAATTTGTCAGTTTGCTTTTTAGCCTATGGGTTTCAGCACTGACCATAACTTTCACAGCACTGAATGCATTCTGCAGCCCCACTGTAGCGTTCATGTAGCCCCAGCCAGCACGCCCCCATCCTAGGACTTGTGAATGGATCTTTGGGAGGCAGCTTTATGACATCTTCTATAATGCTTTTACCAGAGGAATCCCTCCCATAGCTGAAAACTGGGCTTTTCAATATCTTTTTATAAACCATCTTCAACCCTTTCCTAGGTATGAAGGTGATTAAACAGGGTGAGGCTCTTATCCTGATTTTTTTGCAACTTTACCTTCAATTTTCTATTTTCCTCCATCATGATTCAAATTCCTGACAATCCTGGGAAGTAAGATGTTAGTACTTTTTTTTAACTGAAAATTTAAAATGAGTGACCTGATGAGTGAAAGTACCTGAAATAATTATGACAGACGAGACAGAAAAAAAATTAGACACAAGTTGAAAGGAAAAAAATACAAAGTTGATAAATTAACCAAAAGGGATTGCGCATTGTGTTAAATTTAGTTAAAAAGTATAATATTTGCACAAAACACAAACACCTTTTCCCTCAGTAAGACTGCACAAGGATATGAGACAAAATGAATATTGTGAACTAATGCATCACAATAAAAAGCACAGATCTGAAGTTATGCTAATACAGATAACCTGCTTTTACTTTTTAAATCTCTAAAATTGAACAGTTAAGCCTGATAACAATACTATAGTATTTCTTGTACATGAAATATGTTTTGCAGCAGCAGATAAATGCACAGCAATTGCTTAATACCCAAACAATCCTTCTTATGCTTTGCTTCAAGACTAATTTTAGAAGAGCACTCTCAGGTGGCTTAATATTAAAAAACTCTCTATTTAGGAAATAATGTAAAAACATGTTTGGATTTACACCTTACCCTACTGAGTTTATAAATGCTGCAAGTGTGCTGAGGTAGGACCACCAGAAAACAAAGCTAACCAATATATTTTTCTCTCTCCCAAAATAAGTAAAATGCAAGAAGCACGCCAACAGCAGGATATCAGTAGTAAAAGAAAAATTAGAGGCTTTTTAATTAATATTATAATTTTACTTGCAATGTGGGCAAGCTGTTTTTTTTCAAACACATATTTCAGTGACTATGGGTTAATTTTAGACCACTATTTACTGGAAAAGCTACTCTCAGCCACAACCCTGTAACACTAACAAGTTTGCCAGAAGTAAACAACTAGTGTTAAGATTTCTAACAGAAACGGAACCTATATACAGAAGAGGGCAAGGAGAAGGATGAGAAATCTGTTTAGAGTGCACAAAAATGAACAGCATCTCGGACCCTGTTTTCTTGATTGCCAAGAAATTCCTTGTTTGGCATTAGATATCATTTTTACATATTTCTCAGTCATCTAGAAATTAACTCCCTTAAAATCCAATATAACCTCCAGAAAGAAAAATACTAATGGGAAGGAAAAAGATCACAACATGGTGAGAAGAATGGAAATAAAATCTGTTTAACTGTCACTGCCCGAACTGGTGTGAGCTACTATTATTTGCATGCAGACACCATTTTTACCCAAGTGTGAAAGAAGAGTGATAATCTTAGCCACCTCAACATATACATTTCACAAGCCTGGGTGGTTGCTTATTCTGAACATACAGTCTTCTCCTTGTATTCAAGTTCCTTATAACATACTCTACCACCACTGCAATCTTCGATCATCTTCAGGTAGTGCATGAAGTGCCAGTAATTTCATAGGTGCAGAAGAGGCCATTGTAATTATCTAATCCAGGGATAGGCAATAATTTGAGTAGGGGGAGAGGGAACTCCAAGAATTTGGAAAGTGGTTAAGGGCCTCACTTCATGATATTGAGGTGCAGGGTCTGAGGGTAAATCTACGCTAGGAGATGAATTTGAATTTAAGGCACTTAGCTCAATTGTACCAAGTGATTGTTGCAGTATAATAAATACCATTAACTTGATTTTTGGGAGCATGAAATTGGTAACAAAGCATTGTTGAAAGCGGCTGGGTGTAGCAACAAGTGTGAATTTAGAAGTTTGAATAAAGCCAGTGTGGAAGCACCATGTTGTAAAACTGACTTTATTAGCCTCCAGAAGTGTCCTGCACATATCCCACAAAGCTACGCAGCTACCCGCCATATATGGCCGCTTCCATCCCTGTTACTCTCCAGGAGTGTAGGAAGTAGGTCACAGGAAGACCATGAATTTGAATTCATCACCAGCAACCCCTGGAAATATAAGGTGTGCCAAAAAGCTACAATTTCTTTTATACATCACAGCACACTACATTGGT
The DNA here is from genome assembly GCF_033958435.1 of Carettochelys insculpta. Taxonomy (NCBI): domain Eukaryota; kingdom Metazoa; phylum Chordata; order Testudines; family Carettochelyidae; genus Carettochelys; species Carettochelys insculpta. The sequence goes on from NC_134142.1 coordinate 103,141,581, forward strand.
AGCCATCTCTTGCAATCATGAGCACTTAGGGTAGTGATTTGCCTAGTCATTCTCAGGGTCACAAGAGAGCTTCAGCATACAGCCATTAAGAGATTCTGGATTTTCTTGCAGTTTGGAGAGGGGACTCTGTGGCAAACAGACTTTAGCTGTCCAAGAGAAATGTGCGCCTATAAGATAGATGTCACACAGGGCGATTGCCAAGTTACTCCTGGGACTCTATGTGATGCCAGGTCAAGGTCAAAGAACTCCGGCAGGGGTATCACAAAGTCCAGGAAGCCAACCAGCAGTCTAGGTCATCTCCAAAGACCTGCCACTATTATGAACAACTGCACATGCTTCTTGCTGGGGCGGAGGGAGTTCAGGGAGAGAATGTCCACATTGCCCACTCTCCACTCTTCCTTTCGACACTTTTGGAGGCCCTGGTCTGAAGTCTAAGATGAGCTGGCTGGCCAGGAGGAAGAAGCCAACGGAGAGGAGGACGGGGGAGGGGGGCAGCCAGCAGGGGGCTGAGGAAGCTACTTCTGAAAGCCTAGAGCTCTTAACCATAGACCTGGAACTGGTCCCTAGCAGTCCTGGTGAACATTTTTTCCTGAATGCTACAAGCAGGCTGCAGCTGGGTAGAGGCATAGGTGTGAGTATGTTTTCTATGGATCTTTGCCCCTCAGAACAACATGTTAATATTTCTGGGAATGGAGCACTTATCCTTTTTTGGAGATCTCCTCAAAGGCCTTAGCCAGGCACTCTTATTTTTTTCCACAAGGTTTTTGGGCAGGCCTGACTTATTGCAGCTTCCACGGTAACACACCTTGCCATACCAGACAACCAGATAGCCGTCTGGTATCATAGCAGCACACAGCATTTTCGCAAATTTTCCAGGGTGGTGTTCACAGACATCTTCTTTTTCACTACCTGTTGTTTTTAGGAGGGTGATCTCTTCTTCCGGCAACCTAAAGAAGCACGGGAATTTGGATTGGACTTCTTTGCAATGCTCCTGTTCCCTCTTACATTTCCCTGGAGTGTATTGTTCCACCACTTGGTTGGCGGCCACTCCATCTCCCCACCCCCGCATGGCTGCCAGGCTCTCCAGGCCTTCTCCCTTCCCATTTCCCCTTCACCCCTCATTTCCTTTCACTTCACAGGGATTCCTCCCCACCCAGACATTCCTTCAGCTAGAACTGAACCCATCTCCACCCTTCCCCTCACTATGCAGCAGCTAGGCTCTGTGGCCCTGCTACCACAAACTGGCATGTCCATTACAGGTGGGTTTACCCTCCTTTATGTGACCTTTCTTTCCCTTATGAGGACTGCTCCGAGAAACATTTTTCCCCAAGCCCAGCACATTGCTGGAAAACCTCCCCAGACCACCACGTTTCTTTTCACTTTACTGGGATCCTTCCCCACCCAGCCATCCCTGTGGCTGAAACTGAACACTTCCCCAACCCTTTCACTTCGCCATGCAGCTGCCAGGCTCTGTGGTCCCTACTCCTTGCAGAGAATTGGTCCAGAAATGGCCAGAAAAACTTCTTCCCCTGCACCAGGGCACTGGCCTGCTTCCCCTACTTTAGAATCATAGAACACTAGGACCGGAAGGGGCCTTGAGAGGCCATCGAGTCCAGTCCCCTGCCCCGACAGCAGGACCGACCACTATCTACACCATCCCTGATAGACATCTATCTAATCTGTTCTTAAATATCTCCAGCGAGGGAGATTCCACAACCTCCCTTGGCAACTTATTCCAGTACTTCACCACCCCGACAGTTAGGAACTTTTTCCTAATGTCCAACCTAAACTTCCCTTGCTGCAGTGTAAGTCCATTGCCTCTTGTTCTCTCCTCAGAGGCCAAGAAGAACAAGTTTTCTCCCTCCTCCTTATGACACCCTTTAAGATATCTGAAAACCGTTATCATGCCCCCCCTCAATCTTCTTTTTTCCAAGCTAAACAAGCCCAATTCTTTCAGCCTTTCTTCATAAGTCATGTTCTCCAGACCTTTTATCATTCTAGTTGCTCTTCTCTGGACCTTCTCTAATTTCTCCACATCTTTCTTGAATTGGGGTGCCCAGAACTGGACACAATATTCCAGCTGAGGTCTAACCAGCGCAGAGTAGAGCGGTAGAATGATTTCTCGTGTCTTGTTCACAACACACCTGCTAATGCATCCCAGAATCATGTTTGCTTTTTTTGCAACAGCATCACACTGTTGACTCATATTTAACTTGTGATCTACTAGAACCCCTAGGTCCCTTTTTGCTGTACTCCTTCCTAGACAGTCTTTTCCCATTCTGTATGTGTGAAACAGATTATTCCTTCCTAAGTGCAGCACCTTACATTTATTTTTTAAACTTCATCCTGTTTACTTCAGACCATTTCTCTAATTTATCTAGATCATTCTGAATTATGACCCTATCCTCCAAGGTAGTTGCAACCCCTCCCAGCCCTCTGCCCTCTGCCTCTGTAAAGCAGACAATAGCTTACCATGTCCACAACGAAGTGGTCTGAATAAATAGCTTGTGCATTGCATGGTTTGAATCCCATCCTTAAGAAGCCTTAAGTGGCCTTGGAAAAAGAAGTTTCACTGATAGTACAGAGATCCATTCATTCCATGTGTGAGCGTTTTGTGTGAATTGTATCTAAATTTTGACCTTCACTTTCCAGCAGGCAGCCCCTGCATGAGACACAGGGCCAGGAAGCACATCAGATCCAAACAGGATCTTATCCTGCAGCACATAGAACAGGCTCAAACAGAAACCACTGACAGCAAAAAGGGACACAGCACAGTGGTGGCAGACTACAGCAGCAGCAGCAGACTATGCCTGAATTCCAGAGAGAGCAACTGGAGCGCCTGAGGGAGGATGTGGCAAAGCTCATGATGGTAGTGAGCAACCAAACCCGCATCGTGCTCTCCATGATGGAGCTGCAGAGGGACTCCCAAAGCAGCACTGTGGGCTCCACTCACTGCTGCCCAGAGTTCCCTGAATACAGGTCGCCCCTCCCCCATCCTCATGGTCCCCACAGACAGGGACGGAGGTCAAGGATAGCCTGCTGATCTGCCCCAAGAGCCACTGCAAAAGACTATTCCACCACCACCATGGTGGTGAGGGCCGACAGCACAGCTGCCTGCCGCTGCACCAAAGTCCACAGAGGACTCAGGGCAGGAGGGCCGATAGCAAAGCTGCCCATCTTTAAAACAAAAAAAAAAAACAAAAAAAAAGAGAGAGAGAGAGAGAGAGAGAGAGAGAGAGAACCCTCCCTTTACATCCATTCTTCTTCCTTCAACTTAACCCCCTCCCACCCAGTAAAAGCATTCTTTCTGTGAAAGCCACAGTCGGATTTATTGTTTCACATTTACTGGGGAGCACAAATCATTTTGGAGAGTAGGGGCTGATATTACAACAGAGAACTGCAGCGATATCATGTGTCTGGAAGATCATTCATGAAGCTATCTTTCATAGCCTCCCTGACTGCTGCTGTCGCAGCATGCTTACTGGAAAAGGGCCTAGTAGGTGTCTGCAAATAAGCCCTACTCATGGCCTCAGCCTCAGAATTCCAGGCATTCATAAAAGTCTCCCTCCTGGATTCACAAATGTTGTGCAAAAACACAGCATGCTGTAATCATGGTGGGGCCACTATTTTCTGAAAGGTCCAAATGGGTCAATAGGCATCTGAACCTCGCTTTTAAATGGACAAAGATGCATTCCACCACCATTCTGCATTTGCTGAGTCTGACACTGAAGTTGACCTGGCTGTGGTCCAGGACTCCTGTGTAGGGTTCATGAGGCAAAGGAGCAGGGTCACCCAATATTACAATAGGCATTTCCATGTCACTAATATGGATTTTCTGGTACGGGGGGGGTCCCACCTATGAGCTTTCTGTACAGCCCAGACTTTCTGAAGATGCGCATATTGTGAACCTTCTCCCATTTAGGTCAGTGAAACTACCTTTGTGATCTACCAATGCCTGCAACACCATTGAGAAAGAGAAGTTACTCACCTGTACTAACGATGGTTCTTTGAGATGTGTCCCCGTGGGTGCTCCACAGTAGGTATCGGGCTCGCCCAGTGCCACAGATCGGAATTCTTCTAGCAGTTTGCATTGGATCGTGCATTCGCCGATGCGCGCCGCTCCCCTGCGCGCCCTCAGTAATGTGCGCGATCCGATCCCCGCCAGTTCCTTGACCAACCGCCTCGGATGCTCCTGAAAAACACTGGACACAGATCCGAAGCGGGGAGGATGGGCGGGTGGTGGAGCACTCACGGGGACACATCTCGAAGAACCATCGTTACTACAGGTGAGTAACTTCTCTTTCTTCTTCGAGTGGTCCCCATGGGTGCTCTACAATAGGTGACTACCCAGCAGTAACCCAAGTAAGGAGGTGGGTAATCGATTCATGTGCAGCTTGCCCCCGAGAGGACTGCTGTCAACAGACGGGTATCCTCATCGAACACCTGATGCAGGGCGTAATGCTTGGCGAAGGTGTCGTAGGATGGCCAGGTCGCCGTTGTACAGATGTCTTTTAACGCGATTCCCTTGAAGAAGGCTGTTGATGCCGCCACCGCTCTGGTAGAGTGAGCCCTAGGCAGGGCCAGCAAAGGGGTCTTTCGAAGCTCGTAGCACAGTTTTCTACAGAACACAATGTGCTTTGGAATTCTCTGGGAAGAGAGGCCTTCCCCTTTTGACCTGGGAGCGAGAGACACCAGAAGCCTGTCCGTTTTCCAGAAGGACTTAGTTCTGTCTATGTACAAGGCCAATGCCCTTCTCACATCTAGGAGATGCAGGCGTGCCTCCTTGCTCGAGCTGTGAGGCTTCGGGTAAAACGAGGATAAGACTATTGGTTCGTTAAGATGGAACTCTGAGGAAACTTTTGGAACGAAGGCTGTGTGTAACCGTAAGATTACCGCCTCCTTTGAGAATACTGTGCAGGGCGGCGTTGCCATCACTGGTGCGAGCTTGCTCACCCTGCGGGCTGACGTAATCGCAAGGATGAAGGTTGTTTTCATGGTAAAGAGTCAGAGGGGTACCGTGGCTAATGGTTAGAAGGGTGGTCCCGATAGCGCGCTGAGCGCCAAGTCCAAACTCCACAACGGCAGTAGTGGTTTTCAAGGGGGGTACAGATTTACCAGCCCCTTCAAGAAACTTGTGACGATAGGGTGGGCAAATACATTGGGCCCTTCCTCTTTGTGCCGAAAAGCTGATATAGCGGCGAGGTGGACCTTTAGCGAGGATAGAGAAAGCCCGTCTTGTTTGATGTCCAATAGGTATTCTAGTATTACAGTTATAGGAACGTCAAGGGGAGCTAACTGTTTGGCAGAGCACCAGGCTGTAAAGCGTGCCCATTTCTGTTCGTTAAGTCCTCCGGGTGGAGGTCCTTCGGCTACACTCTAAGACTTGTCGTACTCCCTCCGTACATGTGTTCTCTAAGGCGCTGAGCCATGGATTAACCATGCTTGTAGGTGTAGTCCCTCAGGGTGCGGGTGCACTATGGACCCCTGAGCCTGCGTGAGTAAGTCTGGCCCCACCGGTAGGGGGAGTGGTGGACAATCCGACATGCACAGAAGCAAGGGAAACCATTGTTGCCGGTCTCAAGTTGGAACTATGAGTATCATGCGAGCTTTCTCCCTTCTGGCTTTCTGCAGAACCTTGTGGATAAGCGTTGGGGGGGCGGGAAACACAGAGAGTAGAGGGCCCTTCCATGAGACCATGAATGCGTCCCCCAGGGACCCCCGCCCTATTTCTGCTCTGGAGCAGTACTGGGGACACTTCTTGTACTGGGTGGCAAACAAATCGACTTGGGAAAACCCCCAGACACGAAATATGCGCCGTAGCAGGTCGGAGCGGATCTGCCATTCGTGTGTGAGTGCGAAGCGCCTGCTCAGTTGATCTGCCTTCACGTTGAGAACGCCCGGCATGTACGAGGCTTTCAACGTTATGTTGTTGGCAATGCACCAATTCCACAATAGGACTGCTTCCGCACATAACGTACGGGATCGTGCCCCTCCTTGTCGATTGATGTAAAACATAGTGGAGGTATTGTCAGTATTGATCCCGACTACTTTGCCATGAAAGTAATCTCGAAAATGTCTGCACGCGTTGAACACTGCTCTGAGCTCCAGTATGTTTATGTGCAGTGTCTGTTCCGCAGGGGACCATAGCCCTTGCGTCACCTTGCTGCCAACGTGAGCTCCCCATCCTATGTGGGAGGCGTCGGTTGTAAGAAAATTAGAAATTTGTGGTTGGTGGAAAGGCACCCTCACTAGCAGGTTCTTCAGATTTTCCCACCACGCTACTGATCTGCGCACCTCCGTCGTGGGCGACACTACTCTGTGGACAGTGTGAGATGCCGGTTTGTAAACACTCGCCAGCCAATGCTGCAGGCTTCGCATGTGTAACCTGGCATCCTGTACCACAAAGGTCGCTGCCACCATGTGCCCCAACAGTTGCAGGCACCTTAGGACCAGCACCGTGGGGCTGTAAGTCATGACTTGCACCAGGGAGTTGATGGCGCAGAAGCGGGCGTCGGGCAGGTATACTCTTGATGTGATAGAGTTTACGCGTGCCCCTATGAACTCTATATCTTGCGTGGGTTCGGTCTTTGGACTTTGCGAGGGCGATAACTAGGCCCAGCGAAGTAAACGTGTTCGCGGTGACGTGTATCATGCATAGGACCTCTGCCTTTGAGGCCCCTTTCAATAGGCAGTTGTCCAGATATGGAAAAATAAACACCCCCTGTCTGTGCAGGTAGGCTGATACCACTGCCAGGGTTTTGGTAAAGACTCTGGGTGCCGAGGATAGGCCGAACGGAAGGACCCTGTATTGGAAATGTTCCCCGCCGACCGTGAAGCGGAGGAAACGTCTGTGTGCCAGGTGGATTGTTATATGAAAGTAAGCGTCTTGTAAGTCGAGGGCTGCAAACCAGTCTCCGTCGTCCAGTGCCGTAAGTATGGAGGCAACTAATCATCCGGAAGCGCTGCTTGCGCAAGTAACGGTTGAGGCCCCGTAGATCCAAGATCGGCCTCCAGCCTCCTGTTTTCTTCTTTGTTAGGAAGTAGCGTGAGTAAAAACCTTTCCCTTGGAATTGTTCCGGCACTCTTTCCACTGCCCCTATGAACATGAGGTGATCTACCTCCTGCTTCAGCCTCACCTCGTGGGCAGCATCCCTGAGGGGAGGCCGGGTGGGAGGTTTTGTTGGTGGAAGTGACTGGAAGGGGATCATGTAACCCTTGGCTATAATTTCTAGCACCCATTTGTCTGTCGTGATCTTTCGCCACTGGGAGTGGAACGGTTTGAGGCAACGATGGAACACGAGATGAGAGTGACATTGAGCGATGGTGTTGATAGTGCAGTCCTCGACATACCCATCAAACTTGCTGCCTCTGGGCTTGCCCCAAGGGTGTATGGCTTTGTTGAGAACGTCGCCTGGGGGCCCTGTACTGCTGCTGCTGTTGATGGCGCCCTTGGTCATAGCTTCGCTGATATTGTGCGCGCTGTGGTTGGTAAGCGTAGCGTCTTTGCTGAGGATAGAATTTCTTTTTCTTGTATGGGGGAGTATAGATATCCAAGGTCTCAAGAGTGGCCCTCGAGTCTTTACTGGAGTGGAGGACCGAGTCAGTTGAGTCGGCAAACAGCTTTTGCTTGTCAAAAGGAAGATCCACGATCTTCGCCTGTAGATCTCTGGGGATACCAGACGTCTGGAGCCAGGATTCCCTACGCATTACCACTGCTGCGGCTGTTGAACGAGCTGCTGTGTCCGCCACGTCCAGGGCAATCTGAACTCCCATTCGCGATGCCGCGTAGCCCTCTTGGACAATCGCCTTTAACACTGGCTTCTTGTCCTCCGGAAGTGAATCCATGAGAGGGGCGAGTCTGGAGTAATTGTCAAAGTTATGGTTTGATAGATGTGCCACGTAGTTTGCCACTCTCAATAATAGGGTAGAGGAGGAGTAGACCTTCCTGCCGAACAGCTCTAATTTCTTAGCATCTTTATCCGACCCCCTGATTTGTACTGGGACGTCTTCAACCTCTGCTGGGACGATTCGACCACTATTGTGGGTGACTAAAGAGGAACTCCATGCCTTTGGCTGGGACAAAGTCCTTCTTATCTGCTCTCTTGTTCGTAGGCGGAATAGAGGCCGGAGTCTGCCATATGTTAGTGGCTGACTCCATAATGGCTTCGTCCAGCAGGACAGCGATTTTAGATGAAGCCGGGGGTCTCAAATTTTTCAGGAGTTTATGGTACTTCTCCTGCACCTCTGCTATTTGAATGTCCTGCGTGAATGCTGATACTCTTTTGAACAGCTCCTGGAATTGTTTAAGGTCATCCGGAGGGGAGACATCCCCAGGGGCAAAGGCCTCATCTGGGGAAAATGAGGAGGAACCGCTGGGGTAAGCCTCCCCCAAGTCCTCTGGCTCCCGAGTTCGCTGGTATACTTGCTCCCTGGTGAGCTGTGAAGGGAAGTCTCGGGACTGTGGACCTAATTCCCCCTGGGACAACTGCGTTCCTGTCCCAGAGCGAGAGTGTACACGAGAGTATTGACGAGTAGTGGGAGAAGACCTGCCCCTGGATCTCGACCTGCGGTGTCTGTGTTCAGCGTGATGAGGATGGCCATAGCAACATGGGCAAGGGCCCGGTGATTGAGACCTGGACCACGATCGGGGAGTGTACCCATGATGTCTGGGAGAGCGGGATCTCCGTGATGACATTGAGAGTGGTGAAGCTGGTTTGCGAGAGTACTCAAGGGGCTCCATGCTCAAAAATGGTGAAGGTGGCCTGAGCCACGGCGAAAGTGGTTGGAGGAACGGAGAGGGAGGCCCGAAATAAGCCGGTGGAGTTGCCGCCCGGCAGTGCTGCTTGTGTATCTCGGGAGGGGGGCTGGGTGATAAGGGCATCGCAGCCCTGCCTGGAGATGGACTGAGGTGCCGGGTTTTAGCTCTAGCCTTCCCCCTCCCCTGCAGGGTGGGCACCGCCCCCTCCTGTGCCAGGGATCTCAGCCCCGTTGTCGGTGCCACGCGGGTAGCTTCCTCCGGCACCAGTCAGCCCTGTGCTGGGTGCCCCTGTGCCGTGGCACTGCTGATTCCAGCGCTTGCCGCGCTGGCGCTCGCGGCGCCTTCCATGCCGCCTGCTGTATAGTCGGAGGCTCGGCCTCGGCCACATGCGCTACTGCTTTCATCAGCTCGCAGCTGGGGGCTCTGCGTTCCGCTCATCCTGCTCGCTGGGACTGCCGGCAAGGATCGAGCCGGGGAGAGTTTCCTCCTCTTCTGCACAGAGGGGGTCAAAGAGGCTGCCTTCCTTTTATGCGACAGAGCGGGCCCTTCTGTGTGAGGCTTCTCCGGCGGCTCAGGCTGGAGGGCCTTATCAAACAAGATCATTTTGAGCCTCATTTCTCTGTCCTTCTTGGCCCTGGCTGTAAGCTTAGCGCAGTGCGAACACTTCTGGGTAACATGAGACTCCCCCAGGCAACGAATGCATTCACTATGCCCATCGGAGGCCAGCATAGCTTCGTGGCATGACTCACACTTCCTGAACCCTGAGGAAGCCATCACGGTGAGTCTTTACTGTTAACAGGGTACTTAGCCGCTAATCAGTGCGTTCTACAACCCAAAATAACATTCACGGCCTTCAGGGCAGCGGAAGGCTTAAACAGCCTTCTTTGTCCACACCTCTCTCCTCCGTTCCTCTTCTCGCTACTATGTTTTTTTCTTTTTTTTTTGTATAATAGTGACAAACAACGAACTAACAAATAAAACAACTATCTTATCTGTCTCAGGCTTTAGCCCGAGTGGATTCTGTCTGCAGCCGTTGGTGGTTGAAAAGGAACTGGCGGGGATCGGATCACGCACATGACCGAGGGCACGCAGGGGAGCAGAGCGCATCGGCGCATGCACAATCCAATGGAAACTGCTAGAAGAATTCCGATCTGCGGCGCCGGGCGAGCCCGACACCTACCGTGGAGCACCCACGGGGACCACTCGAAGAAGAAGTACACCTTTCCATTTGTATACTCAGAGGCGAGGGGGGGATGTGCATGCCATCTATTGCCCTACCACAGTTAGGAAACCCCAATGCAGCAAAGCCATCTACTATGGCCTGTACATCTCCCAAGATCATGGCATTCCTCAGGAAATACGAGAGTGCCCTGGCTACCTGCACCACCACAGCTCCCCCTCCATAGATCTGCCTACCCTGAACTGATCTGCTACTGATTGGTAACTGTCAAGCATTGCAAACTTCCACAGAGGGATTGCCACGTGCTTCTGAACGGTTAAAGCTGGCCTCATTCTGGGTTACTATGCTTCAGGGTGGGGTCCAGCAAATCACAAGGTTCCATAAAAGTAGACTTATGTATGCAGAAGTTCTGCACCCACTGCTGGTCATTCCAGGACTCCACAATGATGTGGTCCCACCATTGTGTGCTGGTCTCACGAGTCCAAAACCACCACTCCACTGTCAGCAGTGCACGCAGGGCAGCCAGCATTTGAGAGTTCTTGGACTGCAGCTGAGCGATTTCCTCTTCAAAATCTTCATCATCCCCTTCCATTATCTCCCTTTGTTGTCGAAAGGAAGACTGCATGACAGTCCAGGAAGTTGCTGTATTGGTATGTGCAATGACTTGAAGCATTCAAGGATCCGTACTTACACTAGTCCTGTGCCAGAGAAAATGGCATGATCTCCTGTTCACTTTCAAGCTGCTAGCGGGTGCTCTGAATTCTGGGACAGCCCTTTGCATTCTGGGATAATGACATCAAACACCCACAAGCAACCACAGCCATTCCCCCCCGCCCCCCGCAACCCCAGCCCCAGCAACCACAAACTCATTGGTATAAAACCCTCAGAAAGCAATTGAGCTAAAGCACAGTAGGATAGGTATCCACAATGAGTTGCTCACACAGCTGAACTTGGATAAGGCAATGGGGACATGGTAACTTAACACAGAAAAAACAGTGGGGTGAATATCCAGAAGGCTTGAGGACACTAATTTGAAATCATAAGAATGAGGTTAAAAAAAACAGAATTTATTAAAAACCAAATGTATCTCATAGTGTAGATGTAGCTGTAGCCTGAGATGGAAGTTTGGTACAGGAGGAAGCTCCGAGTATGGAACTGAGGGTATGGGGGGTCTATGAGGGAGTTTAGGTGAAGGAGGGAATTGTGACCTGTGAGAGGGGATCAGGGTGCAGGAAGAGATGTAGGGTCTGGAAGAGGGGGTTGGATGGAGGAGAAAATTCTGACATGGAGAAGGGGATGCAGAGAATTTCAGTTGTGATCTGCAGCAGGGAGTTGGGGAACCAGGTCAAGACTTTGCCCAGCAGATGCTCACTGAAGGCAGCTCCCAGCTGGCAGCCCAGAGGAACCTTCTGTCAGGCTCCCTGGCTGCCACTACCATACACACGGCTCAAAGTGGCCAACTTCTGGGGCCAGTATGTATCTCTATATGGCACACCCCTTGGCATTCCTAGCCCACAGGAGCTATAAGGATTGCACTGGGGGTGGCAGCAGCATGCAGAGATCTTCTCCAAGAGGTTCATCACTGTGGGGCTTTAACAGCCGTGGAGCCTGCCTGAGGATCCTGCTGGGCTGCAGGACGTTGGCGCCCCAGAGTACCATTGCAAGCCACAGCTGGGTGTTTGCAGGGCCAGATCTAGCCCTGAAATCATCTGTCATTGGTAGGTCTTTTTCTCTTCCCATCCCCATAGTAAGCTGTGCAAGGTGCTTTTTTCAAATAGCTTAGCAAGTTCTCCATGTACTGTATTAAGTATATTTCTTAGCAAAAGCAAGGCCAGAGGAGTACATTTTATTTGGAGCAGCAAGAAATTAGGTTTGAGGCGAACAAATTCCTGTGGAAATTCATTCAAATGTAACAAGAAGAAACTCAATTTCCTGTGGAAAATAATTTTACCCTTCTTGTGGGCAGTGACACCATGTCAGAGGAGCACAGCTTTCCTCTGCAGACCTTGCCCTGGAGCTTTAGCCAATCTTTCATGTTCTGATCCCAGGGGACTTTGTGTGTGCCATTAGCTCTGGATTAGCCAACTATAGGAAAGGATTTTTCCTACAATAATTTATTATTAATGAATTGTGTCTTGTGTATGTGTTCTCTGAGTTTCATATCCACACAGAAGATGAGACAAAACACTTGGTATGCTGCAGTGAGACAAGCAATTGAACCCAGGTTTGGTCCTAAAATATTCAAACACTACAGTATGTCCTCATTAGAGTATCTGCTTCTCAGGATGCCACAGCATGCAAATTTTTGTCTTACATGACTTGCTGAAGAACACACAGTGAATGAAACACTGGTTTGAGTTTCTTCATCTAACACCCCTGCTCCACCCAATCTAGGGATACTTTTCTTTAGAAGACAGTACAGTAAACCCCCAATATGCACAATTTTGACTTCCACTTTATTTGTGTTAATGTGAATTAAGTGGAAGTTGAAATCCCCTCCCCAGCTCCCGGCTCTCCCAGCTGAGGGAAGCTGGGTGGACAGACAGACATCATCCTCCCTGACTTATGCAAAATTTCACTTACGCGAGGGTACACAGAAGAGCAACCCTCGCATAAGTCGGGGGTCTAGTGTATCGGGACTAGATCCCGTATAGATCTCCCAATATCTCCAATGCTAGGTAAGGTTTCTTAAAATAGGTATGAATGGAGTTCTGCTATTGTGTGGAGTCCATATTTCTAAATCAACTGAAAGAAATAAAATCTACATGAACTGCATTGCCAAGCTATTCTGGATTCCCTAATTAATCCACAGAAGTCAAAGCTGCCACAGGTGTAAACTGTAATCACCTTGCCCCCTAATAAAGTACAGCCACCTTCTTTGGTGGAACGTGGCAGCTGTTTGACACACTAATACATAAAAGTTTCAACAAAGTGACCAGCAAAGTTAAACTAGAGAGGGAATTTAAGCAGGCAGAATTCTGCTACCTGAGCTGCACCACAAATACGGTTTTAAGTCTCACCCAAAAACTACACCTCCAGCAGCACAGTGCTGGGCTAATGCATTGCTCAAGTACTGACTCAGATGAAAACTATCACCCTCCTAAACCACAAACCACTTCCCCACTACACCTTACATTTTCCTTGAAAGCCTTCCATCCAGAAGCTCATGAAGGCCTGACCCCATCTAGTTTGTGACTAGCTGATAAGGATGGCCCTATCATGTTACCAGAAAAAGCCACTGAAACTTGAAGTGCCTTGTTCAAATCTCCTTTTGAAAGGGAATCAATGTTATTAAAGCAATATTAAAACAGTACTTTATGAGAATTACTATACCACGTACATTTGTAAGAAAGCAGCAATTGAGGATACAGTGTTCATCATGTCTTCTGTGCCAAACTGGAGGTCCTTTTAACCCAGCTGGGACTGGCTGTACTAGCAGTCCGAGGACCTGTTTCGCAGCCTACATTATGAACACCATCCTCTTAAATCCAAATGCCTAAAAATAATGGCAAGAGGACCATGCATCTAATTAAGCATATATAAGCTGCCTTGGAACCCCCAAGTGGCTCTGGCTCTGTTCACTGTGGCATTCCCAGCTGGGCTGCCCACCTTGTTGCCGTCAGCATCCTACTCTTTGACTCCTGGGAACTCTGGTCCAGGAGCATCAATGGTAATGCTGGATGATAAAGGCTGCCAGACCAGAGGTACCAGTTTTTGGATATGCAACCTGTATTAAACACACACCTAATAAACCTCTTACAAAGTGATACAGTTTGGCATGTACTGTAAAATTCCTTTAATACAGCCTCTGATGGTCTGGAAATCCTGATGGTCCAGCATCTTGCAAAAATATCCCATTTAGGGAGAAAGTCCAGCAACATTTGATAGTTTGGCATACAAAAGTCCCCTGAGATATGCGTGCCTGGAAATTTGCGTTAAGTCAGGGACTTGAGTGGTGGGTTGGGGCAGGTTAGGGCTACAGCGGGGTCCCGGGGAAGCAACAGCCGCGGTTGCTCCCAGCCCCACCTTGCTGACCCCCGAGTGCCTAAATACAGGACAATTAATCCCTTTTTTAAAAAATACAGGACTGTCCTGCTCAATATGGGATGGTTGGTCACACCATGGAACAGGAAGAGCGCAGGAGTGGTGAAGAAGCTGGGTACATGTGAGGGTGGTGAGCTACAGGAGCATGGTGGTGGTGACATTTAATAGTCCAGAAAATTTGGTAATCTGGCACCTGTCCGGTCCCAGACATGCTGGATTAAAGAAATTTTATTGTATATACTTAATCTGTCCCTGTTATTGACCCCTCCCTTAATTTTTGAAGTCCTCATTACCAGATATGATTTTATTTTTCTCTCCCCATGCCTATAGCAAAAAGCTGAACAACACTGGGCCAACAACAGATACCTCCCTGACCCCACTTAAAAACACTGGATTACAGCTGTCATTTACAATTACCTTTTTCACAATTTATCAGACAATGTAGCCCATATTAAACAAATTGAAAAACTAATTCTGCTGCCTACCTCCAGGCTTTGAAGAACATAATTGGTTGCATAATCTGCTTTGTATGTGTATAACTCATTTATACAAAAAATGACTGTTGCTTTTACTATAAGAAATGAACTACAACTAAAATTTTCGTCATAACCATCACACCTGTAAATGATTGTCTTCTACTTGGCATGAGTCAACCTGATGGTTTATATGTTTTATGGAAAATAAGAGTATTAGACATGCTCATGCCTGAAATCTCTCAATCCAAATATATGAATAACTTTAGACTGAGCCTGAGCCTGACTTTCAGGAATCTGTAACAGAAGTGGCTATATCAAGAATTTAATCATTTTGAGTTCTCCTTACATGTTAGAGAGCTTGAATGGCGGTTTTAAATTTCCAGTATTTCTCTTCCATTGTGACTAATTAAAAATAATTCACGAAAAGTCATTTGTTCCAACTACAAGTTTCAAAATTTGAAGTCAATCTTCTTGACAATGGCTACAAAAACCACGTGCAAAGAATTTGGATTCTCAACATAATGCCAAGATTGTTACCTGTCTTTGATGATCCAGATCTGCTTTGTTGCCAACTAGAATCATAGGAAACTCATCACGGTCTTTCACTCGAAGTATCTGCCTTTGAAACTTGTATATTTCTTCAAAACTGAAAAAAAAAGGTGAGGGAGATTTGTACGTGCTAGTTCATGGTTTCTTGACCTATAGGATCACGAACATTTGGGAGGAGGATTATACCCATCTTACATGTTTCTGGCTAGATAAAGAGATGAGGTTGTAAGTGTCATGAAATCAAACACTGTCACCATGGATCATAGTGTAGGATAATTAGGGAACCACTGAGCTAGTTCATCCAATTAAAATGAATCTTAGCACAAGAAAAGTACTGAGAAACTTATAGGACTTATTCTGATTTGTTACTGAGGTGCAGTGGGGACCTGCCCTAATTAACCCAACAGTAGGGTTGAAGCAACTTTATAGGATGTCTATTTCTTCCTTGAATGCAGGTCAATATTAGTATCAGCTACGCTTACAGGTATAAGATGGAAAATGTACTCCCACATAAGGCAACAGAAGGTTGTGTTTGGCAGTTAAGAGCCTTTTACTAGTTTACATATATACTTATGAAGGATCCAGTTTTATTCTTATGCTCCAAGCACAAAGGACAATTTTTTCTTCAAATATGAAGTCTAGGGGCAGAATACAGAGCTGCCTAGCCACGCACTGCCAGGTGTAGCAGAGACAGGTGACCTGCCATTTGCAGGGAAGCAGAACGAACTGAGTGCCCACTCGATCTGGCACCCCACACTAATCTGTGGCCTGACTCCCAGCCCACACCCACTCCCACATTATGAACCCCTCGTTGTTACTCCTATGTCTAGGAACATCTGGGATGTGTCAAAATTTCCAGGGAACCATACTTGGAGCTTGCCAGCCCTTTGCCAATCAGACTCCAAACCAGACTTTCCATGAAGAAAGTCTGGTACAGTGCCAAACAGCACAGCTTTCCCTGTAAATGAAATGTTTGGTTTTCTGCTAGCTAAAAAAGACAGCAGCAAACATAAGAACACCAGGTATAGCACCACTGAGTTGGCTAAATGAAGGGTGCCCATAGGGGCTGAGGCGTAAAGCTAATAAAACGTAGCTGCCTTAGAGACATGGGAAAGAGAAAGGGCTGACCAAAGCATCAAAACTGAGCTACCACTGAAGGCTTGCTCATACAAACCCATCAGCAGTCAATGAAGGACATCATGCTTAGACGGCACATGCCCTTATTAAAAATTGTTCAAGAAGCCTAACATGACATACTAAGCCAACTTCTGAGTTTAGTTAATATTTGGGAGAGGAATTTTGGTCTTGATACATTTTTTTTTTTATCCCTTTCCCCCATTTGTTTTCTATTTGTATTCCTCAGTCACTTAGAACAGCAGGCAGGTGCTTTGATGAAGCTAAAATAAAATGCAAATCAGGGTGCTTCCTAAACACGGGTATGTGTACATCAACTCATCTACACATTTGCTTAGTTTTAGAAGAAGCTACACGAAAAGCACTAGAGAAGTCAGTACAAATTAAAAATGTTGCACAATGACTTGTTTATACTGCTGTATATTAATGTTTCTCAATCTGGGTGTCATGATTTATTCTATAATTATACAGTTAAACTGAGAAAGTGAGCCATTTGTCAGTTACTGTGAGCTGTGCCATTTTTATTTTTTCCATGTCGGGTTTTTCAAGAAAGTAGCTTAAATGAGGTGACCCGTGAGGTATGCAAAAAAAATCATGCTCCTGAAAAACAATACAGTAGTCTGGAAAGGCTGAGAACCATTTAAAACAGTTTAAGTTTGTCTAGCTGTATTACCCCAACTCCTTTGTTACCACAATCTGAAAGAATAGCAGTCACTTAAAAACAGAAAGCAATGGCATCGGTTTGATTCTGCAACAAGACTATATGTGGACTGGCAGAACAGTTATCAGATGGAGCACTGGCACAGACGACCATAGCTGCTTTCAGGCTTACCTTCCTCTATCAGTGACTGAGAAGACAAGGAGAAAGCCTTCCCCAGTCCTCATGTACTGTTCTCGCATAGCTCCAAATTCTTCTTGTCCTGCAGTATCTAGAACTGAACAGAAGCATGAAGACTAATTACTACACTTTATGCTCCCAGTTTGTGCAATTATTCCTCCCGAAACAGTTGGAACATGACAGCTTCTTTATAAAAATAACGTCCCCTTTAAAAAAACCCTCCATCTTCTCCAGCATATGTAAAAGGACTTATTTGTAGTTTTCCCTCCAATGAAGATAAAGACTTAACTCAAGGTTGTTGGGTTATTTTTAAATTCTTCTTGACAGTGGCCCAGTCATAAGCATTAAGTTTGCATGAGCCAGATTTGTAAAAACATTCCTCTCCCTCTGACCATTTCATGCTAGACTGAAATAGTTGTTAAGCATACCTGGGCAGGTGTGTTAAACAGACTGTTAACAAGGGGGATCTCATTGGAATATACAACAGCAGCATTTGTATTCTGCATGTGTGACGAATATGACAGTATGTTATACCAGGGTTGTAAGGGTCAAGAGCTCATAAGGGTCGAGACCCGAGTAAATTCTGCTAATCTTGTATCAAGAAATTAAGGCCAAAGAATAGGGCTCCTATTTTGGAATCTCTAAAAACATCAAAAATGCTTTAATTAGTTGCAAACTTGTTATTTTTGTCAATCACGTAGGTTTAGTGCCAACTAAAAATAGTTTTAAATTTCATTAGCTCTTTGATAGCCAATGAATATGCAATTAAGACCCAAGTACAAAATTTTAATCAGATAGTCACTAAAGCATTATGAATCAAAATAATTAGCATAATACAATTTGAGATAGTACTTTCCTCCTAAAATTCAAGTTACAGACTGTTTAAATATCAATATTTAATTATGCTTTTTAAAAAACACTTACTGTCCAACCGGGCTGCTCTCTCATCTATTACACACTGTTTGGTATAGGAGTCTTCAATTGTTGGATCATAATCCGTGACAAAGTAGGACTACAGAAAAACAGAATGCACGTGAGTGCACAATACAACACGCTGGCTGGCTCTACGCTACAAGTTAAAATCAATTTATTAATGCTGGGTTTTATCAATTCGATTTTGAGCACCCTCACATTCCCAATTGCTCCTCACAAAATCAACTAACTGCTGCCACACACACAAGTAGCTTAAATTGAGTGCTGCAGCAGTGTTTTGTGGGAACCTATCCCACAGTTCCCTGAGCCCCGTAGCATTCTGGCTATTTTCACTGGTGTAGCATGGGACAAAAATGCCCCGCAAGTAAGTGGGGGTATCTGACAACACCTTCCCACACTTCAATCCCCTCTTTCCCCTGTCATGTTAAAAGTCCCTTTTTCCAGACAGGGTCTGGCTTGCCTTTATAAGAGATGAGCTTTTTATAATTGAGGGGAGGGGTAGTAAAGCGCTTAGGAGAAGTTAAAAAAAAAGAGTTTGAGTTTTCCAACCAATAGGTTTTTGAAAATGGGATGCAAAAGCACTGGATCATTGCAGGCTTGGCTTTGGATTTAGAACAGAACTCAGGATTCTCAGAACAAGAATTTGTTTAAGTAGACAGGGGTGCTACACTGAAACTCCAATGAATCATCAAAACATTTATGGCTCAGGGCAGCTAAAAAAGACCCCAGACTATAGCCAACCCCAAAAATCATGTCTGCCAAGAGAGACTTTCCCCAGGTGGCTAAACGACCCCAGACAACAGCCAGGTTTTGACCTGCCAAAAAAGACTCTCAGAATAAGAATCTTGCTGCAAGCCTTACTTTGAGAACTGTGGTAATTGTACAGCTATCTCATTCACTGAAACAGTTACAGCTCGGGGGGCTAAATGACTTCAGCTACAGCCAGCACACGAAAATCACGACCACCGAAAGAGACTTTCCCTGGGTAGCAAAAAGACCCCCTGTCCTTTGGAAAAAGCCCATCCAAAAGTTTCCACAGACGACAGCCCTGCTAGTGACAAAGTGTTTTCTTCTGTTGACCAAAAATCGTGACTGCCCAGGGAGACTTCCCCTAGCCAGCTACACGACCCTCACCACACGTAGGCTGCCTGGCACCTTGCGTAGCATGTTCTTTTATTGGTTCAGGGACAAGCCACGTGATGCGGCTGGGTGCAGGAAAGCTCCAGATCGTGTGATGCCTCCAAGGGGAGGGAAAGGAGGGGATCTGGGAATGAGGACAAAAATTTAAGCAGCTGATAAGAAGTTTCTCACCCTAGCACAACCCCCCCACCCACACCCTCACTGCCACATGGTGCGGAGGGGCGGTGGGGGCAGGGAGCAGCAGCTGGCCCTAGGCAGCGCCGAAAACAAAGGCAGCTAGCAGGAGTATACACAGAGCCACACACCTCACAGCCATGCTTCTAGCAAAGAAAAAGAAAAGATTTGTCAGCCTCTCATGACTCTACTGCCACAGGTGTCCAGGTGCTGAACTGAAACGGTCTTCCGGCTGCCTAATTCCTCCACACCTGAGAGCGGTGGAGATGGAAGAGGCCAGAGCAGACAACTGTGGAGCACATAGGGAACATGTCTGGATGCTAATGAATTCAATTTAAAGACATGTCGCTTCCTCACTACCCTGCATTCAGAATTTTAAATTTGAACTGCATGCCACCCCCATCAGGTTACTACGATATTATGATATCGATATTATGTTGATTTTAGTCCTCCTTAAATGTAAATGAAGTCCTCAATTGAAACGATAAAGGGCGTGATCCGTAGTCTATGCACACTGAAGGATACCTACTACTACTACTACTACTTACTCCTCCTTAAAAATTGTGCTAATAGAATTCACAGTGAAGACAGGCACTTAGAAAAATTGGACAAAATGACTTAAAATCAATATTATCTTGTAATGTAGACATATCCACTGTTTAATGCAGAAAGGCTAAGACCACACACGGTTTATATTTTTGGATACAAATGTATCCCAAAATAGAAACCACATGGCCAAATACCATGCTTGAAATAACAGGGCTACTGGGAAGCTTGAAACAACCTCTTATGTTGAACCCCAGTGCAGTGTAGCCTGCACCAGGGTTCAAAACAAAGAAGCACCAATGGTCAAGCACCTGAGTATGCAAATTAATTCTACTGCTTAAGAGAAAAGTAAATTTGTTAAGCATTTCAAAACCCACAGGTTAGCTTTTACTTAATTAAAAACATCTTGCTGCCTAGAAGCTGAGTAAACCTGCATATCACTCAAATTAGTCATTTGGAATAAAAGCGGTGAATAGCGCCTTGTTTACTTCTGGATTCACAGCCATCACAGATTGCATCTTTTTCTTTTAAAGTCCACAATTCAAACAAAACCAAACCTAAAAAGTTATATTAGAAGAATCAACCCTCCAACCACAGCTATGTCAGCCTGAAAACTACAAATAATATACACCAAACTCATAATAACAGAGAGTAAGCCGTGCTAGTCTATACACTATCAAAACAAAAAGCAGTCAAGTAGCACTTTAAAGACTAGCGAAATAGTTTATTAGGTGAGCTTTCGTGGGACAGACCCACTTCTTCAGACCATAGAGTCTGTTCTGCTCTGGATATGGTCTGAAGAAGTGGGTCTGTCCCACGAAAGCTCACCTAATAAACTATTTTGCTAGTCTTTAAAGTGCTACTTGACTGCTTTTTGTTTCAAACTCATAATATTCTAGTTAAAATGTGAACCATCTAAAAGCCTAGGAAGCCACATTTTGAAACAATCCACTAACTTTCTCCATAACATCACAATCTGTAACACACACTCATACCAAAAATCTAACACACGTTTCCTTATGGGATTTTATAGGTCTATTTTTTTAAAAAAGCTGGGGTAGCAGGTGGCAGGCTCTAGCCCTGCAGTCAGGTGAAGAAGCTCAGCCACATGGCTTCAGGCTCCTGGCCCAGACTCAGCAACTCATGTCACCTCTGGCCCACATGCCATCTCTTCTGTCCTCTTTATCCAGGGCTTATGCTGTCCCCTAGCTTCTCAGGGCTGGGGCAATGGCTGCACTGCAGGTTTTATTAAATGTTACTTATTTCGACACTGACCTGTGGAAAACAGTAGCAGAATTCAGAGCGCTGACTACCTGGGGATACACTTTTTCAAATGCCCAGAGCTTGCAGGCGGGTGGGCATCTTTGGGTCACCCAGCAACAAAGCGGTCAAGCTCACAGCACTGACCACCTACCATGGCATCAGTGCCGTAACTAACTAATTTTGTGCTTGAGGCAAGAATATAAACCTGCACCCCCTCATATATTCATAGTAGTTATTTTGCAGAAAAAGGGAAAACACAAATAACATCACCACCACCACACTCCTTACACTGGCTTGGGTTAGAGCAGGGGCCAGGGGTGCTAGGCACTGGAGGAGGTAGATGGGGTTAGAGCAGGATGCAAGGGAGCAGACCTGCAGGGCTCCTGGTCTGCTGGCAGCTAGACTGCGTGCATTTACTGCCCACCCCGCACCACCTGAGGGGAGCAGTCACTTAAACAAGGTGGGCACACAGAGGCTCCCAGCTGTGGCTGTGCGGGGTGGCTCTGGGCAGTGCTTCACCCTTCGGGGATCGCCAGCAGCCATGTGGGAGGCCAGGACACTCTAAGGTTGCCAGATTGTCCCTCACAAGCATTCTGACAATGCCCTCCTGCTCCCCGAGAGCCAGGCACATCCAGCCCTCCCCATCTATCCCCAGCCCCCTCACTCCTCCAGAGCCAGTCACTCGCTGCCCACTCCAAATGCATTTTCCAGAGACTCACCAGAGCTGCCAGCACTACTGCTGCCCCCCTATGGAGCACTATGCTGGGCCGCACCTGCCCAGGTACAGGCAGCATCGGGCCTCAGGGGCCATCTCTTCTGCTGCCACCACATGTGCTTGCTCTGCCATGTGGTGAGATATGCGCATGGAGTGGTGAAGGGGCACAACACACGTGTGGCTCTTCCAGTGCTGTGCGCTTGAGGGGAGGGTGGATGCACAGCTGGGCAGCACATGCCTGCCTGGCACACGCTAGGGCTGCATCACATCCCCTGCCTGCCCCCAGTCTGGCCCTGATGCCCATTCCCTGCCAGGACCTGCTGTGTGGCCCCATGAATGGGGCTTAGGGCCTTAACAAGGGTGAGGCACTCTCCTCCACCCCCTTAGCCCTGTGCCCAAGGTGAGCACCTCACTCATCTCACCCTTGTTATGGCCCTGTATGGCATGAAGGGAAGCCTCCCTGGAGGCCAATAAAGTCTGCAATACACGTGCTTCATTCAGTCATTTTTTACCTCAAAACGGGGGCATTAGCAGGAGTCATTCCCATAGTTGGAGTGATTCTTGATGGTACAAATACTTTGCCTCCCCCCAGAAAAGGGTCTTCCCCCACTCCCATAAAAAAAGCAGTGCAGACAAAGCCTGAATAAGGCTTTGCCCACACTGGGAACTGAATGACAAAGCCTTGGTTATTCACAGGTACTTAAATACAATCACCTCCGCCCCCCATCCCCATCCCAACCAAAGCTTTGCCCCAGCAAGTACAAGGGTAACCAGTGTGACCACCACTCATGGGGTAAGAAGTTTGTCAGTAAAAGCACCTACAGCAGGGATTCCCAACCTATGGGTCGGGATCTAAACACAGATCACCACTGGATTTTTTAAGGGTTGCTGGCTGAGCAGCTCCAAGCCGCACGTGGCTCTTTAAGGAACCATTTGCACCTCCTGCCACTGCTCAATCCCCCAGTTCCCAGTCCTTGCCCTGCCGCACTAAAATGGAACTCAATATCATTGGTTTAACGGCTGGCAGGAGGGACCAATCTGTTAAACAAATTAAATTGAGTCCCATTTCAGCCAGCAGAGCAGGGAACTGCCCATGCTGCAGGTGGAGGAAGGGAGTAGGAGGGCTGGGGGGAGCCACGCAGAGGTGGCTGCAGATCAGCGAAGGAGCACTATGGGGCAACAGTGGTGCTCGTGTGAGGTAGTTGCGGGGGGGGTGGTTTGGGGCTGCAAGGGGCTTAAGCTTGGGGATAGGGAGCGCATCAAGACTTATAATTTTTTCCCCAGGGGAGAATCCCCCCCCACCCCCCGGGCCTGGTTTTGAATAGCCTCAGGCCACAAAGTTGTACTGAGTTGTCAAAATGGGTCACTGTCTCGAAAAGGTTGGGAACTACTGCCGTATAGTATTTCTACTGTTTGACTTTTAGTGTCTTGACTGCGTCAACATGGCCATGTTAAAAGCTTCATAACATAGGCATACCCTAAATCCACTACGAAAAGTAATATTTGTATGTTTGTTATTATCACTTCTCATTGCCTCTCAGCTAGCTGGCAAGTATGCTGCTGCAAAAAGTGATATTCAACATAAAATATCATTTTTCCCAGGAGACTTATTAGCTAGCAAGTTTGAAAAGTGGGAGGGTCAAAAAAGCAAAACAAAAGAAACAAAACAATATGCAAATAATAAAAAAAGGACATCCTAAGCATTAGAATTACAAGTAATAGTAGGTAACAAAGATCACAGAATCTGCAAAAACAAAGAGGATTAAGACATCTATTGTAAGAAACCCATCACAATTATTTTGACTTGGCATCTTCCCAACCAATAATATTTAAACTGCCTTTAGAAACCAGAGTTTCACTTTTGAGCATTATATACCCTAGTCCAATTATCATCCCACATTCACAAAAAACCCTCAAGGAATAGAATTTTCCTTTGCAGCAGTTACAGTAAAAATATTCTTTCACTTCTTCTGACATGCTAAATTCAAGGCAGCCAGTGTTGCTATGCAATCACTGCCACTTACTCAGTTTACAGTACTTCCCACTGCTGTAATATATAAAAGCAATGTTATCACTGTCCCTAGAGAAAGTCAGATATATTTAATTTGCAATTATGGCTACAATTGCCTGTTACTTTATGTAAGAGTAAAGAAAATCAGAAATATACAAGAAAATGGTTTTAACTGCCTAGAGAAGTGTGCATGTATTGTAATTTAATCACTTTTCACTGTAGATATCAACTATCTATTGAAACTTATCCATCTCAGTTCTATGCCCTCAACATTCTGAACTGGAGTAATTCCAAGTGAAACTGCCTCCTGATGAGTATGATAGGAATACTGAAATCCCATACACTTCCACCTACCACTTTTAATCCCCTAAATTTAAGGGAAATATCAAATTCTGCTCTACTTTTAAGGTTCTACATAATTTTACCTCACCACGTTCTTCTCATTTCTTCCCAGTCCTTTCACATTACTACTTTAATTTCTCTCCCACTTTTCACTTTGTTCTTTCCGTCATGCTACACTACATAATTCAAGCCACCTCCACTAAGCACTTTTTTCACTTCTTCATAGGGAAAAATATTCAAAAGTACCTACATCACTTATGAGACCAAGTCTATTGAAAAAAAGTCTACGGAGCTTAAGGCACTTGGTGTCTTCACCTAGCTATAAATCCTCCCTCCATTCCTTCTCCTCCACC
Organism: Carettochelys insculpta; assembly: GCF_033958435.1. Lineage (NCBI taxonomy): Eukaryota > Metazoa > Chordata > Testudines > Carettochelyidae > Carettochelys > Carettochelys insculpta. The sequence goes on from NC_134142.1 coordinate 103,166,037, forward strand.
AAATCTCATCATGCTTTCCTTCTGGAACTACTGAGCAATGCAATCTTTTGCTCAGGGCAGGGAACATAGCTTACTAAACTTGGAATCACCAATTATTTTTAAGGGATCTGTTGAGTGATGTATGTAATCTTCCAAAACGTGACAATACACATTGTGACACTGCACCCCTTTATGTTTAAGGAAACACTTTGAATATGACTAATGTCTACCTTGACTATGCTTTAAGCAAAACGTGACACGTAATTTATCATTGGAGAGCCTGTAATCCCCCCGAATGTGTTTTATGTGTGTCCATGTATAATTCCCTGTATTTGAAGTTAGAAATATGAAGTATATACCTTTCTTTATATATCATGGGCTACGTCTACACTAGCCCCAAACTTCGAAATGGCCATTTTGAAGTTTACTAATGAAGCGCTGAAATGCATATTCAGCGCTTCATTAGCATGCGGGTGGCCGCAGCACTTCGAAATTGACACGCCTCACCGCCGCACGGCTCATTTCAATGGGGCTCCTTTTCAAAAGGACCCCGCCTACTTTGAAGTCCCCTTATTCCCATCAGCTCACGGGAATAAAGGGACTTCGAAATAGGCGGGGTCCTTTCGAAAAGGAGCCCCATCGGGAAGAGCCGTGTGGCGGCGAGGCGCGTCAATTTCGAAGTGCCGCGGCCGCCCGCATGCTAATGAAGCACTGAATATGCATTTCAGTGCTTCATTAGTAAACTTCAAAATGGCCATTTGCGTGGCCATTTGAAAGTTTGGGGCTAGTGTAGACACGGCCTAGATGTGCTCGTGAAGGCCATTATCAGTGTTCAAGGAACTTAATGGCCTGGTACTCAAGACAACAATCTGGTCTTGGCAGAAATGACCATAGTCATGTGGCCAGGTCACCTGATGCTGGAATCGATTTTGGATGTGGTACTTTTCCATAGGTGTGAAAGGGTTGAAGCTGAATACAAAGTAATCCCATCATGGGCAACAGATAGGAAACAAAACAATTGGGGAGCAGGCAGTGGCTAGGCACCAAGGCACCTCCTACTTACCACTGAGATGATCATGGTAACATCTAAGCAGGAGAAAGGATCAAGCCCAAGCTAGGAGGCTGCCTAGCTTATGAGAAAATATATTTAAAGCTACTGATAGGATAAGAAATTGCATGTAACCAGTTTCTTAGGAGTATTAAGCTTAGCTGGCATGTTCTGTTTTATTCAGCTTAGTAACTTACTTTGATCTGTGTTATCACTTGCAATCAATCATTAAACGCTACTTTTTATTCTCAACAAAATAAATTATTAAGCCTAGAGTACACAATTGTTATGGCGGGGGCAGGCAGAGAGACAGCTGTGCATTTCTCTTTCACTGATCAAGGGAGCAAACTTATGATTTTTGTGCTATATAAAACTTTTTATGCAAAGTAAGACTGATTTATCTGGGATTCTGGCCCCACTGACAATGTGCATATTGGTGCTGTGTCAAGTCCCCGTGACAGAGCCTTCTCAGAGCTGAGCTGTGGGAAGGCTCAGTATTCTCAGTGTGTCTGTTGGTCTACTGGACTTTTGCTGGCAGAGACCAGAGGTTCTGGCTCAGCAGGCCAGAGTTTGGGATGTCCCAGAAAGCAGGTAGGCAGAGTCAGTGATATGATCAGGCCATCAGGTGATAGTCTCAAGGGGATCTCTGTGACCAAACCCATCACACACATTTCCCCCAACCACTCTCAAACATCTAGTCCACCTGCTCTCATCTCACAATACTCGATGTTAGCAATCTTTTCCTCATTCCCCTGTGGGCAAAGCATCAAGCCACCTCACTACCAGTGCCTGATCAGCATACACAAAAAAGTAGACTGGCATATCCAAATATTTAAGGATCTTACACAATTAGTCATGGATAGTGTGAAAATAGGGTATTCATTTAAGGAAGTTCACCAAGAGGGGCATGTGCACACGCACATGCAGAAACAGACTTCCAGATTCAATATGCATGAAGAGTTTACTGTGTTAGTTTCCTTGTGGATCTGCCAGAACACTGGAGAACAGATTGTTGCACTGTACTTGGTAATGTCCCTCAAAAGTTGCAACTATATCAAGCTGTGTTATGTCCATTGCGGACTTAGCTAAGGAGAAACAATGAGTGATCTATGCAAGATTTATATATATCCATAAACGGGACAGTTACTAACAAGTTATCTCTAACCCATTAGTTTCATAGCACAGTACCTCACAGAAGTACATATAAACATTCCTATGTGTGTTCCACTTGCAGTCGTGGTTGCCCAAACTTCTTCAGTTCAGAGGGTCATTTTTACAGGTTATAAACTTTGACATGCTGTGAGCATGTCAACAAATTTTCAGAGTCATAACTGAAAAATGTTGGTGGACTTTAAAGGAGACAGCAAAAGGCAACCTAATAAATGAAGTCCACTTGGCAAATTTTGAGTCCCTGCCAGAAACCTGGATTTGCTCGAGTTTGGAAATAAAGTGGTGGTAAGAACTTTTAAAACAGGCAAACTGATATTGATTTTCCTCTAACATTAGTTTCATCCAAAATTTTAAAATAAGTCACAATCTCAGGAGACACCCAGCATGGAAAATTTCAGCCATAATGTTAAAATTTGGTATTACAATAAGACAAATAAAAACTGGGTTTTGTAACAATGCCATTAGACAACCTTAACTACAGATACTGCCTTCATCTCCACCTAGTGTTATTTTGCTATGGCACATCACCAACTGCATTCACCTTGACACAGTAGACCCCCCAAGTTATGCGAGGGGTGCACATTTCCTGCACACCCTAACATAACTCAAATTTTACACACTCTGGTGCAGCTTCCCCCAAGCTTCCCCCAGCTGGGAGAAGCCAGGCTGGCAGACAGCCACAACCGCACGGCTTCTCCCAGCTGGGAGAGCTGGGCAGACAGACAGCCACAGCAGAGCATCTTCTCCCTGGCCTCCCTGCAGTTGGAGTCAGGGACTGGAGCAGGGAGCTGGCTGAGGAGCTGCACTCCCACCAGCCCCCAGCCCTTGGGAACCCCAGGATTTTGATGTGCAATTAATTCATATTAATGCAAGTCAAAATCACGCATATTGGGAGTTTACTGTACAATCTTTTGTATACCTGGAGTTACTTCTACCCCCAAAACTCAATTGACTCAGTTAACATAGATAGACCATATCTGAATATTTAAGTACTAGCTTCCTCAGAAACCATCAGTCTGTCAAAAAGCATCTTGTGCAATATTTTTAGAGGTTTGACTGTCCTCATATCAAGCCCCTCCTGTAGCGTTATCTGCCACGTAACTAATTATATGCCTTCTGAGTTACTTTGAAACTGAAATCAGTATGCAGCTAAACACATTCTGCACGTAAAGTCCTGAATATTAGTTTGCCATTATTATAATACTAATTAATAAATTAAGAGCTCTAGCAAAAGAGCCATGGAATCTCTCAAGTTTAAGCATTTTGTCAAATTAAGCAAAAAGCATGTTAATTTGTGCTGCCAAGATATAACAAAACACATTTCAAAGTAACAGGTTTCTGGGTATTTTCACAACAAAGTCACAAAATAATTTCATAAAAAGTCTGCAAGAAGAGAAGTATTCAGTAGTTTTACACTGCACACATCAAATGTTACTAGTTTTCAGCACAGTCACGTATATCAAGATTATTTAGAGCATTCTGCAGAAACATCACCTATATAATCAAGTCTGCCACATCTATAGTTTCCATGCCACAAATTTATGCAAGCCTACAAAAATAAGAAACTAAAACTGTCTCAACCTTGTACTTTGCAAAACCCAGAGAAGTTTTAAGAAGCTGATATGCAATTTTAGAACTATGACAACAAGAAAGGCCTGGCTGTACTACATTCTGGGAAGTAAGCTCTAAGAGGAAAGAGGGGGAAGATTATTTTAAACACACTTTCTCAGGTGCAACTTCCTTGTGTGAATAAATTACCAAGGTTGACATTTAGTCAAATATGAAAATGTAAAAATAGACACTTCCAACATATAGCATAATTTAAAGCAGTTATTGCAATTTATATCCATAAAACAGGGCAAAAGAAATATGATTTTTCTTTTCCCGTTTAACTCATAAGAGTCAAGTCTGAAGAGAGCTTTCACGTGTTTCTAAAGACAGAAAATATTAATACTTAGAATATTTGACATTACAAAGCATTTTCTTCCCTGTTTCAGGGGATGAGAGCCTTCCCTGTCCCACGCACAGCTGAAAAAAGATCAGTACTCATAAAGAGAAAAGTTACTCACCTGTACTAAAAATGGTTCTTCAAGATGTGTCCCCATGGGTGCTCCACAATAGGTGTCGGGCTCACCCGGCGCCGCAGATCGGAATTCTTCTAGCAGTTTCTACTGCATCACGAATGCGCCGATGCACGCCGCTCCCTTGCGCTCCCCCGGCCATGTGCGTGAGCCGGTCCCCGTCAGTTCCTTGACCAACCGCCTCAGATGCTCCTGAAAAACACCAGACAGAGATCCGAAGTGGGGAGGATGGGTGGGTGGTGGAGCACTCACGGGGACACATCTCGAAGAACCATCGTTACTACAGGTGAGTAACTTCTCTTTCTTCTTCGAGTGGTCCCCATGGGTGCTCCACAATAGGTGACTACCCAGCAGTAACCCAAGTAAGGAGGTGGGTAATCGATTCATGTGCAGCTTGCCCCCGAGAGGACTGCTGTCGACAGACGGGTATCCTCCTCAAATACCCAATGTAGGGCATAATGCTTGGCGAAGGTCTCGTAGGATGACCAGGTCGCCGCTCTACAGATGTCTTTTAACGCGATACCCTTGAAGAAGGCTGTTGACGCCGCCACCGTCCGGGTGGAGTGAGCCCTAGGCGGGGACAGCAAAGGGGTCTTTCAAAGCTCGTAGCACATTTTTATACAGGACACAATGTGCTTTGAAATCCTCTGTGAAGAGAGGCCTTCCCCCTTTGACCTGGGAGCGAGACACACTAGGAGCCTGTCCGTTTTCCAGAAGGACTTAGTTCTGTCTATGTAAAATGCCAACGCCCTTCTCATGTCTAGGAGATGTAGGCGTGCCTCCTTGCTGGAGCTGTGAGGCTTCGGGTAAAACTATTGGTTCGTTAAGATGGAACTCTGAGGAAACTTTTGGAATGAAGGCTGGGTGTAACCATAAGGTCACCGCCTCCTTTGAGAATACTGTGCAGGGCAGCGTTGCCATCACTGCTGCGAGCCCGCTCACCCTGCGGGCTGACGTAATCACAAGGAGGAAGGTTGTTTTCATCGTAAGGAGTCGGAGAGGTACCATGGCTAATGGTTCGAAGGGTGGTCCCGATAGCGTTCTGAGCACCAAGTCCAAATTCCATGATGGCGGAAGCGGTTTTCGAGGGGGGTACAGATTTACCAGCCCCTTCAAGAACCTTGTGACGATAGGGTGGGCAAATACAGTGGGCCCTTCCTCTGTATGCCAAAAAGCTGATATAGCAGCGAGGTTGACCTTTAGCGAGGATAGGGAAAGTCTGTCTCGTTTGAGGTCCAATAGGTATTCTAGTATTACAGTTATAAGAACGTCAAGGGGAGCTAACTGCTTGGTGGAACACCAGGCTGTAAATTGAGTCCATTTTTGTTCATAAGTCCTCCTGGTGGAGGTCCTTCGGCTACACTCCAAGACTTGTTGTACTCCCTCCGTACACGTGCTCTCTAAGGCGCTGAGCCATGGATTAACCACCTTGTAGGCACAGATCCTGAGGGTGCGGGTGCACTGTGGACCTCTGAGCCTGCGTGAGTAAGTCCGGCCCCACCGGTAGAGGAAGTCGTGGACAATCCGACATGCGCAGAAGCAAGGGAAACCATTGTTGCCAGTCCCAAGTTGGGACTATGAGTATCATGTGAGCTCTCTCCCTTCTGGCTTTCTGCAGAACCTTGTGGATAAGCGTTGGGGGGGGAAACGCGTAGAGGGCCCTTCCATGAAATCATGAATGCGTCCCCCAGGGACCCCCGCCCTATTCCTGCTTGGAGCAGTACTGGGGACACTTCTTGTTGTACTGGGTGGCAAACAAATCGACTTGGGGAAACCCCCAGGCACGAAATACGCACCGTAGCAGGTTGGAGCGGATCTGCCATTCGTGCGTGAGTGCGAAGCGCCTGCTCGGCTGATCTGCCTTCACGTTGTGAGCGCCCGGCATGTACGAGGCTTTCAACGTTATGTTGTTGGCAATGCACCAGTTCCACAATCGGACTGCTTCCGCACGTAATGCACAGGATCGTGCCCCTCCTTGTCAACTGATGTAGAACAGTGGAGGTATTGTCAGTATTGATCCCGACTACTTTGCCATGAAAGTAATCTCGAAAATGTCTGCACGCGTTGAACACTGCTCTGAGCTCCAGTATGTTTATGTGCAGTGTCTGTTCCGCAGGGGACCATAGCCCTTGCGTCACCTTGCTGCCAACGTGAGCTCCCCATCCTATGTGGGAGGCGTCGGTTGTAAGAAAATTAGAAATTTGTGGTTGGTGGAAAGGCACCCTCACTAGCAGGTTCTTCAGATTTTCCCACCACGCTACTGATCTGCGCACCTCCGTCGTGGGCGACACTACTCTGTGGACAGTGTGGGATGCCGGTTTGTAAACACTCGCCAGCCAATGCTGCAGGCTTCGCATGTGTAACCTGGCATTCTGTACCACAAATGTCGCTGCCGCCATGTGCCCCAACAGCTGCAGGCACCTTAGGACCAGCACCGTGGGGCTGTACGTCATGACGTGCACCAGGGAGTTGATGGTGTAGAAGCGGGCGTCGGTGTAATGGAGTGGGGGATACCTGTGTGTGTGTGTGTGTGTGTGTGTGGCTCACAGAGGGTGTGCGGCTCCTGCTGAGGGTAACCTTGACGACCAGGTAACACCTTTGTACTGCAGACAAAGGAGGAGGTGGAGCCTGAGGGGTTTGAATTGGAACTGGGAGTTGAAAGCAGTTAGTCTGGGCTGGGAGAGAGAGACAAAGGAGGGGGCAAGGCCCCAGCTCTGGGGGCCCCTCGGGGCCTCCTCTCCCCAACATGGATGGGACTGGTTGTCTCTGCCTGCTGTACTGACTCCTCTGTACAATGCTGTGTCCTGTCGGCTAATAAACCTGCTGTTTTCCTGCTGAGTGAGAGACTCTCCTGCCTGCAAACAGGGTGCAGAGCTTGGGGGACCCCAAAACCCCATCACACTGGTGTCAGGAGTGGGATGTTCTGCACCCCGAGGATGGATCATCCAGCAGTAAGTGACTGGGGCCCCGGAAGAAGTGGGGCCTGCGAGACCCAGGTGTGCTGAAGGGCAGTGAGGTGCAGTTCCCCAAGGCGGAGGGGCCTGCGGCCGAACCCAAGCAACTGCGGTCGTGGTCCTCGAGAGGGGGTGTCACACCCGAGGAGGGGTTACTCCTGGGAATCTGTTGGAGTCGGTCCCAGAAGGTGGAGGGGCCGAGAGCCCAACCCCCAGGAACAAGTGACCCCTGAGGAGGCTGACGCTGAATGAGTTCTTCCCAAGACAGTGTGCTCATGGTCCCTGACAGCGGGTGTCGCACTGAAGAAGGGGTTCCGCTGGGAGTCTGTTGGAGTCGGTCCCAGAGGGCGGAGGGGCCTACGGCCTAACCCTGGGCAGCTTGTGACCCGCAAGGAGCCTGGCACACTGAAGGGATTCTTCCAGGAATCGTGGGGTGCAGAGGGCATCAGCCTGAGAGCCTGCAACCACGCTGAGCAACTCCGCTGTGAAGTGGCAGCACCTGGAAACCGAATCGAGATTAAAGAAGCTGGACAAGGCAGCGTGGATGTGCAGTGGCGGAGCTGAGGGCTGGGAAGAATCCTGCAGAGGTGAGCCCGGATTGGGGCAGGGAACCCTGGACTGCCTGGAGCTCTGAACCGAGTGGCCTGCCACAGCTCAAGGAGGGAAGGAGCGATTCCAACCCATCATCTACTAGTGGCCAAGACAGACCTGCGAAGAGTTTTCCAGGCCTGGGCCGAGGAAGGTGCCTGTGTGTCTGTGCAGAAAAGCAGCTGATCCAGAGGAAATGGCAAGTTGTCTGTAAGAGAAGCTGCTTCACCTTCTGTGTGTGTGTGGAGACCAGCCGGGGGGCTGGGACAAAGGAGAGAGTGTCTCCCATTGTCTGTCTGTGTTGAACAGCAGCAGCAGCCTGGGCAGAGAGCAGAGCCTGCGTTTGGAAAAGATGCCAATGAGAAAACTAGCCCATTGTCTGAGGAAGATTCCCCAGCCTGGGGTGGCTGGAGAAGGAACCACCAGAAAAGAGCATTCCAGGTGTGTCTCTGAATCCAGCCATGGGGGCTGGAGCAGAGGGAATGGCTCTGGGATGGGCAGTGGTGTCCCTGATAAGGACACTGGTCCTTGGTGCAAGAAAAGTGCTTCTGCTTCTGGGGAAGTGAATCCTTTGCCTGAGCCTGTGGGGGCTCAAGATGGAGCCAAGATCCCAGAGCTGGATCTGAGGGCAGCTGAAGCCCAGATGGGAAGTGGGCCTACCTCTGTGTCTCTCAGGGGGGATGATGCTTTAACTTGGTCTAATCCAGTTAGGATCATCAGGGAATCCCACAGACCAAACGATTCTGGTACTTGTTCTTTGCCTGATGCTGAGGTGTTACTGGGAGGGGGTGAGAGGACTCTGTCCTACCAGAGTCATCCTCTCGCCAGGACACAAGAACAAACTGGCAATGGAGTTGTGCTAACTGATGAAAATAAAAAAGCTGGTAGCAGAAGGGAGGAAAGGGACCCTGACCTTCTGTCTGGTGGTACTGGCTGTCTGCCTGGAGGGGGATTACGTGGGAATCTGCCTGATGGGCCAGAAGTGATCCGGGGTGTAGGTGAAACACAGGAGCTGGTTGTGGCTCAAGGGAGCAGTGCCCCTGTGGAGGCAGACAGGGGTGAGCTGTTGTTTGGGGGAGCTCTTGAGGAAGAAAATTTCCCTGAAACTTTTCCTGACCCGTCTGTGGGGACTGCAGAAAATGGGAGTGAGGTGGAGGAGAGTGAACAGGAGAGGTGCTTGTCTGTAAGCACCAGAGCAGCCCTTTGCCTGGGGAGAAGTTTGTTTCAGCTCCTGATGGCCAGGACCTGCCTGAGTGTGAAACCACTGGCTGTGCTCTGGAAGGGTCCAAAGCAGGCAGTGTAAAAGTTTCTCAGGAATTGGAAGTTGGTGCAAGTAAAGTGAAAACTATCAGGGAATGTGAGCAGCCCTGTGAGAACCAAATAAAACAGCTGCACAATCAGTCTCTGTAGGATGCAGGAGAGGTTCAGCAATTCCCCATCTCCAGATGGTGAAAACACTTATATTCTCACACTGGACTCCAATTCTAATTCCACGGGGAGGCAAAAGTTGGAGGTAAAAGGACAAAGAAGCTGTGGGCCTGGTGGGCCAGTAAGGGATAAACAGGGATTCCTTTATGTGGATTCTGCGTCTGGGACTCACAAAACAACTCTCAAAAAGCAGTTTGGTTTGCAAATTTCCAGACTGGCTGGAAGGGGGCCGTCTCCTTGAAATCATCAATGGCCCACCTCTTGTTAGAAGGGAGGGCACAGCCAGAGAGATCAAATTTCCACCCCAGGGGGCAAGAGAGAAGATTAGAACTTGATGGTGCTAAAAAAGGCCTCAGCCATTTATCCCCAAAATACCAGATTCTCAAGGAGGTTACACAAAAGTTGTGGTCTACCAAAGAGCAACGTAAATGTACAGTTGCAATGGGTTTGTTCTGTTACTCACGCTAACTGCTGTAACCAAGGGGTGCTGCTACCAAAAGCTGTAGAATTGTACCATGCACTAAATGTTTAAAAAGAGCCATGTGACATAATAACATTGATGTAGAAGCATAAATTGTATGCTAAAGGAGTCTGTAACTCTGAAATGTCACCATTGTTCCCTGTAACTAGTCTTGCAACCTCTGACATGAGAAGGAACATTCCAAACCTATTGTGTGGCATGGAAGGGGAAACTAAGGCACACAACCATTGTGGTGGTCTGGCTAAATGCCAAGGATGGAAGCATTTGTACCTTCCGTTACTGGACTGTAACTAAAATCCAAACATTGGCTGGAGCAGCTGTATGGACTGGTGGTCAGATGGGGCAGGACCCAGACTACAAAAAACCTGTTTAATCTGTTGGTGCTGCAGCAAGACCAACCAACCCAAGGAAACTAAAGGAACTTGCCCGGCTGCATCACATGAAAAGGGCCAAGACCAAGCTCCTGACTTGGAGCCTCCCCCAGCAGGACTATAATGTGGAGGTGGTGCACATCAAGGGAAGAACAGAGGGTACAGCCAATGCCCTGTCACAAGGGGAGAGCCCCAAACTTCCCCAGGTCACCAGTTAAGTGACCCCGCTCAGTTCGGTCTGGAAGGGGGGAGAGATGTAATGGAGTGGGGGATACCTGTGTGTGTGTGTGTGGCTCACAGAGGGTGTGGGGCTCCTGCTGAGGGTAACCTTGACGACCAGGTAACACCTTTGTACTGCAGACAAAGGAGGAGGTGGAGCCTGAGGGGTTTGAATTGGAACTGGGAGTTGAAAGCAGTTAGTCTGGGCTGGGAGAGAGAGACAAAGGAGGGGGCAAGGCCCCAGCTCTGGGGGCCCCTCGGGGCCTCCTCTCCCCAACATGGATGGGACTGGTTGTCTCTGCCTGCTGTACTGACTCCTCTGTACAATGCTGTGTCCTGTCGGCTAATAAACCTGCTGTTTTCCTGCTGAGTGAGAAACTCTCCTGCCTGCAAACAGGGTGCAGAGCTTGGGGGACCCCAAAACCCCATCACAGTCGGGCAGGTATACTCTTGCTGAGATAGAGTTTATGCGTGCCCCTATGAACTCTATAACTTGCGTGGGTTTGGTCTTTGACTTTGCGAGGTTGATAACTAGGCCTAGCGAAGTAAACGTGTTCGCGGTGACGCGTATCATGCGTAAGACCTCTGCCTTTGAGGCCCCTTTCAATAGGCAGTCATCCAGATATGGGAAAATATACACCCCCTGTCTGTGCAGGTAGGCTGATACCACTGCCAGGGTTTTGGTAAAGACTCTGGGTGCTGAGAATAGGCCGAACAGAAGAACCCTGTACTGGAAATGTTCCCTGCCGACCGTGAAGCGGAGGAAGCGTCTGTGTGCCAGGCGGATTGTTATATGAAAGTAAGCGTCTTGTAAGTCGAGGGCTGCAAACCAGTCTCGATCGTCCAGTGCTGTAAGTATGGAGGCAACTGTGATCATCCAGAAGCGCTGCTTACGCAAGTAACAGTTGAGGCCCCGTAGATCCAAGACCGGCCTCCAGCCCCCTGTTTTCTTCTCTGTTAGGAAGTAGCGTGAATAAAAACCTTTCCCTTGGAATTGTTCCGGCACTCTTTCCGCCGCCCCTATGAACATGAGGTGATCTACCTCCTGCTTCAGCCTCGCCTTGTGGGCGGCGTCCCTGAGATGAGGCCTGGCAGGAGGCTTCGTCAATGGAAGTGACTGGAAAGGGATCGTGTAACCCATGGCTATAATTTCTAGCACCCATTTGTCTGTCGTGATCTTTTGCCATTGGGAGTGGAACGGTTTGAGGCAACGATGGAACATGAGATGAGAGTGGCATTGAGCGACGGTGTTGATAGTGCAGCCCCCGACATACCTGTCAAACTTGCTGTCTCTGGGCCTGCCCCGAGGGTGTACGGCTTTGTTGAGAACGTCGCCTGGGAGTCCTGTATTGCTGCTGCTGTTGATGGAGCCCTTGGTCGTAGCCTCGCTGATATTGAGCACGCTGTGGTTGGTAAGCGTAGCGTCTTTGCTGAGGATAAAATTTCTTCTTCTTGTATGGGGGAGTATAAATACCCAAGGTCCTAAGTGTGGCACTCGAGTCTTTGCTGGAGTGGAGGACTGAGTCGGTTGAGTCCTCAAACAGCTTTTGCTTATCAAAGGGAAGAGCCACGATCTTCGCCTGCAGGTCCCTGGGGATACCAGACGTCTGGACCCAGGATTCCCTACGCATTACCACTGCTGCAGCTGTTGAACGTGCTACTGTGTTGTGGTTTGATAGATGTGCCGTGTAATTTGCCATTCTCAAAAATAGGGTAGAGGAGGAGTAGACCTTCCTGCCCAACAGCTCTAATTTCTTAGCATCTTTATCCGACCCCCCTGATTTGTACTGGGATGTCTTCGACCTCTGCTGGGACGATTTGACCACCAAAGAATTGGGTTGTGGGTGACTAAAGAGGAATTCCATGCCCTTGGCTAGGACGAAGTACTTCTTACCTGCTCTCTTGTTTGTAGGCGGAATAGAGGCCGGAGTCTGCCATATGTTAGTGGCCGACTCCATAATGGCTTCGTCCAGCGGGATAGCAATTTTAGATGAAGCCGGGAGTCTCAAATTTTTCAGGAGTTTATGGTGCTTCTCCTGCACCTCTGCTATTTGAATATCCTGCGTGAATGCTACTCTTTTGAACAGCTCCTGGAATCGTTTAAGGTCATCTGGGGGGGAAACATCCCCGGGGGCCATGGCCTCATCTGGGGAGGATGAGGAGGAACCACTAGGGTACACCTCCCTCAAATCCTCTGGCTCCCGAGTTCGGCGATATACTTACTCCCTGGAGGACTGTGAAGGGAAGTCTCGGGATTCTGGACCTAATTCCCCCTGAGATAACTGTGTTCCCGTCCCAGAGCGAGAGTGTACACGGGAGTATTGACTAGTAGCAGGGGAGGACCTGCCCTTGGATCTAGACCTGCGGTGTCTGTGTTCAGCATGATGAGGACAACCATAGCAGCGTGGGCAAGGGCCCAGTGATGGAGACCTGGACCACGATCGGGGAGCGTACCCATGATGTCTGGGAGAGCGGGACCTCCACGACGATATAGATAGTGGTGAAGCTGGTTTGTGATAGCACTCAAGGGGAGCCATGCCCAAAAATGGTGAAGGTGGCCCAAGCCACGGCAAAATTGGTTGGAGGAACGGAGAGGGAGACCCTAAATAAGCCAGCGGAGTTACAGCCCTTCGGTGCAGCGTGTGTATCGCGGGGGGGGGGGGGGGGGGGGGGGGGCGGCGGCGCTAAGAGATAAGGGCAGCGCGGCCCTGCCTGGAGATGGGCTGCAGTGCCGAGTTTTTGTTTTTGCCTTGCCCCTCCCCTGCGGGGTGGGCACCGCCCCTTCCCGTGCCGGGGATCTCAGCCTCGTTGTCGGCGCTGCGTGGGTAGCTTCCTCCGGCGCTGATAGTCTCTGTGCCGGGTGCCCCTGCGCCGTCAGCGCCGTGGGGGCCGGTGCCGCATGCATCTGCACCGCCAATTCCGGCGCTTGCCTTGCTGGCGCTCGCGGCGTCTTCCGTGCTGCCTGTTGTGTAATCAGAGGCTCAGCCTCTGCCACATGTGCTGCTGCGCTGCCGCTTTCATGAGCTCGCGGCTGGGGTCTTTGCGTTCCGCTCATCCTGCCCGCTGGGCCCGCTGGCTAGGATAGAGCCGGGGAGAGTTTCCTCCTCTTCTGCACAGAGGGGGTCAAAGAGGCTGCCTTCCTTTTATGCAACCCAGAGGGCCCTTCTGCGTGAGGCTTCTCCGGCGGTTCCGGCTGGAGAGCCTTATCAAACAAGATCATTTTGAGCCTCATCTCTCTGTCTTTCCTGGCCCTGGCTGTAAGCTTAGCGCAGTGGGAACACTTCTGGGTAACGTGTGACTCTCCCAGGCAGCGAATGCATTCACTATGCCCATCGGAGGCCAACATAGCCTCGTGGCATGACTCACACTTCTTAAACCCCGAGGAGGCCATCGCGGTGAGTCTTTACTGTTAATAGGGTACTTGGCCACTAATCACTGCTTTCTAACCCAAAATAACATTCACCGGCCTAAAGGGCAGCAGACGGCTTAACTAGCCTTCTTGTCCGCCCCTCTCTCCTTCGTTCCTCTTCTTTCTGCTGTCTAATCTTCTCTTTTTTTCTTTTTTTTTTTTTTTTCTTTTTTTTTTTGATAGTGACAAAGACAAACAAACTACACGTAAAAACAACTATCTTATCTGTCTCTGGCTTTAGCCGGCGCGGATTCCGTCTGCAGCCGATGGCAGTTGAGAAGGAACTGGCGGGGACCGGATCGCGCACGTGGCCGGGGGCGCACAAGGGAGCGGCGCACGTCGGCACATGCGCGATCCAATAGAAACTGCTAGAAGAATTCCGATCTGTGGTGCCAGGCAAGCCCGACACCTATTGTGGAGAACCCACGGGGACCACTCGAAGAAGAATTAACTTTACCCCCTTCGGTGCCTGTCAAGTCCTGAAACAAGAGGCTAACCCACGAGTGAAAGCTGAGTCTGCAATTCAAGTCAGCATCTTAAATACCATATAATTCAGTACTGAGCTCAAAGTAGTAAAACAGAGCACATACAATAACTAGGTTATCTTACCCATAACCTAGGATGTCTCCAAAATATGTCTCGTGTAGATTATGGAACTTCCCACCTGCATAACTGTAACAATATAGTTGTATACTAGTATACATTTCTCTAATCTTGGCAAGTCCTTACTTCCTCTTAAGGGACACTCTTTTCAGCTGTGAAATTTAAAATAGGAACTGCTTATTTGGGGGAGGGGTGGAGGAGAGATAAATAAATAAATCACAGCACTGTCAGCATTCATCAAGCCTGGTACACAAGTTTCTGAACTAAATTATTTTGGAAATCTGAAAGCAAACAGCATAGATGTTTGGGCAAAATGGATTGCCTCAGATTTTGGTTACGTAACCAAAGTCTCTATCTTATCACATTTAAGCTTATAGAATTTTTGTAGGAATTTAAAGCATAGTGTGATATTAAGATTGACATTTATAGTAAATAAAAAAAAAAAGTGATCCATCATTAAAACAGAAATACTAAAGCATACAAAAGTACAAGGCAGCAAAATCTTTAAAGCAGAGAACATAAGACACTAATGTTAGAGCAGTAACTAAGGAATTTATATGAAAGCAGATCCATTTTAGGAGCCACATAAATCCGGAAAGCAAGTTCTCCTCACTCATCTCTTGTAAGGAAAGCTTAAACAAATCCACATCACTGAGCTTCAGAATAAGGAAAGTATTTTGAAGGTGAAGGGAAAAAAAATTTTCAGCATCAAATTTGCTGAATGTTTTGAAGGATGGCTGTGTGGACCCGGAGGAAGAAATTTCCTACTCAGAACTGTATCTGGAAGAGGTGAAAGTCTCAGGCCTTGTCTACATCTGAAATTTGTATCAGCTCCCTCGGTGGTTCCCAAACTTTTCTGCATCACACCCCCCACTTTTAATTTGTCAACCTTGATAATTTTTGGACCTCTGTGCTTTATATATTGCGTCTGTTCTGATAAGGCTATGATCTGAAGTGGGTCTATCCCATGAAAGCTCATCACCTAGTAAATTATTTTGTTAGACTTTAAAGTGCTACACAACTGCTTTTTTGTTTTGGTAGAATACAGACAAACACAGCTATCTCTCTGTCATATATTGTAGATGTGCCTTTACATCTTCTTTGTCTTCACTGCAAAAACCACCACTAAATCTTTGTTAGGTTCTCAGTGTTAAACTATCTCTTGGAGCACAGAACAGTGGCTGTTCAACAGGAACAAAAGATTTTCTTGTTTGGTGCCTCAAGTTTTCTTTTGTGCATAAATTGTACAAGGCACTAGGGAAATGAACGTAGACAGGTTATAAACCTCCACCAAGAAAAAGTAGCTTAAAGAGATTTTCAAATTAAAAAAAGAAGTCACTAAACCAATCCATTCCTTTTACTTATTCCTCAAGTTTACACTCTGTTTAAGGGTCCCTTTCATTTCAACCTCCCATCTCTTTCATAATTTTATATATAAGTCACAGTGATGTATTTAAAATGAACATGCTCCAAGCCAACAAACTACACGATAAGCAGGCTGGGTTGAGGAGAAAGGCTTTTTAAAATAATTGCGAGACCAGACAAATCTAGAAGTAAGAACAAATTGCTTTTTGTGGAAACACTATTTCAAGTCTCAGCAGCAGATTCCGGGTGGGCCGGTGGAGACACAGGCCTTCGGTGCAGTGTGTGTATCACAGGGGGAGGGCTTGGTGCTAACAGCAGCGCAGCCCTGTCCAGAGATGGACTGCGGTGCTGGGTTTTTGATGTTGCCTTGCCCTCCGCTGCGGGGCTGGCACCGCCCCCTTCCGTGCCGGGGATCTCAGCGCCGCGCTTGGCACCGTCAGCTGCGGTGCCGCATGGGTATCCCCCTCCAGTGCCTGCAGGCTCCGTGCCTGGCAGCCCTGCACCACTGGTGCCGCAGGGGTCTGTGCCGCCTGTGGTGGTGTCGCCGATTCCGGCGCTTGCCTGGCTCATGCTCTAGGCGCCACACGTGCCGGCTGTTGAATAATCGGAGGCTCAGCCTCTGCCACGTGCACTGCCGCTTGCCTGAGTATGCGGCTGGTGGCTGTGTGCTCCGCTCGTCCTGCTTGCTGCAAACGCATGGCAAGGATCAAGCCAGGGAGAGTTTCCTTTGTTTCTGCGCTGAGGGGGTGAGAGAGAAAAGACGCCCTCCTCTTATGCAACCCAGAGGGCCCTTCTGGGTGAGGCTTCTCCAGCAAGTGCGGCTGGAGAGCCTTATCAACAAGAGCATTTTACGCCTCATCGCTCTGTCCCTTCTGGCCCTGGCTGTGAGCTTAGCACAGTGAGAACGCGTCTGGGTAAGCTGTAACTACCCCAGTTGTTGGATGCCTTCGCTATGCCCCATGGAGGCCGGCATAGCTTCAGGGCATGACTCCTGCTTTTTAAAACCTGAAGAGGCCATTGCGGTGAGTCCTTTATTGTTAATAGGGTACTTAGCACTTAACTTGTGCCTTTCCACCCCAAATAGTGATCACCGGCCTGCGGGACAGTGGGCGGCCTAAATGGCCTTCACGCCCGCTCTTCTCTTCTCCGCTCCTCTCTTTTTTCTTTTTGATATTCCTTGTCTTTATTTTCTTTTTTTTTTTTTTTTTTTGTTTAATAACCGAAACAACAAATTACACGTGGAAAAAAACCACTAAGTAATCTGACTCTGGCCTTAGCCTGAGTGGATTCCGTCTGCAGCCGGTGGCGGTTGAGAAGGAACTGGCGGGGACTGGATCGCGCACAAGGCCGGGGGCGCGCAGGGGGGCAGCGCGCACCGGCGCATGCGCGATCCAGGAGAAACTACTGGAAGATTTCCAATCTGCGGCGCCGGGTGAGCCCGACACCTATTGTGAAGCACCCACGGGGAACACTCAAAGAAGAACATTGATTTTGCTTACAGTGTCGCTCTCCTTTCACACTGACACAAAAACCTGCAAGAAAAGGTTGCAATGCTATACAAAACTGCCACAAGGACTGGACTGAGCATTAACAACGGAAAGACCAAGACAATGAGGATCAACCAGTCCAACACCACCATCATCACACTGAGAGGGGATGACCTGGAAGATGTGGAGCAGTTTGTCTACTTGGAATATTATGGGCAGAGATGGATGCACACACAAGCATATCAGTGCCAGGATAGGGAACACAATAGTGGCATTCAAGACTCTTCATCCCATATGGAGTCCACAAATAATATCTGTGAAGATGAAACTCTGGCTCTTCAACACAAATGTGAATAGTGTGCTCTTGTATTGATGCAAGACCCGGTGTACCAAAAAGTCTACATATTACAAGCTACAGACATTCATAGAAGATGCCTAAGGTACATCCTTCTCATCAACAGTAAACAGAAATCCGAAGCAGGGAGGATGGGCGGGTGGTGGAGCACCCACGGGGACCCATCTCGAAGAACCACCGTAACTACGGTGAGTAACTTCTCTTTCCTCTTCAAGTGTCCCCGTGGGTGCTCCACGTTAGGTGACTACCCAGCAGTAACCCAAAGTAGGAGGTGGGTAATCTGATCATGTGCAGCTTGTCCCCGAGAGGATCGCTGTCGAGAGCTGGGTATCCTCTTGGAATACCCTGTGAAGGGCGTAGTGCTTGGCGAAGGTGTCATAGGATGACCAGGTCGCCACTCCGCAAATGTCTTTTAGCGCAATACCCTTGAAAAAGGCTGTTGATGCCGCCACCGCCCTAGTGGAGTGAGCCCTGCGCGTGGCCAGTAAAGGAGTCTTTTTGAGTTCGTAGCACATTTTTATGCAGGATACAATGTGCTTTGAGATTCTCTGCGAAGAGAGACCTTCTCCTTTCAATTTGGGAGTGAGAGAGACTAGGAGACTATCCGTTTTCCGGAAGGACTTGGTCCTGTCTATATAGAAGGCTAGCGCCCTCCTCACATCCAGGAGGTGTAGGCGCGCCTCTTCGTTAGAGTTATGAGGCTTTGGATAAAACGACGGTAAAACAATAGGTTCGTTAATATGAAACTCAGAAGAAACTTTAGGAACAAAGGCTGGATGCAGTCGTATGGTTACCGCCTCCTTGGAAAATAGTGTGCAGGGTGGCGTTGCCATAACTGCCGCAAGCTCGCTCACCCTGCGAGCTGATGTGATTGCTAGAAGGAAGGTCGTCTTTATCGTAAGGAGGCGGAGGGAAACCGTGGCTAAAGGCTCGAACGGTGGTCCCGTTAGCACACTAAGCACCAGGTCCAAGTTCCACGAAGGTGGAAGCGGTTTCTGAGGGGGGTATAGGTTTACCAACCCTTTGAGGAACCTGGTAACCATGGGATGGGCGAACACCGTGTGCCCTTCCTCTTCGTGTCTGAACGCCGAAATGGCGGCAAGGTGGACCTTTAACGAGGATAGTGAGAGTGCTCCTCTCGAGGTCCAGTAAATACTCTAATATTACAGGTATAGGCACCAAAAGGGGGGCTAACTGTTTGGTAGAACACCATGCCGTGAAGCGAGTCCACTTCTGCTTGTAGGTCTTCCTGGCGGAAGCCCTCCTGCTACTTTCTAGGACTTGTTGCACTTCCTCTGTACATGTGCTCTCTAGGGAGCTGAGCCATGGATTAACCACACTTGTAGTCGCAGGCTTTGGGGGTGCGGATGCACTATGGACCCCTGGGCTTGCGTGAGCAGATCCGGCGCCACCGGGAGGGGCATCGGTGGACGGTCTGACATGCGCAGGAGTAGGGGGAACCATTGCTGTCGATCCCATGTTGGGACTATCAGGATCATTCGGGCTCCTTCTCTCCTGGCCTTCTGCAAGACTTTGTGGATCAGCACTGTGGGAGGAAAAGCGTAAAGCAGGGGGCCCCTCCAGGAGATCGCGAATGCGTCCCCCAGGGACCCCCATCCCAGTCCTGCCCTGGAGCAGTATCGTGGGCACTTCTTGTTGTGTTGAGTGGCAAACAGGTCTATCTGGGGAAATCCCCATGCGTGAAAAATCGGTCGTAGCAGATCGGGACGGATATGCCACTCGTGCGTGAATGCGAAACGCCTGCTCAGCTGGTCTGCCATCACATTGTGAGCGCCTGGTAAGTACGAGGCTTTCAAGGTTATATTGTTGGCGATGCACCAGTTCCACAATCGGACTGCTTCCCCACATAAGGCACGGGACCGAGCTCCTCCTTGCCGATTTATATAAAACGTGGTGGGTGTATTGTCTGTACTGATCCCGACTACTTTGCCTTGTATATGGACTCGAAAGTGTCTGCAGGCGTTGAACACTGCTCTGAGCTCCAGTATATTTATGTGCAGTGACTGTTCCGTGGAGGACCACAGTCCTTGCGTCACCTCTTCGCCCATGTGTGCTCCCCACCCTATGTGGGAGGCATCTGTAGTAAGATAAACCGATACTTGTGGTTGGTGGAAGGGTACCCCTGTTAGCATGTTCTTGGGGTTTACCCCCCATTGCAGGGATTTGCGCACCTCTGTAGTGGGCGACACCACCCTGTGAACGGTGTGTGCTGCCGGTTTGTATACGCTCGACAGCCAGTGCTGCATGCTGCGCATGTGTAACCTGGCGTTCTGTACTACGAACGTCACTGCTGCCATGTGGCCCAGCAGCTGTAAGCACGTCAGAACCGGCACTGTAGGGCTGAAGGTGATGACTTGCACAAGGGAGCCAATGGCCCGAAAGCGTGTCTCTGGTAGATACACTCTCGCTGTAATAGAATTTATGCGTGCCCCTATGAACTCTATCTTTGATTTTGCCAGATTGATAACCAGGCCGAGCGAAGAGAACGTGCCTGCTGTGACGCGTATCATGCGTCGTACCTCCTCCTTCGAGGCCCCTTTGAGTAGGCAGTCATCCAGATACGGGAATATAAATACCCCCTGTCTGTGCAGGTAGGCTGACACCACTGCCAAGGTCTTGGTGAAGACTCTGGGGGCCAAGGAGAGGCCGAACGGTAGGACCTTGTATTGAAAATGTTCTTTGCCTACCATGAACCGGAGGAATCGTCAGTGAGCCAGATGGATAGTTATGTGAAAATACGCGTCTTGTAAGTCGAGGGCTGCAAACCAATCTCCATCGTCCAGTGCCGTAAGGAGGGAGGCGATTGTGGTCATCCGAAAGCGTTGCTTGCGCAGGTACCGGTTGAGGCCTCAAAGATCTAAGATGGGCCTCCAGCCTCCTGTCTTTTTCTCTGTGAGGAAGTATCTTGAATAGAACCCTTTCCCTTGCAGTCGCTCCGGCACTCTTTCCACTGCCCCTATGAGCATAAGATGGTCTACCTCCTGCTTGAGTCTCGCTTCGTGGGAGGCATCATGCAGGTGGGGCCCGGGTGGAGGTCGTGGCGGTGGGAGCAACTGGAAGGGGATCGCGTACCCCATGGCTATGATCTCCAGCACCCATTTGTCTGTGGTGATCCTTTGCCACTAGTCGTAGAATGGTCGGAGGCGATGGTGGAACAGCAGCTTCGGAGGACATTGTGCGATGGTAGTGATGGCGGAGCCCTGGATCTGTGTGTCAAGCTTGTGGCCTTTGGCCCTGCCCCGAGGACGCACGGCTCTGTTGGGAACGTCGCCTGGGAGTTCTATATTGTTGATGCTGTTGATGTCACCCTTGCTCGTAACCCCTTTGGTACTGGGGACGCTGTGGCTGATACTGGTACCGTCTTTGCTGAGGTTAGTACTTTTTCTTTCTGTATGGAGGGGTGTACATCCCTAAGGTCCTAAGAGTGGCTCTTGAGTTTTTACTGGAATGAAGGACCGAGTCAGTTGATTCGGCAAACAGCTTCTGCGTGTTGAAGGGGAGATCGACGATCTTTGCCTGCAGATCTCTCGGGATACCCGATGTTTGGAGCCAGGACTCCCTTCGCATTACCACTGCCGTAGCTGTTGAGCGTGCTGCTGTGTCCGCAAGATCCAGGGCGATCTGAACTCCCGTCCTCGAGGCCGCGTAGCCTTCTTGCACGATAGCCTTGAGCACCGGCTTCTTGTCCTCTGGAAGCGAGCCCATGAGGGAGGTTAACCTAGAGTAGTTGTCGAAACTGTGGTTCGCTAGATGCGCTGCGTAATTCGCCATTCTCAACAGTAGGGTGGAGGAGGAGTAGACCTTTCTGCCGAACAGCTCTAGTTTCTTGGCATTTTTGTCCGTTCCCCGTGTTTTGAACTGAGACGTTTTTGATCTCTGTTGAGACGATTCTACCACCAGAGAATTTGGTTGCAGGTGGCTAAATAGGAACTCCATGCCATTCGCCGGCACGAAGTATTTCTTGTCCGCTCTCTTGTGGACAGGCAGAATAGTCGCAGGGGTCTGCCATATCGTGGTGGCAGACTCCAAGATTGCTTCGTCAAGTGGTATGGCTATTTTAGAGGAGGCCGGAGGTCTCAGATTTTTAAGGAGCTTATGGTGCTTCTCTTGCACCTCTGCTGTCTGGATGCCTTGCATGAAGGCCACCCTTTTAAACAGCTCTTGGAACTGTTTGAGATCGTCCAGAGGATGGACGTCCCCCGGGGCCGTAGCCTCATCCGGGGAGGACAGTGAGGAACCGCTAGGGTACGCCTCTCTGGACCCCTCTGGGTCCTGTTGACGGTGGTACATCCGCTCGCTAGAAGCTTGCGAGGGAAAATCCCAGGGTTCCAGAACCAACTCCCCCTGAGATATCTGAGTCTCTGTCCCCATTCACGATTGCCCTCAGGGATACGGAACCGTCTGTGGGGATCTGTCCCTGGTAGTATGCCTATGGTGTCTATGCCCCGCATGATAGGGGCAACCATGGCAACAGGGGCACTGCTCCTGGGATGGTGACCTGGACCACTCCCTTGGTGCATACCCCCTACGTCTAGGGGAGCGAGATCTTCTGGAGACATGGGACGCTGGAGAGACCGATTTGTGATAGTACTCAAGTGGCTCGAAGCCCAAGAAGGGCGAAGGTGTCCAAGCCATGGGGAGGCTGGCTGTAGAAATGGAGATGGGGGCTCCGGATAGGGTAGGGGTGACCCCTGCCTTCTCGTTGGAGTCCACAGCACGAGCGGAGGGCTCAGAGAAAGCAGCTCTGCAGCCCTTTCTGGAGAGGGACTGCGATGCCGTGTTTTCTGTGCTGCCTTTCCCCTCCCCTGTGGGGGTGGCTCCGCCCCCTGACGCGTCGGGGATCTCGGCCCCGTAGTCTGCACCGTGCTCGGCACGCTCCTCAGCGGTGCCGCGTGGGCGGTCTTCCCTGGTGCCTGCAGGCTGCGTGCCTGTGCGCTCTGCGCCGCCGGTTCCCCAGGGGTCGGTGCCGCTGTTTGCGGACCCGCCGGTTCCGGCGCTTGCTTGGCCGCCGCCCTGCCCTCGGTGCGGGGCGGCTGTTTGATCATCGGAGGCTGAACCTCCGCCACGTGCGTCTCCGCGCCTCCGCCGATCAGCTGTAGCTGCGGCTGGGGGCTGTGTGCTCCACCCGTCCCGCTCGCTGTTGCTGCCGGCAGGGATCGGGTTGGGGAGATTTTCCTCCGTTTTTGCACTGATGGGGTTAGGGACGCGGCTTTCCTTTTATGGGCCCCAGAGGGTCCCTCCTGCTGCGGCCGCTCCAGCATGTCTGGCTGGAGGGCCTTGTCGAACAGCAGCATTTTCAGCCGCATTTCCCTGTCCTTCCTTGCTCTGGCTGTTAACTTGGCGCAGAAGGAACATTTCTGAGTGACATGGGATTCCCCCAAGCACCTTATACACTGACTGTGCCCATCAGACGCTGGCATTGCCTCGCGGCACGACTCACACTTCTTGAATCCTGAAGAGAACATTGTGGTGAGTCTTTGAGCTGTTAATAGGGTACTTAGCACCTTCTCTGTGCTTGTTCCCCTCTCGGATAAAGCCTGCCACAGCAGGAGGGCTAATGGCCCTAGGCTCCTGGCCTCCGGTGCTCCGCTTGTTACTAGGATTGGAAGCTTTGAATTCCTTCCCTTTCTTTGTTTTTTTTTTTTTGAAAACAACAACCGACTAACTTAATCTAAGACTGAAGAAACTTTAAAACAATTAAAAACGTTAAATAAGCTAACTCTGGCCATAGCCTGAGCGGATTCCGTCTGCAGCTGATGGTGGTTAAAGAGGAACTGGCAGGGACCGGATCGCGCACGTGGCCAGGAGCGCGCAAGGGAGCGGCACACACCGGCGCATGCGCGGTCCGGCAGAAATTGCTTGAAAGATCCGACCTGCGGCGCCGGGGCGAGCCCGACACCTAACGTGGAGCACCCACGGGGACACTCGAAGAAGAAGAATTATTTCAATATGGAAAAGAAAATTTAATGCTTCCTTGTGATCCATATAAGTGGTTGACCTCAAATTAGCTGAATTCTTTTCAATACCCAGGTGAATTAATATCCGCAAATCTTAAGGGTGTACAAGAGACAGGGAAAATACCAGCAGATTAGAGACCTCTTCGAAATTGAAAGGAATTGAAACTGACTGACCCAATCACATTTCCGATATGAACAGTAGTTAAGACAAGACCAGACATCTGATCTGTAGCTCAGTAACTCCTCAGGTTGTAGCTATTGTCATGAGAAATGTCTCTTCTCGGGTGTCTGGTACAGATGACAACCATGAGCAGACAAGAGCTCCAGGAAATAAAGCTCAGTGAAATAACCTCTAGACAGAGATATTAATACAATCAACACTTTAATGCTCACATCATAATTAATTCCAGAGATTCCATAAAGAAAACAGGCTAAGAGTTTAAGAGTTGCTTCAAATAATTCTAGTGGCACATGGAGCATCCCTCTCCAAAACTATGGTATTACAAGATGAATGAGGATTGTTGCTCGCAGGTATGAGGGTGGGCTCAGGACCCATGCAGCCCGACAAATTATGGTTCTGAATATTTGGTAAAAATACCTCTAGCTTTGACAAAAATCCCTTAGACTGACACAAAATGCTCTCATCAGTATTAAAACCTCTGAGGCCAACTTCTAGTACTTTGGATAATACCAAATTCTGTCACCTTGGAAAGACTTGGGTTCTTGGTTACCGAATTGAGGGTGCCCAGCCAAGACATCAGCATCAGCCAGCGGGGACTGAACTTCAGTTATACGTTAGAGAGGTAACCATCTTAGTCTGTATCTGACACATACATCTGATGAAGTGGGTCTCTGCCCAGGAAAGCTCATGCTCCAAAATATCTTAGTCTACAAGGTGCCACAGGACTTCTTGTTGTTCTCAGCTATACATTGACTGTGCTGGCACTTCTGTGTCTAACAGTTCAACACAGAGAGATCCAGAAGTCAAAAAAGCCAGTCTCGGCTCGCTTCTCAAATTTGGCAGACATGGTGTACGAGCATGCTAAATTATGAACAGCTTGTTTCAGGCATTATACTTGCCCCACATACCGCCCAACTGCTCTCAGGTCTGAAGTCAGAGGCAGAGGTGCCTGAGCAATATAACTGCTAAATAACTCAAAAACTTCCACGTTGATGGATATCATAGTTTGTTCCAAAGAACAGAAGTTCTTGGAAAGTTGCAATGAAGCAACTGTATATTACTGCAACAGATCACAATGCATAGGACTGGTGTGCCCTCTAGGTAGGATTGGGAGTTCATAGCTACCTGCCACCTCTGTGCTCCTGCATCACAACTGAACTCAAGAGGCTGTAAATTTGCCCACTTCTTGACAAATAACCTAGACATTTATCTTGACACCTTAGTTTTTAAAAGAAACGGCCAAAATAAGAGAATTTGAACAATGCATAAGAGAGTCAATTTGCAGCTGAGATAAGCGGTCTTGGAGGGCATATAAGTACATGGTCCTGGGAAACTGCCCTAGTACTTTGGGAGTTCTGTGACAGAAGCATTCACGTACAGCAACTAACTAAGGCAACACAATAGTTAAACAACATTTTTGCCAACGAGCCTTCCCAGTAATTTCAGGAGATTTTACTTCAATGTAATGTGACATTTCCTATTTGTTTTGAAGGGGAGGAGAATGTAACTGTTAGTTACCTGAAGTAGTAAAGATCAGTAAAAGGGCAGGCTGCCCTAAAAACCTGAGATAACTAACAGCATTCTTGATTACATCAGAGCACTTATAAAAGTGTATTTTATACAGTTAGATACAGAAGAGAGATATGTAACGGCAAAGACAAAAGCAAATTCAAGGAACTCTGAAGCTTAGATTCTATCAGCAGCATCAATGGACTCAACTGCACACCTTGTAATGGTAAAAGTGTCCATGGCAAGCAGTATACTTTGATTGCAATTATGAAATACACAGTAAGAAAAAACAAAAACAGACAAAAGACAAGTTGTGTTGCACCTATGTCTTGAATAAAAGTTACAAGCAAAAGAGTTAAGGTTCCCACTTCAGCAGTGTAACTATACCACCTTAAACTCCTTGGTTAATAAAGTGCTCTGGGACCCCAGCAAGTGGAAATTTTGGAGGTGGATATGGTGCTCAATGAAAAAATTCCACAAGTGGAGAGCTTTGAGACAGAGGGTAGGGAAGTGAGCACCACACTGTTTATATAACACTTCATAGCTGTGTTGTCTGTCAGTACAGTAAACCCCTGATATGCATGATTTCAATTTGTGCTTAACTTGCATTAACGCAAGTCAAAATTGTCGCATTCGGAAGGCCCGGGGAGTGCAGCTGTTCTCACAGCTCCCCGCTCCGGCCCCCAGCTCAGGGAAGCCAGGGACAGACAGCCACAGTGGCACAGCTTCTCCCCCGGCTTCCCCTGTCTGGGAGAAGCTGGGGAGAAGTTGCTCCTGGCTCCCAGAGTGGCAAGGATATGGGAACCAGACAGCAGCCTGGCTCCCAGCTTCCAACAACCCTCCCCGCAAGCGCCCGCAACTTGCTCAATATTTAAGCGCAATCCTCACATAATTTGAGGGACTACTATACTGCGGTACACTGGCCCTGCAGCTGGTGCAGATGTAGAAGGCAAGGCAAACCCCCTGGAGATTCCCAGTATCGATGTGCAGGGAGAGTTCTGACTGATAACCATAAATCCCAAATGCTGAACTTGCCTTGGTGAGCTTCCAGCCCAACCCCAATTCAACTGTGAACAGAGATAGGGAGTGTTGGGGGTTAGTGAAGGATATTTAGGCACAGATCTCTTATGGCCTCAGAACCAAGGTAGGGAGAGTGACCACATTGTCCACTGGGTGCCTGTTGGACCAGTACACCTTGGCAAACCAGGTCTGAAGGGGACAGAGTACAAACCCAGAGAGCTGTACAACAAATGTACAGGCTGCCACGTGCCCCAGGAGCCTCATGCAGTTTCTTTCTGTGGTCGTAGGAAACCTTTGGAGACTCTGAATGAGGTCCGATTACTGAAAACAAGACTCATGGAGGTAAGCTCTTGCCAGGTGGAGTCCAGGGAGCCTGACAAACTCTATTCATTGAGCTAGAAGTAGCATGGATGTTCCTACTGTGCAAGCGTCCACTTATAAAACCACTTCATTCACCACTCACTGGCTGCCTCGGCAGAGATGCCAAGGAATACATGGGGTTGAAGGAATACTTACTACTAAAGACGTTGCAGAAGTAGACAGACACTTTGGAAGACAAAACGCAGATATAATTATCTGCTCTGGAGAAAAGTATGGGGACTTCAGCACTTTTCAAATTTTTCTAAAAAAAGACTATTACACAACATCCAACTTGGAAAAAATTAGTTATGAGAAGCACTGCCAACTATCAAATTTAAGTCAGTTTCCTTGTATGAGGTATAAAATTATGGTCCTTACTTCCTTGAGCACTCAATTTTTTTCTTTTTTAAGAGCAATATTGTTAAATACATGGTTTTGGTACTAGCCAGGGAAAAGCCCAACCCACCTGTTAAACAGTAACATCTCACGTGGAACAACACAGACAAATACTTGGTTTCACTTGTTTTGAAGAAAAGGCAAAATTACTAGTCCTACAAGCCAGCTGTAAGAAAGTATCCAGTGTAGTAGCACTAAGTGTTAACATGCACAGTAATTCAGTTATTAGGCAATGGAGTTCTCTGCCCTCCCCACCTCATTCACTAAACCTACTATTTCTCATTATGCCTCTAGTTTAAAAAGCAGCTTTCAGTTTCCAGTGAAGTACAAGTGATGTTCGCGGAGGTTTGGGGGATAGCACCCCTCTGCCCAACAGGTATATGCCTCTGGACCTTTAATTTGGGTTTCGACTGTAGTATGCAACACAAGATATACTCTAGTCAGTGTGTTTAGGGAATGAATTAAGCCCGCTTGTGAAATCTAGGATTCTCTGCTAAAAACCAGAAAGGTACTAATTACAATAATGAATCCTTTTTATATCTTTGCAGTCTGTCAGGCAAGTAACCCATAACTTTATAGTGAAAGCGAGGCAAAAAGAACCAATGGAAACTCAATCTCAGGATACATTTAAAAAAAGATTAAAACCCCTCAGCTGGCCCCTCTAGCATGGCAGACATGTAAAACATAACCAAAAAACATTTGTAAAAGCCAATATAGATGTTTAAAAAAATCCCATTACATATGATATTCAAATTGTAGTTTGAACTTTGTTGTAACACTTGCTCATCTTAAGCTCAGGCAGCCAATCAGAAGAACACACTGCAAAGATGAGGGACCTTCACTAGTACTGGAAACTCCAGCTATCAAAGTCACAACCAATCTTGCAGTAGGGCTCTCTGAAGACACTGCCATCAGTGGCAACGCTGGTAGTCGATTTTAGGAAAACACTAGTTTTTTTTTAAAAAACGACACAACACGGCCTGTACAAGTTCTTATGCCACACTTATAAACTAGTGTTTAAGTAGCAAAGTTTTCTGTAGGACCATCTGCTTGGAATGAATTTTAACCACTTTGTATTTTTGAGACATTCTGGATAAGCTAGTATTGCATAAAACTTGATGCTTTTTATGTTGAAAAAGTTCTCCAAAAAGCAGAAGTTTGGAATTGGGCTCCACGTAGGTGATGATTATCATAGGTGCATTGCAGTCAGTGATTCAATGGAACTAACGCAGGCTCCTTGCCTGCCCTGGCTCTGCACAGTTCCTGGAAGCAGTCAGCATGTCTGACCCCTAGGCGCAGAGGCAGCCAGGCAGTTATGTGGTGCATGCTGCCATGCTCTGGTTCCTGGCCAATGGAAGCTGCAGGGGCTGTGCTGAGGGTGGGGCAATGAACAGAGCTTTCTTGATTTGCCCCCCTACCCCCCGCAGGAGCCACAGGCAGTTGCTGGCCACTTCTGGGAGCCATGACCATCAGGGTGCCTGTTTTAGGCCCACTGTCTGAACAACCCAACCCTGCACAGTGCAGAGCCACCAGAGTCCCTTTTCAACCAGGCATTCCAGTCACAAGACAGATATCTGGCAACCCAACTCAAACTCACCTGGGATTAAATCTGTTGACATATCCCAATCTCAAATGTACAAATAGTATTTCCCCACAGAGAAGCATGCTTAATCTTTGGCCCTGCTCAGGCAACTCAAAAAACTGTTCTACAAGTAACAGGAAGGAAAAAGAAATTGCTACCTTGCCTGGCGACTGTTACCTCTTAACCCCCTTGCAACTACCACCCCTAACCATTAGCCACAGAAACTTTGTTTAGGAGTGCAGTTCAATGAATCTGAAAACTTTTAGTCATTTTCTCTTTGGTGCCATTCCTCCCCCCTCCTCCCCTCCCATCTTGGATTTCAACTGATCTATACACTTAAATGAGCTCCACTTTCCATCTTAAACACCCTCCCACCCACCACAAGTTACCAACAAAACATTTGTTTATACTAAATCAACTGACAAGACTTCTTCCCCTTCACTTCTGCACCTGCAGGTAGCTTGGTACTGTTCTTAGTCACTGTCACTTCAGACTACAAGGACGGACTGACCAGAGGGAACACAGAACATGCATGGGTATGAGAAGCAAAAGAAAAAGCTATGGTTTTCTGATTAGTTATCAAAGCTAAGGTTGAGATAGTTTTGAGGGGTTTTGTCTGTGATTATCGCGGGGGTGCCTTCGGTATCAACATTAACACCATTAAGTAAGCTAATGCATCAACAGTTTCAACTAAAGTCAGCCTCTTTAAATCAGTGTTGTCTAGTTCAGGGGTGCACAAAGTCAGAGGAGCAGACCAATTTCATAAGGGTGCACAGCATGATCAGCTGCTGGGTCTCAGGTTCATCCATCTCATTAAAAATGTTACTATTTATATACAGATTAGTCAAGTTTTTACAGTCTACATACTTATTTTCTTACACATGCCAGAAGGGTTTCTCCCCACTCTGAGATCTGAACACAACCAAAATTCCTGTCAGTTTGAATTACATTAGCTGGGGGAGGGTTTTCCTACCAGAGACAGAAAGTGGGGCCTGACATAAGAAGTTTGCTCACCCCAGTCTAATTGTCTCTAATTAGTGGATCTAGGTAGTTACCTAGCAATGTTGTCTTGTCACTTTCAGCTGTTCAATTCCATTCACCTAATCAACAATCCTACTTCTGATCTTCTGCATTAGTTTCCTGTAATTATCCTGAAATTCAGATGCTGCTACAACTAAACCAAAAATAACTGGAGGGTATGAATTTGTGACAGTCCATAAGCGATCAAAGACCCTATCCTTGAATTTTATTCACAAATCCTTCACAGGCACACCCAGACTTAGAAACAATCTGTAATCTTGGTGTTTACTATCATCTTCCCACTGTATTATGCCAAACTTACACTGTTGCTTTATGCACACTTTTCTACTACAAAAAGCCACATCTGTAGTGAACCACATGAAGAAACTGCAAGTAAACATCCAGCTATGGTTCTATATAGTGACACCAGAGGCGCTTAACCAGTGTTTTTACAGTATTGCCATTTATGGTAGAAGTACAGATGTCAGAAGTAGGATTACAGCAGTCTTAGCTTGAACAATATTTCTTCTAACCAAAAACAGCCAGCCAATTTCAAATAGTAATTGGAAAAACACAAATAATTTGCATTGAAGTACCACACACATGGGCTATTTTCCCCTCATTCTGAGCTAGAATTGTAACATTTTCTAAGACCTAGCTCAACTTCATCACAATCGTGAAAGTTACATGATTTTCCATGAATGTGAAGTGAATCAAGTGTATGTTCTCACAGCTTATCTATGTTTATATGTGAAATTCAGTTTTCAAAACATAAGTTTCTGGAAGCATCAGTTATTGTATCCCCAAGTTACTGCAAGATTAAAAGATAAGATAAAATATTTTATGGATTGTATTGTTCAAAAGCTATATATTCAATTGAGAATGAGTGAAATACTCAATTTAATATTTTGTTAAATTAAAAAATGAGAAGCTCAAGTGAAATCGGTTTTGTACACATAAAGAAAAGTTGGCTAATGCAGGATGTTCTCATTCATGGTTTGAGCTGAGTTCCAGAAGTTGCAAAGTGCACCCAAAAATGACACAATAGTACAACTTAGTACGTAATTGTGAGGTAAATTGGTATATTACTGTAAATGCACCTCTCACCATTCCTCATAATCAGTCTCAACAACTAAGCTTAAATGGCTTTCAATACAGCCCCAAGACAAGATAAACGTGAGAACTAATATCATAAATCAGATTCCACTGCAACAATGCCCTTCCTCCAAACATCACCTGAGACACAAAGGAATTCAGCAAAAAAAAAAGTCTCCAACTAGCCTCAAAACTATGACAGCACCCAAGTAGAATAGTATTCTCACATTCTAATTAAAGATGAAGGAAATGTTAAGGAGACGGGTTTTGCCATTAATAATCATCCTACATTGTTGCAGTGCTATAGAATACACTGTTAACAGCTCTTTGTGATGCACAAGTAAGACCATACACAATTTTCGCCTTAACTTTTCCATTCTATGCTACTTATTACATGAGCCTGAAGAGAACTGTTTTTAAACTGCTACTTTATTGATAAAGGGCCTTTTAATAAAGCATTCCTAGGCAGCTGTCAGTGTACACCATGGACCTTTGCAGCCATTTCAAAGAGGTTTCTCCATTTAAGCTTGTTTTTGTCTGACCCATCTCCCTGGCAATGGAAAATTATTCTCTTCAGTGTAGTTTCTAGAGCTCATTCAGTGTAAATTTAAATCTCAGTGAAGATGTCCCCACTAGTTCCATTAAAGAATATTCTATCATCCAGTACATCTTGGCAGCAATTTTTTTTCTAAGAAATCAGCAAGATTTATTCTCCCCTTTTGTTCCTTCATACCCAGCTACACTTGCTTAACCTAACCCCCTAATTGGACACCTTTAAGTTGGGGATCCTCCCTCTCCCTACGAGTGAAATTAAATCCTCAAGGTATGGCACAGACATATCAGAACAATCTCAATCTTTCACTCTTAGTGCTTTCCCCGTTTCTCTTCTCCTCCACCCTGCCCTTTTTGATTTGCTTTCACAATTTCCCTCCCTCCCTTCCTCCCTCTCCACCCTCTGAGCAAAGACACACTAATCAGCTGAATATTATTTGAAGTCCTGTTCATAGCAACTAACCTTCCTAGACCCCTCTGTATTTCTGCTCTCAGCAAACCTCTCACCCCAAATTTAGGAACGTGGACATAGGATTTATATATTGGTTACAATCTTCAATGGGGATAAACACTAGCAAAACAAAAGGAACTTTGGAGGCATGTCTAACCCCAGTATAGCAACTCGTTTCTGGACCTGGTGCTTTGAGGCACTGACAGATCCTCAAGATAAGCTTACCACAAACAACTTCACCAGAAATAGAAGATAAGGCTATCTGCACTAACTGCAGTTAAAATATTCTCACACTTCAGTAAAAAAAAATTCCAGGTGTGCATTGTCCGCATGGCAAACCAAGCACATTCAAAACCCTGAAGATAAAAACAGAGCTAGAAGTTAAACAAAGAATACACCAACCAATTAAAATCCAGGAAACTACTACTAGAGTAGAAATCCAATGAACAGCTCCTTCTCCTTCCTACTATTTGTTCAAAAACCCATCCCGCACTATGAGTGAGCTGAAAGACTTTGCAGTCTAAAATCTCTAAATATAATCATCAGTACAGCAGTACTATCAATATCTTCAGACAACTAAAGCAGGGGGTTTCCAGTAAGGTGTTTTCCCCCTTGTTCACTTCTGTCCCTAATCTGTTTTCATTTCTCAACATGATTTACATAGAGTAAATTCTAAAATAAACCTGTTTTCTAAACTTGCAAGTAGTGATCAGCCGGCATAGAACTGGTTTTCAACAGGAACTCTTACTGAACGTGTGTTTTCAAGGCTACATGATTATGACCTCTTCATGTAAAATTACTTTCAGCAAAAAGACAATTGAAGAAAAGCATAAATATTTGCGAAGAAGACTGGGCCAAGAGTACCATAATCTTGCTTAAACTACCCACTTACAACTATACTCACTATACAAATTATCTGTGCCCATAAAAGCGTTCCATGTATCCACAATAAAGTGAAGGATAAACAAGAGTACGTTTTTGATTCAAATAAACATGCAGCATTCTTTGGGTCTTTTTTTTTCTTTTTTTTTTTTTCAAAAAGTGAAAAGCATATGGCTAACATGACCAAAAAAACTTTGCAGCCATCAGCTCTGGAGTTGTAAGTCTTCTACTGAGGCTGTGATGGGACAAATAACCTAGTCACATTGTCAGCATGGACAAAGCCTATGGACACTGCTGACTTTGCTCTGCTGGACCTGTGGCCAATGGCAGGTGTAGAGAGGGGAGTTCAATGGAGCAGACCTAGCCCAAACTGAATGCCATCCAAAAAAGAAAGCAAAACAACTACTGCCTTAACAAGAGCAGCCTGGTTCCAGCCACAAGCCTAAGGCAACTTGCTATTTGATGGATGAGATAACTAAGCCCACAAAGACAGACATGACAGGACCTAACCCCTGGAAACAAACACAGAAAGATAGGGTCCTGCCAACAAATCCTCAAAATGACCCTTATTTTTAGTTCACTATTTCTTTTTGTTTTGGACTCCAACACCCTGGAAGGGTAGGACTCACAAGCTTTTTAGTCAGATGGCTAAGACACCACCACACAACCATCAGGAGCCAGCCACAGGTCAAGGACAGCATAATTGACTACTTCCTCAGTTATCTGAACCTTCACATTAGCTTTGTCAACCAGCCAGTAATTAGAACTCTCATTTATAAAAGCGGATTTTAGTGGACAGCTACTCTGTGTGGAGGAATTTAGGTTTTTTTTTTTTGCTCAGAAGATATTAATGAAAAAGTTATATTTCTAGATGTATCAGTTACTTGTATCTGGTACAGATTAGTCTCTTCTAACCCAAACCAGATAACAGTCAGGACAAGGAGAAGGATATTAGCATGTGTCCCATATATAGCACCAAACTTTCTGTAGTTCACTGAGATTTCTTTCTACGTGAAATACCCAGTTAAGTCTTTGACATTCAAAAAGACTGCTGCTATCCCATGTTGAAATAAAAAGCCCTATTTTTACCCTAGAATACAAGTAAACTCTTTCCTATCCAGCAGCCCTGGGACTAGGAGGTTGCCAGATATTCAAATATTCTGCATAATAGAGAGATATACCTAGCACTGCATAACACTAAAGAGAAACAAGATTTGATATTAAGCAACAAACCAAAACGTACGGAGAGTACTCTACCAAACACCAGTAGTATTGTACACTAAGCTTCTCCTGTACCTCATTTTCACTAAAATTTACTTATGGTGAAAACACTGGTTATCTGAGAGTTCCAGATGAGAGAATGCTGGATATGAAAGTTTACTGGACTATCACCAGAACATTACCAGACTGAAGCAGAGTGACAGAACAATGGAAAAGTCTAGAAAGTAGTGCTCTCAACTAATGGTGTCATTGCATATTAATCACAGGGAAGATTATAAACATGGCCAGATGCTATTTCATAGGGTGATCAGTCTTGGGCAAAAAAATGAGAACAGAACAATCAAGTACACAGTCCCCCTACCGCCACCACCTCCCCAGGGAAGAGAAGGAACTGATAATACAGCTATCTTTATCACCACCAATGTTCAGGATGGGGTGCCGCACATCCCAAGGATGGATTTCCATTAATGTGAAATCATTAAGGAGGGACTGAAGAGAAAACTAAGGGAAAAATACATGGAAAGGAAAATACTTCAAGACTGAATGGAGAAATGCAGAAACAAGGGAAAAGAAGAGACGCATAGAAACAAGGTATGGGAGAAGGACGGATAAAGTGAAATAGAAAGCAAGAACTAAATGGGGACAGGGAAAGAGACTGCATCTCAAGTTTTTTCTCATTAATGTAAACAAAACTAATAACAGAAAGGAGCTACCTGAACACCCTTTCTAAAAGACAGGACAATTCTGATCAGAGTACATTATGCATCATCTCCCGCAACAAGTGTAACCAACCCAGTAAGCAACAAACAACTACATGTTGGACTCTCTAGTCCATCACTCTTGGGATCTGACTGGTGCCAAATGAGAGAATTTGCTAGACCATGGGAGGTCAATATAATCTAGCAGCATTACCAATACATCCACTCCTCACTCATCTCTTAGACATTTAGTGGTAAATTACAAATAAACAACAGTACAGAAAACTGAGAGCCAGGACTGGTGACTATAAACCAACTTGAGGGGACCACAGGAAACTTGTCCACAACTGGAAGTGGTCATCTGGCTAACTAAAAATCATGCTGGACTACAGATGTTGCTAGACAAGAGAGTGGCTGACTAGAGAGGTTCACTACTTTCTTTAAACAGAGTACTAGTTGATCTGTTCCTCCAGAAGATAAACTCATACACATTCTATTTGAAGGCATAATCAAAAAGCAAACATTCAGTACATGACCTAGCCTTCTAAATGTGTGACATTTAGAAGTGTGCAAAGTATGAAACTTCTCTTCAGTTTGTTTACCTTCTGTAGAATGAGCTGTGTAAATATACATTTGAGGGCTTTTTGCTTTTTGCTATTTCCGCTCACATATGCCTGTGAAGTAGTGATCTGTGGTGAAGGCGTTCAGCGAACAGAAGACAGAGCG
The DNA here is from genome assembly GCF_033958435.1 of Carettochelys insculpta. Classification (NCBI taxonomy): domain Eukaryota; kingdom Metazoa; phylum Chordata; order Testudines; family Carettochelyidae; genus Carettochelys; species Carettochelys insculpta. Next base: position 103,201,246 of record NC_134142.1, read on the forward strand.
TGGAATATACGAGTAACCAGGTTTAGGTGTTTAAAACCACAGCAGAACAAGTTAAATTTATATTTTTAGACATTAGCAATAATTCTCCAGCTACTTCATGCCTAGAATAATCGCCTATTCAGTATTACGTTGACTAGCAGCAAGCACAGGTCCAGTACTATCAGAGTGATTCTCCAAGCGGTATAAGGTCTGACCCCTGTAAACCTTCCTCTCATAGCTTCTACTGCAGACCTGCAACGTTTCTGCAAAACGAGCAGTCCTTTAGCACCTTGAAGACTATTAGGTAATGAGCTTTTGTGGGTAAGACTCTATAAGACTGCTTATTCTTCTTTTGTGAAGCTACAGATTAATAAGGCTACCCCACAGACTATTTGAAATGTTTTTGAGAAATTTTGCACAATGACAAACCAAAAAGACAACCAAAAGTGACTAATGACTCAGATGAGTTTTACAGATAGAAGCTCATTTATGTATGATAATTTACTCACATAGCAATGTCTTAGGTGCCACTTGCACTTGGAAAAGAAAACTATTCCATGGACTCCAAATAAAATGTTTATTCGTTCAGAAATTATATGTGCAGAGTCCCAAAAGTGCATTGTACCAAGCAACTAATTGAAAAAGATATCAGAGAGATAGCCGTGTTAGTCTGTAGCTTTGAGAATAAGGAGTCTTGTGGCACCTTATAGACCAACAGATATTTTGGAGCATAAGCTTTCATGGGCAAAGACCCACTTCATCAGATGCATGAGTGGGGAGGCAGTTCAGAGAGGTATTTAAGAGTGGGGTCCCAGTAAGAGGGAGGATCAAAGCTGAAAAGGTCTATTCAGCAAAGTGGAAATAGCCAGTATGAACAATACTTATCAAAAGAGGAAAAAACAAGTCAGATCAGACAAGGGAGTGTGAGCCTTTGTCAGAGTCTAATGGAGAGACATCAGCACCCAGAGCAGAGAAACTGCCTTCGTGAGCTGTGAGCCACTCCCAGTCTCTGTTTAATCCATGGTTAATGGAGTCAATTTTGCAAATAAATTGCAGCTCAGAGATTTTTCTCTCCATTTGATTTCTGAAATGTTTCTGTTTCAGAACTGTCACCCTTAAATCTGCCACTGAGTGTCCAGGGAGATTGAAGTGTTCCCCCACAAGCTTCTGTACATTACCGTTCCTGATGTCTGATTTATGTCCATTTATTCTTTTACGGAGAGACTGTCCAGTTTGGCCAATGTAAATTGCAGTGGGACATTTCTGGCACATGATGGCATATATTATATTAGCAGATATGCAGGTTAAGGAGCCCCTGATGGTATAGTTGGTGTTAGGTCCTGTGGTGATGTCACTGGTGTAGGTATGTGAGCAGGGTTGGCAGCGAGGACTGTTGCAGGGGCTGGTTCCAGGTCTAGAGTCATGGTTTGTGATTTGTAGTGGCTGGTGAGGATTTGTTCAAGGTTGGCAGGCTGTGTATAGGCAAGGACTGGCCTGCCACCCAAGGTCTATGAGAGTGAAAGATCATTGTTCAGGATGGGTTGGAGATCACTGATGATGCACTCAAGAGACCTTAGGTGGGGACTGCATGTGGTGGTCAGTGGTGTTCTCTTATTTTCCTTGGTCCAAAATAGACCTGTTAGTCTATAAGGTGCCACAAGACGTCTTGTTGTAACTGAAAGAGAGGAGCTGTGGGATAAGAACATAAGAACGGCCATACTGGGTCAGACCAAAGGTCCATCCAGCCCAGCATCCCATCTGCCGACGGTGGCCAATGCCAGGTGCCCCAGAGAAGGAGAACAGAAGACAATGATCAAGTGATTTATCTCCTGACATCCATCTCCTGCCCTTGTTCTGAAGGCTAGGGCACCATACTTTATCCCTGGCTAATAGCCATTTATGGACCTAACCTGCAAAAATTTATCAAGCTCTTTTTTAAACCCTAATAGAGTCCTGGCCTTCACAGCCTCCTCGGGCAAGGAGTTCCACAGGTTGACTGTGCGCTGTGTGAAGAAAAATTTCCTTTTATTAGTTTTGAACCTACTACCCATCAATTTCATTTGGTGTCCCCTAGTTCTTGTATTATGGGAAAAGGTAAATAATTTTTCTATATTCACTTTCTCCACACCATTCATGATTTTATATACCTCTATCATATCGCCCCTCAATCGCCTCTTTTCCAAACTGAAAAGTCCCAGTCTCTCTAGCCTCTCCCCATATGGGACCCGTTCCAAGCCCCTAATCATCTTAGTCGCCCTTTTCTGAACCTTTTCTAATGCCAATATATCTTTTTTGAGGTGAGGAGACCACATCTGCACGCAGTACTCAAGATGTGGGCGTACCACAGTTTTATAGAGGGGAATTATGATATCTTTTGTTTTATTATCGATCCCTTTTTTAATAATTCCTAACATCCTATTTGCCCTACTAACTGCCGCTGCACACTGCGTGGATGTCTTCAGAGAACTATCCACTATAACTCCAAGATCCCTTTCCTGATCTGTCATAGCTAAATTTGACCCCATCATGTAGTACGTGTAATTTGGGTTATTTTTTCCAACATGCATTACCTTACACTTACCCACATTAAATTTCATTTGCCATTTTGCTGCCCAATCACTCAGTTTGCCGAGATCTTTTTGTAGTTCTTCACAATCCCTTTTGGTTTTGACCGTCCTGAACAACTTGGTGTCATCTGCAAACTTTGCCACCTCACTGCTTACCTCATTTTCTAGATCATTGATGAACAAGTTGAACAGGATCGGTCCCAGGACTGACCCCTGGGGAACACCACTAGTTACCCTCCTCCATTGTGAAAATTTACTATTTATTCCCACTCTTTGTTTTCTGTCTTTTAACCAATTCCCGATCCATGAAAGGATCTTTCCTCCTATCCCATGACCACCTAATTTACATAAAAGCCTTTGGTGTGGGACCGTGTCAAAGGCTTTCTGGAAATCTAGGTATACTATGTCCACTGGGTGCCCCTTGTCCGCATGTTTATTAACCCCTTCAAAGAATTCTAATAGATTAGTTAGACACGACTTCCCTCTGCAGAAACCATGCTGAGCACTTCTTAAAGTCTGGATTTCTTCACATTAAATGAAGCTGCATGGGGCTCGAAAAAAAGATTCTCTAAGAGAAGTAACATTCTTCAGTGGTAACTTTTGCAGAATGTAAAAATGAATTTCTAGCCCTGAGGGTTGAATAAAATGTCCTACAAAAATGCAAGTATGTAGTAATTTCCTACCTTTTCAGACAGGTGCCTGTAACTCCGGGGACCCCAAACCATGGCCCACAAGCCACTTCTGGACCAAAGAACCCTTCTGTCCATCCCACGAGCTTTTCCTTGGGGCAGAACAGTCAGAGCAGGGAGGCTCCTCAAGGGAAAAAAGGCCGGGTGTGTGGGTAGAATAAAAACTCAGGAGGCAGGAGTCCAGGGAGAGTTGGATAGGTGGCAAGCCCAGCCCTCCATAAATTTCTGACCCCAACTGTGGCCCTTAGGTGAAAAACTTTGACCACCCCTTCTCTACCTCCTAATCTTGCTCACAGCTTTGTCAAACTGTAGCAGCACAAAAACTGAGTCAGGTCCGGTCAATTTTCACTACTGATATTCTGTGGGGAACAGTGAAACTGACAAATTGAGGGGAATTTTGTTCTGGAGCTGTTTAGAAACACAAGAGCAGAAGCACACACACACATAGGAATTATAATCTTTAAAAAAAACAGAGAGAGAGAGAGAGAGAGAGAGAGAGAGAGGTTGCATTGTACAGACTTCCACCATGAGACTTTCATTTGGGTGCAACATCTTCTATGGTGAGAAGAATCAGTCCACTCAGATTTTTGTCTGGGGTTTAATCAAATGCTTACTAGCTTGAGACTGACTCAGAAGACATGTGAAAACAAGACAGAGGGCCAATACCTTGGTACCGATCTCAGAATCAATGCCTTACCTAGCTGCTAGGGAGAAGTCTGACATTCTTTTTACAGTGTCACACTCCTGCCAACTCTGCTATCCCATCAGGGTTAGAGGGCTTAGTCCACCTGCCCAGAGGTGTTTGGACTTCAGTGACAGGATAAACTGAAGAGACTTGTGGCAGAAAGAATTCAAGAGTGAAAAGCTAAGGGACACAAATAGAGAACACAATGTAAAATGTCAAAAGGTAATATATGGCTGAAAAGGATGTACCACATGGTTAACTATAGGCAGAAAAACAGTAATGCAAAGACAGGAAAGGAAATATATAACGAAAGCAAGAGGTGCTCAGCTAACCATTTAACTGGTCAAATACTATTTCAGCTAAGTCTGTGCAGTTTAATGCTGGTGCAATCACACAATTATGTTCAACAGATTTATTTTTGCTATTTGATCAGTCTTATTAGAAAGATATTTTTAAAATTACATGGCATTATTCCTTTAAACTGCATCCGAGCTATTTTAACCCTGACCAGTGGGCTTCATCCTAGTACAAAGTTAAGTATCAGGTAAAGTTTTTTAACTTTGCAATTAGATGTTGCATGTACCTAGCAAGTAGAATAGTCCATTAACATTATCTTTATCACTCAAGTAAAACAAAAGCTTTAACAGTCTTGCTAGATGATAGGCAATTTCCTAAGGATTATACTGCTTCTGCTTTATATGGACACCACATTTCCTTCTCTGGAACAACACTCTTGTTCTATATATTAAACATGCTAGTCTATTAGACATCAAGGTATTCAGGCTGTCAGTACGTACTGCCTCAGAAATCCAAACTGAGAACAATTATTAGTAAACACAAGAACAAGAGCCCTGTAGCACTTATAGACTAACAGATATTTTGGAGTATAAGCTTTTGTGGGCAAAGACCCGCTTCGTCAGATGAATGAGTGGGAGTTCCAGAAAACGGTCTAAATTTATAGGCATGTGACTGAATTTACCTTGTCAACTCTGGCCCTCCTCTTGACTGGGACTCCCCCCTTTTCATTAGCCTATAATTTAGACCCTCCCCTGGAGCTTCCACTCATGCATCTGACAAAGCAGATCTTTGCCTACGAAAGCTTATGTTCCAAAATATCTGTTCATTCATAAGGCGCCAAAGGACTCTTGTTGTTCTTGAGGATACACAATAACTCGGCTACCTCTCTGATATTAGTAAACACAGCAATTATTAAAAAGTATAAACTGTACCTATGCTACACAGTAATATTGCATTATTGAAAAAAATGGAATTAAAATTAGAATACAAGCATTTAATAATAAATTACCAATAGGGATTCATATGCCCAAGGTAGTCATAACTTATTGAATTGACAATTGTAAATGCAAAACAACTAAGGCTACTGTAAACATATAGTAGCATTTTATCACAAAGAAATAATGGGTATGTCAACAAGATATTTTTCCTACAGTTCTGTTTTCTCAGCTTTGCAGCAGATGTACTTTACCATGTGCTTCCACTGACTCAAGCCCGACTGCAACGAGAACAAGGAATACACTTGTATCTTCCATCAGCTGAATCTACTCATTACACAGGCTGGCAACAGGTGGTAGGTATTTGAGATAAAAGATCACACATGAAAAGCACACTCAAGTCAATAAACGTAAACTCTTTTGTTAGTCTTTTATACCTTATTTGTACATCCTGCAACGATATTTTTTATTGGACTACCGTTTCTCCAGCTATTCTGGCTTCAGGAAATAAATGACTGCGATGAGTGACCCTCAAAATTTCAATATCCTCCCTTCTTTCCACTTATAACTTCTGTATAGCAACTGCTAAGAAGGCTAACATTCATCTATACCTACAATTAAGGCAAGCCCCATTTGTTATTTGACTGCCACATCAAAGAATGTAAACAAAATGCCTGTAACCAATTACATGAAATACATTTTCCAGAAGCTCTTCAGTTTCAAAACTGCAGAAACACAATTTTCTAACACAGGCTTAATGAGATGGTCCTACCACTCTGAGCAACAGGCCCATTCACTTGGGATAGTCTTAGATTTTCTGTTATGTGCCAGTCCGAGATCTGGACCATTCTATATATCTGACACAAACAATGGGGGATAGGGAGAAGAGAACAAGATTTGTTCTCCTTAGCTTTAGAAACCACCGCTCTTCCTGCCATGTGTGACAGCTTCTAACGCTACCAGAACAGATAATAGAAACAAGAAAGTAGGCTCACTCCATCTACCATCACCATTCAGTGCTTGGAGCAGCTACAGCCCCTCCGAGGAGGAGGGGGAGACAAGGAGACAAATCCAGATGGCAGTCAATCTGGAGAAAAGTGTGGGAAGGCAAGCCATTGCATTTCTATTCTCTTTTATGAAGGAAAACAGGCTCACGGGCTGCTTCCTGCCCATTCTCAAACACCAAATGGCACAGGAGAACAGGTAGCAGATTACTAGATTATTTTTCTGCAGTCCTTACCTCTCCCAGCAGGTATGGGGACTTAGATCTCTGTTGGCACGAGACTATAGTTTCTTCTGAACAAAAAGGAGGCTTGTCCATGTCAACATTCTACGTGGCAGAGAAATTTAGAATTGAGTGGGATAAAATTTTAGCTATCTTTAGTCTACTGGAAGAAGAAATCTTAATGAAAGCTTAACAATTCTGTTGAGAGTCAGACACCCCCCGCCCCCCATCCATCATAACACTTATCATCTTAGGATCCAACAGAGGGGCTCCAACTTAAATGGACAGACCCCATATTAACCCTTAACATTTTCTCAACTTGGAGAGGGTAACTGCAAAACTAGTTCTTGAGATACAAATGCCCTTGAGCTAAACCATAAAAATATGTTTTTTTAAAAGGCCGAAAATACTACTGAGATTCATTGGTTGGTATTTTCTTTCCAGACCAAACTTAGACTAAGAGCTAGACCTACTTTTGCAGGTTTAGACTGCTCATCAAGTTCACCTTTCAATCATATTTACCTCCTCAATTACACCCAGTAACTTGTACAGAAGAAGGGTTTTTATACAGTCATACAAAGACAAATGAACACGCATTTGCTATCACACTTATCAGTCTTTGAGCACTCCCCCAACACAAGTCAAGCAACACAGAAGGGGCAGCTGCTAGAAAATGTATGGAATGCATCTTGTTAGGAAGGTGGCAGATAAGACAGAACATTTCCTATTCTGTATTATATCAGCTGTCACAATGATATCAAAGCTCCCCACAGTCTCAGAAAACCTGAAGTGACCATGAGAATTTCTTTTTATCCAGTCTCAACATTGAATATTTATGAGAAAAAGTATGATTTTTTTTCCACCTTTTATAAAAATGGAGGTTTCACTCAACACAAAAAATTCTAGCTCAGTCAAGTACATTAATATACCAACAGGGTATATAAATCATTGTTCTTCTGTTTGCTTTTTTGTTTTAAAAGCTAATTTTAAAATCAATACTAAACTTCACTCCCATTTAAAAAATTAAGTTACAATTAAATCTCACCACAAACATACTAAACTTACACTTAGGATGGACAGACAAGAGCCATTCATTTATTTTTATGAGACTAACTACCGGCTCTTGCTTCTTGAAAGTTCTGAGCTTTCAGTTTCTGTTTCTCAACAGACTAGTCACAAGCACAAAGCACAAACACAGACACAGGTCAGACAAGACTGTTGTTCTTCTGTGTTTAGGTGCAACCGGGCCTAGCGAGGCAAGAATTAACTCAAGGAATCCTGTCCTATACCACTCATCTCAAAAAACAGAAGCGCCAGTGAGTTCCACGAGGCTTCCTCCAAAAATTAAGTGCATTAAGGGTGCGTCTACACTAGCCGGCTACTTTGAAGTAGCCGTGTGCTATTTCGACATTGATATCGATGTTAGGCAGTGAAACGCTGAAATTGCTATGCCCTACTTCGACGTTGAACGTCGAAGTAGGGTTCGTGTAGACGATCCGCATCCCGCTACTTCAAATAGCTGGGTCCTCCATGGTGGCCATCAGCTGAGGGGTTGAGATGCTCTGTCCAGCCCCTGTGGGGCTCTATGGTCCCCGCGCGCAGCAGCCTTTAAAGCACCACGGACCCGGATTTCCTGTGGCAGAAAGCTGAGAGCGTGGAGGCAGCAGCACACGCACGTGCTAGCCCTGCACGCCCTCTATGGAACCCAAGCCAAGAACCCAGCGCCATGGCATCAAGCCAGCCCCCGAGTGCCCCCAGGGCTCCCCTCCTGAGGGGACCCAGGCACCCCCAGCAGCCAAGTGGGGGGCCCCTCCTGGTCAGAGGCCGAGCTCCAAGACCTGCTGGGGCTCTGGGATGAAAAGGAGGTGCTCCACGTGATGGGGAGCAAGCGGCGGAACACAGAAGCGTTCGCCTGACTGACCGAGGGCCTGGCCGCCCGGGGTCACCCTGCCTGCACTACAGATCACGTCCGGAGTAAGGTGCAGGAGTTGCGGCAGGGGTATGCCCGGGCCCAGGACTCGGCCAGCCGGTCTGGGGCTGCCCCCGCCGCTTGCCCCTATTACAGGGAGCTCAGGGCCATCCTGGGCCCCCGGGACACCTCCTCCCCCACAGCCACCCTTGACATCATGGCCTACTAGCCCCAGCAGGCCTCAGAGCCAGAGTCCGGCCTGGAGGCCAGCCCTGCACCCCGGGGCCCACCCGAGGAGCCCCCCCTCAGGACAGCAGAGGAGGGGTCCGGCAATGAGGAGGGGAGGGCTCCTCATCGACCTCCCCTCCCAGAGCACCAGCCAGGCATCCGCCCACCGGGCTTCTCCCGACCGTGGCAATGGACGGTCAGGTATGTACCCTACAGAGCACACACCCATGAGCCACAGGGCGGGGGCACCAGACACGACCGGGAGCCTCACACACCCCCAGCAGACCCCAACCCGCAAATGCCCAGCCACAGTACGGTCCCAGGACAGCGGCATGGCCATCAGCACCCGTTAGCACCTGCACCCATGGACAACACTCAGCCTTAACCCCCAGGGCGGAGGGACAATGCCATGGCAACAGCCAACAGAGACATCAAACCCACCAATGGGGACAGACACCCAGCACCCAAGGGGGGGGGGGGGGGGGGGAACGGGCCATGGGCCAGGGCACTGTACTAACAGCCTTCCCCTCCCTCTCTCCCGCTGCAGCATCCGACGCCGCAGGCAGCCAGGCACCCTCCGTCGTCCCAAACAGCCCGCCAGAGGTCAGCCACTGCCAGTGCCTGGAGACACCCCCAAGGGCAGTGGGATGGTCCTGCCACTGCCGGACTCTGGTGATGGCCCCTGTAGACCCCCAGTTCCTGGCAGCTCTCCAGCGGCAGACGGAGGTGGCGGAGGAGAGACTTCGCTTTGACCGGGAGGTGTCCACCCGGCGGTGAGTGGCATGGGAGAACTTTATGGGGGTCTTTCGGGACATAGCCGGGTTGATCCGGGAGGCCGTCGCCCAGCTCCCGCCCCCTGCTGCCTCCCGGGCCGCCCTCCCTGCTGCTCCACCCAAAGCCACCCCGCCACACTGCCTGCCGCCCCACCCACCTCACCGCCTGCTGCCCCGCCTGCCACCCCACCCGCCTCGCCACCTGCATGCTCCACAGAGCCCACCGGCGTGAAGACTAGCCAGTGGAGGCATCCCGGCCATACTTGCCAGACCTCCCAGGACCGAGCCGGCCACACTGCGGACCACGGACACAGGGTTGTAACCCGTACCCACCGGGGGTCAGGCCCCTCTACCCCCACCCCGGACTGATGATTCAACGGCCTAGCCATCCGCCAGGCCCCCGTGTATATAGTTGTCCCCTTTTTTGTATATTCGTTGCAGTTTCCGTTGTGAACAAAACAAGTTATCAGGTTTCAGGGAAAAAAAGGTTTTATTTTCCAAGAAGCCGGAGGCGGTGTGCTTGTTGGGGGGGTGGCATGCAGGTGTTCGGGGTGATGTGCGGGCTGCGTGGGGTGGATGCAAAAATTTAACTGTCACCTGTGCAATTTTGTCACAGACAATGCTTCAAACATGGCAAAGATGAGACACTATTTAGAAGAAATGGAAGGATGCTCCTTAATTACATATGGCTACAGTAAACATTTAATGCACCTTTTAGCCAAAGATTTAAGTACATCTTCGCTAGGAATAAAAGAAAATGTAGTTGAAGTTACAAAATACTTCTGTAAAAAACATTTTGCTTCAACTTCAATGAAGAGAGGAGGAGGATCTAAACTAATTCTCCCTCAAGATGCTCGATGGAATTCTGCACTTGATTGTTCCGAAGAATTTAAGAACTGTCTCATTCTCATAAAATTTTGTGATTAAAATAGATTGAAGTCTTTTGTCCACAGTATCTAACAGTGAATTAAAGAGGAATATGGAGGATATGCTCAATAAAACACTGAAAGCTACATCCACACCTTAAACTTCAGAGAAACTGCTGCTGTACTCCTGGTGCTGTAAGTTAGGAAAGCACATCAAGAGAGAGTGATGAAAGAAATACCTCACCAGAAAATTAAATTGCAGACCATAAAGAAACACACGAATCAAGCACTAACTCCACCACATTTTCTTATGAACGTTCTCAACCCCAGATATAAAAATAGGTGCCTAACTTCTGAAGATGCTGCTGCTGCCATGACATCAGCATCTCGGAATCATTCCTCAGTTACTCCTGACATAAATTTCAGAGCTGGAGCAAAACCATTTCATCAGTACATGCCTACTGATGACAATCTGAACAAAGTCACTCCCTGAATTGGTGAAAATCATTTCCTAGCACCTTGAAACAGAGCTCCTTTAGTTGCTAAACCAACTTCACACAGCAGTAGCATCCTCTGCAGGCACGGAGAATAATTTTACTGCTTAGTATTATTCAGTCAAAACTAAGAAAAATCAACTGGGAGTTGAAAAAGCAGGAAAGACAGGATACTCACCGTAGTAACGGTGGTTCTTCGAGATGTGTCCCCGTGGGTGCTCCACAATAGGTGTCGGGCTCGCCCGGCGCCGCAGATCAGATCTTCCAAGCAGTTTCTGCCGGACCGCGCATGCGCCGGCGCGCGCCGCTCCCTTGTGCGCTCCTGGCCATGTGCGCGATCCGGTCCCCACCAGTTCCTTGACCAACCGCCTCGGATACCCCTGCAAAACACTAAACAGAGATCCGAAGCGGGGAGGATGGGCAGGTAGTGGAGCACCCACGGGGACACATCTCGAAGAACCACCGTTACTACAGTGAGTAACCTGTCTTTCTTCTTCGAGTGTCCCCGTGGGTGCTCCACAATAGGTGACTACCCAGCAGTAACCCAAGATAGGAGATGGGTAATCGGATTATGTGCAGCTTGTCCCCGAGAGGACCGCTGTCGAGAGACGGGTATCCTCTTGGAATACCCTGTGAAGGGCGTAGTGCTTGGCGAAGGTGTCATAGGATGACCAGGTCGCCACTCTGCAAATGTCTTTTAGCGCAATACCCTTGAAAAAGGCTGTTGATGCCGCCACCGCCCTAGTGGAATGAGCCCTGGGAGTGGCCAATAAAGGAGTCTTTTTGAGCTCGTAGCACATTTTTATGCAGGATACGATGTGCTTTGAGATTCTCTGCGAGGAGAGACCTTCTCCTTTCGATTTGGGAGCGAGGGAGACTAGGAGTCTATCCGTTTTCCAGAAGGACTTGGTCCTGTCTACGTAGAAGGCTAGCGCCCTCCTCACGTCCAGAAGGTGTAGGCGCGCCTCTTCGTTGGAGTTATGAGGCTTTGGATAAAACGAGGGTAGAACAATAGGTTCGTTAATGTGAAACTCAGAAGAAACTTTGGGAACAAAAGCTGGATGCAGCCGTATAGTTACCGCCTCCTTGGAAAAAACAGTGCAGGGTGGCGTTGCCATGACTGCCGCAAGCTCGCTCACCCTGCGAACTGACGTAATTGCAAGAAGAAAGGTCGTCTTTATTGTAAGGAGGTGGAGTGGGACCGTGGCCAAGGGCTCGAACGGTGGTCCCAGTAGCACGGTAAGCACCAGGTCCAAGTTCCACGAAGATGGAATCGGTTTCCGAGGGGGGTATAGGTTTACCAACCCTTTGAGGAACCTGGTAACGATAGGATGGGCGAACACCGTGTGCCCTTCCTCCTCGTGTCTGAACGCCGAAATGGCGGCAAGGTGGACCTTTAACGAGGATAGTGAGAGTCCTCCTCTCTTGAGGTCCAGTAAATACTCTAGTATTGTAGGTATAGGCACCGAAAGGGGGGCCAGCTGTTTGGTAGAACACCAAGCCGTGAAGCGAGTCCATTTCTGCTTGTAGGTCTTCCTGGTGGAAGTCCTCCTGCTACTTTCTAGGACTTGCTGTACTTCCTCTGTGCATGTGCTCTCTAGGGAGCTGAGCCATGGATTAACCACGCTTGCAGTCGCAGGCTTTGGGGGTGCAGGTGCACTATGGACCCCTGGGCTTGCGTGAGCAGATCCGGCGCCACCGGAAGAGGCATCGGTGGACGGTCCGACATGTGCAGGAGTAGGGGGAACCATTGTTGTCGATCCCACGTTGGGACTATCAGGATCATCCGGGCCCCTTCCCTCCTGGCTTTCTGCAAGACTTTGTGGATCAGCACTGTGGGAGGAAAACCAAAAAGCAGGGGGCCCCTCCACGGGATCGCGAACGTGTCCCCCAGGGACCCCCATCCCAGTCCTGCCCTGGAGCAGAATCGTGGGCACTTCTTGTTGTGCTGAGTGGCAAACAGGTCTATCTGGGGAAAACCCCATGCGTGGAAAATTGGCCGTAGCAGATCAGGACGGATCTGCCACTCGTGTGTGAGTGCAAAACGCCTGCTCAGCTGGTCTGCCTTCACATTGTGCGCGCCTGGTAAGTATGAGGCTTTCAAGATTATATTGTTGGCGATGCACCAGTTCCATAATCGGACTGCTTCCGCGCATAAGGCACGGGATCGAGCTCCTCCTTGCCTGTTTATATAAAACATGGTGGAGGTATTGTCTGTACTGATCCCGACGACTTTGCCTTGTATATGGTCTCGAAAGTGTCTGCAGGCGTTGAACACTGCTCTGAGCTCCAGTATATTTATGTGTAGTGACTGCTCCGTGGATGACCACAGTCCTTGAGTCACCTCTTCACCCATGTGCGCTCCCCACCCTATGAGGGAGGCATCTGTAGTGAGAAAAACCGATATTTGTGGTTGGTGGAAGGGTACCCCTGTTAGCAAGTTCCTGGGGTTTACCCACCATTGCAGGGATTTGCGCACCTCCGCTGTGGGCGACACCACCCTGTGAACGGTGTGTACTGCCGGTTTGTATACGCTCGCCAGCCAGTGCTGCATGCTGCACATGTGTAACCTGGCGTTCTGTACTACGAACGTCGCCGCTGCCATGTGGCCCAGCAGCTATAAGCACATCAAGACCGGCACCGTAGGGCTGAAGGTGATGACCTGCACGAGGGAGCCGATGGCCCGAAAGCGAGCCTCTGGTAGATATACTCTCGCTGTAACCGAGTTTATGCGAGCCCCTATGAACTCTATGTCCTGTGTGGGGTCTATTTTTGATTTTGCCAGATTGATAACCAGGCCGAGTGAAGAGAACGTGTTTACTGTGACGCGTATCATGCGTAGTACCTCCCCCTTCGAAGCCCCTTTGAGCAGGCAGTCGTCCAGATACGGGAATATAAATACCCCCTGTCTGTGCAGGTAGGCTGACACCACTGCGACGGTCTTGGTGAAGACTCTGGGGGCCGAGGAGAGGCCAAACGGTAGGACCTTGTATTGGAAGTGTTCGTTGCCTACCACGAACCGGAGGAATCGCCGGTGAGCCGGATGGATAGTTATGTGGAAGTACGCGTCTTGTAAATCGAGGGCTGCGAACCAGTCTCCATCGTCCAGTGCTGTAAGGATGGAGGCGATTGTGATCATCTGAAAGCGTTGCTTGCGCAGGTACTGGTTGAGGCCGTGAAGATCTAAGATGGGCCTCCAGCCTCCTGTCTTTTTCTCCGTGAGGAAGTACCTCGAGTAGAACCCTTTTCCTTGCAGTTGCTCCGGCACTCTTTCCACTGCCGCTATGAGCATGAGATGGTCTACCTCCTGCTTGAGCCTCGCTACATGGGAGGCCTCCTGGAGGTGGGGTCTGGGTGGAGGTCGTGGCGGTGGGAGCGACTGGAAGGGGATGGCGTACCCCGTGGCTATGATCTCCAGCACTCATTTGTCTGTGGTGATCCTTTGCCACTGGTCGTAGAATGGTCGGAGGCGATGGTGGAACAGCCGCTTCGGATGACCTTGTGCGATGGTAGTGATGGCGCAGTCCTGGATCTGTATGTCAAACTTGTGGCCTTTGGCCCTGCCCCGAGGACGCACGGCTCTGTTGGGAACGTCGCCTGGGAGTTCTGTACTGCTGGTGCTGTTGATGTCGCCCTTGCTCGTAACCCCTGTGGTACTGGGGACGCTGTTGCTGGTACTGGTACCGTCTTTATTGAGGGTAGTACTTTTTCTTTCTGTATGGAGGGGTGTAAATCCCCAGGGTCCTAAGTGTGGCTCTTGAATCTTTACTGGAATGAAGGACCGAGTCAGCTGATTCAGCAAACAGCTTCTCGAGTCGAAGGGAAGGTCAACTATCTTTGCCTGCAGATCCCTCAGTATACCCCAAGTCTGGAGCCAGGACTCCCTTCGCATCACCACTGCCGTAGCTGTGGAACGTGCTGCTGTGTCCGCAACGTCCAGGGCGATCTGAACTCCCGTCCTCGAGGCCGCGTAGCCTTCTTGCACTATGGCCTTGAGCACCGGCTTCTTGTCCTCTGGAAGCGAGTCCATGAGGGAGGTTAACCTAGTATAGTTGTCGAAATTATGGTTCGCTAAATGCGCTGCGTAATTTGCCATTCGCAACATTAGAGTGGAGGAGGAGTAGACCTTTCTGCCGAACAGCTCTAGCTTCTTGGCATCTTTGTCTGTTCCCCCTGTCCTGAATTGAGATGTCTTTGATCTTTGTTGCGACGACTCCACCACCAAGGAATTTGGCTGTGGGTGGCTGAACAGGAACTCCATGCCCTTCACCGGCACGAAGTATTTCTTATCCGCTCTCTTGTGGACAGGCGGAATAGTCGCAGGGGTCTGCCATATCATAGTGGCGGACTCCAAGATTGCTTCATCAAGCGGTATTGCTACTTTGGAGGAGGCCGGAGGTCTCAGATTTTTGAGGAGCTTATGGTGTTTCTCTTGCACCTCTGCTGTCTGGATGCCTTGCGTGAAGGCCACCCTCTTAAAAAGCTCTTGAAACTGTTTGAGATCGTCCGGGGGATGGACGTCCCCCGGGGCCGTAGCCTCGTCCGGGGAGGAGAGCGAGGAACCGCTGGGGTACGCCTCTCTGGACCCTTCCGGTTCCTGTTGGTGATGGTACACCCTCTCACTAGAGGTTTGCGAGGGAAAATCTCGGGGTTCCATAACCAGTCCCCCCTGAGATGCTTGAGTCTCTGTCCCCGGTCGCAATTGCCCTCGGGGATACGAGATCGACTGTGGGGATCTTTCCCTAGTAGATTGCCGATGGTGTCTATGCCCCGCGTGATAGGGGCGACCATGGCAGTATAGGCACTGTTCTTGGGAAAGTGACCTAGACCACTCCCTTGGTGCATACCCTCTGCGTCTGGGGGAGCAAGATCGTCGAGAGATCTGGGACACTGGAGAGAGCGATTTTGAATAGTATTCCAGCGGTTCAAACCCCAGGAAGGGTGAAGGTGGTCCCAGCCAGGGTGAGGCTGGTTGCAAAAATGGAGAAGGGGGCTCCGGGTAGGCTAGGGGGGACCCCTGCCTTCTGGTTGGAGTCTGCAACATAAGCGGAGGCCTGTGAGAAAGCAACTCCACAGCCCTGTCTGGAGAGGGGCTGCGATGCCTCGTCTTGTGTGCAGCCTTCCCCCTCCCTTGAGAAGGTAACTCCGCCCCTGGGCGTGTAGGGGATCTCTGCCCCGTCCGCGCCGTGCTCGGCACGCTTGAGGGCGGTGCCGCACGTGCGGTGTCCTCCGGTGCCTGCAGGCTGCGTGCCTGCGTGCTCTGCACCACCGGTTCCCCGGGGGTCAGTGCCGCTGCTTGCGGTGCCGCCGGTACCGGCGCTTGTTTAGCCGCCGCCCTGCCTGCGGTGCGGGGCGGCTGCTTGATTATCGGAGGCTGAGCCGCTTCCACGTGGCTCTCCGTGCCGCCGCCGATCAGCTGTTGCTGCGGCTGGGGGCTGCTCGCTCCTCCCGTCCCGCTCGCTGTTGCTGCCGGCAGGGATCGGGCTGGGGAGGCTTTCCTCCGTTTTTGCGCTGATGGGGTGAGGGAGGCAGCTTTCCTTTTATGGGCCCCGGAGGGTCCCTCCTGCTGCGGCCACTCCGGCACGTCTGGCTGGAGGGCCTTGTCGAAGAGCAGCATTTTAAGCCGCATCTCCCTGTCCCTCCTTGCTCTGGCTGTTAGTTTTGCACAGAAGGAGCATTTCTGTGTAACATGGGACTCCCCAAGGCACCTTGTGCATAGACTGTGCCCATCCGACGCTGGCATTGCCTCTCGGCAGGACTCACATTTCTTAAATCCTGAAGAGGACATTGTTGGTGAGTCTTTCAGTTGTTAACGGGTACTTAGCACCTTCTCTGTGCTGTTTTCCCCTTCTCTGATGGCCTGCCGCAGCAGGAGGGCTAATGGCCCTATGCTCCTGGCCTCTGGCGCTTGTTACTGGGACTGGACTGAAAACCGTCCCACTTGCTGTTTGGTTTTTTTTTTTTTTTTTGAAAAATAACAACCAGCTAACTTGCAGTAGCCTAAGAACTTGAAAACTTTAAAGAAAAAACAGTTAAAACCATTGAATACGCTAACTTGGCCTTAGCCTAGTTCGGATTCCGTCTGCAGCCGACGGCGGTTAAGAGGAACAGGCGGGGACCGGATCGCGCGCATGGCCAGGAGCGCGCAAGGGAGCAGCGCGTGCCGGCGCATGTGCGGTCCGGCAGAAACTGCTTGGAAGATCCGATCTGCGGCGCCGGGCGAGCCCGACACCTATTGTGGAGCACCCACGGGGACACTCGAAGAACACCACTCACATTTCTGTTTCTGAATAAATCACATGAATAAAATCACAGTGGGAGTGGAGAAGCTGATAGTTAATTGTAGAAGTTTTAAGATCCCGTATGCTTAGTATTGTAATTACAATAAAATGAGGGGAGGGCTTTTTTTTTGGTTGTTGTTAAAAAGTGTAAAGACAGCTGTCAGTCAGGAGACTGCGGCAATTTCAAGTGTGAAATATTTATGTAACACTTAAGAAAGTAAGTGCTATTTTTCTTGTTTGTTGCTTAGTTTTTACCATTCCTCATATAATGTTGCATCCAATACTTGACACAGGTAATGATTATGTACTGCTTCCTAAATTAATAAAAATAAATTTATCAAAAACCATACAGTAACCCCTGCTAGATGTTGTAAAATGCTGTACCGAACTGTAAATTCACATTTTAGTAATCAGCTGAAATCGCATCTCTTAATTTGACCTACTCCTATACCAAAGGCCTGCCCTTACTCATTTCTTCACCTACAGAAGATGCTCCATGCTGATTCACTTGCATTGGTCTGTTCCGAAAGTTTTCCAATTCTAATTTATCTTTTTTTGTGATGAGTCAACACCACCTGTGTAAAGTATTCAAGATGTGGGGGACTTCTATACAGGCAATATGCTATTTTCTGTCTTATCTGTCTCGTCCTTAAACATCCCCAATACTCTATTCACTTTTTGACTGCCACTGCACAAAGAGTTTATGTTTTCAGAGAACTAGCCATGCCTCCAAAATCTCTCAAGTGATAACAGCTAATTTAGACACAATCATTTTATAGGGAGAGTTGGAACTATGTTTTCCAATGTGCATTGCTTGAAATTTAATGTTGATAAATGCAATCTGCCATTTTTCTGTCCAGGTACCCAGTTCTGAGAGAGACTTTAGGAGCTCTTCCCAGTCTGCTTGGGACTTAAATATCTTGAGTGGTTTTGCAACCTCTCTGTTTAACAGAATTACCTGTAAGATGAGCTCTTAGGCAGCCACCAAGGAGACATTCAAATGCCGCCAAGCAAATTAGTAGAGTGCCCACAGCTACCTACACGTTTCTATTAGTGCTGCATATCTGCACGTGCCTCGGTGCACATAAATTTATTCTGCACAGAAATGGGAAAAAAAGGGAACACTGTTGTTTATCCCTTTTCCCAGGTCGTTGAATAGGACTGGTCCCAAAACAGGCTTCATGGAACACCACTATTTCTCTTTCTCTAGTCTGAAAACGGGTCATTTTTACTTACCCTTTTTTCCCCTCTTACCTTTTAACCAGTTTCCAGACCATGAGAGGACCATCCCTCCTATCCCATGACAGCTTACTTTACTTAAGACCCTTTGGTAAGCGATCTTGTCAAAGGCTTTCAAAAAATTTAAGTACTCTGTACCACTGGATCCCCTTAATCCACATGCTTGTTGACCCCCTTCAAAGAATTTTAGTAGATCGGGGAGGCATTATTTCTTTTTACAAAAATCAGGATGACTCTTCCAAGAAATGATGTTTCTCTATATGTCTAACAATAGTATTCTTTACTACAGCTTCAACCAGTTTGCCAGACTCTAAAGTCAGGTTTACCAACCTGTAATTGCTGAAATCACCTCTGGAGCCTTTAAAATATATTAGTCACATGAGTCATTTTCTAGTCATCTGGTAGAGAAGCAGATTTAAACTGTAAGTTACAGACTACAGTTAGTCTGTACAGTAGTCAGTTTCACATTTGATTTCTTTCAAAAATCTGGGATGAATACCATCTGGTGCTGGCGACTTATTACTGTTTAATTTATTAGTCTGCTCCACAATCTTCTTTAATGACACCTCAATCTGGGACAGTTCCACACACATCACTAGAAAAAAGAAAAAGAGGGCTCAGGTTTGGAGTCTCCCTCACATACTCAGTTATCTAGATGGACACAAAGAATTAATTCTTCTGCAATGGCTTTATCATCCTTGAGTGCTCCTTCAGTTGTCTATTAGCCCTACTGGTTGTTTAGCAGGCTTCCTGCTTCTGATGTAGTAAATTTTTTGCTATTACTTTGAGTCTTTCGCTAGCTGTTTTCCAAATTCTTTTTTGGCCTTTCTAGCTGTATTTTTTACACTTCATTTGCCAGAACTGATGCCCCTTTCAATTTGCCTATGATTTAACTTCCACTTTTTGAAGGATGCTTTATTACCTTACACTGTTTCTTGAACACCTATCCCTCAATTTACGAACTTTCAATTTATGAATCTTCTCTACAACAAACAATGTAAATTTATACCTAGTTTTCAATTTAGGAACATATTTTTGCTACAAAGAAGAGCCAAACTTTGTCCAAACGTCAGTTTTGTACATACTGAATGGGGAGGAATACAACAGTATGCAGCGCAAGGCTGATTCACTTCCTTCAGCCACCCAGCTCTTCCCAGTTGATTCACACACTTAGTTGTACTCATGCCATCTTGACCAAGTGATATTAATCTTCAGATTTCTTTATTTGTGGTCATTATGCGTCCTAGATGTGAAAAAGTTTCTTCAGGAGTTGTCCTTAAGGCCTAGAAACAAAGGAAAGCAATATCCATGGCTACAAAACTTGAACTTAGTAAAAGAACTGAAGAGCGACAGCAATCGAAAGACATATGTTTGGCAGTGAACTTTGTGGCATGGATACTGCAAATGATCTTTGTGCAGAAAGATAAAAGAAATGGCAGAAACGTAGGTCAGTGGAGCTAAAAGTTTCATCAAATAACAAAGGCCAGAGATGCAAACTTAAAAAGACTTAACACATTGGATCGACAGCCTTAATAAATGCAACATGCCTTTGAGCTTCCTCTTCATAAGAGAGAAAGCCCTATCTGTGTTTGAGGACCTGAAGAAGAAAGCAGAGTAAGAGAGGCAAGCTGGGGCTGCTGAAGTACCATTCAAAGCAAGCCACAGTTGGTTTGAGTGCGTTAAAGTGCATTCACGTTATCATAGTCGGTGTGTTACAGGTGAAGCAGCATCTGCTGATATTCAGGCAGCTAACATTTTCCCAGATGCATTGCAGTAAATAATTGATGAAGGTGGACAGTCTCCAAAAGAAATCTTTAATGTTGACAAAAACAGGGCTTTTCGGGAAAAGAAAGCCTTCT
Source organism: Carettochelys insculpta (assembly GCF_033958435.1). Lineage (NCBI taxonomy): Eukaryota > Metazoa > Chordata > Testudines > Carettochelyidae > Carettochelys > Carettochelys insculpta. The sequence goes on from NC_134142.1 coordinate 103,221,272, forward strand.
CAAGCCTTGTTTTGTCCCTTGAAATAAAAAGCAACAGGTTTCAAGGCCTCGAATGATTGACTGACATTACTTCTGGGTGGGAATTTGGAAGGAGACATATAATTGAAGCCTCTCCTTGTTTACCATTTGAAAAAGCCAAGGGCACTTAAAGGCTTAAACAAGGCATCATTACCTGTGGTCTGACATTCTAATCAAAGGCATGGGCAACAAAGCAGGTTTTTGCTGATTATGTAAAAAGCTACCTTTCATCATTCATCTCTAAATATTGTGCTAAAAATAATTTGGATGATAAATGTCTGCTGATCCTTGATAATGTTCCTAGTCATCCTATCAATGTTGAAGACTTCGGCGGTAACACCAGAGTGGTTTTTTTGCCCCCAGATACCACTTCCATCCTCCAGCCTATGGATCAATGACTCAGTGCTACATTTCAAGCTTACCTCCTCACCCGTTGCAGATAGTATCTCGTATCTGCATCAGTCTGAGAAGACAAGCCAAGAATTAAGAAGGTTTGGAAGAATTACATCAAGGTGGCTGTAGACAATATCACAGCTGCATGGAATAAAATTACTCAAAGTCTCCTGTGTGATGTTTGGAAAAAATTATTGCCAAAATATGTTCATGAGTTCCATGGTTTTGAGAGTGAAGTGAAAGACATTCAAATTCTATTGTATAACTGGCAACTCAAGCAGCATTCAATGCAGTAGACACAGACGATGTTCAAGACCTGTTATTGTCACACAGGCTGAGTCTAAATTCAGCCCAGCTGTTAGCAGCATGATGCAAATGAGGGCTCACAAAACTGCAAATGGCTGCTAACTTGCATATTGACATGGATTATTTGCACATTCACAGCAGAAAAACAGCAGTGTAAACCTGGTTCTGTCGGCAAAAAAAACCCTCTGTTGCCAACCGCTTACCCCTGAAACAATTCAGAGGAGTGTGCAGAAGAGAGATAAAAACAGACAAAAAGGTATAAGGAAGAAGCTCAGCAACAGTGGGAAAAAAAAGACATAAAAGTGATCAACTGCAGAAAATAAAGCCAGTAGCAGAATATAACAACAACAAGAGACATGGTAAGGAACATTTTGGGAGTTCGGGGAGGCGGGACAATGTATCAGCCAATTTAGAACACACAGTAAATAACAGCTGTTTTATCTATTTAAAATTATAAGGAGTCTTTTGGGCATGACAGCACAAGTCTTGTACTATGACTCCCAGGATTAGGC